>NC_073255.2:109530000-110183750 GCF_029289425.2 Pan paniscus | reverse complement strand
CAGTTTTATAATTTCACTTAAAATGTTCAACTTAAATAAGCAAAACAAAAAGATCATGTTAAAAAGCCTTAATAGATTAGTAATCCACAATCTATTGAGAACAAACTAGGTGTCTAGCACTGTATTTATAATATTTACATTCTAGTAGAGATGAGTTTAGTAATAATAATAATATGATTTTAAATGTAAATTGTAGGAATTTCAGAGAACAGAAAGAATACTGGAGGTCAGAGTAGTTGGGGATGAATTCACAAAGAAGGCAGAAACAGAGTTAGGACTTAAAGGACAGGTAATTAGAGAAGAGAGAAGCCATTTGAGAATCCAGAAACAACCGGAATGAAGCTAAGTGGGTGGCATTCTTAAAAGTGGGAAAAGCAAGAGGGAAGTCAATCAATCAGTTTGAATGGCAAGATCATGTTAGAAAGTAACAAGAGAATAGGCTAACTGAGTAGAATGAAGCCAGAAGTAAAGAGAGTTTTGGAAGCCAAATAGAATATAATGTAGAAAACAAGGTATTATAACTTTCTCAAGACAGAAAGAACACTGAAAGGCTATGCTTTAGTAAAATTAATCTGGACATTAAACTATAAGAAGAGACTTGTAAAAAAAAAAAAACCATTTAGATGCCAGATACTTTTAAGTGTTAGGAGCAGGGGATGATTAAGAGTGAAATAAGTTTAGGGCACAAGGAATGGAAAGAAGTAAATCCAAGAGTAAGACTTAGTGAACTTAGTAGCATGGTGGTAAAGAAGAGTAAATCAAGGATGATTTAAAGATATTAAGGATTATAGCGGTGAGAAATAATAAACATTAGCAAGTGTATATTGTATGTTGGGCAGCATAATAGACATGTAACACATTAACTGTTTAATTGTTCTACAAGTTCTGTGAGGTAAATATCCATTATACAGATAAGAAAACTGCAGTCCAGAGTGACAAAGTAATTTGCTTTGCTAATAAGTGACAGGCAGCCCTGACACATAAGCTGATACGACTATAGAAATAAGAGGCTGTCAGTACAGTGGTTAAGAGCCCAAAGCTTACAGTCGTCTAGCTGGGCAACAAGCTTCGCCAGTTACAAGTTGTGAGACCTTACTGTGCTTCAGTTTTCTCACCTATAAAATACAGACAATAAACTACCTCATAAAATTGTAATGAGGATTCAGATAATGCATGTACAGCACTGTTAATAGCTCTATTAAACAGTAAGCCCTCAATAAACATTTGCCATTATTACATCAGCATAATATGCTGGTGTCATTAACATGTGGAAGACCCAGTTTTGGAAGGGAAAATATAAAATTTCAAACAACTAAGCTGGAGGTGGCTTCTAAGTATCTATTTTTAGAGAAATAAAAATGAAAGATAGAAGCAAAAAAATGAGATAAAAGAAATACCTATAAAAATCAAGATAAACCTAATTAAGTCATAGGCCTGGATGACCTAAATTATTTATGAAATTTTTCTCATTCATAAATTCTGATAATAAAAATATTTCTTTGTGTAATGATTTTATAGAACTTCTATTTACTCTGTGTAAAATACTACGCTAGATGCTAGAAGTACAAAGATACCTTTAAAAAAGTTATTAATATAGGTAGGCAGAGAGAAGCTATACAAAATTGTAAAATATAATAGATAATGTATAGCAAATACGTGAGGCAAACAAACAAATGATAAAGAGCCTTAAAAGTTTTTTAAAGGCCGGGCGCGGTGGCTCACGCCTGTAATCCCAGCACTTTGGGAGGCCGAGGTGGGCGGATCACGAGGTCAGGAGATCGAGACCATCCTGGCTAACACGGTGAGACCCCGTCTCTACTAACAATACAAAAAAAAATTAGCCGGGCGTAATAGCGGGCGCCTGTAGTCCCAGCTACTCGGGAGGCTGAGGCAGGAGAATGGCGTGAACCCGGGAGGCGGAGCTTGCAGTGAGCCGAGATCGCGCCACTGCACTCCAGCCTGGGCGACAGAGCGAGACTCCGTCTCAAAAAAAAAAAAAAAAAAAAAAAAAAAAAAGTTTTTTAAAAAGAGAGAGGTTCCCATGGGTTATGACAACCTAAGTAGATAGATGTGGCACACACAGGATCTTGAAGAGCAAAATTTAGATAAAAAAGACCCTTTGGGAGGCCAAGTGAGAGGATGGCTTGAGGCTAGGAGTACAAGACTAGACTGGGCAACATAGCAAGATCCCAGCTCTACAAAAAATACACAAAATATTAGCTGGCTATGGTGGCCGAGGCCTGTAGTCCTAGCTACTTGGGAAGCTGAGGTAGGAGGATAGCTTGAGTCTAGAAGTATGAGGTTACAGCAAATTATGATCACACCACTACACTCCAGCCTGAGTGACAGAGCAAGACACTGTTTCTATTAAAAAAAAAAATTAGGTAAGAGAGGGAAAAGGGAGAGGAGTGAGAAAGAGGGGGATACTCCTGGCCAAGAGAACAGCATGGACATGGCAGACAGAAACCTCATGGCATGTTTTGGAGATAGCAAAAAAAGCAGCTTAATTGGAACAATAATTTGTACACGGAAGAAATAGGAAAAAGGCTGAACGTTAAGTTTTTTTAATCAAGTTCCAAAGAGCTCTGAATACTAGTTCTAGAATTATATTTCACTGCATAAGAAAATAAGCATTTTTTTCCTTTCTCTTCCAGCATCAGACTTCTATACCTGCATAATCTACTTCTAAAAAAATTAACCTTGCTTTGTAGCTACTGGTCTATTCTTTGTTCCCTTTATTTTATAAGCTAGTAAATATCAAATGTAATTACCATGTGATTAGGTAAGAATCTTCATATAAATAGATTTGCTATGTCACTAAAGCTTTCTCGTTGAATAGGTATTTTTTAAAGTTTCTTAGTATTTTCAGTTTTAAGAAAATGTTTGGATTTTAGAAACATCTTTTCAAGTAACTGAATTCCATTAAAAGAAAGGAAATTCAAACTGATCATGACTAGAAAAGGCAAATGCACCCATTTTTTAACTAAAAATAGCTAATCAGAGTTTGGAACTTTGCCTTTGGCACCATTCCCTGCATTTTTTTGACAGCTGACAAGTACTGTTCTAGAATTGAAATGTTGTAAATTAAATACATTATTATCAAGAATTCATACTATGAAACATATTGAGGATCAAAATATATTTATAGCAACAAGAACACATGAACCAACCTCACCATTAAAAGCTTTGGACTAATTCAGATATAATAAAGAAAATTTGACTAAATCATAATAAAGAAAATGATATCAAATATTTAGGTATATTTGGTTTTAGAAAGTTTAATTCACTATAAAACCATATTACATGTACATGTTTGTATATATATCATGTCTGTATATGTCCGTATTTTCAAAAATCATAGTTCCTTTTTTTTCACCACTTCGTTACCAATTAGTTTATGGTAATACCCTAATACCAATTAGTTTATAGTAATACTTACCCTAATATTTTATTCATTCCATGTCTAGCAGCATAATGTAATGGAGTATTGTGCTGGTAGGGCTCCCCATAAGATGTATTTGGATCAAGAGATTCTTTTAGCTGAGGATTGTTTTCATATATTTGGCAGGCCAGGTTTTCATCACCATTGATGAGTGCTTTACGGAATTTGGTGGTTGTATTTCCCATGTTTTGTTTTGTTTTTTCTGATAGGCAGTGGCACTTTTTTCCTTCTATCTTCAGCAACTTCTGGAACACTTCTGCAACATCTTTCACATTCTAATGAAGGAAAAGTTATTCAAATTAGATTGTAAAACAATAATCACAAAAGAAACAATAACACAATTAGGAACACTAAAAAAAATCTGGGAATCATCGAAAAGGGAACCAACTATATTACATTTTACCAAATTTATCTTAACAGCCAAAAAAATCTCAAATTTTTAAAACTGTCCAAATTAACTTATTGTTAAACTGTAACACTTTCCCACACAGAGACTGTTAAGGTTTCACAGGCAGTCCTTCGGATTACAAAAATTATCTATATATAAAACTTTTCAATTTTCCTCTTCACATGGCAGAAAATGAGCTTGACTGAATTTTATGGTTGAAAACACTTAAATTTCTGTATAAATTATGTATAAATCTTACTCAGCCAATTTGTGGGATAGTGAAAAATGTAGGAAATTTTGCCCAAACAAGAACTGCAGAAGAGGCGTTAAAATGCAGTAAAGGAAAAGTGAAACTGCTCAGTACTTTATGAGGACATCACAGAAAAGACTTAAAATGTAAACATACAGGAATACACAATTCAATGATACTTAGATCATCACAGAAAAGTACTAAAACTGATAATACACAGAACAATACAGTGATTATTCTACCATTTAAGACCATTAAATTTATTTCTTTCTGCTATACAGAATTTAAGTCTGAAAACATCAAATGTTTATGCATACTATGTCTGGAAAGAGGTTATGATAATCATCACATGGGCAATGTGATTGCTAATTTATTTACTACTGAAGCAATGTGAAGTGGGTGGGGGAAGGTCATAGAAACAAACACTGGACATGAAGTTCAAAATACCATATTTGCCTACAACTAGTTATGTAATTTTAAGCAAGTTATTCATCCCCTAAAAGCCTCAGATTCCCATCTGTACAGCATGGAAAATGACCATTTCTTAGGTATGGCTATGAGGATTATAAGAGTTACTTAAAGTACCTACTGCAGTCCTTAGTTAATGAGTCCAATAAATGCTAGTTTCATTCTATTCCAATAAACGTTGTTTCTGGATCTATTCTTGAGCTATGATGAAAATTAGTGACAAAGAAAACAGCATATGCAAAGGCAGGTATGAAAAAAAGGCCTACACAAGGAACAGTTAAGTATGAATAGAGTTCAGAGTCTCTAGCATTAGATTAACAAGAGATAAAAGAAAAAATAGGTTGGGACCAGATAAGGAACTTACACTTCAACCTGAAAAGAACAGATAATTAAAGGCTTTTATGCAGGGCAATGATATAATTATTTCATGCTTTAGAAAATTATTGTGACAATGTAGAAGATAGAATAGAGGGAGGAAAACTTAGAGGCAGAGAATACAACAGTCTTTCATGTTACTCTATTAATTCAGTGGGAGGCTGGACACTAAAACATAGCTTTAAAAAACAGGTGAAGGGTGTGGTGGCACATGCCTATAATACCAGTTATTCGGGAGGGTGAGGCAGGAGGATCACTTGAACCAAGGAGTTTGAAACCAGTTTGGGCAACAGAGTCAGATCTCATCTCAAAACAAACAACAACAATAACAACAACAAACACAGGTGAAAATAATATGCACAGTGTTCGACATAGGCTTTGTGTAGGGTAGTTCTCAACCTTGGCTGTATAATAACCTGGGGAACTTCAGAGTTCTACTGACCAAACTACATCTCATAACAAAAATCAGAGTCTCTAGGGGAAGCACCCAGGCACGGGTATTTAAGCTCCTTATGTGATTTTCAGTGTGCAGACACCACTGTATAAAAGGCTTCTGGAGCCCTGCAGCTAAATATCAGAGTAAGATGTCTGCCAAGCCTATTCTGGAGGTAGGCATTAACTACCTACTTACTATAGCAGCACATTTGCTGGCCCACTACTATATGTAATGAGGTCACCATTTGGGTTTTTTAAGGGTTATTATTGATTTTTTTAATTTTAAATATGCAAATACATACATACAGTAGAACTTTTTGAATATATGAACAAAGAGAAAGAATTTAAAAGCTCATGGTTTACCTCACGGTTTACTGCAAGAAAACCACTGGTAGCATTTTGATACATAACCACCCTATTTAAAGGTGTATGTGTGTGTTTGTGTGTATAAAATATGTATGCATATACACAACATAAACATGTATATATTAATTGGATCATATGACATAGTTAAGTTTTTATTTAATTTTTCAGAGGGTTGCTAAACCTTTAGCCTAAAATATTATACTTTTATTGTTTCATTGAATAAGAGGAGCAAATCCTTCTCTCCCATACTATACACAATATACTACAGCTACTATTGGGAAACTTTCAGTTGTTTTGGTCCTTGATAGAATAAAACACAAATTATAAACATTTTCAAAGTTCTGGATTAGATTAATAAATAGCACATTTTTCTGAGATTTATATTACTACTTTAGTGAAATATTCTATAAGAAAAATAATTTGTATCTAAGAAGTAAAAAAAAGAAATATCTAAGAAAGTAATGTTATCATGGAGTACTCATTTAAAGCAACAAGTTTTTAAAAAACATCTATAATACTCTAAATGTGCATTAAATATTACTGTTACTCTGTTGAAAAGGATAATGGCATTGAGAAGTCATTTTGTGGCTTTCAGTTATTTTCATATCTGTTTCATTTTAAAATTTTGATCAATGAGCCTGAAAGTCACTAAGAAATGCATCATCTAAACGGTCACAGCTCAATTCCCCTCAGATTTATCTTCACAAACCTCGCCTAGAAATTTGCCACATGTATCCTTTTACTTTTCCCTAGCCACAGCTATTACTGCCTGAGGTGACCGTTTCCTCTGTTTGAATCAAAACCTTAAGTAATATTTCTGGAACTCCAAAATATGTCTATGTATAGAGCTTCATGAGGCAAGTACTGGAGTACCAAACAGGCGAAAAGAATTCCTTATTTTGGGCTTCTAATTCTTTACAGGAAAACCTGGGCAAGGTTTCATCATCTTTGAGTAGTAAAGCACAGCACTTAATAAGTATTTAATGAGAAGAAGAAAAATGTAGCCTGGGCCGGGTGTGGTAGCTCACGCCTGTAATCCCAGAACTTTGGGAGCCTGACGCAGGTAGATCATGAGGTCAGGCGTTCAAGACCAGCCTGGCCAACATAGTGAAACCCCGTCTCTACTAAAAATACAAAAAATTAGCCGGGCGTGGTGGCGGGTGCCTGTAATACCAGCTAATCAGGCGGCTGCGGCAGGAGAATTGGTTGAACCTGGGAGGTGGAGCTTGCAGTGAGCTGAGATCACGCCACTGCGCTCCAGCCCAGGCCCAGGCCACAGTGTAAGACTCTGTCTCAAAAAAAAAAAAAAAAAAAAAAAAAAAAAAGAAAAAGAAAAATGTAGCCTGTTGATGGACTCCAGAAAGCTTTACTTAATTTCTGATTAACTTTTAATTGTGAATGCCTTTATAACTCTTTCTTTTTTAAAATTTTTACTTTTGTGGATACATAGTAGGTGTATATATTTAGGGAGTACATGAGATATTTTGAAACAGGCATGCAATGCATAATAATCACACCGGGGTAAATGGGGTATCCACCACCTCAAGCATTTGTCCTTGTGTTACAAACAAACCAATTATACTCTTTTTTTTTTTTTTTTTTGAGACGGGATCTCGCTCTGTTGCCCAAATTGGAGTGGAGCAATATGATCTCAGCTCACTGCAACCTCCGCCTCCCAAGTTCAACCGATTCTCATGCCTCAGACTCCCGAGTAGCTGGAACTACAGGCATACGCCACCACAACGTTCTAATTTTTGTATTTTTAGTAGAGATGGAGTTTTGCCATTTTGGCCAGGCTGGTCTCGAACTCCTGACTTCAGGTGATCTGCCCACCTCGGCCTTCCAAAGTGCTGACATTACAGGTGCGAGCCACTGCACCCAGCCCAATTATATTCTTCTAGTTATTTTAAAATGTACAATAAATTCTATAATCACTCTACTGTGATAGCAAGATCTTAGTCATTCTTTCTATTTTTTTTCTACCCATCAACCATCCCCAGTTCCCCTTCACCCCACAACAACCCTTCCCAGCCTCTGGTAACCATTCTTCTACCTTCTATCTCCATGGCTTCAATTATTTTAACTTTCAACTCCCACAAATAAGTGTATAATTCTAGCTTCAAATCTCTGTCTCCCAACTGCACCATTGATAGGTTAATAATCTGTAACAAAAACTCAACGGTACTTAAATTAACAAACTACTCCCAGAAATCTTTTACAGAAGATGAAGTTCTTCACAAATAAATAACCAAATCCTAATTCAACTGTTCCCATAAAAGTATTTTTAGTAAAAATAGTAACCATATAAAAGTATATAACTGATTCCCATTCTTCATTTTAACTGGATATAGGTCACACACACACACACTCATACTCAATTTAGTCTTCTGCAGTTATCTGCACTATTGATAATAACAACCTTAAATCTACAACTAAACTCTGTAGCCAGTAGAGAAACAAGCAGAAAGTTCATTCAGGCAGCAGGTCCCAATACACACACACACACACACACACACACACACACACACACACACACTTTCATACATATACTCAATTTAGTCTTCTGCAATTATCTGCATTACTGATAACAACAACCTTAAATCTACAACTAAACGCTTTAGCCAGTAGAGAAACAGGCAGGAAGTTCATTCAGGCAGCAGGTTCCAACACAACCCCATCCCACTCCAGGTTGAAATCAAACAGATGAGTTTCTAAGATTCCAGAAAGCTCAAATTCCAAAGAAATGCTCTAGTGGTTACCGTAATAATACTTCAAGAAAAGGAGAGGATGGGCTGGGCACAGTGGCTTACGCCTGTAATTCCAGAACTTTGGGAGGCTGAGGCAGGAGGATCGCTTGAGCCCAGGAGTTCAAGACCAGCCTGGCCAACATGGCGAAACTCTGTCTCTACAAAAAATACAAAAATTAGCCAGGTGTGGTGGTGTGCCTCTGTAGTCCCAGCTACTTGAGAGGCTGAGGTGGAAGAATGGCTTGAGCCCAGGAGGCGGAAGTTGCAGTGAGCCGAGATAGTGCTACCCAACTCCAGCCTGGGTGATAGAGCCAGACTTAACTTTCAAAGGATAAGGTAAAGAAAGAAAACAAGGCAGCAGAAAAAAGAAAAGTCAGCGGACAAAAAGCATGTGGGCAAATAAAATACTAAGCTCTCAACCTGTTCACTCCCCCAGTCAACATGCATTATTGCATGCATTATTGACCAATGGTAATTTTGTCCCTGTGCATCGGAATCACCTGAGGAGATGATTTCAACTGGTCTTAAGGGGAACGAGGCCAGAGTGGGAAATTTAAAAGCTTCCCAGTTGATTATAATGCATGTCAGAGTTTAGAACCACGGACTAATTTTGAAACTATGCTAAGCCAAAAGTAGGGGCCAGAAATGTGATGGTGAGGAGCAGTGTGGTGGAAGTCAGCTTGTTATCTAGTTTATCAAGTAACTTAACCTCTTTGAGATGTTTCCTCAACTGTAAACCAGCAGTATTAATATCTACTTTCTTCAGTCAAAAAATACAAATGAACAAACGGATAAAAATCACTACATTTATGGAGTTTATATTTCAGTGGGGATACACAGATGAACACTGTAAGGCTTTGATTTATTCTGTGTGCAGGTTTTTAAGCTTGATCTTTCTTAGCTCTTGCTTAACATTTTAAGCAAAATGCACTAAGATTTATCCATGTTGATACATAAATCAATAGTTCAACCCTTATTATTACTGAATAGTATTCCACTGTATGGGTATACCACTACTTGTTTAATCATTCACTTATTGAAGGACAACTTGGTTGTTTCCAGCTGGGCAATTATTATTAAGGCTGCCATAACATTCATATATAGGCTTTAAATGAACTTAAGTTTTAATTTCTCTTGAGTAAATATCCAAGAGTGGAACTGCTGGGATATGTACTAAGTCATATGTTTAACTTTATAAGAAACCACCAAATTGGTTTTCAGAGCAAATGTACCAGGATTCAGAGCATTCAGAGTTATTCTGAACCGTGGTCAGCAATTGGAATTGTCAGTTTCTAGTTAGTAGGATTTTTTTTTTTCTTTTTTGGTAGCCATTATAATGGATGTGTAGTAGTATTGTACAACGGTTTTCATTTTAATTTCCCTAATGATGAATGATGTCGAACATGCTTTCATGCTTATTTGCCATGCATACATCTTGATTTGTGAAGTGTCTGTTTAAATAAATCTTTCGCCCATTTTTAAGATGAAATATTATTGAATTTGAGATCCATATAGATGCTATAAAAAGTCCTTTGTTAGAAATGTAATTTGCAAATATTTCACTTTGAGCAAATTTGTATATAAGGTGTTTTGCATACAGACATCCAATAGTTCCAGCACCATTTGTTGAAAAGATTGTCCTTTCTCCATTGAGTTCCCTTTGAATCTTCGTAAAATGCCAATTGACTGTGTTCTATTTTTCTGTGTGTCTCTCTTTTTAGCAATACTATATTGTCTTGATTACTGGGAGAACAAACATTTTAACAATATTAAGTCTCCTAATCCATGAACATGGTATTTCTATTTATGTCTTCTGTAATTGATTTTCAATGAGAGTTTTGTAGTTTGCATCATACAAATGGTACACGTATTTGTCAGATTTAAACCTAAGTATCTATTTTTTGGGGATGCTATTATGAATGGTGCTTTAGAAAATGTCAAATGCCAAGTGTTCATATCTAGAATATAGAAATACAATTGAATTTGTATATTGGCCCTGTATTCTGCAAATGTGATAAATTCACTTATTAGTTCCAGATTTTGTTTTTTTTTTTCACGGATTTTTTGGGATTGTCTAAAGTAGATTTGTATTATCCATGAATGGTGGCAGTTTTTTTTTTTTTTTTTTTTTTTTTTTTGAGACGGAGTCTTACTCTGTCGCCCAGGCTGGAGTGCAGTGGTGCAATCTCAGCTCACTGCAAGCTCCACCTCCCAGGTTCAGGCCATTCTCCTGCCTCAGCCTCCCAAGTAGCTGGGACTACAGGCGCACGCCACCATGCCTGGCTAATTTTTTTGTATTTTTAGTAGAGATGGGGTTTCACCATGTTAGCCAGGATGGTCTCGATCTCTTGACCTCATGATCTGCCCACCCTGGCCTCCCAAAGTGCTGGGATTACAGGCATGAGCCACCACGCCTGGCCTTTTTTTTTCCTTTTATATTTGCAAGTCTTCAATTTATTTTTCTTGCCTTACTGCACTAGATAGATGAATTTTAAAATTTGTGGACAGAAGTTTGAGAAGAAACATGATATTTGCATGGACGCAAAGCATCTCCCCCAAGATATTTCATAATTAGAATGTAAAAAACAGTAATTCACAGTGGAGAAGCACAGGAGATTAATACTCTGACCAGGAAACACCACCTGTAACCTACTGACATCCTGTACCCCAACCTGATGCACTAAAAAAGGCACATAAGTTCTGTAGTACTCTTGTGAAAAAATTTATAACATCAACATAATATGAGAAAATATCACAGAAACTCAAGTTGAGAGATGTTCTACAAATAACTGGCTAGTACTCTTCAAAAGTGTCAAGGCCATCAAAACAAGAAAAGACAGCACAACTGTTTGCAGTTTAAAGGAGACTAAGGAGAATGAAAACTAAATGCCATATAGGGCCCTAGACTGGATTCTGAAATGGATAAAATGACATTAATGGAAAACTGGTGAAATCTAAACACAGTAAATAGTTTAGTTAGTAGTACTGTACCAATGTTAATTTCTTACTTTTGATAACTATGGTTATGCAAGGTGTTAACATTAGGGTGAAAGGCATACAGAAACTCTCTGTACTATTTTTGCAACCTTTCCATAAGTCTAAAATTACTTAAAAAGGCAAAAAAAATTCTAGCTCCTGTGTTTGGGAAGAGACTGTAGGAAGGCATGAATAGAAACAGGAAGACCAATTTGCAGGTTACTAGGATTAATCAGGCAACAGCTGATAGGTTCTTGTACCAGGAGTGTAGCAACAGAGGTGTTGAGAAGTTGTTTGGATTCTGGATATGTTCTAAATAGTATTTTCTCAAAGAAACCCTTGAAGATGTACACATAGCAGTATGGGTTATTAATCACCCAATAAAATAAAGCAACAAATGGAATAAAATAAGGATAATAAGCCGGGCGTGGTGGCTGATGCCTGTAATCCCAGCACTTTGGGAGGCTGAGGCAGGCAGATCACCTGAGGTCAGTTCGAGACCAGCCTGACCAACATGGTGAAACCCCATCTCTACTAAAAATACAAAATTAGCTGGGCATGGTGGTGCATGCCTGTAATCCCACCTACTTGGGAGGCTGAGGCAGGAGAATCGATTAAACCCAGGAGGCAGAAGTTGCAGTGAGCTGCGACCGCGCCACTGCACTCCAGCCTGGACAACAAAAGCGAAACTCCGTCTCAAAAAAAAAAAAAAAAATACGGATAATATCCTAAATTCACAAACCCTTGAAGGACCAGTTGTCCTCTAGAAAATAAATAGAAAGGCCACTCCAAGAAAAATCAATGCTATTTACTATGATTTTTGGCACCAAACATCTAACCTCTATGCAATCTCGTAACTCAAATTATTAAGCTGGGCCACATGTAAATGACAAGGTCCACTGGTCCCTCTACAGTAGATTTCCCTGATGGTGAGAAGAGACAAAGGAAGTGGGGGAAAGGTTTAAAACAGCTGGGGGAATCTAGGTTCAATATGCATACCTTCTACTAAAAGGTACACATGCTGGTAATCAGGTCCAACATTAAAATATCTCATTTGGAGAAAAATAAGGAGAATGGCCTATATTAGGGCATGGGGTATTACAGTCAGCTTCAGGGATACCAGGGTTCAAGATCTGACCATATTTAAGTTATAGGTGAAGGGGTAGTAGTAGTCATTAAATTACCTTCTATAAAACCTCCAATTGTTTCCTATAGGTGACAGGATAAAGGCAAACTTAGGAATTGCATAACTAAGGCTAAATCATCAAAGTGTTTTTAAGCACAATGAGTTTGCCTGAAGCTGGGGATCTGCACAGGGAATAAGCAGAAGTAAAACTGTATAGCTAGGTAGGGCTGAACCCTTTGATTCCTACCCTAAGAGTCTGGCTTCAGCTTTAACATTCTCAACTTAATTTTAGTTCATCATAGTTTTTAGTGATATTTCCTATTTCTGAAATGATAGCTCATCTATTATTTTGTCTACTCTGAACTTGGCCAATGTAATTCAGTGTTATGTATAGGTCTTGTTTCCTATGACAGAATAATTAATGCAATATAGTTTAGTGAGTTGAAAGAGCATTTAAGATGGAGCTAGTCTAGAACTTGGCAAGTCTTTTAATGACAACTGAGGATTTCTCATCTAGAAAATAATATTCTTTTAAAAGGCTATTGTAAAGATTAAATTTGATAGTGCACATAGAGTTTCACAATTTGTAAGAAATTATCTAACATAACTTATCTTCCATTTAAGACTAGAAAGTCCACCAATATAAAAACATGCCTTATACTTTTCTATATGAAAAATGTTTATAGTATAAAATTTGTGTGAATTTAAAAAATCATAGGACTAGAAAGAACTACGTTTAAATCTTCCCAGCCTAGGCTGGACACAGTGGCTCACGCCTGTAATCCTAGCACTTTGGGAGGCCAAGGTGGGTAGATCACTTGAGGTCAGGAGTTCGAGATCAGCCTGGCCAACATGGTGAAACCCCATCTACTAAAAATACAAAAATTCGTGGGAAATCGCTTGAACCCGGGAGTCAGAGGTTGCAGTGAGCCGAGATAGTGCCACTGCACTCCAGCCTGGGCAACAGAGCAAGGCTCTGTCTCAAAAAAATAAAAAAATCTACCTAGCCTCTACTCCAAGATTTAACCATAAAACCTCCACTCATAAAACCTCCAAACATTCACGGGTTGTTCTAAGTAAATAATTACCTTCTACGCTAGATACCTAAAAAGCTTATCCTAAATTTGGCTATAAAATGTCATTGAATGAAATAAAAACAATGTCCTAAATTCACAAACCCTTGAAGGACCAGTTGTTCACTGGAAAATGAATAGAAAGGCTATTCCAAGAAAAATCAATGCTATTCACTATTCTTTTGGGTACCAAACATCTAATCTCTATGCAATCATGTACAAATTATTAAGCTGCGCCGTAAGTAAATCACAAGTTCCATTTAGGACAATACATTATGTACTTCTCTATGTGAAAAAAGAAAAGAAAGAAAGAAGGAACAAATGAATGAATGAAGAAAGGTAAAAGAAGGAACAAATGAAAAAAGAAAAGAAAATGTTAAGAAAATATGAATTTTTAAAAATTAAAATGACTTAATGTTAATTTCCCCCTTTTATTCTTTTAAGAACTGAGATGTCAAACACTGGCAAACTAGTTTTTAAGTCCATAAAGATTTAGGAAACAAACAATAACAATAAAAGCATTAGAAAGTATTATAGTAAGATGAAACTGGCGTAGTTCACTCAGAAAATGGACTTGAGATAAAAAGGCTGAATCTGATTGACCAACTGACAATAAAGAAGGCCTTTAGAAATGGAACGGCAATCAGGGCAGAGTCTACTAGGAAATTTTACATTCCCCATAGGTAATACACTGTAGCCTCTGTTCCTTATGTGCCCTGACTCCCCAGTACATGCCTCATTATCTTCATCCTATTACTAAAACAGATTGTTAAAATCTAAGGTATTCTGTGCGTTGTTATAAACAAAAAAACTCTGCTTGAGTGCAAACATTAATGAACATAACTTAAGGTACAGTTTAAATGTCACAAATATTATATTGAAATGTTAACCTGTATTCATCTAAAGTAAAGAATAAGGAAAGTGGCCGGGTGCAGTGGCTCATGTCTGTAATCCCAGCACTTTGGGAGGCCGAGGCGGGCAGATCACAAGGTCAGGAGATGGAGACCAGCCTGGCCAACATGATGAAACCCCGTCCCTACTAAAAATACAAATATTAGCTGTGCCTCGTGGCACATGCCTATAGTCTCAGCTACTCAGGAAGCAGAGGCAGGAGGATCACTTGAGCCAGGGAGACGGAGGTTGCAGTGAGCCGAGATTGTGCCACTGCACTCCAGCCTGGGAAACAGAGCGAGACCCAGTCTCAAAATAAAATGAAATAAAAATAAAATATAAACACTGTACACTTAGGCCACATTAAATTTATTTAAAAAATAAAATAACTGCACAATGATGTTACGAGGTCACTAGGCGATAGGCATTTTTTCAGTTCCATTTATAATCTTATGGGACCATTGTGGTAGATCAAAATATTGTTATGTGGCACATGACTGTACTAACTGAAGGGGACACAGAATTCCTAAGTACAAAACCAGGAGCAGGAGACAGACCTTATACTGGAAGTATGTGCAAAACACACACATCTTTGGCAGGGAGCAAAGAGGTCTTAGTCTGAAATGTTGCTAAAAATGAAGTCTGATTTAGGAGATTTGGGGCCTAGCTAACCAAACTGCATATTAAGTTGAAGTCCAATGTGGCTTTACTCTGAAAGAAGTTCATGAATACCCAGTTTGCAGGAAAACTTCCAAGTATTAGAGGGTAGCGAAAATTACCTGAGCTGAGAAAAATATTTTAACCGAGAAAGCAACTTCCCTATAATATAAATTCCAGAATTAAAATTCACTTTTGTTATTCCAGTATCTTAACATGGCAGCATTCCAAATAAAATGGCTACATAAACACAAAAGTATTATCATGAGAGTAATAAAAATATCTATGGCAGTTTGGCTGTCTGAGGTTTCTCAGTAAGCAAGGAGATAATACAACATATTCTGGCTCCTCTTAGATATCTTTTAGATCTACATAGCTTTCACAGTGTAAAAAATGATACTGTAGTTAGAGAAGAAATGAAAATAGCTGCAAAAGCTATATTCAAAAGCCTGCCTCTTTTTGCCAAACTGGCAAATGAACACTGAAAATAGCTAGCATGAGGTCTACAAGCAGAAAACTGTCGAAACTTGGAATACAACTACTGTATGAAACATCACTCTTACTTTTTTATTTCCCATGAAAACACAATTACCTATGATCACAGCTCTCTAAATAAGCAAATTTTCAGAGAGCTGAAAATTTTCATAGGCAGTATTCAGCTTTTAAACATTTGACTTTTCAACTACTCAAAATGTTGTGTTATACTTTAACTTCCCCTTCACAACTATTTTTCAAACTTTGAATTCAGGATTTTATACAGTGACTGAAAAATAAACATTTCAAGCTCTTACACTGTGGTGCTGTTGGCAAATAGTGTAATTTTAGTAACTTCGGCATCTCTATTCAGTGTTGGCTTTCATAATTTTTGAATAATGTATTGTCCTTAATGCAAAAATATAAGTGAACATGTTAAACTGGAAGGGTTTATCTTGGAATTAGGAAGCCAAGGTCTCAAAGCTGATGCATCTAAGACAGACACAAAAAGTACTTATGCTGGCCAGGCGTGGTGGCTCATGCCTGTTATCTCAGCACTTTGGGAGGCAGAGGTAGGTGGATTGCTTGGCAAGACCAGCCTGGGCAACGGGGCGAAACCCTGTCTCTACTAAAAATACAAAAAAATAGCCAAGCATGGTGGCACGTGCCTGTAATGCCAGCTACTTGGGAGGCTGAGGTGAGAGGATCACTTGAGCCTGGGGAGCGGAGGGTGTGGTGCACCGAGATGGCGCCACTCAACTCCAGTCTGGGTGACAGAGACCCTGTCTCAAAAAAGAGAGAAAGAAAAAAAAAATTACTTATGCCCCAAAAGGTGAACTTTTAGCCTCAACTGGGGCCCCATAAACCTAAATCAATCATATTTTCTATTAAAGAAAAAATAAAAATTACACACTATGTATCGAAGTTTAGAAATCTATAGTCAAATATCTTTTGAAATAATTTTTACTGCTTTTAAGCAGTGTTAAATGCTTGAAATTTTTTTAAAAAGTGAATTCTATGTTTACACTTTGGGGAACTGATTTCTCTCTAATATATCTTTAATAATTATGTACATATAAAATTAGTACAAGTTTACAAAATAATATTAAAAGACAACAATTCCCTTTCTCAAACTAACTACAAAGAACAACTACAAATTGCTGCTGTACAAAACTGTTTAGATTATATTCACTGGAAAAGAACTCGCTCCACCACCCACTGTTTCAAAGTCATTGAGTCTTCCTAATTTTGCTGTGTCCTCCACCATTAGGTACTGTTTATTACCCATTATTATTACTACAAGGGAAAATCTAGAGGTATTACATTGTGTCAGAGTACAAAACTATTTCACTCCTAGGAACTCTCCTTTTTTCTCCATTGTCCTGCTGAGCCTAAATGAATTTATTAAGTTAAACTAAGTTTATTCAATATTACAATTTCAGCCCCATTTGTCTGAGGACATTCTACTTTATTATATGGAAAAGAGTTAACATAGCAGGCTTCAGATGGCTATCCTTAGAAAAGCCTCTTGCAAGGTTGATCCATGGCTGGTGTCTGGGAACTTGGATTTCAGGAGGGTTCCCACCACCCTAACTGATAGGAGTCCTTCAAAGTGCCCAAATTGTTTGTATAAATAATGCAGTATATGCTAATCACCTGCTTTTCTTCAGAAAGTCTGGAATATTGGTACATGCTAGTTAGAAGGTACCTATGTGACCAGCTGTCAATCAAAACCTTGGACACCGAGTCTCTAAAGAACTTCTTTGGCAGATTACATTTCATACACATTGTCATAATTCAACATTGGATAAATTATGTAAATTACATACGTATTGTATGATTCCATGGGAAGAAGACTCTTGGAAGCTTGTGCTTGGCTTCCTCTGGGCTTCACTCCATGAACCCTTTCCCTTTGCTGATTTTGCTTCGAATCCTTTTCCTGTAAGTCTAGCTTTAAACTATATGCTGAGTCCTGTGAGTTCTCTAAGGGAATCACTGAACCTGGCAGGGTCTTGAGGACACCTGAAAAAAGTGGTGTCAGAAGTGGGATTTACCAGACCATCTCACTAAAATATGGCAAATGCACTGTTTGGGAAAAGAAAGGATGAATAGGTAGAGTATCACAAACTTTGATGCCTGGGCAGCTATGGAATTATTCATAATATGAAACAGTAGGTAAGCTGCTTTTTGTTATGAGAGATAAAAGTTGTCAGCGAGATTTGAGAATGATAGATCCAATGCTGGGAGAGTTCACCTGCTGATCCCTTGGCTGCTTTGGCAATTTTGGCTAAAGTTGGGGGTTGGGGGATACATCCAAGGTGATGCCTTTTGTTTTTGTTCTTTCCTGAGATAGGAGGAGAAAGAGTCCAAATATTACTAAAAGTGAGCACTGAGTGGGCAAAAAATGTTAAAAGTTTACACTGTTTTCTCCTCCAAGTGCCAGGGATAAAGGTTAAATCAACTCCCAAGGCTGGAGTAAAGCTTAAAACTCAAGAGGAAAAAAAGGGGGGGGGGTGCCCTCCAAACGTTTCTTAAGCCTAGCTGCTGCTGCACCAACCCCATCACCCTTGCGTTTCCATCCAAGATCTACACAAATCCTCCCACTCCCACCACTGTAATATGAACCTATAAATGAGAAATTTACTGCTAGGAGTTTAAATAAACATGTAATTATTATAAGGAAAAAGGAAATTTTCACAGAATCATTTTGTATTTTGTGGGCATTGCATCTGGATGTATGATGAAAGTGATGTAAAATGTTATATGCTTGTAATTTCATAAATGCTAGAGGGATCATCCCAATCAGGAAAGCTGAAAAGAAGAACAGTTAATGGGACAAAACTCCCTTGCTTTCTGCTACTGGTGAGCAGAACACTCTGAATATCAGAAACAGAATAAGTCTCCATAGCTGATGATTTTTGCCTACTAGAATGTCTGCAGTTAAAGAGAAGCAATTTCCAGATGTAGATACACATTTAGTTTTAAAAACCAGTTTTTATTTACTAATGAGCTCTTGTAAAATCAGATTCTGACCCGTAGAGGCTGACAATTTTTCACCCTGATGTGTGTGTGTATGTGTGTGTGTGTGCTTGTTTCTTTGTTTTTTGAGTGGGTCAATTTGGACTCTAAGGTTGCCAGGATAAAAAAGGCTTAAGAAAAAGCCTTGTCACTTGGACATGGAACACAGCTGTCTGGTTTTACAGAGTCTCAGCTTTCTTGCTGCAAAGACTAACTGCAAGCTTTTTGGGAATGTTAAATTCACAGGTCCTAATTACCTGGGCCTATTAGCTAAAACCTCATGCTGTCTGATATGGGCTGTTTCAGCCTCTCAGCATGAGCTCTGCTGAACTAAAAGCAGGAACAGGCTCAATGAATAGAACTGTGACTCTGGGACTGCTGCAAATTTAGGACACCCCTCTGTGGGCCCTAAACTATGAAAAACATCAGTAGATGCCAGCTGGATTGTCTGGGTCACATCCAAATGCCCACAGGAAAGGACTTATTCTCTGATGGGACAATCTAAAATTGAGCTGCTGATCGACTCTATATTTCTGATTAAGTGGCTAATTGCATTCTTAATTTGTGATTCCTGCCAAAAGCTACAAGTTGGCGCACATCACAAGAAGTATGATCCCTCCACACCTATTCCTGACAGACTGGATTCTGGACTCCCTTTAGGGCAGGGGTCCCCAAACCCCAGGTTGTAGCCTGGTACCTGTCCATGGCTTGTTAGGAACCAGGCCACACAGCACGAGGTGAGCAGCGGGCAAGTGAACATTACCCCCTGAGTTCTGCCTCATGTCAGATCAGTGCAGCATTAGATTCTCATAGGAGTGCAAACCCTACTGTGAACTGCACACACAAAGGATCCAGGCTGTATGCTCATTATGCCTGATGATCTGAGGTGGAACAGTTTCATCCTGACACCATCCCCACTCTGCTGTACGTGGAAAAACTGTCTTCACAGAAGCGGTCTCTAGTACCAAAAAGGTTGGGGACCACTGCTCTAGGGGATGTCTCACTGCTTTTGCCTTGTGTTTGGGTTTCTTTATTCATTGCAACTTACAACAATAGACTGATAAACCTGAGTCTACTTCCCTTACCTTTCTCCTCGCACACACATCTTAGTGAGACAGTTTGATTACTAAAGGAAGCTTTCCCCAAAATGGGATTTTTTCCTAGGCTGCTCACCAGATAATTGGTTAGGAAAAAAAGAGTGGGGAAGTTATGTAAATTCATTATGAAAATTTTTGAAAATTCAGAGTTCATCCTGACCAATTCCTGAATATAATGTGTCTTTCTGGTCAAATTATATAAATATATTGTTCTAAGAAAATGCTTTTGTCCCTCTTGCACTCAACCTTTTGGGATAAAAAGTATGGGTGAGAACAAGAGATAGCTGGAAAACTATAAAGTTAAGATTGTTAAATGGGACACATTTTGTAACAAGACATAAAACAAAAACCTGGCACCTAGGGAGGCATAGGAAATGATTTGTTTTTCAGAACTGTTTTTGGAAGGGTTCCTCTCTTCCTGAAGGAAAACTTCTCCATGCTGCCTTCCTAAATGTCTTCAGCACTTTGAACTCAAACCGACTGCTGAGCCTATGATTACACCTAACAGCCCTGACTACAAGACAGCAGAGGCTGGCCCAGCTTCTGCATTTTCTTTTTCCTTTTTTAAAAAATTCTTTATTTTATTATTTATTTATTTTGAGACAGGGTCTCATTCTGTAGCCTAGGCTGGAGTACAGTGGTGTGATCATAGTTCACTGAAACCTTGAACTCCTGGGCTCAAGCAATCTTCCCATCTTAGCCTCCTGAGTAGCTAGGACCACAGACACGCATCATCATGCCTGGGTAACTTTTTTTTTTTTTTGACACAGAGTTTCACTTTTGTTGCCCAGGCTGGAATGCAGTGGCACGATCTCTGCTCACTGCAACCTCCGCCTCCCAGGTTCAAGCGATTCTCCTGCCTCAGCTTCCTGAGTAGCTAGGACTATAAACACCTGCCACCACGCTGGGCTAATTTTTGTATTTTGAGTAGAGACAGGGTTTTACCATGTTGGCCAGGTTGGCCTCGAACTCCTGACCTCAGGTGATCCACCTGTCTCGGCCTCCCAAAGTGCTGGGATTACAAGTGTGAGCTACCATGCCTGGCCTAATTTTTTTTATTTTTAGTAGAGAAGAGGTCTCCCTATGTTGCCCAGGCTGGTCTTGAACTCTTGCCCTCAAGCGATCCTCTGGCACTGGCCTCCCAAACTGCTGGGATTACAGGTGTGAGCCTCCACGCCCACTCCCTGCACTTTCACACAGAACATCCATAAATATTGTCATCCATAGATGTGAGGCAAATGAACTCGTAACATGGACATGCAAATCTGTTTGGAACTGACTGTATTTAGGCATTCTTGAAGCCAAATACCAAACTGAATTAATTGGACTGGAAACCCTTGGGCAGGAGACCCAATGGTAAGAGTTCATACTGGGGACTGCCTGACTAATACAGATGCTCCTTGACTTATGATGGGGTTATATCTGAATAAAGCCACTGTAAGTCAAAACCACAAGTCAAAAATGCATTTAATACCCCTGTAAACCAAGTCAAAAAACTGTAATTCAAATAATCATTAAGTCAAGGACTGTCTGCATATGTCCTGTTTGGAGTATCCTAACAATTGTGAATTCTTTGTTTCCAGGAGTACTGTATTAGTCCATTTTCACAGTGCTATAAATACCTGAGACTGAGAAGTTTATAAAGAAAAGAGGTTAAACTGGCTCATGGTTCTGCAGGCTGTACAGGAAGCATGATGACCGCATCTGCTCCACTTCTGGAGAGGCCTCAGGAAACTTACAATCATGGCGGAAGGGAAAGGAGGAGCAGACACTTCACATGGTGGGAGCAGGAGCAAGAGAAAGAGCAAGGGGGAAGGTGCTACACACTTTTACACAACCAGATCTCACAAAAACTCACTCATTATCACAGCAAGGGGATGGTGCTAAACCATTCATGAGAAATTCGCCCCCATGATCCAATCACCTTCCACCAGGCCCAACTTCAACATTACAGATTACAATTCAACAAGAGATTTGGTAGAGACACAGATCCAAACCATAACAGGTACTATGAGTGTCCTCTGGAAATGCACTCCTTTCATGTGTACCCTGATTATCAGGACACTTCTGAAAAGCCTGAAGAACTTAGATGATTCAACTTAACCAGATATGTGCTGTCCAAATTTATCTTCAGGCCAGATAAAAACGAAACTAAAATGCAGAAACTGAAGGCGGAAGCCACCTGGCTTTCTATGATAGACCTTTATAATCAATGAAATTTGTTTAACTGGCCACATTCTGGACCTCTAAAGGGCTTAGCTGTCAAGGTACCTTGGCTAAATGCCAAGGGAGTGGACCATGCAGAAAAGAGTTAACATATCAGGCTTGAGATGGCTATCCTTACAAAGGCCTGCTTGCAAGACTGGCCCATGATTGGTATCTGGAAACTTGGATTCCTCTCCTAGGGAATAAACTTTCGACCTTTTAAGGTTTCCATAGTGGAGACAGGAATTTTTTAAGTTTTAGAAATAAAGATGGGGTCAGTATATACACAGTGTCTGTGTCTGTCACAGATGCCACTTCTACCTATTAAACTGGTAAATGAGTTTGGAAACACAAATTGAAGTCATTACTCATTGCTGGTGGAGGTACAACTTGGAACAATTGTTCTGTAGAATAATTTTACAGTATTTGTTCATGTTGAAAATAAATATGCCTTGGGCCTAGAATCCTGATTTTACATATATTCACCTCTATGTATTACCTAATATATGTATATTCTGTATCTAAATGAGACGTAATGAGACCAACTTTTAACAAGCTAAAAAGATCAGTGTGCATCTATATACTAAGTGTAGTTTTGCAAAACTTTTTTATTATATATAGATGTAGATATACCACACACAAAGACATATGGCATGTGTATGTGTATATAAGGTTATGATATAAAATTACTTATTGTGGGTTATAATTTTGAAAAATTAATAGATATTATCCTAGGATAACTCCTATAACAGGTACACAAACAGACATGTACAGTGATGCTTATTTTGGCATTATTTATAATAGCAGGGGTTAGGCAACCAGCAAGGGCTACTGTACAATGAAAGTGAGTTGGTGGTTTCATTATGTACCCCAACTGTCAAAATCTTTAGGTCTATTCCTTTAGGCTAAGTGGAGGAAAGAAGCTGGGGGAGGTCTCGCCATTTAGTTTGTGCACTTCTACTTAATCCCAATTCCAGAATGGTGCATCACCCCCAGTTCTATGTCCCTGTCCTTCTGGCACACTTTTTCCAGGTTAATACACCTCCTGTCTTCTTCTTGCCATTTGGGATTGAATTAATTTTTCACTGTGTAGGACCGTCCCTCACATTTTGCAATGTTAATCATCCCTGACCTCTGCCAATTAAATATCTGTAGTGTTTTCCAGACATTGTTACAATTTTTTCCAGGTATTTTCAAATACCCTCCTGAGTTGGTGATGGGCAGCACCACCCCAACTCACAGGAAGAAATCATTAAAACAATTGGGAACAATACTTTTTAAACATCTGTTTATTTGATTCAAAGTAGACTTACATCAGTAATATCTAAGTACAGAGATGTCTATGTCATACTCCCCAGTATACATGTAAAAATGAAAACTTAGTCAATATGCTCCTGAAATCCCATTAAGTGAGAATAAATTAAGAAAAAAGGATAAATCTACAAGGTCAAAAAGAATGAGAGGAAACAAGAGCTGATGAAAAATTTCAAAAAAGCTGGAATTTTGAAAGCTGGAAAACAAATACACAACAGGCAACTAGTTTAGCAAAGCTAAATTGAGTAAGCAAAGGTCAAACCTAATTCTACAACCAAGAAAGAAAAAAAAGCAGCCTACTTTTTGTTAAAGAACATCAAAAAGTCTCAGAAATTGGAGGTATAGGTAGCTTTGAGGCATGGGATGTGGCTAAAAACTGCAGAGACTGAAAAATATTTTTTTTGAGACAGGGTCTCATTCTGTTGCGCAGGCTGGAGCGCAGTGGTGCTATCACAGCTCACTGCAGTCTTCACCTCCTGGGCTCGGGCTATCCTCCCGCTTCAGCCTCCCATGTAGATAATTAAAAAAAATTTTTTTTTTAGTGACAGGGTTTTGCAGGCTGGGCATGTTGCCCAAGCTGGTCTCAAACTCTTGGTGTCAAGTGATCTTCCCGCCTTGGCCTCCCAAAGTGCTGGGATTACAGGCATGTGCCACCACACTTGGCCAAAAAATCTTATAAGGAGTTAAGAATGACCAGATTCTCTCTCCCAGCTAATGCAGCTGAGCTAGTGCTCCTGTTCTGAAACATTGCTTTTTTTTTTTAAATGACCACAAAGAAAATTACTAGATTTACAAAAGTATGTATGATAAATGTACATGGCAAACATCCTTATGCATCTAAAATGCAATTTCCTTACTTAAAACCCTTCAATATAGTAGTCACTGTAAAATTTTTTTAAAGGCACACTCATATACCTTATTACAGTGGAATTTACAATTTTAGGTTATTACAAACTAATTTTGACCTAAGCATAAACTACCTTTTATTACTGATATTTTGTGTAAATTTCTTACTGCTCTAAGGTGAGCTTAGGTTCCTTAAAGTTAGGGACTACATCTATACTCTTGTTTTTGTTTTTTCAAATCTGCAGTGCCCAGTAGTGTTTTGCATATTATCAATACAAACTTTAAAAATTGTTTGTAGGTACTTGAATTTTAGGAATAAATAATAATATCAGTAGTTCAGGGGAGGGAGATAAAATAAATTCTTGATTGGAAACAGAAAAGCTTAACTATTAAAAAGCTGTCTGAGGCCACAGGTAGTGGTTCACACCTGTAATCCCAACACTTTTGGGAGGCCGAGGTGGGAGGACTGCTTGAGCCCAAGGGTTCAAGACCAGCCCGGACAACATAGTGGGACTTCATCTCTACAAAAAATAAAAAAACTAGCCAGCCATGGTGGCACATACTTGCAGTACCTGCTACTCAGGAGGCTGAGGTGGGAGGATCCCTTGAGCCCAGGAGGTCAAGGCTGCAGTAAGCTTTGATCATGTCACTGCACTCCAGCCTTGGTGACAGAGTGATTCCCTGTCTCAAAAAAAAAAAATAGCTGTCTGAAACATTAACCAATGTTAAGTAGTGAATCTTTAATGCAGTCATTTCCCAAGTGCTACAAACCTCCACTCCCTTTGTATTAGTTCTGGCCTGCCATACTCTCCTGCCTGGCAGACTATAATAACCCATCTTCCATCTGTTTTCCCTTCTATAATCTTCCACCTGTTTTCCCTACATTTACTTCATCTTCATCAATGATTCTAGTAGTTATTTCTGTAACAATGGTTCTCACTATTCAGGCAATGCAATCTTGGTCGTAAGGCACAGAGAAACTCTACTGGGTGATCTAGGAGAGGTTTCTGGATCATAAAATGAAACTCATAGTAATAAATAATTTCTTCTGTTTATGGATGTTGTCTAGAGACAGAAAGGACAAAGCTGAAAGTGGAAGACAAGAATATGCAAAGAATCCTAATTCTTTATGATGTCATTGAATCACTGAATTAACCAGTCCTTGATCCATCCTATCTGAGTTCAGCTGAATAAGATGATAAATCATTCTAATTGTTTATGCCATTTTGTGTGACAAAATAAATTTATCATTGTTCATGCTCAAATAAGTTTTCTATTTCTTGAATTTGAAGGCATTCTAACTAATACATAAATTGTCTTTCTTGACTTTCCTGGAATTGATAACTGTTATCTTTTTTGCACTTACGGGGGCCACCATAATATATGCAGTCCATTGTTGACCAAAATGTTATGTGGCAAATACTGTACTTATATAGAGTACTATATAAATCCAATAATGCTGTATTTTCACTATAATTTTTCTATGTTTTGATATGTTTCAATACACAAATACTTACCATTTGGTTACAATACAACTGCCTACAGCATTCAGTACAGTAACATGCTGTACAGGTTTATAGTCTAGGAGCAATAGGCTTTTACACATAACCTGGGTGTATAGCAGGCTATACCATCTAGGTTGGTATAAGTATACTCTATGATGTTCACATGACAAAATCATCTAATGATGTATTTCTCAAAATGTATCCCCATTTTAAGTGACACACGACCATATTCTTATTTTTTCCAAAATGTTCCATCAGATTCATCATTATCTATCCACATTATTCTCCATATGCAAAATAATCTATCATAACCCCTACTGCACTCCCTACTCCGAGATCCCCTCCTACACCAATCTGGGCCAGATACTCTATGGGCCTGCTGTACAACTGTCATCCTAGGGCTTTTCATTCTGGATCTGGTTCTGCTGTACAGTCTTAGGCTAAATCTTCCTACCTCTTGAACTATGCCCTCATTTTGCTAGAGCACATCCGCTAGTAGCCTACTGAGAAAGAAAACACTTAAAGGTAATTTTTTTGTCCTTTTCTTCTACTCTCTCCTTCTACAAGGTTGCTGACAATTTTGAAGTAATTATCTTATCATCATCTAGCTTACAATATTACTGCTAGGTGTCTTAATTCCCAATACATTTAAATGTCACTAGTTTTGCTCTCTGTGGAATTTTCAGGATCTTCTCTTTATCTTCCCATGAATCTCCATAGCTATAAAATTTCACTGATATGCCTTGGTGCGGTTCTGTTTTTTTAATTGAGGTAAAATATACATAACACAAAATTTACCATTTTAATCATTTTTAAGCATACAATTCAGTGGCATTAAGTATATGCACATTGTTGTGCAACCATCACCACCACTCAAGTCCAAAATTTTTTCATTTTCTAAAACTGAAAGTCCATACCCATTAAGCACTAGCTCTTCATTTCCCCTTCCCCTAGTAACTACCATTCCATTTTCTATCTCCATGAAATCATGTGGTTCTTTTTAAAATTCACTTTTCTAATATGGAAATCCAGCTCCTTCATTCAGTTCTAGGATAAATTCTTTGATCATTCCTGCCTGTCCATTTCATTTCCCTGCTCTACTTTTCTGGAACTCCAATATTTGGATAACGGACCTCCTAGCTAGATCCTTTAACTTTCCAATCTTTGTCTCATCTTTAATCTTTTTATCTTTTGTTCTATTTTAAGGGAAATCTCCCTAACTTTATCTTCCGAATATTCTACTCAATCTAGATTCCTGCTATCATATTTTAATTTCTATAGCTCTTTCTTGTCATCTTGTTGCTCCTTTTCCTATAATATCCTATATTTGCAGCTTGGACTTAGCGTCTCATCTATACAAAGGCATTAAATATTCTTTTAAAAAAGTTTTCCGGCTCAACATAGTTAGAGGTGTCAATTCTCCCCAAACTGATCTACAGACTTGATGCAATTACAATCAAACTCCTGGCAAGAATTTTTATAGATACAGCTGATTCCAAAATTTGTATGGAAAGGCAAAGGAACTAGAATAACTAAAAAATTTTTAAAAAGAAGAATAAGGTTCAAGGAAACACACTAATTGATCTTAAGTCTTACTCTAAACCACAAGAATTAAGACAGGGTCCTATTGGCAGAGGGATAGACACAGATTCATGCAACAGAAAAGAATTCAGAAACAGGTGTATACAAATATGGTTAATTCATTTTTGACAATGGAGCAAAAGCAACTCAATGGAGAAAGGGTAGTTTTTTCAACAAATGCTGTTGGAACTACTAGACATCCACGTGGGGGAAAAAAAAAAGTGCCGTCACCTAAGATACAAGGACAACTTATACAAAAATTAACTAAAAATGGATCATAGATTGAAAAGCAAGACTTAAAACTATAAAACTTTTAGAAGAAAAAACACAGGAGAAAATTTTCATGACCTGGGATTAGGGAGAATTTTTAACATAACAACAAAAGCATTATCTATAAAAGAAAAAAATTGATAAATTGGACTTTATCAAAATTAAAAACCTGTGCTCTGCAAAAGAGACTGTCATTAACAGAATGAAAAGAAAAACTACAGACTGGGAGAAAATATTTGCAAATCACACATCCAACAAGGAAAATGCTACAACCTAGATGAATCTCAAAGGTATCATGCTGAATGCAAGAAACCAAGTCTCAAAGGGCTATATACTATATGATTCTATTGATATGACATTCTCAAAAAAAAAAAAAAAAAAAAAAAAAACTATAGCGATGGAAGACAGACCAGTGGTTGCTAAAGGCTAGCGAGTGGCAGAGGGTACGACTATACAGGGATAGGACAAGGGAGTTTTCTTGGGGTGACAGAACTGTCTGAATCCTGATTATGATGGTGGTTATCCTAATCTATACATGTGTTAAAATTCATTGAACTGTATATCCAAATATGTCCATTTTACTGTATGAGAATTTAAAAAATAAAAGTTTTCTTCTACTACCTGAATTACTGAAAATCATCCAAGTCTCCCCTACCCCAACTTATTTGTTTCAGCTTCTCTATGTCATGGTACAGAAGTTCCTCAAGTGTCTTTTTGGCTCATTATTCAGTTAAGAGTACTTCAAAATGACTGGAGGCCAGGTGTAGTAGCTCATGCTTATAATCCCAGCACTTTGGGAGGCTGAGGCAGGAGGATTGCTTGAGCCCAGGAGTTAGAGACCAGCCTAGGCAGCATAGCGAGATCCTGTCTCTACAAAAAATTAAAAATTTAGCCAGGCATGGTGGCATGCGCCTACAGTCCCAGCTACTCGGGTGGCTGCGGTGGGAGGATCATTTAAGCCCAGGAAGTCGAGGCTGTAGTAAGCTGTGATGACACCACTGCACTCCAGCTTGGGTGACAAGAGTGAGACCCTATCTCCAAAAAAATTTTTTTTTAAAAGACCAGAAACTGTTCTCACTCATAGGTGGGAATTGAACAATGAGATCACTTGGACACAGGGCGGGGAACATCACACATTGGGGCCTGTCAGGGGGTCAGTCGGGGGTGGGGGGTTGGCGAGGGATAGCATTAGGAGAAATACCTAACGTAAATGATGAATTGATGGGTGCAGCAAGCCAACATGGCACATGTATACCTATGTATCAAACCTGCACGCTGTACACATGTACCCTAGAACTTAAAGTATAATTTAAAAAAAAAAAAAAAAAAGACCAGAAACTGTATTATGGATAGTTATAGAAGAGATAGTTGAACACTTTCAGTTATAGGAAAGAAAGAAGATACAACACCAAGGTAGCCAATATATTTTAGGTGATGCCTGCTAACCCCTTGGAAGGTATCAATGAATCAAGTTACCATAGGCTTACATAGAATAAAGTCAGAATAATTCTAGTCTATAACAGGGCAACAGGTCCCTATAAAATGTTTGTTAACAGTAAAAATGTTTTCCTTACAGAGCTTTCTTAAAAAATCACATACTTAAATATTCTTCACAAATTCAGATGCTGTTACTGAGTAATCAGTATGTGAATGAAAGCGCAAGGTAACACAAAGACACTTTCCTAGTGGGTGGTCTACTTCCCTTCTCTTGAAAGAACAAATCACAACATAATACAAAGACATTTATTTTTCTATTGGGTTCTACTTGTTTTTTCTAATTTAAGTGAAAGATTATTTCTGAATCGTAGGCTTACCTGATAATAGCCAAACTCTTATATTGCTGAACAACTATAGCCCTCACCTAAGAAAACTGGTTTAGAATCAGGGAATATTTTACTATTTTCCTGTCCCTCAATGCTATCCCACTGATTCAATCTAAGAAATAGGGTGAGACATGCTATTACAAAAGAGATTTCAGGAGAAAGTGAACCTATGCTATAGGTATTGCATAATACTTTCAATTGTATTATAAAATGAAAGATATAATTTCTAATGTTCTTCCTGTTTAAAGTCAAACATTAAGAAGAGTCTGGAAAACACTGTGGCCTACTGCCACATTTGCAAAAGTATCTTCTCATGATGAATAATTTATACTTTAGAGTAATGCTTTCCCCAAACATTTTACCACAAGCTGTTCTAAAAATGAAGGGTATTTCTCCCTTAGATCCCTTAAACTTACTAAGCAAAAATTTAACGTAAGGTACAGCTAGATGAGATGCAAGCCGCAAGGAAATACCTAGTCCATTGTGGTAGTGTTAATATTAAGTCAAAGGACACCAATTAAGACAGGCCAAGTGTAGTGGCTCACAGCTGTAATCCCAGCACTTGGAGAGGTCCAGGTAGGAGGATCGTTTGGGTCCAGGAGTTAGAGACAAGCCTGGGCAACATGGTGAAAGCTGGTCTCTACTAAAAATACAAAAATTAGCCAGGTGTGCTGGTGCATGCCTCTAATCCCAGCTACAGGGAGCCTGAGGTGGGAGGATTGCTTGAACCCAGAAGGCAGAGGTTGCAGTGAGCCAAGATTGTGCCACTGCACTCCAGCCTGGGCGACAGAGTGAGGGCCTGTCCTCTCCTCCACCAAAAGGAGTAAAGACAAATTCTAAAAGAAGATAATGCCTTTTATAACATGATCGCTTCAGTTTTTAATTCACTGATTTTGCAAAAAATACAATCATATGCCTTTAAAGATCAAGGGGCTAGAAATGCTTTCTTCCATTATATTCCAATTTTATTTACCTGACAGCGGTTCCATCACTTCTCTATTAAGAACAATCCAATTTTTCTGGAGAAATCCCCTTTCACCACAGTCAAAGCATAGTTTAGTAGAACTGGCTCCACTCCAGGTACAAAGTTAACTCAATGGAGAAAGAATAGGTTTTTCAACAAATGGTACTGAAACAACTAAATATCCATGTGCAAAGAAACCCTTTCCTTCTTGACATATCTTCTCAGGACCCATCTTTAGCTCATAAACAAAACAAAAGTATACAAAAAGAATTTTTTCCTCTCCTCATAGTTAAGTTTGCAAACCAATCTGTACTTGAACTCGTTTTTCTCTTCTACCTATCACAACGAAAGTACACATCTTTAGAAGCAAAGGCGTATGTTCTATTTATGCAATAGGTCCCTTCCTTTTCAAAAACCTTTCCTTCCTTTCCAAAAATTATGTTATCTCATTTATCTTAACCCATTCCTATACCACCATTTCCCTAGAATCTAGAGAATGATAAAGGCCTAGATCACCTATCAATATGCAAACATGTTCTGTTATTTTCTATCATTAAAAAATCTCCTGGCTTAAACGATGGTCTTCTCAATAGATGCATGGTCAACTGCATATCCACATGGAAAAAATAATCTTGAACTCTACCCAAAACCCCACACCAAAGTCAAATTCTTGATGAACTGCAGATGTATATGTGAAAGGTAAAACAATAATGCTTTCAGAAGAAAACATGAAGGAACATCTTCATGATCACAGTGTAAACAAAGATATACAAGACAAATAAAAATCTCTATGGAGATTTTTTAGGAGTATATATATCATTTAGGAGTAGAATGAATGAAAAGACACAGACTAGCATATACTACATGATTCACCTTATATGAAGAACCACAATGGTAAAACTGTGTTGCTGAAGTCATGATAATAGTCACTCTTGGGAGACATAATTTTTACTGGATGGATGAGGGAAGGCTTCTGGGGTACTGGTTATATTTCTCTATATCTAGATCTGGATGCTAATGACATAGTTGTGTTCACTTTGTGAATATTTATTGAGCTGTATTCTTGATTTGTAAGTTTTTATGTATGTATGTATATTCAAAAAGTTTCTTACATTCTAAAAAATATAAATGAAACAAAAACTCCACAAATATCCCACACGTAGCTACTACACCTTAACTCTGTTCTACCTAACAGTAAATCTTCTTCTCGAAAGAGTTGTTTACATACCTGTTCCATTCATCATTTCCCATTTGCTCTTCAACTCACTGCAATCTGGCTTCTATTCTCACCACTCCCTGACTGTTTATCAAGATCAGCAGCAATATCCCATGTGTGCCAACTGTCAACTTACTGCCTCTCAACTCAAAATTCATCCTCCATTACCCACTGCGCTATAATGAAGGTGGGCATTGGAAACTACTTTCCTTTGCTGGCTGTCATGCTGTTAAACTTTGTCAGTAGAAGATATGGGAGGGACACCACAGGAGAAAGGATTCTTTTCCTGGTTTTGCTCTGTTTCTCTCAGTAGGCTTCTGCCGTGTGTGGATGCTAATAGTGAATGATACCTTCCTGTCGGCAACTTCTCTTGGATCCTTGGGATCCTGGGGGATGGCTTCTAAGCACGTATCACCCCCATGAGTGGACTCCCAGAGAGGTCTACAGTTTTTTCCCCCAGCACCCTAGAAGATAGCTTTCCAGGCAGTACACAGTGCCCCCAGTGAGTTCCGCTGGTGGAGCACTTCCTATGAGCTGTTTTCCCTGGCCCCTCAGAGGAGGGTTTTCTACAGGTGAGTTCTTTAAGTGCAGTACCCCAGAGAACTTCTCTGCCATCCCAATGATCTCTGAATCTCAGTCCAGGGATGGTGGAGGGGGGCCTCTTTCAGATTTGTTCCTTCCTTGGGTGCTCTGCCTCAGGCTTAGTGGTAATGGTTGCTCCCTATATCTGCTACATATATATACATATTCTTCAGAGTTCCCTTTTCCCCTCAGTAGGTAATCTCCTGTTATAGTAAATAATTCTTTATATTAAACTTTCCCTTTTCAATTACTTTGTGGTTTCTGTCACTTAACTGGACGCTGATCATATCACAGAATCCAGTATATTTTCTCCTATTCTCATCCTATCTGAACTCTTAGCAGCCCTCTGAACAAATGTTCTCTCCTCCTCCTTTCTGAAATACTTCCCTGTTTCAGCTACCAAGATACCAGGACCTCCTGTCTTTCCTCCAACCTCACTGGACACCTGGTTCTCAGATTCCTGATGGAATTTATCTGGTGTCTAAATGTTGGAGGTCCTCTGAGCTTGCTCCTAAGCCCCACACCTACTTCTTCAACTACATTTTCCCCTGGTTGATCTCATTCTGTTTTAGGAGTTTAAATACTACAAAAACTTACATATACTGATGATTCCTAACTTCTGAACTATTGACCTCTGTTCTGAAATCCGGACTCCTGTAACAGTGCCTACTTGACATCTTGTACTAGAGATATAACTGGTTACCTCCATTCTTTTGATCCTTTCCACCAACCTATTCTTCCTCCAATCTTATGCATCTCATAAATGACATTGTCACCTGCTCCCTCAGGCCAATAACAGAAAACTCATCCTTGAGTCCTTTCTTAGCCTGAAAATATACTATGAATATGACCAAACCTTCCCATCTCCTGGGTAATCCCAGCTCAGGTCACCTTCACCTCTTACCCTAACAACTTCAACAGCTTCATTCATTTGTCTATTTCTACTTTTGCGCTCTCATCACTACAATCTATTTTCCACACAGCAGCCAGACAATAGTTATGTTTTGCTTTACAGCATAATTCAATGGCTTGAAGCTGCATTAGAATAGTATTCAAATTCCTCCCATATCGTGCTTAGTATGCTCCAGCTACACTGGCCCCTTTTTTGCTCCATGAATATATCAACTTTTTTCCTCTTTTTTTTTTTTCTTTTAACCCTTAGGGCTTTTGCATACGCACTACCTTCAGCCTAAAATATTCTTATCATTACTCCCTCCTCAATTCTTAGGCTTTAACATCTTCTCATCCTTCCATCTTTGTCTCAAATATCATGTCCTTCACTGGGGGTAGTAGTTTATACCTGTAATTCCAGTGCTTTGGGAGATGGTAAGATCGCTTGAGGCCAGGAGTTCAAGACCAGCCTGGGTAACACAGCAAGACTCCATCTCTACAAAATGTGAAAAAAATGAGCCAGGTATAGTGGTGCACACATGTAGTCCTAGCTACTTGGGTAGGAGGAAGGCAGGAAGATAGATTCAGCCCAGGATTTTGACGTTATAGTGAGATATGATAGCACCACTGAACTCTCTCCTGGGCAGCAGAACAAGACTGTCTCTAAAATAAAATAAAAAATATCATGTTCTCAGAGATACTTTCTTTGAACACCCTATATATTGGTCTTTAATCCTGTTATCACATTATTCTCTATCACTGAATCTATGTATCCCTTCAAATCATTTGCTATGAATTTGATTTATTTATATGTTTAGTGTTTGTCTATTCTACTAGGTTATAAGTTTGCTAAGGGCAGAGACCATAATTGTTTTATTCACAGGTGTAACAATAGCACCTAGCATTCTGGCACATTAAAAAACTTAATAAATATTTATTGACAAATGAGGCTGGGCACAGTGGCTTATGCCTGTAATCCCAGCACTTTGGGAGGCCAAGGTAGGCAGTTCACTTGAGGCCAGGAGTTCGAGACCAGCCTGGTCAATGTGGAAAAACCCTGTCTTTACTAAAAATACAAAAAAAAAGAAAAAAAAAATTAGCCAAGCGTGGTGGCACGCACCTATAGTCCCACCTACTCAGGAGGCTGAGGCACAAGAATTGCTTAAAGCTGGGAGGCGGAGGTTGTGGTGAGCCGACAACACGCCACTGCACTCCACCCTGGGTGACAGGGCAAGACTCTGTCTCAAAATTTAAAAAAAAAAAAAATTTTATTGACAAATGAAAGATTGATTCCTGAAAATATTCTCCTTCTTCTCTGAATTGTTACTATGGTTAACATTAATTTATTTCATGTCCACAATGCCATTGCCTCTTTCCCCATAATTGTAAAATTTCTTATTTTTTTAAACATGTAACTTAGGTTTTCCCTCTGCTACAATCCCTTTCCCTCCTTTTCGCTTCCAGAAAGAAAAAAAAAAAAAAAAAAAAAAAAAACGACGACGAAAAACACTATCCTGAAGTTTGTTTCTTAAAAATGAAGAATACTCTAGGTGTTCATCACTAGGATAGATAAAATAAGTGATGGTTAATCATACAATGGAACACTGTGCAATAGATAAAACACATGAAAAAAATTTTTACACGTTCACTGTCTTAAGGAATATTTTATTTGTCCAGTCAAATTGTAAACTTGTGGGCAATGGTTTTATACCTCTTTATATTTCCCACAGATAATACCGTCCATATTTTCCAAATCCCAAATTAAGACACATAATTAACAGAGACCAACTATATTAAGTAATACTTGAAATCATACTTGTCCTGGATATTCTGGGAAGTGTGCTCATTATACCCATAAGCAACAGTGTAACACTGAACATAAGAGTAAGTAATCTATATCTATACATGTACGTATGTATGTATTTTGATGACTATAATGGTAACTATCAGCCAGAACCCAATCTATCATACTTTGGTGTTTCAGCAACTTTTTTACACTAACTTCTAAACAAAAGTATGAAACTTGAGAGAGGTATTGACAGTAATACTTCTTTTCCATTTGCAATAATATTCCTGACCTTAGCTACCCCAGAGATATTACCAAATCTGGGAAGAAAAAACTGGATATGCTTACTGTTTTGGCTACTCACATGGTTCAGAACTCAAGTAAGGAACAGAGGTCCCTTCAAATCCCAGCAAAATATCAGGTTTGTTAAGACATGTTTTAAGGAAAGTGGGAAATATAAGCTTTACCTCTTTTAACACAGTATCGTTTATCTTTATGAAATCCAACCTTTCAAAAACTGACTGTAAAACTGTACTGTGTAAACACAAAAACAGGACAAAATGTTAACCAATGGATTAACATTGCTCTTCTTTGAAGAAATGCAACTTACAGGTTTAATATTACAGAATTAAATCTTAGATAATGTTGTTAAATGAACATATTTAATAATAAAGCTTGAAGAATACATGTGTAAAAACCTAATCCTGTGGTTTATGTACCTCCTGTCATTTCATTCCCATACAATCCTGCCTACATTTTACAATAAGAAATCACAGATTTTGGAAGTTTAATCATTTTGGAAAGACCTTATAGTATATTGAGAAAATTATGAACACAAATCTTGGTTTGAATCCTGGCTCTACAACTTACTAGCTTACAAGCTACTTAAAGTTTTTAAGTCTTTTTTCCAATATGTAAAGGTAGACAATTAGGCCTCCCTTGCTTGGCCATTATGAAGTAAGGGTGACAAAATGTGTAAAATACACACAATGTTTGTTAAATAGTAGGTACTCAGTAAAATGTAGCCATCATCACTGTGATCACTAATTAACTTGCCTAGAATCACACAGCTGTATCTGTTTCTAAAATCTTTTTTCTTTCTTTTAAAAATAATAAAATTATAGATAGTTATCTAAACTGGGAATTATATGGAAAAGTATAAAGAAGAAAATAAAAAGATCATTATAATCTCCAAATCCTGAATTAATCAGTGTCAACATACTGGTATATTTTCTTCTTCTCTTTCCTGTATGTATATAGCCTTCTTTTAATTGCAGAACCAGATCATGCTATATACTTGGAATCTTTTCTTTTGTACTTACTTTCTCATGAACATTTCTCCATTTGATTAACTACCCCTTGGACACATTTTAATAATAATCAAATTCTGCTATACAGATAATTCAGTTTTTGCTTTACATTTAAGTTGGTTCTAATTTATCACTATTTTGGGTAAAGTTGTGTCTATCTTTGAACCCAGGCTTTTTTTCCTACAGGGTATCTTAAGTCATGTAGCAGTATCTGTTTTCTCAGCAAAGCCCCTATTACTATGCATGTTGACTTTCAAGTCCTGGCTTGGATATGAGAAAAAGAATTAATTTATACTGCATACATCTTCAGCTATAGATATGGAATCTTAGCATTAAGCACATTCTATTGCCATAGCAACAAAATATAACAGTTACATTTAGGAGGGAGTTAAGAGCTCCCATGTCTACTGTCTGTTGCCAAGGCCATAGATCTAGTCTGAGACTAGCACCTCTCCAACATCAGAAATAAGAACCTGAACCCTATGTATTTGACTTAATGTCTTCGAATTCACTTATTTTCCATATATCTTAATGAAGTAATGAAGGGCAGATTATAACAGCCTGTAACACCTATCTCTTTTAAGATATGAAGAAGTGAGATTAGAGTCACTGCGCTTCCCTACATCCTGAAGAAATGGCAGCAGGATGAACGTTAAGTGCTACAATGACTCTTTCAAATAGGAAAGTTAGGACACGATTCAAAACATGATCTGACACTAGCGCAAAATACCTGAAATGAAATATCTGAAGCATATGACTTCCATAGCAAGCACATAAAATTCAAGTTTGAGCAAGAGAGCAAGGTGCTTCTGTGGAACCTAACTCCTCCAATTCACGCAGTTATTAAGCACTAGCTACACAAAAATACTAAAATGAACAAAACCCTCAAAAATCAAAACAGGAACAACACTCTCAATCTAGGCTTAAAGGAAGAAAGAGGTATTAACATTTCTTGGAGAATATGAAAAAAAGCTATGGCTTTAAAGTTATAAATCATGACATAAAGTCATCTAAAAGCAAAATGCATACCAAAATATCACTACAAGTGTTAGGAATCATTGCAGTCAATAGCAATTAATAACTCATATACCTTAGAGAGAATGAAAGGATTTATGCCAGGTGTAGTATGTTGCCAAACAAAACAAAACAAAACAAAACAAACAAAAAACATAGTAATTTCAAATCCAAACAAGAGAGGTGTAGGACTTTATCAATTTTAGAAAAAGGAAAGCAGAGTAAATGTTGGAAGTCAATAACTGGTAGTCTACGCTAGAGTTACAGGATTTTTTCAAGTGTACTTCTCAGAGGAAAGGAATACTCTTCTTCACAGCTAAAATAATAAACTCCTGCAACAACTATTTATCAACCACCTATCATGTGCTAGGCATTATTGTAGGCGAAGGGGAATGCAGCAGGAACAAAATAAACTAAAATCACTGCTTTTTGTTTCTTTCTCAAATAAAGCCAGCAAGGAGAGTTTTGTGGTGCTGCAATGTCTAAAAGGGTAGTCAGCAAAAGCCTTACCAAAATGACTTTTTTTTTTTTTTTTTGAGACAGGGTCTCGCTTTGTGACTCATGCTGGAGTAAAGTGGCACAATCATGACTCATTGCACCCTCAGCCTCCCAGGCTCAAGTGATTCTCCTACTTTAGCCTCCTCCTGAGCAGCTGGGACTACCGCCATGTACCACCACGCCCAGCTAATTTAGTTTACCTTTTGTAGAGGGGAGGTCTCATCATGTTGCCCAGGCTAGTCTTGAATTCCTGGACTCAAGTGAATTCTCCTGCTTCAGCCTCCCAAAGTGTTGGGATTACAGGTGAGCCACCGGCCAAGCCCAAAGTGACGTTTCATCAACGAGCTAAAGAAGGTGATGTAGTGAGTCATGTGGTATCTAGGGGAAAGAGTATTCCAGATAGAGGAAATAGCCAGTGCATGCACAGGAGCATACCCTATGTGTTCGAGGAACAAAAAGGAGGCCAGTGTTACTGTAGCATAGAGAGTAAGGAAGAAACTAGTAGGATATGAACTCAAGAGAATAGGGGCAGGCAACTGTGTAGGTAGGGTCTTGAAGATCACTGTAAATCGCTACCCTTTTATTCTCAGTAAAAGGGGAAGTCACTGGAAGGTTTTTAGCAGAGAAGTGAAATGACCAGACTTACATTTAACAGGACTAGCCTAGCTGTCTGTTAAGAAGACTAATGGGGGTGAGAAGAAAGGCTAGAAGCAGATCATTTAGGAAGTGGCTGCACTAATCCAAGTACAAGGTGATGGTAGCTTAAAGACAGGAGGTAGCAGTGATGGTGGTGAATTCTTAGTTGGATTCTTGATATACTCTGAAGGTAAGAACCAAAAAAATTGCTGACAGATTGGAAGCAGAAGAGAGAGAGAAGACAAAAATAAGAATGACTCCAAGGTCCTGGCATGAGCACCTGGAAGCAAGGGGTTACCACTACTGAGAGAGGAAGACTGCGGGAGGTGAGGTTTGGGCATGTGAGGGAAAATCTGCTTATATTTGAACAAGTTACATTTGAGAAGCTTATTAGACATTAGGTAGGCAAAAGGATATACTATTCTGAAGCTGAAATGTGAGGTCTGGGCTGGAGATACAACCTGGAAGTTGACAATTTACACATGCTATTAAATTGCTGTATCAAAAGTTTACAAAAATATAAATCCCCTGATAATTTCCTTTTTTCAGATTTATTTTTCCAGATTTAAAATGCAGAGATTTTCATCCTGCCCATCCCATCTAGACTTCAAAATCATAAATTATTTAATATACAGATATCAAATTGAATACAAAAAAAGCCAGAAATCCAATTAGGGAGACAGAAGTATACAGAAACTACAACAAGACGTAAAGAGTATTGATAAGGAAGGTGGTAAGAACCATGGAGAAAGTCAAATACTATACAACTTTTAAGTTACGACCTGGCACGTGGACATTATGGCATGTGCTATATTTAAAACTGGTCCTTGGCCTGGTGCAGTGGCTCACGCCTGTAATCCCAGCACTTTGGAAGGCTGAGGCAGGTGGCTAACTTGAGCTCAAGAGTCCGAGACCAGCCTGGGCAACATGGCAAAACCTCATCTCCACCAAAAATACACCAAAATTAGCCAGGTGTGGTGGCATGCATCTGTGGTCCCAGCTACTCAGGAGGCTGAGACAGGAGGATCAATGGAGCCCGGGAAGCAGAGGTTACAGTGAGCCAAGATCACGCCACTGTACTCCAACCTGGGTAATAAAACGAGACTCTGTCTCAAAAAAAACAAAACAAAACAAAACAAAAAAAACTCCAAAAGACAAATAAAAAACCTGGCCTTTGATGTGTGGTTGATGCTACTTCCATCTAAGGGCAAAAAATTCCAAATGGAGAGATCTCTTTTATGATCTCTTTTATTTAAATCATAATCTAGATAGCAGATGGATGAGAGAACCTACACTCTGTCTTTTCCCATTCCAACCCATCCTGCAAATGGCTGCCAGATTAATTTTTCTATGTCTATTCAATTTTGTTTTTACCTTCTCTTATGAGCTGAGGTTTGGAATTATAATTAATTTCATCAATTTTTTTAAAAAAATTAAGTTTCTCCGTCAGAGTTTCTCACTACACAGAAAAATGATTTGAGGAACTATTTCTAAAATTCTCCCAATGATTGTATATAACCAGTACCATTCTAAGACATAGGAGAGAAACAAATTAATTTCATACAAAAGACAACAGCAATTAGCAGCAGCACTTGGGAACTTGTTAGAAATGAACACTCTCAGATCCCACTCAGACTTACTGAATTAGAAATTTGGGGGGGTGAGGCCCAGCAATCTGCATTTTAACAAGCATTCCAGGTGAGTGTGATACACATTAACTTTGAGAACCTCTGGTTTAGGGCATTAACACTCAATTCTCTCAAGGATTATCAGTAGAAAAGACTACTAGACTATAAAATCCCTGAATTGGAACCTTATTATTTTTCATTTTCTCTTGCCTTATGCATCTGACATTTAATCCACATTCAGAGTTTTTGGGTAGTTAAAAGATAAGTATCCCCTCTGAGTTTCCCTGTTTCTCCTCATCCTATAATACCAAATTATCAGCCCAACCTTTATTCTCCCTTTTTACTTCTTCCTATTTTATAAGAAAAGTAATGTTTTTCAAATCGGAATATCATATCCTAATTTTTTAAGTAATTCTGTAGATATCATGACAAGTCACATTTCAGAGCAAGAAAGACTCTCAGAAGATTAGTCAAATGCATCAACATACAGGTAAGAAAATGTCACCACATGGCAAACACACCTCTTACAGAAATAGAGAAAGATCAAAGAATAAATTAGCCATCTTTACAAGGCCTGAGTCTCAATAGTTGGTTTAACAGATTTAAGAGTTAGAATGGTTGAAAGATAGAATAATCTTTATTTTATTTTATTTTATTTTTTTTGAGACAGAGTTTCACTCTTCTTGCCCAGGCTGGAGCACAATGGCGCGATCTCTGCTCACGGCAACCTCCACCTCCAGGGTTCAAGTGATTCTCCTGCCTCAGCCTCCCGAGTAGCCGGGATTACAGGCATGTGCCACCATGCTCAGCTAATTTTCTATTTTTAGTGGAGACGGGGTTTCTCCATGTTGGTCAGGCTGGTCTCGAACTCCCAACCTCAGGTGATCCACTTGCCTCAGCCTCCCAAAGTGTTGGGATTACAGGCGTGAGCCACCGCGTCTGGCTACAGTAATCTTTATTTTTATAATTGCTTTCCGGAAATAAAAGCAAATACATAATCAAAAACCACCAATTCTTTATTTATTGGCAGTAGTGCATGCCCTTTTTTCATTCCTTGCTCTACTTATAAATATACAAAAAAGAACCTTAAATTAATAAGTATGCTATCTAGCTATCTAATGACATGGCACATCTTGTCCCCCACTGTCCTATCAGTGCAATACTAAGTTTCACAGAAACTAATCTCAAGACTGTTCATAACGACTTCTTCATTGTAACAATTTTTCTTTTCTTTTTTTTCTTTTTTTCTCTCTTTTTTTTTTTCTTTTCGAGACAGAGTCTTGCTCCCAGGCTGGAGTGCAGTTGGGCGATCTACTCGGCTCACTGCAAGCTCCGCCTCTCAGGTTCAAGCAATTCTCCTGTCTCAGACTCCTGAGTAGTTAGAATTACAGGCACGCACCACCATGCCCAGCTAATTTTTGTATTTTTAGTAGAGACAGGGATTCACCATGTTGGCCAGGCTGGTCTCGAACTCTTGACCTCAGGTGAGCCACATGCCTCGGCCTCTCAAAGTGCCGGGATTACAGGCGTGAGCCACAGAGCCTGGCCAGCCCCTTGTGACAATTTTTCTAACCCAACATTTATTTTTCTGGTTATATTCCATCCAACAGAGACTACCTGGAGAAAGCCAGAGTGGAGATCATATGATACTTGGTATTCCAAGTTGAAAATCATTTTAATTGTACTCTAATCTTATGTCACAAGGGTTCTGAGGTAACATACAGATAATAAATCAAGCGGTAATAAGTGCCATGGGAAGCAGTATAGCATGCCTAGAAAGAATATGGGCTTTGTAGCCATGAAGATCTTTTGGCTTCAAGTCTTAATTCTAGCCTTATTTGCCCTCATTTTATAAGATAGAAGCCGTAACATTAGTATACTGCCTCATATTGTTGTTACCTAGTTCTCAGTTATTTTAAAATACAAACTCCTTGAAAATAGGAATTATATGTTTTACATACCTCTGCATTCCCCCACATTGTATTTACACAGGTGCTCAAGAGATATTTGACTAATACTGGAATAGATTTTAATGTATTAGATAAACTCCTTAATAGGTGGCCCTTGCTTCCAGATCCCACCCCCAACTGAATTTTCTCTACTATAACCAAATTAACTTTATTAAAAGGCAAATCTGATCTTGTCCAATTCCATTTTAAAACCTTCTTAAGGTTCTCAGCTCTAAGGAAAAGTCCCTGCTAAGACCAGGATTCATCTCTTCACAGCCTATCACTTATAACTCAGCCCTGCCCACTAAACTACTAAAGCTCCTAGAATGTTGTCTCCTCTTCCCTACCAACTCCTCCTGAAAACGGTAACTCCTACTAGTCATTCAAGCATCAGCTTAAAAGTTGTTTTCTCTATCAAGTTCCACGATAATAGCTCCCCAGCCCTCAACTAACTTCAAAGTCCTTCCTCCATAACTTGATACTACACTCAACTTACCATCTAAAACTATAATTAAATGTTTATCTGCTTCTTGAGTTATCTGGTAAACTCTTTAAGGATGAGAATCACACCATATTCAGTTTTATACCCCTTGTTTACCATAGTTACTGGCACACAGAACACCTTGAATAAGTATTACTTATTGAACATAATGCTAAAGTCCCATGTTCCCAACAGTTCCAATTTGAGAATATAATCATGTTTATTTCCGTTTGCTTATAAATAACTTTAAAACATGACAGCCCAATAGGTTAAAGAAAAAAAATTCTGGGGCTTTATCCTGAAGACACATTTATTATGGCACAGAAAGCAAAATCAGCACTATTTTTTTCAAAGAACAGAAAAAAAATATATTTCATAAGAACTTGTTATTCTGGGGGAGGGGAAGGAGCTGCTTTATCTTGGCCCCATCCCCAGAAGTTACAGTCACCAAACTGGATATGATTCTCAGTTAAAGCAAGCAGAGCCATGAAGAGCGAAAGAATATAACGAAACTACTGCTCAGTCTGGAATGCCATCTGAAGACCATGAGGTGACAAGCCTGGATGACTAAACAGAAAGACAAATGAGCCTGCATTCCTGATAGCACTGTGGAACCACTATACCAGCTCCAGTCTACCTCTAATTTCTCATTACTTGAGGAAAATAATCCCCCTTGTTTATTTATATGACCCTTTTTTGGATTTCTGTGGCCGCTGAACATGATTACTATTTGATTAGAAAGTCAGAAGAAAGTTTAGGAAAAAGTTTGTTTAACCTAGAGAGGAGAGAGAGATTCTCAAGACAGGAACATCAAAAAGTCTTTAAAAGACAGATATAGATGATTCTATTAGTCCATTTTCACATTGCTGATAAAGACATACCCAAGACAGGGAAGAAAAAGAGATTTAATAGACCTACGGTTCCACATGGCTGGGGCCTCACAATCATGGCAGAAGGCAAGGAGGAGCAAGTCACATCTTACATGGATGGCAGCAGGCAAAGAGAAGAGAGCTTGTGAAGGAAAACTCCCCTTTTTAAAACCATCAGATCTTGTGTGACTTACTCACTATCACGAGAACAGCACGGGAAAGACCTGCCCTCATGCTATGATTCAATTACCTCCCACTGGGTCCCTCCCACAACATGTGGGAATTTAAGATGAGATTTGGGTGGGGACATAGCCAAACCATAGCAATGATTACATGAAATGCCAAAAGAAAAATTTATAATAAGTGATACCATAAACTAAAACAAAAGCAAACTTACAAAACTTATTTGTAAATTAAGTTAAAGGATTATATCCATAATAAGGATATCAAAGAACACCAACATATTAGTAAGGGAAAAAATCCAACAAGAAAAAATGAGTAAAGATATGAATAAGCAATTCACAGAATTGAAAATCAAAATGCCCAACAAATATATTGAAAGATGGCTAGCCTCATAAGTAGCTAGCCTCATAAGTAGTTAGGGAAATGCACCATAGGAAACTTTTTTTTAAAACTCATTTTATTGTAAAAGAAAAGCATTCAGTGACAGTTTATAGAGAAAATAATTACTCTCAGACATTAATGGTGACAATTAGAATTCTGTCAATATTTCTGAAAAATAATTTAGCATTAAGTATTAAAAGTAAATTGGTATATACTATGCACAAAGATATTAATTACAATATTATTCATAATAGAATACTAGAGACCATCCATATGTCCAAAATGAACACAGTTAAGGTTTCAGATATCTACTGCTACAGAACAAACCATCCCAAACTTAGTGTCTCAAAACAGTATGTTATTTTTCACAACTCTGTAGGTTGGCTAGCAGTTTCTCTGCTGTTTTCATCTCTGGTTCCTGTGCATTCAGCTAAAGGGTCAGCTGGGCTACTAGGTCCTAGATAAACCACTTTCACATCTGCCGGCTGGTGCTTGCTGTTAGCTGGGGTATCTTGGTTCTCCTGCAAGACACATCTAGTGCTTCCATACACTAGACCAGCTTCCTCACACTCAGCTGCAAGAAAGTATTCCTTGAAGCCTTGTAAGGAGTTGGTTCCTGAACTCACAGATCACTTCTATCATATTTGTTCATCAAAGTAAGTCACAAGGCCAGCCAAGACTCAAGAAAGAGATGGAGAAATAGATTCTACCTCTAGACAGAAAAAGCAAAGGCACACTGCAAAGAAGAATGCCTACCAAAACAGGAGAAATTTACGACTGTTAAACATTCTACCACTGGTAGGCAGGTACAGGTGTGTGTATGTGTGTGTCTGAATGTACACACATACTCACATGCACAATGAAATACTATGTAAGTTGTTAAAAAGAATGGAAAGGTTTTCTAGATAAGTAAAAAAAAAAAGGTGTAGAATATTTAATATGGTATGTTACCATTTGTGTCTGGGGAAACTATGTGTATATTCTATCACATATATGTATGTTTGTAAATTCTTGAAATAGATTTAAAAATTAACTATTAGGATATGTAAAGGTGTCTGCAAGCTAGCTGAAGATGCAGGGCAGTGAGGTCATGTTGGGAAGACTACCAGAAGTGCAGGCTAATTAGCCTAGAGGCGAGGACAATGGGTGTTGTGTGGAAACAGAGAGTTGCACAGAGTCATAGGCCCAGTGAAGGGTTGTGGTTCCACAGAGGCAAAAGCCAGCAGGCCCCTCAGTTAATGATGTGTGTTAGTAGGGGTAGATGAAGGTGGGAGATGGTCTACATGGCAGGGAGAATGGTAGCCTACTGGGCAAATAAATAAAACAACTGGGGAAATGATAAATATATTCAGGTTAATGCAAAGCCTAGTTTATTACTGCCAGAGAAGGCATTCATAAACATTTAAAGGGAGAAAGCTAGGAAAAACCTTGGGGTGCTGGACTAGAATTGGAACTACAGGAACAACTTTATGATTCTGTAATATGTACACACAGGTACAGAAATAATTACGTATGTACATGAGTGTGTGTTTTGCCTATGTGTGTGTATACAAACCATATACAAGTGTCCTAATTCTGTCTTCTATGACGGCTTGGAAGCAATGACACTCCAGTAGCAATGAACACACTAAGCCCCCAAATCTTTGTTTTTAAATACCATCTTTCACCAAAAAAAAAACCCACAAAAAACAAAAATAGGGCTCCTTGGAGAAATGGCTGATTCCAGGGCTCTAGCCCTGGAATCTACTTTGTCTACTCTAGTAGACAAAGCACAAGATGAACCAGGAACAGCTTGTTCTGCCAGAAAGCCCTAAGGAAATGCACAACCAATGAGATAGGGGCATGATATACGGGCAGACGAGCCAGCTTGAAGAGGTTACCATTGGCTAAATCAGGAATACCTTAAAAAGCAAAATAAATAACAATAGCAACAAATCAGAACACATTTCACAAAATTGAAATCCATGAGTCTTTACTATTTTAATTTTAATACATAAGAGAGAAAGAGGTGAAACCCCATCTCTACTAAAAACACAAAAATGAGCTGGGAGTGGTGGTGGGTGCCTGTAATCTCAGCTACTCGGGAGGCTGAGGCAGGAGAATTGCTTGAACCTGGGAGGTAGAGGTTGCAGTGAGCCAAGATCACACCACTGCATTCCAGCCTGGGCAGCAGAGCAAGACTCTGTCTCAAAAAAAAAAAAAAAAAAAAAAGTAGTACCTTATGACATAATACCAATTAATATGCATAGAAGAAATAACAGAAAAAATATTATTTGGCAATCATCATAAGAGTGGTTAATTCAGGTGGGAGTCATCAATGACACCCACCAAAGCTAATGAGTGGAGGGTTGATGAGAAACAGGATACTAGCATAATTTTGGAATACATCTCCACAAACACTAATAAATCACAAAGGGCACAAATATAATCTTGCCAATATCACTATTAGTGGCATGGTTTTACATTGTATGCCTCTGGATGCAACACACTAAGAAGGGCACACGGCAGCATTTCTGTGGTATTACTGCCAGGAATGCATAACCTGATTGGAATCATGAGGAAGAATTATATAGATCTAGGATGAGGGTCACCACACAGAATACAGGGCATAAACTTATTAAAACTATCAAGGACATGAAAGATGGAAAACTGAGGCTGAAGAACTACGAACAGACATAACAACCAACTGTAACATGTATTCCTGGATAGGATCCTGCACCAGAAGATAAAGAGATATTGTTGGCATAGTACACGAAATTTGTATAGATTCTTTGGACTAGATAGCAGTGTTGTATCCACGTTGATTTTCTTCTTTGGACAGTAGTATGTTGGCTGTATAAGAGAGTGCCTATTTTTAAAAAACAGACGCTGTAGTGTTTAGGAGTGATGTGATATCACGTTGGCAGTTTGCTCCAAAAGGTTCAGAAAAAGACTGTAATGAGGAGGTATGTATGTATGGAGACAGAGAGAGAGAGGGCAGGCAATGGAAAAAAGTAAGCAAAATATTAACAATAGGAGAAATCTGGGTGAAGGGGATGTAAGAGTTCTTTGTACTGTTCTGGCATTTTTTCTTTAAATTTGAAATTATTTCAAAATGATTTTTTTCATCTGAAAATAAAGATGTGATATAGAACATCTAGTGATACAGCAAATGTGAATCACCTATTGCCTAAGGCCAGGAAACAGAATGAAAATCCTGGCTGAATATGTTGATTTACATACTTTCCTTTACCATACTCTGAAGGGACGCATTAACAAGAAGGGCAATGTTTTCATGTCTATTTGGAGAACTAAGAGCATCTCAATGAACTCTCCCTTCTCTTCATGGATTTTAAATGAACATTTTACAGCTCAGTGAGGAAAGGAATCTTGACTTACTCATCTTTGTAGACCCAGCACCTAGCCCATTTATAATTTAGTCATTGTTAATGTCCTTGAACAGGAATTCTACCTCCAATATTGTTTCAATGAGAAAAATATAGTGACTTGAGTAGCAAGGATTTTGCTACACTGAAAGGAAAGGACTGTCTATGTTAAGTTAAAATTATATGTCAGACTGAAGACAGAAAAATATCAAGGATTAACTTTCTTAGGAACTCAAGTATTAAATATCTGCTCTACAGTCCTAAAAACAGAAGAGTGTATAACCAGTAGTAAAAACCATTATCCTGAGAATAGCAAACTGCTAACAGTTTTTGGTTAAAAATTAATGATAGAATAAAATGTTGAGGATAAAAATAAGGCTTTTGGAGAAAAGAGTTGACAGTGAAAAACCATGTTTTAAAAAATGCTGAGTGTCTGAAAAAGTATTAGACAGAATCATATCAAATTACTGATAAAGTATATATCCTACCAATAATGAGCATGATAATTTTCAAACCTGAAAGAATACATTTTCATTGCAGAAACTAAAACTCTCCAAGGCCCTTAGTTGCCAAAATCAAACTCAAAAATTTTTAAAGCTGAATAGATTTCACATGGCTCAATACTCTACCCTTCCTGGAGAATACACACATTTTTAGCACATTTTAAAAGCTTGTGGTCCCGTTGCAGAAATAGAGGGAAAAAAAGGTAAACATGCCTGAAGATCTGTTACAGTTAACCATAATGACCTTTAGAATTATGTCTTTTCAAAAGTTTAAACAACGACTGAAAATTATTTTTGATAGTATATAATTATCTGCTTTATTGATTTATTTATTTTTAGGCGGAGTTTTGCTCTTGTTGCCCAGGCTAGAGTGCAATGGCGTGATCTCGGTTCACTGCAACCTCTGCCTCCTGGGTTCAAGCGATTCTCCTGCCTCAGCCTCCCAAGTAGCTGGAATTACAGGCATGTGCCACCACGCTCGGCTAATTTTGCATTTTTAGTAGAGATGGGGTTTCTCTATGTTGGTCAGGCTGGTCTCGAACTCCTGACCTCAGGTGATCCGCCTGCCTCAGCCTCCCAAAGTTCTGGGATTACAGGTGTGAGCCACTGCACCCAGCCAAATTATCTGCTTTAGAACACAAAATATACTAGTACCTTATGAAATAAGGATTTTTCTATTCAAAGCAATATTAGAGAATTAAAAACTGTTAATGACTGTACGACAGCTTCTCCCCTTTAAGGACTGTAAGTCAAATCTTTTCGAGAATATTACAAGAAAAAAAAATCCAGTAATACTATACACCAGATTCTGTATGGCTTTTTATTATTATAATAATTTAGTTTAGTTTATTCGCGTGTGGGGGGGAGATCTTTAAATGGAGATAAAATATATTTTGGGGCTGTTCTAAGGATTAAATGAGATAATGTATGTAAAGCACTTAGCATGGTGACTGGCACAAATTAGGCACTCAATAAATGGCATCTATCGTGCTTATTCTTTTTTTTTTTGAGACAGAGTCTCACCCTGTCACCCAGGCTGGAGTGCAATGGTGCGATCTCAGCTCACTGCAACCTCCACCTCCCAGGTTAAAGTGATTCTCCTGCCTCCATCTCCCAAGTAGCTGGGATTACAGGGGCGTGCCACCACACCCAGCTAGTTTTTTGTATCTTTAGTAGAGACAGAGTTTCACCATGTTGGCCAGGCTGGTCTTGATCTCTTGACCTCATGATCTGTCCACCTCGGCTTCCCAAAGTGCTGGGATTACAGGCGTGAGCCACAGCACCCGGCCGCTTATTCTTATACACAGGATATGAAACAACCTTGCAACAGGGTCAAGTGGCTTAAAAACCTGTAAGAGAAGCCAATAAAGGCAGGTGAATAGAAATCACAGTCAAATATCTAGACTGGTAACCTCAATGAGGAAAGGAACCTTGACTAATTTACCCTGGTAGTTCCAGAACGTAATAAAAGTGCTTGGCACACACAGTAGATGCTCAACAAAGGTTTACTGAAATGAAGTGGACATGAAAGTATCTGGAAGGCCAGGCGCAGTGGCTGACACCCGTAATCCCAACATTTTGGGAGGCCAAGGCAGGCGGATCACCTGAGTTCAGGAGTTTGAGACCAGCCTGGCCAACGTGGCAAAACCTCGTCTCTACTAAAAATACAAAAATTAACCGGGTGTGGTGGCGGGCACCTGTAGTCCCAGCTACTTGGGAGGCTGAGGAAGGAGAATCGTTTGACCCCAGGAGGCAGAGGTTGTACTGAGCTAAGATCACACCACTGCACTCCAGCCTTGGCAAGAGAATGAGACTCCATCTCAAAAAAAAAAAAAAAAAAGAAAGAAAAGAAAAAAGAAAGAAAATATCTGGAAAAGAAAGAGGCGGTCTGAGGTTATCTGAAAAATAAACTGAGAATCCAAAAATTACCATTCCCCCTAAGGAAGTCACTTTGAAAAGTAAATTAAAAACCTAAACATTTTTAGATCAATGTATAAAAACTCCCACAGACTGGTCTCTTTAATAATGACTTAGTCCACTCCCAAATCCTTTTTGGCAAATGTGTCAAATATTTGAAGGAAATATTTTAAAACTTAATCTAAATAAATGTCATATGCATCCTCAATGGGGGAAAAATTACCCAAAGCACTGAGGAATCTTTTCCAACTTCATTTCAAGGACATTCAGATTAACTTAATTCATAGTTCTTCCATCTACTTATATATGAAAATGAGCTCGCACTTTTATCTACAAGCAAGTTGTAAATACACATATTTCACTTTCACAAGTTTGAGTGCATACCCCAGAAAAGAAAGAGGAAAGAAAACCCACTCTTTGAGAAGTGGGCAGTGCCACAGGAGTACAAAAGAGTGGCTAACAAAACTTTCCTCCCATGTTTCAGGAGTCACCTACCTGTTAGAGCCCTTGTTTACAGCACAGTCTGCACAGTTTCAGACTCCTTACATATTGAAAACTCAAAATTCTCGGTGTAGTGGTCAAGGGAACAGTGAAATAGGAAAATATAATTCTATCTTCCGCATCCTACCCCAAGGAAAAGAGAATCAACAACATTTTTTCTAAGACTTCTCCAAGATAGCGCCCATCACCTCACTATAGCACCCTACTCTTATTCAGAAACTGAACAATTTTACAGAAAGCAAAAGCCACACCCTTAATAATACACTCAACTCTGCACAGTGCTTGGCTTCTGTGCTAAGTACCTTTCCAGAGACAGAGTTGGAGCTACATCTCCTGAGCCTACTTCAAATTAAAATCTGTGAACAGTGAGAAGTTACAAATCAGATAATAGCCCAAAATCAACTGCTGAAAGGAGGTTGGGGGGAAAAGTCATTAAACACATCCATCTTTCTTAATGAAATGACAATGTTTTTCAGCAACACAAAACACCAAAGCTACCAGTCTACACTACACAGTAGTTTGCAGAATAACAACCTGCAGTACACAGTAAAATTATTCTTAAATTATCGTTTGCTTCCTATGGTGCTCTGAAAAGTAGCAAATGCATAAAGTCATATAAGAGCTATTGTCCAAACACTGACAGCATTAAAATTATTTTTAAATCTAATTTCTGGAAAGTTCTGCAGGAGCAGTTTGAAAAGCAAATCAAATTCTAATGAGAAAAAACGTCTAGTTCAAAAATCTGAAAATACACTTTGAAGACATTCACAGTTTAAGCAGCAGGAGGGTCATAGGCACCAAGGTGTGTAACATCTGTGAGTGGCTGATACAAAAAAAGATTTCTCTGGAATTAATGATTGAAAATAATTATCAAATACAATCTAATATGATCTTTAAACGTCTCTTGTCTCAAAAGCAACAAAGCAAAAGCTTGTAACAAAGCAAAACCTTCCAATACACAGATTTTTACACCTTACACATACCCACATACTTCACAAATTAAGAACTAGATGAAAATTAGAATACTAAAATTTAAAGGTATCTAAAATACACTATTTGAAACAGCAGACTCTTATCTTTACATTTATCTGTCAGATCTACCAGTAAAGCTCTTCTGAAATGGTCATTTCAATACAAGATTGTTCGATATGCCATTCCGTGTGAATAGAGCTTGGGAGACTAATTCTCAAAATCTCCTCAGGAGATGCTTTATTACAGCTCTAGTTTCAATTTCCTGCGACTCAAACAGCTACGTACAGAAAAACAGCTCATACATACGGAGAAGAATAAGAATACAGGGGAGCGCTCCATTCTTTTGTTTTGGTGGCAGAAGCTGCAAAAATAAAGGTTCACTGGAGCCATCTGCACCTATCCCCACCCATCACAGCCCTGCAGAGCACTTTTACCCATCCGCTTCTCAAGACTCTCTCTAGCCCCCGAGGTCGGCAGAACCCGTGGCTTTCCACGTCTCAAAGGATGGGGGTGGGGGGGAGGCTGCGAGGAAGGACACAGATCCTTTGAGGACAGAGGGACAAGGAGATGCATCCAGATGGGGAGGATGGGACGCGTCACGGAGACCCGGAGGCTTGCAAATTCGCTGGGAGAAAAGCCCTGTAGGGCAGAGAATGCTGCCTGTTCAGGGATGGGGACAGACAGAACAACAATGCTCCAAAACAGGCGACAGACACACTCCTAGTAGATCCGGGAGGGTGTGAACTAGATAGCTCTGAACTCGGAGCCACAAATGGGTACAGGCAGCCTCAAACACATCTGTACCGCGAAGCTGAGACTTACGGTTACTTCTCTCGCTGAGGGTAAGGGTCGGTGGACCCAGCAACTCCGCAGTTCCGCCTCCGCCGCCCCTGCCTCTACAGCCGAGCTGGTGACCTCAGGTACCCAGCCCGCCCCACCCACCCGGACGGTTGCCCCTTCCTCGCCGGCCCGGGTGCACCCGCCAGGCGGAGGCTGATGTGGCCGAGGGTGCGCACTGGCGGCCCGCGGGAAGCGCTGTGTGAGCCGAAGGCGCCCGCGGCGAGGCTCAGACTGGGTGGGCGCCCCCCATCCCTCTCCGGCCGCTGCGCCGCCTCACTCGGGGGAGGGGAAGAGGGGGCGGTGGCTCTTGCCCCCGCCTCGCGGTCAAGTCCGGCTCATGTTCCAGCCTTGCGCGCGCGCAGCCCCGGCCGCCCTCTTCCCCTCCCCCGCCTCCGGCTCCGGCTCAGCCGCTGGCACCCCCACCGCCACCACCCTAGTCTCCTAGTCGCCTGCCACCAGCCCCTGAGAGACTGCAGGTCCAGTGAAAAGGAGCAGGAACGGCAGCAGCCCGGCCGCCGACCCGGAAGCTCTTCCACCGCCAACCGCGAGGCTGCAAAGGGTGTGAACCCGGAAGCGATTTCATAGCCACGGTAACGGCGGGGTGGAAAGCTAAGGCCTTTGAAGACCTGGGACCCCGTAGTTTCGGGAGAGGGTGAGGGGTGAATGGTGCTGAGGTGCGAGGAGAGGGAAGGACAGTAAAGAGCAGGTGGGCAGGAGGGTCTCCGACTCCAGAGACCTGAGCTTTTGGGGCGCGGGTGGGGAGCGCGGGGGAACCCTCAAGACGGCTTTCTTTTGGCGACTGAGGGTTTTTCTGCCACAGGAAGCTGGGCCGGGCTGCTGTGCCTGGGAGGCGGGAAGGAGGAATGAGAAAGCGGTGACGGTCCCTGCCCCTTGCTCGCCAGGTGACTGTCCCACCCATTTAGTTGAATGTAGCGGCCAGAGAGGCACTCGCGGCAGCACGTACGGGTGGGACCTCTCGGTGTCCTTCGGGAAACAGGAGGAGCAAGTTCGACTCCAGCGAGGGAAAACAGAGGTGGGAGACTGAACCATCTCCACATCTAGTTGCCCCAGGCAAGGAGTTTATTTTTCACATGTAGTTACAGAGAAACCATAGCCACTTTTTGGGTGGAAACTCTTTGAGCAAAGAGGCTTACGTTTTTCCCCAGTAGTGGACGTTGACGGGTGGTGGCGCAGGAAAAAACCTCCCAGGCAGAGTGATTACGTATTTTTGTCATTGCAGGGAAAGGGATTCACAGCTTGTCATTCTAACTCACTTCTCCCCCTCTAACTCACTTCTCGCCTCTACACCTTTCTCCACCTTTTAAGGTTTTTGGCTTTCATCGCTTTTTCTACATGTTTTTAGCCTCACCAGAAGTCTTTCATCTCGGTGGTCCAACTCAGGATCTCAGCCTCATTATTTTCTTACCCTTCTGGAGTGCATATGTGCCTTTACAGTTTCTGTTTGCAAACGCTGTCTAGCATACTAAGAGGATGTTAGCAAACCTGTTCCATGGACACTAAATGGCAGTTGTACATCTCCCCTCATCAGTCATAGTGACAACCAGAAATGCCCTCCATATTTTCCAGTGATCCCAGGTAGGTGCCACCCCCCCAATTAAGGACCACTTCCACTGCTTTATTTATAAGATCTTATTACTTAGGGAGCATATTATCATTTGTGCCTAACATTTTCCAGAATGGAGTGAGCCATATAACAAAATGCCACGTTTCCTGTACTTATTCACTTGAACCCTCATCTCAGACTCAGTCTAAACATATTGCAAACTCTAGTTATACCTTTCTTGTATTTTAGTTCAAGCTACTCATTTTGTATCAGTTTGTATGTGTTTCTCCCTTAGCAGTTTTACCTTCCTATGTTAGTTACTTTTGTTATTTTCCTGTTAAGCCTTTGTTTCCTTCTTTCATGTCACTGGAAGAATGTAGATTTTAAGTAGTCAAGTACGAATAGTTCTTGAAAATGAATTTTAAGAATATTTTGGGGATATGGTAAAAAAGTATTTGGTTTAAGAAAACAAAATACTGTTACTGTCATAGTTATGTCTTTTTAAAATCACATTTGTTTACCTTTTAAAAGTTCAGGCTTCTGTGCAGTATTAATTAAATATTCTAGAGAAGTGATGAGTATTGACAAAGTACTTTGCTAGTAAATGTTTTCTTAACATGAGTTGACCAAGACAGGAATTGATTTGCTTTAAATTGTCTTTAGAAAACTAAGAGTTACTTGATTTCTCTTATAGGTCCTTAATAGATAAAATGGTTTCTGTAATTGTGCCCATATATCATACAGTGTATTCACAATACAATGTCTTTCTTTTTGGGGCTTGCAGTCTTCAATGCGTCTGTCTCATAATTTGTAAACGTTTATTATCTTGAAGTCATTGTTAATCTGTGGTGAAAAGTAATTGCTAAATAGAAATTCTGAGAAGAAAAAGGCCTCATCCTTTTCACATGATGTAGGAAGGTCTGTTACATGAGGTGGGTTTTAAGATGATTTTATACAAAAAATTGAACTGAAAAAAATTTCATGAAGTATATAATGATAAAGAATGATACGTCCTCAAAACCTTTCACACAATGAAATGTCTCTATCCTAATGTTTCACTGTATTTTTTCTAGTGAAATATCTGTAGGGTTTTTTTGGATCTAAATCAATGGAAAGTTTTAGAATTTAAAATAAATTTGAAAATTATTTAAATTATTTTATTTAAAATTTTTGTACAATAATTTTAATGGTTGTTTTAATCTTAGGCTAAAGTTTATGTAAAATGCCAAAAGCTACTGTATTTTAAAAGAATTTCTTCTTAAGGTAATTTTACAATCATAAGGCACTTTTTAATTATTATTTAGGGAAGTGAATTAAAAGTTACAGAGTGACATTTTCAGTTGCAGTGGAAGAAACAGGATAAATTACTCTATCGCCTCTCAAATAACATTCAAAACCCTTTCTTGAAAATGGTCTATCTTGAGAGTTGCAGCAGTAGGGAACTCATTAAATATGAACAGGTAATTTTAATGCCTAATGGTTTTTAAAAAACTGAAGAAAGTTCATCTCAACATAGCTGGGAAAGAAACTCTTTAATGTTCTTTTAGAAATTTACTGACAAATAAATGGGGAGAAGCTTTTTCAAAAAAAGATAAAAAATAATCAGTACAGAAAGATGCACTTTAGTGTAGCCATGAAAGAAATTTATTCAATGAAGAAAACTATTATACAACTAAGATTGTGGTTGAAATTCAGTCACTTGTTGGAAATTGCACAATGGAGACTTAAGATTTAGTGGGACAAAGTATATGCATAACACACACGCACACACACACACAGTGAATATATTTGGAATAAAAAGTTTGGATTATTGACAGGTGTGGTGGCTCACGCCTGTAATCCGAGCACTTTGGGAGGCCGAGGCAGGTGGATCACTTGAGGTCAGGAGTTTGAGACCAGCCTGGCCAACATGGTAAAACTCCATCTCTACTAAAAGACACAAAAATTAGCCGAGCATGGTGGCACACGCCTGTTAATTCTGGCTACTCAGGAGGCTGAGGCAGGAGGGAGAATCGCCTGAACCCGGGAGGCGAGGGTTGCATTGAGGCGAGATTGTGCACTGCACTCTAGCCTAAGTGACAGAGCAAGACTCTGTCTAAAACAAAACAAAACAAAAATTTGGATTATCAAGGAAATTGATAAGGGAAATGGAAAAGATTCTTAAATCACCTTCAGAAAGCTTTTATCAACTGACCAAATAGTTTTGGTTCTGTGATAAGCAACTCCAAAGAAAATTACATACTACGCTTTAGCTCATCCAAATGTCTGATATCAAAGTTATCCTTGCTAAAAGTTCTGGAGTAAATGTCAATGGATATAAAACATCTACCATTTCCAGCTTCCAAACTGTTAACAGTATAACTAACATTCACTTTTGTAATTTATGGAAAAAGTGTATATTATTCTGAATCACTATTTCAAGTCATTATTTACAAGATATTTTATAATCCTCATCACTTTTTTTTGGCCCCAAAGGCAGATTCTTACTATGCAGTTAACACCTATGAAAATGTATAACCCTATTTTAAAATGAAAAAAGAAATACAAAGGAAATCTTAAATTATCAGCTAAGGTTTTGAGTAGTTGAACAGTAAAGATGCAGTCAAAGTCATTCCTGGCTTGCCTTTTAGGCACTGTATATTCTACGATAGAGACCATTTTATTATTTTTTAATTTTTTCGACACGATTATGTGGAAATAAAAGTTTTCAATTTAAGATGCATTACTTTTTTTTTATCTTGCCATCAAATGTGTCATTTAATCTTTCAAAGGATTTTTTTATTTGTTTTGTAAAGCAATGGGAAATCCAGAAAACATAGAAGATGCATATGTTGCTGTTATTCGTCCAAAGAATACTGCCAGTCTCAATTCTCGGGAATACAGAGCTAAGTCATATGAAGTAAGAACATTTAATAGTAATTTATTTCTACCATTGAATGTCATTCTGTATTATCATTCACATATAAAGCCTTATTATATCTTGTAAAGTTGTATTAACAAGCCAATTATTTTAGGTCTCTGCCCATTATTTTGTCTTTTTTCTGCCACGTGCCTTTTGACCATTTGCTGTTTATTGACATGTAGGTTATTAGATATTAAAGGTTACTTGTTTGAGTTTTTCTTACAATATATAGCTTTCAGTTTTCTTACAGTTTGTGAAATGGCTCTCAAAAATTAAAAACCACTGCAAAAGTCAGCTCACTTAAAATTTCAATCCAAACTTTGTTTTTGGTTATTTTTCCAAATAACTATTTTTAACAATTCGTTTTAAAATACTTTTTTGCCTTAAATTTTTAGACAATTAAGTTACTTTTCTGTAGTGTTGAATCGTATTTATTAGTAAACATATAATTAAGGCTATATGTACATACGTATACATATATATAACTTGTTACTTTTTTTATGCAACAGATTTCAAGCAATATGAAATACTTCTAATTTAACCTAATTTATCTAGCATTTCCTTTAAACTGCTTTTTTAAGGTTGTCTGAAACCTGTTAAAGGGTACTGTAGGGTTTCTGAGTAGGCTACTGCATCAGCAGTGCTGTGGCTTACCATTTCTCACTCCTGGCTGCACTGTAGAAGCATCTTAAAACTGTAAGAACCAGGCCCCAGACATTCCCATCTGTGTGGGATGGGGCTGGGCATTGCTATTGTTTTAAAGCTTCCCAAATTATTCTAATATGCAGCTAGAGTTGAGAAAGACTACTAGCTTATTGTAGTATTCTAGGGCAAGTAGACTTTATTTTAAGCTTTCTCTTAATGTTTTTCTCATCTAAGATTTTGTTGCATGAAGTTCCCATTGAAGGACAGAAAAAAAAGAGAAAGAAAGTTTTATTGGAAACGAAACTTCAAGGCAACAGTGAAATAACACAAGGCATATTGGATTACGTAGTAGAAACCACCAAACCAATTTCTCCTGCAAACCAGGGTATCAGAGGTAGGAAACTTCTTTTTTAAAAAACACATTGTTTAAAATACTTGTGGAGAAAAATTCTTTTAAAAATATACACATATTAAACCAATTTCTTTTTATGTTCCTTTACATTTAACAAACTTGCAAAAAAACTCAAGTGTTTTTTAAGGTACACCCAAGCCCCTTCAAGATGTAACTTGACAAATTTTTTAAAAGTTGAGAAGTATTTAAAGAATTCACAATGTTGATGTGAAGTGTAGTTCCCTAGGTAAGTATCTTTTAACTACTATTCCTATTTCTCTACTTAATGACAGAGGAAACTATACTCATCTCTCCAAAACTAAGTAAAAGTTAATGTTCATGGATTAGGGAAAGTCCTGTAAATTACCAAGTAGCAGAGGTTTTCTTCCTATTTGGTCATAGAAAGAAGACCCTTTTCAGAAAGTCAAACTGAATTGTGGAAGTATTAACCCTGAAAGATTGAGGCCCCATTTAAAATATTACATAATAGATAGATTAAAAATTAATGATCCATTTTCTCAGGCTGTAGAAACAGCCGTCAAACGTTACAGAAACTACAAACTATATCCAAGATTCAGTTACTACAATTTAAAAAGTAAAACCAATTCAGTCAAGCAGCAGTAGAAAACAGTTCTTAGTGAAGTAAAGCATACCTCTCTATGCCTGCTTTTTTGGTTTTTCAAAGCTTATTCAGTTTACATTTTTATAGGGATTAGTTATCTGATTCATCTGTTTCAGTAAAGAGATGGTTTTTGTTGCAGAGATACAGCCAAATACTGTGGTTTGATTTATTAGTTATTTTGGATATTTGTTTTCTAGAGATACATAACTGAGCTATAAGCCTGTGTTTCATAACTTTTGGCGGTACCATTCACTGTATTATAGCTCCCTGATAGGTTACTTCCCCTAATAGAGCCTGAAGAGTTTTTGTGGGTTGGGACTGTAAGCATTTTAACTCAGGATTATAAGTAGTTCCTACTTATAAGATGTGAGGTGCAGTGGCTCACGTCTGTAATCCCAGCACTTTGGGAGGCCGAGGTGGGTGGATCACGAGGTCAGGAGTTCGAGACCAGCTTGGCCAATATGGTGAAACCCCATCTCTACCAAAAATACAAAAATTAGCCCGGTGTGGTGGTACACGCCTATAGTCCCAGCTACTCAGGAGGCTGAGGCAGAAGAATCGCTTGAACATGGGAAATGGAGGTTACAGTGAGCCAAGATTGTGCCACTGCACTCTAGCCTGGGCGACAGAGTGAGACTCCATCTCAAAAAAAAAAAAAAAAAAAGTTCCTGCATATGATCTGTGATAAACACTCCGAGTCTCACAAAGAGAATCCCTTTTCTCTAATTACCAGATTCACTGTATAATAAGATGATCATGAAAGCAATCTTAGCTTATTAAAAAGGTGGAGGGAGCTATCCTTTTTTGGGAATCAAGGCATGTGAAGACTCTCTTTGGATGCCACAGATTGGTCAGTCTTATCTACCTCAGTCTTGGACTTCTCTGATAAATTTTCATCTGAACTTATTCTACTATTGCCAGATTGTTATAGTTATCAGCATCTATCCTGACACCAAATCCCTGAGACAGAAATCTGATTAGCCTAAATCACATATTTGTGCTGACAAATCATTATAGACCTAAAAAAGTCATAATTTGTTGTGAATTAAATAAGCTCAGCCACTAGGTCCATTTACCCAGAGGGATATGGAAGAGATCTCACTGTTAACAAAAAACTTCCCCTGGTCCAGAGGGCTGGGTACTTTCCCTTAGGAGGAGTTACGAGTGACAGTCACCGTGAAACATATCTAGCACCATTTTGCCCTGTATACTCAGACATAAAATGTACTAATATATTTTCAGGGAGCTTTTAACAAGAAATTAAAGTCGAAAAGTTTAATGTATTAATGAGCCATACTGTATCCTGAATATCCTATTTGTTTTTCTAAATCTATGAAATATTTTTGAAGTAATAAGATTCCTTATATAAACATCACATGAAAATCACAAATGACTATTAGCAGTAGTTAGGCTTAAAATTTTTGTACTGTGCTGTATGTCATTTACAAAGCACCATCACACTTATACATGAAATTCTTAAATTGGTCCTGTCGATAGGTAGTGATTTTCACATCTATAAAATGGGAATAGAGGCATAGGCTGTCTCCTCCTATAAGCATTTCCATTGGTAGAGGAATTAGGACTAGAACCTTCATCTCCTAACTTGTCAGTGCTTCCCTGCCCCACTGACAGATCTCATAGTTAGATATATAATTTGCAAAATAGGCATTTAAATAATGGATCGTAACTGGATTTGGGGAAACAGCAAGGCAGGAAAGATTAAGTAGAAACGAGACTTCAAGCCAGACAAAAGAAATAGTGCCTCTGAAGTATATTAGAATGTTGTTCTGTATCTAGCACTTATATTTTGTACAAGTGTTCATTTTGTAAAATAATTGGGGGCTATAATATAGAAGGTCTTAATAATCACAAATATTGGCTCTCATATTTTGTGAATAAGTGTATCTATTTGAAGTCTTATCATTTACCTGCCCACAGAAGGCATCCCACCTGCCTACTAGGCATTTCTACCTGGGGCAGGAACGAGGTTCTGTTTCTTAGTGTGAGGAAATTGAAAGCATTGCAAGTATAACAAAGGTCTAGAGAATGAGGGGTTTTAGAATACAAGACTTGTAGGTTATTATTTATTAATAACTTACTGCCAATTCAGGAAAAACATTAAGAATGGTAGTTACAATTTAGAACAATAGTTTGTAGCCCAATCAGATTTTAATAAAACCTGAAATTGAGGATGGAGGTTAAATATTAAATGAAGAGCCACTAAACATTAAGACTTTGAAACTTACATATGCCAGAATATAATAAAATTCTTACTGTCTCTATTCTAGATGAGTGAGGTGGTATATGCATATTGACCCTGCAGAGTACATTGTTGTTCTGCCTTCTCAGCTCTTAGCAGAACAGTTTTCCTAGCTATGCTTAGGAAGCTTCTCTTCTAGGGGTCAAGACCAGGACCCTAAATCTACAAGGATTGTCCACAGAATGATTTTGCATTTATCAGTTTTTATTAGTACATATAATAAAATTGACTTAGTATATTTCAGTTCCTCTTAATGCTGCCTTTTAAAGTATCTGTTTTCTAATTCTCAAGGTAATTTATAAGATTTAAAAGTGTATTATTTTTGTTTTGCTAACTTTTTAAAAATGATTAGGAAAACGAGTTGTACTAATGAAAAAATTTCCTCTGGATGGAGAGAAGATGGGCAGAGAAGCGTCATTATTTATTGTTCCATCAGTTGTCAAAGGTAAAGTCTAAATGTATCTTTCAAATCTTTATATACTTTAGATGCTAAGTAAAGGTCTATTGAGGAAGTTAAGAATTTGCATTCATAGTTACTACTATAATATTATAAAATATATATTTTAAAATTAATAGAAGAGAAATATGTTACTTAAAGATGTTTTGATTTCAAAATAATATACAGGCTTCTTGGCTCAACAGTAATGTTTTTGTTTTAGTTTTTAAAAGGATGAAGAAATGAGGAGGGAAGGCATAATTGAAATTTAAAGTGCTCAGGTTACAATAAAGGATTTTTCTAAAGATATGCCATAGATAAAATAAAAATTGATCCTTAAGTATTCTGGAAAATTAACAAATTATGATCAGAACCTATCTTGTATTTGGGACAAGAATCAATAATAGTTCTAATATACTCTGCCTAATAGTAATATTTTTAAGAAGGAAATCTAATGTGAAAATGTAATATTTTATTCCTTTGGCACCCTGGCATAATAAACACATTGAGTTTCAGTACAGACCTTGCAGCCTATAATTTTGTGACCTTGGGCAAGTCTCCTCTTTAATCTTTAGCTCTTTATTTGTAAAATAGGGACAATATTGCTATCTACTCCCACTTGTTTCATGGTGCCGGAAAAATTCAATGAGGTATTAGATACGAAATCACCTTGGAAACTATAGAGTACTAGCATCATGTAAGATAGTAGTAACACTGATGATATACTATATTAATCACCCACCATGGACATCCCATCAGCCTGCTGCTACACAGTGCTGACATGTATTTTATTAGCCAGCTGTAGCATTCCAGATATGTTTTTCCAGGCATACTTAGGTTAAAAAGTTCAGTATCTTAAGTAGCATTGGAAATCTTATTAATGAGTTTTACAGCATTGTTGAGGAAGATAAAGAGGAAACAGTTTCTGCAGTCCTCTAAAATTCTAAATGTTGCATTTACCTGAGTGGACAAGGTCACAGAGCTAGTCATCACTTGAATCCAGGCCTTCTAATTCCAAATCTAGAACAATTTATTTTATACTTAACAAGTTTTCATTTTCTAACATGTATTTTTAGATGAAAACATGCAGATGTAAACCTTTTATATGGTAGCATAATTCTTCATTTTTCTTTTTCAGATAATACTAAATACACATATACCCCAGGATGCCCAATTTTTTACTGCTTACAAGATATTATGCGAGTCTGTAGTGAATCCAGTACTCATTTTGCTACACTTACAGCAAGGATGTTAATAGCCTTGGATAAGTAAGAAATGCCGTTAGAAGTATCTTTTAATTAATCAAATACATGTTTATAGTAGAAATTAGTTCTGATAGATACAGACACTTTGAGAAGAAAATAATGAAAATAATATATGTATTAAAAAATGGTAAGTTTTTCAATTCTAATATAAAAATGAAAAACCCGAAGATAAGGTTGTCCTGGCCTGGGTACAGCATGTTAATTTTATTTTTCAGAAATGGTAAACACTGCCCTGGCTTAAGAATTAAGATTTACCTGTTATGAAACTATACATTTAATATTGAGTTACTCTTATCAGTGAAGAAGTCGTTCAACCTCTTATGCCTTTGTCTTTCTGTAAGAACAGGGCTAATGTCACCTACATCTCAGTAGTTTGAATTTTAACAGTACTTTTATGTTTTTTGAAAGGAGTTTTTATTACTATAATGGCACATACATTTAAAAAATTTATTTGCTGTATCCATTAACAAAACTTTTATTAATAAATGAAGTATTTGTATACTGACTTGATCTTTATAGATCATATGAACATATTATCACATGTGCCCCTAAAGTATGTACAGTATTATGCATTTTTTTGTTAAAAAAAATCAATTTGCAATATAAATAAATTTTAAAAATAATAAAGTATTAACTAACACTAAATTAAAATTATAAAAATCTGAAGGTAATATTCACAAGTGTCATATATCAGAGTTAGATAGTAATCTGTCTTTTTCATCTTCACTTTCGAATGGCTACTTCTACCTGTTTTTTTATTTTGCCAGGTGGTTAGATGAACGTCATGCACAATCTCACTTTATTCCAGCTTTATTCCGACCTTCTCCTCTTGAGCGGATAAAAACTAATGTCATAAATCCTGCATATGCTACTGAATCAGGTCAGACAGAAAACTCACTACATATGGGCTATAGTGCACTAGAAATAAAGAGTAAAATGTTAGCCCTAGAGAAAGCAGATACCTGTATTTACAACCCTTTGTTTGGATCAGATCTTCAGTATACAAATCGGGTAAGAGTTGAATGAATTTTAGCTCTGATTTAAAAGACGTTTTATCTCAAGTGTAATTTTTTTTCCTGAGATATATACATCTATTACTAATTATAAACATGAAGGCCTGGTGCAGTGGCTCACGCCTGTAATCCCAGCACTTTGGGAGGCCAAGGAGGGCGGATTGCCTGAGGTCAGGAGTTCGAGACCAGCCTGGCCAACATGGTGAAATCTCGTCTCTACTAAAAATACAAAAATTAGCTGGATGTGGTGGCGTACCCCTGTAGTCTTAGCTACCCCGGAGACTGAGGCAGGAAAATCGCTTGAACCTGGGAGGCGGAGGTTGCGGTGAGCTGAGATCGCAGCACTGAACTCCAGCCTGGGCAACAGAGCAAGACTCATTCTCAATAAATAAATAAGTAAAAATTTAAAATATAAACATGTAAACATTAAGATGACAAAGCTCTTAATGGGTTTTTGTTATTGTTTTCCCTTTCTAGGTAGATAAAGTGGTAATAAATCCATACTTTGGTCTAGGAGCTCCAGACTACTCAAAAATCCAAATACCTAAACAGGAAAAATGGCAGAGAAGCATGAGCAGTGTCACAGAAGACAAGTACTGTTTCGGTTTTACTCCACATTGCTTTTATAAAAACTTACATTCTAATTTAAAGTATTGTTTAAAATTATATATGCAATTTGTATGCATTGTAGTCACTATTGAGTTTACAGCTGCTTAGTGATACAGAGCTTTCATAGATGTGTCACATTTCTTTTGAAACAATTTTTACAGTCCTGTTGTATTTTTCAAAATTTCTTTTTAATGATTAGGGAACGACAGTGGGTAGATGATTTTCCTCTCCACCGAAGCGCCTGTGAAGGAGATTCAGAATTACTAAGCCGTCTTCTCAGTGAAAGATTTTCAGTCAACCAATTAGATAGTGACCACTGGGCACCCATTCATTATGCATGCTGGTAAATGGAATATTTATTCTTTTCTTTTTAGAAAGAATACATTTTTTATTATAAATGTTAGTGCTTCTTTTCAAGACTGTTCTCATTCCAAATACTTTTTCTCTACCTGTTTGCCTTAGGAGTTTTCTGTTTTGATCTTAGATGATTGTATATGTGCCAATGTTCAGAATTGTAAGGTCTGCCCCATGGGGAACGTACTGTTAGTGTCCTTAGGCATTGCCAGGTCATATAGTAGGATACTTAATGACTAGTAAATGTCACTGTAGAGTACAAGGTCACTTATTCACCCTTGCAGTTTCTCTTGTTTTGCAGTTTCTCTTGTTTTGTATTGGGATTATGTTATGCTTATCTTTACTGGAAGTTTGCATGTGTTAACTACTTACGATTTGACCTTGCGTCTTGTTATAAAAGTATCCTTTTAGTGCTTTGAGAAACTGGTTATCAAGAAGCCCTCAAAAGCCTTCATTAGAACCACAGCTTTCCATTATGTTAGATACTAGTGTTGGGACAGGATTGGGGTTAGCTCTTTCCACTAGTTGCCCAGTGTAGCTCTTGGTCTCCTCTCACATAATTATTTTTCCCCTCAGTTGGGCTGAGTTGTTAGTGTTTAGAGTAGTAGTTAACTGTTTACTATAAGTCATCTTCTAGAAAGGATATAATAAAGTTTTTTACATTATTTCTGTGGGAAAGTTGCTCTTCACCTATTGTTTAAAGTAAGCTTCCTTGGCTAATTTAAGAGGTACCGGCCAGGTGCAGTGGCTCACACCTGTAATCCCAGCACTTTGGGAGGCCGAGGCGGGTGGATCACAAGGTCAGGAGATCAAGACCATCCTGGCCAACATGGTGAAACCCCGTCTCCACTAAAAATACAAAAATTAGCCAGGCGTGGTGGTGCACGCCTGTAATCCCAGCTACTTGGGAGGCTGAGGCAGGAGAATAGCTTGAACCAGGGAGGCAGAGATTACAGTGAGCTGAGATTGCACCACCGCACTCCAGCCTGGTGACAGAGTGAGATTCCATCTCAAAAAAAAAAAAAAAAAACCACATTATTTATTGCCTTGTTAAATGTCCACAGTGTCTTAATTGTATTAGATTGAGCAAGGTAATTCACTTTACCTCTCTGCATCTCAGCTTATTTATCCATATATAAAATGCAATAGATCATTTCTAGAGTTTCTTCCAACTCGAAATTCTTTTGATTTATCGGATTTTAATATTTGTAATCAAGCAGTTAACTATAGTTGCTTTGTGTGTGTGTGTGTGTGTATAAAAAGATCTTTTTTCTGTTTCCTTAAAAATATGCTCTTATATTTCTTATTACATGGAATTTTTGTATTAAGAATTACTCTAATTGTCTTTAACTGAGTTAATAGTTGTTTCTTTAGATTACCAGAAAATACTGGCGGCAAAAACAATACTAAAAGAAATCACATGCAGCCGGGTGCAGTGGCTCACGCCTGTAATCCCAGCACTTTGGGAGGCCAAGGTGGGCGGATCACGAGGTCAGGAGGTTGAGAGCATCCTGGCTAACACCGTGAAATCCCGTCTCTATTAAATATACAAAAAATTAGCCAGGTGTGGTGGCGGGCGCCTGTAGTCCCAGCTACTTGGGAGGCTGAGGCAGGAGAATGGTGTGAACCCACGAGGCGGAGCTTGCAGTGAGCTGAGATCACGCCACTGCACTCCAGCCTGGGCAACACAGTGAGACTCCATCTCAAAAAAAAGGAAAAAAAGAAATCACATGCTTTACCAGGAGCTAAATAAAAAGAGGTAGAGAATATAGTTCAGATTCCAAAAAAGTATACTATAGATTTGGAAAAGGCAAAGGCAGTGAATTTTAGTTGAGGAATCCCAAGTTTATATTTGACTGTGTAGTTGCTCCTTTTTGTGGCAGGGGTGTTTTTTTTTTTTTTCCCCCTGTAATGAAAGAATGGTAATATTTTCAACTATTACATAAAAACAAAAGCATGGCATTGTATTTAATATGCTTTGGAATGTACCTATGTTTCAGTACCATTTTTAGTTCCTAAAATATTACCTTTGGTAAGTTACTTTATGTCTCTAAGGGTCTGTTTCTTTATCTATACAAAATGGGCTTAAAAATGGTACCTTCCCTAATAGTAAAAGAAAAATTACAAGTAACGTGCTTTGAGAGCACATAATGAGCACTCAATAAATCTTGGCTTTTAAGAATAAGTGTTGGCCGGGTGTAGTGGCCCACACCTGTAATCCCAGCACTTTGGAAGGCCAAGAAGGGCAGATGACTGGAGGTCAGGAGTTTGAGACCAGCCTGCCCTGGTGAAACTCTGTCTCTACTGAAAATACAAAAATTAGCTGGGCGTGGTGGCAGGCACCTGTAATCCCAGCTGCTCGGGAGGCTGAGGCAGGAGAATCGCTTGAGCCCAGGAGGTGGAGGTTGCAGTGTACTGAGATCCCACCACCGCACTCCAGCCTGGGCGACTGAGTGAGACTACATCTCAAAAAATAAAATAAAAAAATAAATATTGTAAAAATGTAAAGATTTTGATGTCTGAATCTAAAATTTATTAATCTGTAATATTTTCATTTGCAAATTTTTGTTACTTGAGTATGCCAAGGAAAAGAGTTTTATACTTGGATAAATTAATTTTCTGTCAGCTTGATAATCAAGTTTAATATAACAGGAGTAGTATGGGTCACCTTGCAATACTATTAGTTGGATGCCTCATTTAATTGACGTGAATTCAAATAAAGAATGATTTAACTATTCAGTAAAGAACTTAAATTTATCTTGGAAGTATACTCTTATTCACTAATTGGTACAAAGACCGAGGAGGGGACACTGGGCTCTTGACTGTGATACAGTGAAGAGACTAGGGTTTAGTCCTATTTTTGTAAGACAAGATATTTTACCTCACTTGGTCTCGTTTCTCATCTTTAAAATGAGGGTTTTAATTAGATTAGTGGTTCTCAAACTTTTGGGTCTCAGGATACTTTTTTACTCTTAACAGTTACAGGATTCCCAAGAGTTTTTGTTTATGTGGATTAAATCCAGTGTTAAGATATTAGAAATAGAAACTGAAAAATATTCCATGTGTATTAAAAATAACAATACCTATATATGTTAACATAACACAATTTAATGAAAAAAGTAAGAGTTTAAAATTCAAGATTGGTAGCCAGACATGTAAAAACCATTCTTTACTTTCTAGAATCATCATTTTTCCAAAATGTTTAAAATGGCTTTAACCCCATGTAGAGAACTTAACAGCCACTCAGTAAATGTCTCACTGACATTTCATATTCTCTCACTTCTTTATTCTTCCCGTACCCCTATGCCAGACCCTCTATTTTGAATCAAATCAGTGTCTTCTTTCTCTGATAGTACTTTCAGACTTCAGATCATTGTTAGTGTTTTTCAAACTGTGATGATTTGGCTTCCTACAAATTATTTCATCCAATTTCACTTGGAGCTTCACTGTATATTAGCTATCTGTACTCTTTGTTTCATTCAGCCTTTTAGTCCTCCCCTTCCAAGCTATTCTAAACGTTTCTACTCCTAAGTACTTAAACTTTCACTACTTTCTTTTTCTACTTTCATAATCCCTGTACTCCTTTTTGCCCCCTATTTTCAAAGAAAATTTAAGGCGTCAGAAATGTTCTTCTCTATCCCTAAATGATCACTTTTTGTCCCCATCTCTCTCCTGTATCATAGGGTATACACGTAAAAATTCTTCTTATTCCCCTTAAATTCACTTTTCTTTTTCCACACCTACTTTCTTCTTTCCCTCAAACATGCATGATTCTCTTCCTTCTTGAAAGTTGCTTTCACCTGAACCTACTTCTTTTAGCTACCATCCTGTTTCTTTCCTTCCTTTCACAGCCAGATTTCAAAGGTGAGTGGGAGACACACTCTGCTTTCTCTTTTTCACTCTTCATAAACCTTAACTTTTTCTGAGTTTTTGATCGTTTCCCTGCTCTGCAGCATTTAATTCTTGACTGCTTTTCATTCTAAGAACAAATTGGAGTTGAAAGAGCATAATGGAGCTATAATGAAGGTCAGTAAAAATGCAAGGTATTATTGATATCTTATCATTGCTGTGGAAACACTCACTGGCCTCCATTCTGTGATCCAGACCTGTGTCTTAGTAGTAGTACTACTAAGATTCAGAAAACTGGCTTCTAACTCTGGCTAGTCACCATGAGACGTTGGGCAAGTTAGTTAACTGCATCAAGCTCCATTTTTCTCATCTGTGCAATAAAAAAGTACCTCTGCCTACTTTATAAATTTCTATGATTATATTAAATAATTATATAAGAAGGTAGCTGGGAAATTTTAAAGCACCATACAAAATGTATGTTTGTATTATTTTTATTATTACCTCTCGAATTGCTACCTCACTATCTTTTCCCTTTTAGATGTATTTCAGTGTTCTAAGGTGATCACATTTCTCTAAATTCATTCTCAGATTTCATCCATTCTTTCAGACCATTTAATTCTTTTCAGTGAGATGATTTTACATATTCTCAAATAGATACTCTAAGCCTTTGCCTTCCGCCTAAGTAGTTTCAAGTTGCCTACTAAACATTTCAGTCACTTATCTTTTGTATATAGGGCACTTTGGAGAATATAAAGACACTGTCCCTACCCTCAAGGAGCTTCCAGGCTGATAGAGAAGAGGTGTGGATAAACAAGGATGGAATTAGGTAGAATGAAATAAGTCACAAAAAAGAAGCAAAAATAGAATGCTAAAACATAGTGGGAATATAGAGAAGATAGATTTTAAACTGTTTCAGAGGCATAATGGAATTTAACCTGAACGAAATCAGGAAGTGGGAAAGGATGTCTTAAGAATAGCAAAGAACATTGTGGCTTTTCTTTTGCATTTGCATTTCTCTAATGATCAGTGATATTGAGCTTTTTTTCATATGTCTCTTGGCTGCTTGTATGTCTTCTTTAGAAAAGTATTAATGTATTTTACCCATTTTTTAATGGGGTGGTTTTTTCTTGTAAATTTGTTAAGTTTCTTATAGGTGCTGGATATTAGACTTCTGTCAGATGCATAGTTTGCAAATATTGTCTCCCATTCTGTAGGTTGTCTGTGTACTCTGTTGATAGTTTCTTTTGCTGTGCAGAGCAGCTGTTTAGTTTAAATACCATCTCACACCAGTCAGAATGGCTATGATTAAAAAGTCATAAAAATAACAGATACTGGCAAGGTTGCAGAGAAAGGGAACGCTTATATACTGTTGGTGGGAGTGTAAATTAGTTCAACCATTGTGAAAAGCAGTATGGCAATTCCTCAAAGAGCTAAAAACAGAACTCCCATTTGACCTAGCAATCCCATTACTGTGTATATACCCAGAGGAATATAAATCATTTTGCCATAAAGACACATGCACACACATGGAATGTTCATTCCAGCACTATTCACAATAGCAAAGACATAGAATCAATCTAAAGGTCCATGATGACAGATTGGTTAAAGAAAATGTGGTATGTATACATCATGGAATACTATGCAGCCAGAAAAAAGAACAAGATCTTGTCTTTGCAGGACCATGGATGGAGCTGGAGACCATTATTTTTAGCAAACTAATGCAGGAACAGAAAATGCCACGTGTTCCCACTTATACGTGGGAGCTGAATGATGAGGACTCATGAGCACAAAGAAGGGAACAGCAAATACTGGGGCCTCCTTGAGGGTGGAAGCTGGGAGGAGGGAGAGGAGCGGAAAAAATAATTATTGGGTACTAGGCTTAGTACCTGGGTGGTGAAATAATCTGTACGACACACCCCCATGACAAGAATTTACCTATATAACAAACCCGCACATGTACCCCAGAGTCTAAAATAAAAGTTAAAAAAAGAATAGCAAAACCTGAGCAAAACAAATCACCTGAGTAAGGTGTAGGATGAAAGTGTCTGATTTGGAGTATAGAAAAGACATAGTATTTGTGAAGGGGAAGAAAGGAAAAACAGATGGAAAATCAGTTCTAAAAATGGGCTGTTTTCCCCTCAGATGTTCCATATCTAAAACCAAAACCAAGTTTCCATTCCTCCTCCCACCTCACCCTCTTATTTCCACACAACAAATTACTTTCTACCCTTGCTTCAGAGTGCAGCCTTACAGAAGTCTTTGGCTGTAACCAAGAGGTTGACTCACTGTGTGCGTATGCATTGTACTCTTCTGAGACCTTTGCTTACTCCTTTTCTGTCTACCTAAAATATTTTACCTCTCTTCAACATCTCTTCAGTTCTTTCCTATTTAAAAATTCAGTTCAGGCTGGGCATGGTGGCCCACGCCTCTAATCCCACCACTTTGGGAGGCTGAGGCAGGTGGATCGTTTGAGCCCAGGAGTTAGAGGCCAGGTTGGGCAACATGGCCAAACCCTGTCTTCCCACCTCCCCGCCGCAACCCCCACTGAGACGGAGTCTTGCTCTGTCACCCAGCCTCGAGTGCAATGGCGCGATCTCTGGCTCACTGCAACCTCCGCCTCCTGGGTTCAAGTGATTCTCCTGCCTCAGCCTCCAAAGTAGCTGGGATTACAGGTGTCTGCCACCACACCCAGCTAATTTTTGTATTTTTAATAGAGACAGGGTTTCACCATGTTGGCCAGGCTGGTCTTGAACTCCTGACCTTGTGATCCACCCACCTCGGCCTCCCAAAGTGTTGGGATTATAGGCATGAGCCACCACGCCTGGCCGAAACCCCATCTTTACTAAAAACACAAAAATTAGCTGGGCGTGGTGGCGCATGCCTGTAATCCCAGCTACTTGGGAGGCTGAGACACGAGAATCTCTTGAACCCAGGAGGCAGACATTACAGTGAGCTGAGATTGCACCACTGCACTCCAGCCTGGGCATAGAGTGAGACTCAGTCTCAAAAACAGTAACATTCAGTTCAAATTGTTCTTCTATCAGAGCACTTTACAGGACCATCTAGACTGAAATCATATCTCTTGTTTTCTGGAATTATATCTCTGGAGCTGGGATTACAGGCGTGCGCCACAATGCCCGCCTAATTTTTGTATTTTTAGTAGAGATAGGGTTTCACCACGTTGGTTAGGCTGGTCTCGAGCTCCTGACCTTGTGATCCGCCTGCCTCTGCCTTCCAAAGTGCTGGGATTATAGGTGTGAGTCACTGCGCCCAGCCTCTGATATTTTTTAAAGCATGGACAAACATTACCATACTTAAATTTTACAGCATTATGTAACTTATCCCATGTTTATGTTTTGCCTCAAATTACACTGTAAACCATTCAGGGTAGAGACCACATATTTTATACATCTTTGTCTCTTTCACATTGTCTAATATAGCAACTATGTATAGAATTACATCTTTGGGCCTATTTTGTAAACAGCCGGGCCTAAGTGAAAAGCATTCTTACTAAGTTTTCTTATATGAGTTACTTTCTGTTTCTGAAACTATATTTGACTAAAAATTGTATCTAACCTTTGTAGTTCACATGGGATGTTTCTCTGTCATCTGCTCTATCTTGTATTTGAGGTTATATTTTCTTCCAGTTTATCAGAAACAGAAACAGTTTAATTGAACCAGAATAATTAATAAGAAACCCCTAATCATTGAAAACATTATGTCAGTATCTTAATAATCCTTTGCTCTCTGTCCTAGAAAATTCTTAGATTTCTTTGAGATATCATCTAAAATTTGGATTTTTAAAAACATTTCACATGATCTTTTTAGGTAAGTTTTTTGTTTGTTTGTTTTTTGTTTGTTTGTTTTTTTATACAGGTATGGAAAAGTTGAGGCCACTCGCATATTGTTAGAGAAAGGAAAGTGCAATCCAAACCTTTTAAATGGACAACTTAGTTCTCCTCTTCATTTTGCTGCTGGAGGAGGACATGCTGAAATAGTACAGATTCTCCTAAACCACCCAGAAATTGATAGAGTAAGTTATTTTCCAGGTTTTTAAAAATAATATTCAAGCAGTGAATAACAAGTAATGACACTAAAATGTTAAAATTGTATGTTTGAGAGTTCATCTGAAAAATAAAAATAAATTCCATTACTTTATAGAATAAGTAACGGAATATATGAGTTGTACTTTGTAGAATAAATAATGGAATATATGAGTTGTGCTTTTGAACATATTTTTTTTTAGATTTTTTAAATACACCTCGCCTAAAATTTACATTAACCATTTTTAGGCGTACAGTTCAGTGGCATTAAGTACATTTACATCACCACAGTCTGTCTTCAGAATGTATGTAGAATTTAACCTCTTTTCATTTTATATTGTATTTCTCCAAAAACATCTTGAAAAAGGAAAAAGATTTTCCAGAATTTCATAAAGGAAATTCATAAAAAGGAATATCATAAAGAGGAAAATAATAGTATTAAAACTTTTATTATGTCTGTATCAGAACTTTTAAAAAAACAGTCATCACATTGATTAGTGCTTTGAGTCTTTTATCTTGGCAACTCTTGTTTATTCTAAACATAATACATACCAAGTGTGGTTAATATTTACTGTAGTACTTGACAAGAGTCTCTTTTTTATGAAACTGTGATTAATTGGATGACATTTTCCCTTAGAATACCATAATATGTAATGCCTTTTTTCCCCCTCCCCACCCACATTTCTAGCATATAACAGACCAACAAGGAAGATCTCCATTAAATATTTGTGAAGAAAACAAACAAAACAACTGGGAAGAAGCTGCAAAATTGTTGAAGGAAGCAATTAACAAACCAGTAAGAATTATCTTCATAGTTAGAGCCAGGCATAGTATTTAAATTAATAAGATTTAAATTTGAGGATCTGTGGCAAGAGTGGAAAGACGATTAGATGGCTTCTTTACTGCTATAAAACCTCATTGTAGGCCAGGTATGGTGGCTCACACCTGTAATCCCAGAACTTTGGGAGGCTGAGGCAGGCAGATCACAAGGTCAAGAGATCCAGACATGGTGAAACCCCATCTCTATGAAAAATACAAAAATCAGCTGGGCATGGTGGCATGCACCTGTAGTCCCAGCTACTCAGGAGGCTGAGACAGGAGAATTGCTTGAACCCAGGAGGTGGAGGTTGCAGTGAGCCAATATTGTGCCACTGTACTCCAGCCTTGGCGACGGAGCAAGACTTCATCTCAAACAAACAAACAAACAAAAAACCTCATTGTAGACTGTATTATCCCTAACATTTGGACATTTATTCTTGCATAACAAAATAAAACTTGCAAAAATAAGTAAATAAAACTTTCAGAACACTTAAAATTTTCATATAATTTCTACGCTTGATGTGTTGATTACACATAATTTTTTTTTTGAGATGGAGTCTCGCTCTGTCACCCAGGCTTGAATACAATGGCGCAATCTCAGCTCACTGCAACCTCTGCCTCCCAGGTTCAAGCAGTTCTCCTCAGCCTCCCGAGTAGCTGGGATTACATGCGCCTGCCACCACGCCCGGCTAATTTTTTGTAATTTTAGTAGAGATGGGGTTTCACTGTTAGCTAGGATGGTCTCGATAACCTGACCTCGTGATCCTCCCACCTCAGCCTCCCAAAGTGCTGGGATTACAGGCGTGAACCACCACACCCGGCCTGATTACACGTAATTTTAATCTATTCATTGTCACATATCCCTATACTTAGGTCTCTTAAGCAACATTTTATATTTTTAAATGAAAGCATTGCACATCATTCAGTCTCAGCAAGTTAGTTTATATATAACAGACTCATTTTCCTCCTCATAAAAGTAAAATAGGTGTTTCCAAGCTTTTTTATTCTGCTAACTCAACCTGGCCTTTCCATCTAATTATAACTGGAAATAAACTCATAAATCGAAAATGCTGGCATACATAGCTATTAAAATAATAATTGTATTTAGAGGCATAAAGCTCAAATTAGTGACATTAAAATACAGAAGAATTAACAATGAGAAGAAACTCAATTATGCCTAAGAGTTATAATGATTATAAAAATTATTAATTTAATTATTTTTATTTTTATGAGACAGGGTCTCACTATGTTGCCCAGGCTGGAGTACAGTGGCTATTCACAGATAATCGTGATGCACTGCAGCCTCAACCTTCTAGGCTTAGGCCGTCCTCCCACCTCAGCCTCTGGAGTAGCTGGGACTACAGACATGCCACCACTCCTGGCTGTCATTAGTTTAAAAACTGTTTGAAATAAAAAGATTTATACCAACAAATAAAGGATAAAGGGTTTATACTAACAGATATAACCCATTTACCTAAGCCTCTCCAGGCATTAACCAACAACTATACAATAAGTATTTGTTGAGTATCTCTTTGGATTTAACATGACAAAGTGCTGAAATTTAGAAGGAATATATGGTCTCTGCCTTTAATGTTACACACATACCACACACGCACGCATTTTGTCAAAACACTTACTCCGAGAGCATAAGACAGAGTCAAGGAAATAGACAAGCAGTACAGGTACCCTTATGTTATACTTCATTGCAATTTATTTTCTAACTATGTAGTGTTAACTCATTTTTATCCCTGATATAATTTTTATATTGTGAATGAATAAGGTAGGAGGGGTGAAGTTCTTTTATCCAAAGTGAAGTGGCCTGGAAGTTATTTGGGGACATCAGTTACTTCCTATAACAATAAAAATCCATTGAGAATGCTACTACTTTCTGGAATTTTCTAAACTGGGGGAAGGAAACTGGCTCAAAGTTCATTGATAACTTTTACCTGCAAAGTGTTCCATCACAAATTCCTCTTAGGACAAGTTACTGGTGGTACACATTTCTGTTGTATTATATGTGACCCACTAGACTCGTGAAGTACTTGATGAACACTAGATTCAGTAACCAAGTTTATCTCTCGTTATGATATTTACATTACATTAAAGGCGCTAAAACATCCTGTCAAAAGAATTTGACATTGAGTATTTTTTTAAGTCATTCTCCTTAGTTTCCTAAACTTATTTCTGGAACATCCAGAAGAAAATATTTTAGAAAATACAAGTAATGGAAGTAAAAATTTTTTTTTTTTTTTTGAGATGGAGTCTTGCTCTGTCACCCAGGCTGGAGTGCAGTCGCACAATCTCGGCTCACTGCAAGCTCCTCCCGGGGTTCACGCCATTCTCACGCCTCAGCCTCCTGAGTAGCTGGGACTACAGGTGCCTGCCACCATGCCCAGCTAATTTTTTTTTTTTTTTTTTTTTTTTTTGTATTTTTAGTAGAGACGGGGTTTCACCATGTTAGCCAGGATGGTCTCGAGCTCCTGACCTCGTGATCCGCCCGCCTCGGCCTCCCAAAGTGTTGGGATTATAGGCGTGAGCTACCGCGCCCGGCCAGTAAAATATTTTTAAAATATCACCAACAGATTCTCACTTAAAACAGTGTTTCTGATATTTTTCATGTTAGAAATCTATAATAAAGCACATGAAGTTGAAGGAAAGTATCTTGTTAGATTGTGATGTATAATTTTTTAAGTTCGTTACGTAAGTTATCGTTTCTTGTAGTATGAAAAAGTTCGAATATACAGAATGGATGGGTCATATCGTTCTGTTGAATTAAAGCATGGAAATAATACCACAGTGCAGCAGATAATGGAAGGAATGCGTCTCTCTCAAGAAACTCAGCAATATTTCACTATATGGATTTGTTCAGAAAACCTCAGTAAGAAAGTTTTTATTATGTTATAGTAAACCTCATTATTCCTTTTTTGGGAGTGGGTTGGTAGAAAATACAACTTCTTTTTATTCTTGACTCTTAAATTTTGAAATAATACAGTGTTCTTCTCTTTTATATAAATTATTAGTGTTCAAACTGCTGAAACAGGTAAGTCCCTGCCCACCCCCTTCCCTGCTTCATTCAAAGCATTTTTTAATAATTAAAAAACAAAACTTTTCTTCTATGGCAATGGCATTTGATTTGAATGCCATTAAATGTTGTGCTAATGCAACTTGCCTTTATTTTTTGTGTTCATTTTGAAATAATACAAATGTTCTTTTCTCTTACATTTAAAATCAACCTTTTTATTTAAAATCAACCTAATGACTATATATTTGTTCTTCGAAGTATTACACATACATAAAGAATTTGATTGATGTGATTGGTTATTTAATGGCTTAGTTGTATCTTTTTAACTAGGAATTCTACTTATGTCATAATTAAATAGGCTATAATGGAATTAAGGATTTCATATACATTTGATAAATTTTATGTAAGAATTATTTTTAATAATTCTTATATTCTTGATAATAAGCAGTTAACCACAAATTGGGTAGTCATATTGATTAAAATGTTAATTTTAGATTTAAATTTAATTTGTGAGTATTCAGTACAGAAGTGCAGACAGTTTAATACAAAGTTTCTGTGCATTGACATAATTGACTTTTTACATTATCATTTATAAAAGGAATGATTTTTTCAGGCCTTCAACTCAAACCATATCATAAACCCTTGCAACATGTTCGTGACTGGCCAGAAATACTTGCTGAATTGACTAATCTGGATCCTCAAAGGGAAACACCTCAGCTTTTTCTAAGAAGAGATGTGAGACTTCCTTTGGAAGTTGAAAAACAGGTTTGCTTGGAAATCTTATTTACAGTTATTTAAATGCACAAAATCTGTTGAGTTTCTATTGTAAGCACTAGAGGCAGAAATTGTGCTTACATCCTTAAATTGATCCTTACATCCCTGTGATAATTGGCGGAGTTTCAGTTGATCTAGTTACAAAGCCCTTGGTTGGGATTTTTCATTTCCACTCCCATTGTCTTAAGAATACAAAAGAAATAGGGAGCTATCCTAAAGAAAATAAGCAATCAGATGTGGAGCCAAATTATACAGGAAAAAAAATTGTTTAGACTAGTTAGGAAGTACACTGTCAAGGATAAACTTAATAAAGGGCTAATCGGTTGTATACATTTTGAAGGAAGAAAGAGAAACACTGGTGTGGAAGAGAACATCCTGGGTGGATAAGATTATACTTGCAAAGGGAAGAATGCGAAAGTCATTCTCAACAGTCCATAAGTGGCTCATCTTTTTTTTTTTGAGACTGAGTCTTGCTCTGTGTCCCAGGCTGGAGTGGCACAATCTCGGCTCAGTACAATCTCCACCTCCCAGGTTTAAGCAGTTCTCGTGCCTCAGCCTCCCAAGTAGTTGGGATTATAGGCGTGTGCCACCACACTTAGCTAATTTATTTTGTATTTTTAGCAGAGACGGGGTTTTGCCATGTTGGCCAGGCTGGTCTTGAACTCTTGGCTTCAAGTGATCTGCCCACCTTGGCCTCCCAAAGTGCTGGGATTACAAGCGTGAGCCACTGTGCCTAGCCTAAGTAGCTCATCTTAACTCAAACAGAGAACTCTATACATAGTAAAAAATGAGAATAGTATTTACATTGGATGAAAAGAAGTCTGTCTAGACAAGTATATTGGGATTTGAACTACTGTGGATTTTAGAGAGGAAGAAGTGACATAATGCCATAAGAAGGATGAATGGACCAGGCACAGTGGCTCATGCCTGTAATCCCAGCACTTTGGGAGGCCAAGGCGGGTGGATCACGAGGTCAGGAATTCAAGACCAGCCCGGCCAAGATGGTGAAACCCCGTCTCTACTAAAAATACAAAAATTAGGCATGGTGGCGGGCGCCTGTAATCCCAGCTACTTGGGAGGCCAAGGCAGAGAATTGCTTGAATCTGGGAGGTGGAGGTTGCAGTGAGCCGAGATCGTGCCTGGATGACAGAATGAGATTCCATCTCAAAAAAAAAAAAAAAAAAAAAAGAAGGATGAATGGACAAGGGAGAGATTATAACAGCATAAATTAGCCATGATAATCTAAATATGGTGAAATTGTTTCACAGTCTTACAATGTTAGTGAAGAAAAAAATAGAATACATTTCTTAATTCTTTATTCTCAGGGAATATTAAACAAACACAGTTAAACAAATTTTAGCACAAGAAAATTTCAACAGCCATGTCCAAACTTGGTAAACATTTTGTACATAACTATATATATTGCTCCTTTTATATTATCAAGCCAAAGATAGAGTAGATCCTCTCAGCCAAATATACTAGGAGTCACATAAAAATTGCTATGAAATTTACCAAAAACTAAGGACTTCATTATTTGTTAAAAATGTGTTAGAATCACATTAATAGAATGAAAGGGAGGGAAGAAAACACATGATCATCTTAATTGATGCAGAAAGGCATTTGACAAAATCCAACACCCTTTCATGATTTAAAAATCTCTCAGAAAACTAGGAATACAAGCGAACTTCTCAGCGTGATAAAGGGTGTTCACGAAAAACCCACAGCTAATATCATATTCAATGGTAAAAGACTGAAAACTGTCCTCCTAAGATAAGGTACAAAATTAGGATGTCCACTTTCACCCATAATCAAGACCTTAGTTTTTGGCAAATGACGTATACATAGGAACTCCCAAAGAATCCACAAGAAAGCTAGAGCTAATAAATTAATTCAGCGAAGTTTCAAGGTATAAGCTGAACACACAAAATCTGTTGTCTATATACCAGCAAAGAATAATACAAGAAAGAGATTAAGAAGTCCATTAAAATAGCATCTAAGAATAAAACACCCAGGAATAAATTTAACAGAAGAAGTTCAAGACTTGTACACTGAAAAGTATAAAACATTGCTGAAAAATAAGACCTGATAACTGGAAAGACATCTCCACGTTCAATGATAGGAATAGTTAGCATTGTTAAGATGTCACTACTAGCAAAGTGATCTACAGATTTAATGCAGTCCCTAACAGTATTCCAATAGCTTTTTTTGTGAAAGTGGAACAGACAGTCCTCAAATCCACAAGAATTGCAAGGGGACTCAAATAGCCAAAGCAATCTTAAGAAGAATGAAGTTGAGAGATTGACATTACTCAATTTCAAAGCACACCACAAAGCTAAGTAATCAAAAGCATTGTGGTACTCTAGCATAAGGATAAACATACAGACCAATGGAATAGAATTGAGTTTTCAGAAATAAACCCATACATATACAGCCGGTAGACTTTTGACAAGGCTACCAGGTTCATCTAATGGAGAAAGAATAGTCTCTTCAACAGATGGTGCTGGTATAACTGTAAGTTCACATTGCAAAAGTAGGAAATTGGACCCCAACCTCATGCCATATAAAAAGTTAAAATGGCTGGGTGTGGTAGCTCACACCTGTAATCCCAGCACTTTTGGAGGCTGAGGCGGGTGGATCACTTGAGGACAGGAGTTCTAGACCAGCCTGGCCCACATGGCAAAACCCCATCTCTTCTAAAAATACAAAAAATTAGCCAGCCATGGTGGTACACCTCTGTAGTCCCAGCTACTTAGAAGGTTGAGGCATGAGAATTGCATGAACCCGGGAGGTGGAGGGGGCAGTGAGCCAAGATCACACCACTGTACTCCAGCCTGGGTGACAAAGTGAGACTTCATCTCAAATATTATAATAATAAAAATAAAATGCATCAGTGACCTAAATATAAGTGCTAAAACCATAAAACTCATAGAAGAAAACAAAGGGATAAATCTTCATGACCTTGGATTAGGCAGTGGAGTCAGATATGACAACAAAAGCATGAACAACAAAAGGAATATTGGGTAAGTTAAACTTCATCAAAATCAAAGACTTTTGTGCTTTAAAGGACATTATTAAGAAAGTGAAAAGCAACAGAATGGGAGAAAATATTAGCAAATCATAGATAAGGGTTTACTATCCAGAATATATAAAGAACTCCTACAACTCAACAATAAAAAGGCCAACAACCCAATTAAAAATGATCAGGGTTCGGTGCAGTAGCTTACATCTGTAATCTCAGCACTTTGGGAGGCTGAGATGGGAGGATCATGGGAACCCAGGAATTTGAGACCTGCCTGGGCAACATAGTGAGACTTCATCTCTATAAAAAACTTAAAAAATTAGCCAGGCATGGTGGCACACACTGCGTACCAGCTACTCAGGAGACTGAGGTGGGAGGGTTGCTTGAGTCTGGGAGGGAGAGGTTACAATGAGCCAGTATTGCACGACTGCACACCAGCCTGGGTAATAGAGCAAGACTATCTCAAAAAAAAAAAAAAAAAAATAGGCCAGGCGTGGTGGTTCACTTCTGTAATCCCAGTGCTTTGGAAGGATGAGGTGGGAGGCTCACTTGAGGCCAGGAATTTGAGACCAGCCTGGCTGCATAGTGAGACCCTGTCTCTACAAAAAAGTTTTGTTTTTGTTTTTTTTTTTTTTTTTTTAATAGCCTGGCATGGTGGCACACACCTGTAGTTCTAGCTACTCAGGAGAGTGAGACAGGAGGATCTCTTGAACCCAGGAGTTCAAGGCTACAGTTAGTTATGATCATCCACTGTACTCTAGGCTGGATGAAAGAGCAAGACCCTGTCTGTAAATAAAATAGGTCGAAGGACTTGAATATATAAATAGCCAACAAACACATGAAAAGATGCTCAGCATCATTAGTTATTAGGGAAATGCAAATTAAAACCTCAGTGAGAAACCACACCCACTAGGATGGCTATAAAAAACAAAACAGAAAATAATGAGCTGGTAAAAATGAATAGAAATTGGAACCCAGGTACATTGCAGGTGGGAATGTAAAATGGTGCAGCCACTGTGGAAAACAGTGGTTCTTCAAAAATCTAAAAATAGAATTACTGTATGATCCAGCAATTCCACTCCTAGATATATGCCTGAAATAATTGAAAACAAGGACTCAAACATATTCGTATGTCACTGCAGCATTATTCATAATAACCAAAAGGGTAGAGGCACCCTAAGTGTCCATCAACAGATGAGTGGACAAACAAAATGTGATCTATATATACAAATAGAGTATTATTCACTGATACAAAGGAATGAAGTTATGATACATGTGACAACATGAGTGAACCTTGAAAACATACTAAATAAACCAGACACAAAAGAACAAATATTTAATTCTACTTATATCAAGTAATCTAGAATAGGCAAAGGCATAAAGGGAAAAAATAGATTGGAGGTTATCAGAGGTGCTGGGCTAGGGGAGGGGTGGGAAGTTCTTACCAGTTAGCAGAATTTCTCTTTGGGGTGATATAAACTATGTGGAACTAGATAGTAGTGATGGTAGCACAATGTTGTGAACATAATTAATGCCACTGAATTTCACACTTTAAAACGGGTCAAATGACAAATGTTTTATCTGTTTTACCCTATAACTTAAAAAATGTATGATAGCTATAAAATCTGCGTATAATCTAAGTATACTCAGTCTGCCTTCTCCTCCCAAGTAATATTGTAATAGTTCACTGGTAGAGAAGAGGAGCAGTAATGATAATACTTGGGTGATAAATAAATTGCATAATTATAAAATAAAGGAGACTCAAGTAAAAAGGAAGCAAGGCTTAGTAAGTTCTTATGGTAAACCAGAATGTCATGATAATCTGGTAAGGCAGTTGTGTTCTTTCACTCATTATATAATTAAGAAATTCCTGTTTGTACCATCTGAAAAACAGAATTACACTTACTGTTTAGCATCATCCTTTTAGGAGTACCATCTGAAAAACAGAATTACACTTACTGTTTAGCATCATCCTTTTAGGATGAAAACATCCTGATTTCATTAGAAACGAAAAAATGGTGACTAAAACTCATTGAACATGGTATTGGAAATTGTAACTGTTATTATCTACTCATATTCTTCAAATATACGATGTCAGTTTTTATTAGAAAATACGCTTTCATTCAGTCTTTTTCCATTTTATTTTGAGAAATTTGAAAAGCCATAGGCATATTAAAAAGTAATACAGTTTACACCATTTACCATTCATTAGATCACAAGTTGTTAACAATTTGGTTTAGTGTATTTACTTTCTTTGTGAACCATTTTAAACTGAGTTGCAGGTGTCATTCCTACATATTTTGACGTGCATCTTCTAAGAATAAGGACATCTCTACCTACCACAATAACATTTCCAACCTAATAAAATTAATAATTCCATAATTACATAATATCTGATTCAAATTCAGATGTTTCCCAGTTGTTTCAAAATACTTTTATACCTCCCAGCCCCGGGATCTAGTCAAGGCTCATGCTTTATATTTGGATGTCTCTTTAGTCTCTTTTAATTTAGAACAGTCCCCTTCATTTTTTCCCCATGAAATTGTTTTTTTTAATATTTAATAATAGAGTATTTTAATTAATTTTAAATAGAGTATTATTGATATTTAATAATATATAGTATTTTAAGATAGAAAAATAGTATTATTTCAGTTAATGTTGCAAAAATCTTTTTTTTTTTTTTTTTTTTTTGAGATGGAGTCTCTTTCTGTCACCCAAGCTGGAGTGCACTGGTGCAATTTCGGCTCACTGCAAGCTCCGCCTCCCGGATTCACGCCATTCTCCTGCCTCAGCCTCCCGAGTAGCTGGGACTACAGGCGCCTGCCACCATGCCTGGCTAATTTTTTGTATGTTTAGTAGAGACGGGGTTTCACCGTGTTAGCCAGCATGGTCTCGATCTCCTGGCCTCGTGATCCGCCCACCTTGGCCTCCCAAAGTGCTAGGATTACAGGCGTGAGCCACCGTGCCTGGCCGCAAAAATCATTTTTATTCAAGCTTGGGATCGTTGTGAATTGTATTTGGAAATACTTTAAGTATTTATTCAGAAACTTTATAACCGGTGACTTTGTACAAGTAGGAATATATTCTGTAGACTAGGATTTCTCAAATCTTTATTAATCTTATTGGATAAACTTTATAGTTTAAAAAAAAAAAAAAAAGATCTAGGCCAGGTGCAGTGGCTAACACCTGTAGTCCCAACACTTTGGGAGGCCAAGGTGAGAGGACTGCTTGAGCCCAGCCTAGGCAACATGGCAAGACCTTCTGTCTTCAAAAAATTTAAAAATTAGCCAGGCATGGTGTTGCACACCTCTTGTCCCAGCTACTTGGGAGACTGAGGCAGGTAGATAGCTTGAGCCCACGAGGTCGAGGCTGCAGTGGGCCATGTTCATGCCACTGCACTCCAGCCTGGCTGGCAGAGCAAGACCCTGTCTCAAAAAACAAAACAAAAATTTACTCTTCTTGAATATTATTAATATTTGAAAGTGCAAAGTCTTTTTAGTCAAAATTTAAAATGTCTTACAACAGGCTTTTTAAAAATGCATTTGTCCTTTGGAAATTAAGATACTTCCTTTTATCTTCTTTGAAGTCCACTACTGTATTGTATGAAGCATAGTTAATAGAAAAATGTTTCAGTCATACAAAAATTTAGGTAAAATTTTGCTAAAACTTATCCATATTTATAAACTGATGATAATATTTGTTAGACAACCAGGTCAGCAAACTATAGCTTATAGCCATATTTTGCCAATTTTTGTATACCTCACAAGATGATTTTTTTTATGTTTTTTGATTGTTAAAAAAAAGAACAATATTTCCTATCAGCGAAATTTTTTGAAATTCATATTTCAGTATTCCTACATAAAGTGTTATTAGAACACTGCCATACCCATTTGTTGATGTATTACCTGTGGCTTTCTTTGTGCTACAGTGCCAGAGTTGATTAGTTGCAACAGCGATTATATAGCTTACAAAGCTTAAAATACTACTCTCTGGGCCTTAACAAAAAAATGTTTGCCAGCCTCTGCTCAAAACAGTAACAGCTCATTTATATACAAATATGTAGCTTTTGCTTTTCCCATATTAAGTTGTTCATTTGTAAAAAGAAATTGTAGCCTAATAACCAAATTATACTTTTTCCTTTAAGATTGAAGACCCACTAGCTATTCTTATTCTCTTTGATGAAGCCAGATATAATTTGTTGAAGGGCTTTTATACAGCTCCTGATGCTAAGCTGATAACATTGGCAAGTCTGCTTTTGCAAATAGTCTATGGAAATTATGAGAGTAAAAAACACAAGCAAGGTTTCCTAAAGTAAGTATTTAATATTATGCATGGTCTTGTGCTATGCTTAAGATTCTGTTTAACCAAGAAAGTTTAAAAATGTTATTAGGAAATATTTATACATTACATTGGTTTGGAATTAAATAATATAAGACATAGAATGAGAAAAGAAAATATTATACTAAAGCATTCTTAAAGTTATACTCTCCAGTTTTACTTTTCTTATATTTGACTATAGTTTGATATACTTTATATTTTTTCTTTATCTTTCTTTATGCTTAAATAAGTTCACTAAAACCTGACTCGAATAAGTAGTAAAACATTTTATAAGGCAGATGTACTTAAGAATCCCACCATAAAAACTAGTTTTATGTTCAGTCTTTGAGAGAAAACACTGAGGTTTTAAGCATATCTGAATTTGGTTATTGTGGTTTTCAATTTTCAAAAATATTTTCTGGTTATTGAAAGAAGAAACATTTATCTGAATTGATAATATGAGATTTGTGGCTTTTTGCTTAACATTTTTAGAGTTCTCTGATATTTTACAGCAAAATATTTTTCAGGTTAAAAATTACGTTACTGAAAGCCATTTGTAACAGAATGATTACTATACTTTAGCTACTAAAGATGATTTATTTAAAGGATGTTGGCATGTGTGCTTACAGTGAAGAAAATCTAAAATCCATCGTACCTGTTACCAAACTGAAAAGTAAGGCACCTCACTGGACAAATCGCATACTTCATGAATACAAGGTAAGCTGTTTAATAGAAATGAAAAGACATTTTATAGGCTAGTTGAAACTTTGTTAGTGTTATTAATATTTTAAACAGAGGTAGATTCAATTTATAGTCCTGAAATTAAAAATGTATCTTCTAGTTCACAATGCTTGAAATTGAAAGTAGCAAGATATTTTTATTTTTAGTAATATATAATCTTTTACTGAATACCTTCAACATGCCAAATACTGTGGTAAGGACTAAAGATAAAAATTTGAAATAATATACTATCCATGCCCGTGAAGCAATTAAAACCCAATAACATAGACAGTATTTTTAGACCTCAATTTTTTTTTTTAATATTAACATCACAAGAGAAAAAGTACTCCTGATACAATGTGCCATAATTTTATTCTTTAGGGGCAATCTTGATTTTAGAAACTGCTTAGTTGATCTATTTGGATTATCAGTGGTACATTTTCCTTTCATATCTCTTTTATTTTTAATTTACCTTGTTTGTTTTTAGAATCTCAGTACAAGTGAAGGTGTCAGTAAAGAAATGCATCACCTTCAGCGCATGTTCTTACAGAATTGCTGGGAAATTCCTACTTACGGAGCAGCATTTTTCACAGGACAGATATTTACAAAGGCAAGCCCCAGCAATCATAAAGTCATCCCTGTGTATGTAGGAGTGAATATAAAAGGACTTCATCTCCTCAACATGGAAACTAAGGTAGATTTTCAGCTCTTTTTTACCAATCATGTCATATAATGCTTAAAACAACAGTACCAACCTACATGAAGAATTTAGAAATGGCATATATACAATACTGTTCATTGCAACTCATTCATTACATAAGATGAAGGGGGACACTAAATCACTGTCAGTAAGGCGTTAATATTATATTACATTTCTGCATTAGAATACCCTTCAGCCATAAAAAAGAATAAAGAGTATTTTTGTGTAGAATGATCTGCAAGATATATTTAATGAAAAAGCAAGGTGCGGAACAATATGTAATATGCTGCCTACTCTTGCTATTAAAATGGTAGGAAATGAGGATGATTTTTACATAAATACATATTGCTTGTATATGCATAAAATATTTCTTGAAGACTTTAGAGAAGGGAACCAGGTAACTAGGAATAAAAGTAAGGAGGGAAACTTTTCATTACATACCTACCTAGTTCAGGCCACTATAACAAAGCCCTATAGACTGATTGGCTAATGAACAACAGAAGTTTTATTTCTCACAGTTCTAGAAACTGGAAGTCTGAGATCAGCGTGCTAGCGGGGTTGGATTCTAGTGAGAGCGTTTTTCTGGGTTGGAGACTGCTGACATCTCCTTGTAGCCTCATATGGCAGAAAGAATGAGGGAGTTATCTTGGGGTCCCTTTTATAAAGGCATGAATCCCATTCATGTGGGCCCTGCTCTCATAAATTATGGCATAATTACTTCTCAAAGGCTCTACCTCCCAATACCATCACTTTAGGAGTTAGGATTTCAACATACCAATTTTGGGAGGCAGGACACAAACATTCAGTCCATAACAATGCCATTTTGCAACTTGAAAGTTTTAACTGTGTGATTATGTTGCCTGTTTAAAACATTTGTTAGGTTAATTGAAAAAGATGAAAAAAAGAAAAATATTATATGTGACATAAGGGCTTCACTTTGAAAAATTAGAATTAGTACAAGAACCTTTTGGGGAGCAGGATGAAGTATGGAAGGGATTGAATATCCACTAGAATACTTCAGAGCTTCTTTCTTGTTTTTTGTTTTTCACATTTAAACATTTTTTTATTTATGTATTTATTTTTTGAGACAGGGTCTCACTCTGTTCCCCAGGCTGGAGTTCAGTGGTGCAATCATAGCTCACTGCAGCTTTGAACTCATGGACTCAAGCAATCCTCCTACCTCAGCCTCCTGAGTAGCTGGGACTACAGGCACATAACACCATGCCTGGCTTTTTTTTTTTGTTTTCTTTCAGAGACAGGATCTTGTTATGTTGCACAGTTTGGTCTCAAACTCCTGGCCTCAAATGATCCTCCTGCCTCAGCTTCCCAAAGTGCTGGGATTACAAGCATGAACCACTGGGTCCCACTCATTTTTTTAATTGATACATAGTAGTTGTACATATTTATGAGGTACATGTCATATTTTGATACATGCATACAATATGTAATGATCAAATCAGGGTAATTAGGAAATTCATCACCTTAAATATTTATCATTTCTTTGTATTGGGAACATTTCAACTCATCTCTTAGCTATTTTGAAATATACAATAAATTATTAACTATAGTCACCCTAGTGTACTATGAAACACGGCAACTTATTCATTCTATCTAACTGTATGTTTGTACCCGTTAACTGACCCTCTCCTTATTCCTCCCTACCCTACCCTTCCCAGCTCTGGTAATCATCATTCAACTCTCTACCTCCTTGACATCAACATCTCACGTATATGAGAACATAGGGTATTTGACTTTCTGTGCCTGGCTGATTTCACTTAACAAAATGACCCCCAATTCCATTCATGTTGTTGCGAATGACAAGATTTCATTCTTTTTTATGGCTGAATAATATTTCATTGTGCATATATACCATGTTTTCTTTATTCATTCATCTGTTGGGAGACACTTAGGTTGATTCCATATCTTTGCTATTGTGAATAGTGCTGCAGTCAACATGGGGTTGCAGGATCCCACTGATTTCCTTTCCTTTGGAAGAATACTCAGTAGTGAGATTGCTGGTCCATACGGTAGTTTTATTTTTAGTTTTTGAGAAACCTCTATACTGTTTTCCATAATGGCTCTACTAGTTTATATTCCCACTAACTCTGTATAAAAGTTCCCTTCTCTCTGCATCCTCACCAGCATTTGTTATGTTTTTGTCATTTTGATAATAGCCATTCTAACTGGGGTGGGATGAAATGTCACTGTGGTTTTGACTTGAACTTCCCTGATGATTACTCGTGGTAAGCATTTTTTAATATACTTCTTGGCCATTTGTATGTCTTCTTTTGAGAAATGTCTATTCTAATCATTGCCTACTTTATAATGGGATATGTTTGTTTGCTGTTGAATTGTTTGATTTCCTTGTAAATTTTGGATATTAGTCCCTAGTCTAATGAACAGTTTGAAAATACTGTCTCCCATTCACCACATTGTCTCTTTACTCTGTCGATTGTTACGTTAGCTGTGCAGAACCTTAATAGTTTAAATAGTCCCATTTGTCTGTTTTTGTTTTTGTTGCCTATGCTTTTGAAGTCTTAACCATAAAATCTTTGCCTAGACCAATGTCCAAAAGCATTTCCCTTATGTTTTCTTCTACTAGTTTTATAGGCTCAGGTCTTACATTTAGGTTTTTTATCCATATTGACTTGATTTCTGTATATGGTGAGAGATGGAGTCTAGTTTTATTCTTGTGCATGTGGGTATGCAATTTTTCCAACACCATTTATTGAACAGGGTGTTTTTTTCCCCAATGTTTGTTCTTGGCACCTTTGTTGAAAATGAGTTGGCTGTAAATACATGGATTTATTTCTGGGTTCTCTGTTCCATTGAGATCTGTATTTACAATAACATCATGCTGTTTGGTTACTGTAGGTTTGTGTAGTTTATTTTTTGAAATTAGGTAGTGTGATGCCTCCAGCTTTGTTCTTTTTTTCTCACTATTGGTTTGGCTATTTGGAATCTTGTTATGCCAAATGAATTTTAGAATTTTTTTTTATTTCTGTAAAGCATGTCATTGGTATTTCAATAAAGATTGCATTGAATTACTTGATTGCTTTGGGTAATATTGCTGTTTTATTTTTATTTATTGATTGATTGATTTTGAGATAGAGTCTTGCTTCATCGCCCAGGCTGGAGTGCGGTGGCGTGATCTCGGCTCACTGCAACCTCTACCTCTTGGGTTCAAGCAGTTTTCCTGCCTCGGCCTCCCAAGTAGCTGGGATTACAGGCTTGCACCACCATGCCCAGCTAATTTTTTTTTTCTTTTGTATTTTTAGTAGAGACAGGGTTTCACTATGTTGGCCAGGCTGGTCTTGAACTTCTGACCTCAGGTGATCCACCCACCTCGGCCTCCCAGAGTGCTGGGATTACAGGCATGAGCCACCACGCCTGGCCTATATTGCTATTTTAACAATATTAACTCTTCCAATCCATGAGCATGGATATCTTTCCAATTTTTTGTGTGCTCTTAAATTTCTTCCGTCAGTGTTTTGTAGTTTTCATTACAGAGGTCTTTCAGTTTTTTAGTTAGATTTATTCTCAATTATTTGATTTTTTTTACTAGCTATAGTAAATGAGATTGCTTTCTTGATTTCTTTTTCAGCTGGTTCATTATCGGTGTATAGAAATGCCACTTATTTTTATATGTGAATTTTGTGTCCTGCAACTTTATTGAATTTGTTTTATCAGTTCTGTTAGTTTTTTGGTAGAGTCTAGGTCTTTCTGTATATAAGATCATGTCATCTGCAGAGAGGGACAGTTTGACTTCCTGTTTACCAATTTGTATGGCTTTTATTTCTTTCTCTTACCTGATGCTCTCTCTAGGACTTCCAGTACTTCCAGTACTATGTTGATTAAGAGTGGTTGAAAGTGGGGTATCCTTGTCTTATTCTAGTTCTTATAAGAAAGGCTTTCAGCTTTTCCCCTTTCAGTATGATGTTAGCTGTGGGTTTGTCATATATGTATGGCCTTTATTGATTGAAGTATGTTCCTTCTGTGTGAATTCGCTGAGAGGTTTTTTTTTTCATCACGAAACGATATTGAACTTCATGAAATTCTTTTTCTGCACTTATTGAAACTATTATATGGTTTTTGTCCTTCATTCTATTGATTGTATCACATTTATTAATTTGCATATGTTGAATCATCCTCACCTCCCGGGCATAAATCCCATTTGATCATGGTGTGTTATCTTTTTGATGTGTTGTTGGACGCAGTTTGGTAGTATTTTGTGGATGATTTTTGCATCTATGTTTTTCAGGACTGTTGGACTCTTGTTTTCTTTTTTTGTTGTGTCCTTGTCTGGTTTTGTTATTGGAATGATGCTGGCCTCGTTGAATGAGTTAGGAAGAATCCTCTTCAGTTTTTTGGTCCATTTTAAGAAAGTTGGTATTCTTCATTATAGGTTTGGTAGAATTTAGCAGTGAAGTCATCTGGTTTTTGTTTATTGAGAGACTTTTTGTTCCTGATTCAACCTCATTACCGAGAATTTATCTGTTGAGGTTTTCTTTTCCTTCCTGGTTCAATATTGGTAGGTTGTCTGTGTCCAGGAATTTATCTTTTTCCTCTAGGTTTTCCAATTTGTTAGCCTATCATTGGTCCTAATAGTCTCTAAGGAGTCTTTGTTATTTCTGTGGTCTCAGTTATAATGTCTCTTTTATCATTTATGATTTTGTTTATTTGGATTTTCTTTCTTTCTTGGTTAGTCTACCTATCAGTTTACTCATTTTATCTTTTTGAAGAACCAACTTTTCGTTTTGTTGATCCTTTGTAATTTTTTTCTTTTTTCTTTTCTTTTTTAAATCTTTCTTTCTTTTAGTTCTGGTCTGATCTTTCTTATTTCTTTCCTTCTGCTAATTTCAGGGTTGGTTTTTTCTTGCTTTTCTAGTTCCTTGAGGTGCATCGTTAAGTGTTTGAGATCTTCCTACTTTTTTGCCATAGATGTTATTGCAGTAAACTTTCCTCTTACACTGCTTTTGCTACATCCCTTTGGTTTTGGTATATGGTGTTTTCATTTTCATTGCATTTGAGAAATTTTTTTATTTCCTTCTTAATTTTTTAATTGACCCAGTGGTCATTCAGGAGCATGTTGTTTAATTTCCTTTTATTTGTACAGTTCCCAAAATTTCTTTTGTTACTGATTTATAGTTTTATTTCATTGTGATCTGAGAAGATACTTTTACAAAATTTGTTGGGACTTGTTTTTTGGCCTAACAGATCCTGGAGAATGTGTGTTCTGCAGCTGATGGATGAAATGTTTTGTAAATGTCTGTTAGATCCATTTATTTATTTATTTGTTTGTTTATATTTTTTTAGAGACAGAGTCCTGCTCTGTTGCCTAGGCTGAAGTGCAGTGAGCAATTTCAGCTCACTGTAAAACCTCTGCCTCCTGGGTTCAAGCGATTATCCTGCCTTAGCCTCCTGAGTAGCTGGGATTACAGGCGCGTGCCACCACACCTGGCTAATTTTTGTATTTTTAGTAGAGACGAGGTGTAGCCATGTTGCCCACGCTGGTCTCAAACTCCTGGCCTCAGGTGATCCAACCACCTCGGCCTCCCAAAGTGCTGGGATTACAGGCGTGAGCCACTGCACCTGGCTGTTAGATCCATTTAGTCTAAAGTGCAGTTTAAATCCAGTGTTTCTTTGTTAATTTATTTTGATCCATTCAGTGTTGAGAGTGGGGTGTTGAATTCCCCAACTATTATTGTATTGGAGTCTGTCATTCCCTTTAGATCTAATAACAATGGCAAAAATCGCAGTTATTTTTGCACCAACCTAATATAAAGCTTTTTTTTTTTTCTTTAACTTTTAGCATTTTAAACACATCATCCCAGGCTCTTCTGGCCTGTAGTTTCTTCTGAGAAATCTGTTGTTTGTTTGATGGCAATGTCCTTATATGTGACCTGATGCATTTATCTTATGGTTTTTAGAATCCTCTTGTTGTCTTTGAGTTTTGACAGTTTGACTATAACATGCCTTGGGAAAGACCTTTTTAGGTCAGATCTGCTTGGGTATCTTTGAGCTTCCTGTATCTTGATGTCTGCATCTCTTACAAGACTTAGGGAGTTTTCAGCTATTATTTCTTCAAGTAGGTTTTCTTTGTCTTTCTCCATTTCTTCTCCCTCTAAAATCTCAGAATTTAAATGTTTGGTCACTTTATGGTGTCCCCACATGTCACATTGGCTTTCTTCATTCTTTTTTATTTCTTGATTTCTTTCTTTTTTTTTTTTTTTTTGTCTGCCTGGGTTAAGATACCTTCAGGTTTACAAATTCTTTATTCTGCTTGATCTAGTCTATTGTTGAAGCTCTCAGTTGTGCTTTTTATTTCATTTATTGAGTTCTTCCATTCCAGGATTATGTACTTTTGTTATCCTATATGTCTTAAGTCACACTGAGTTTCTTTAATGTCATTATTTTGATTTTTTTGTTAGGCATTTCAAAATTTGGGGGGAGGATCTGTTACTGAAGAATTATTGTTTTCCTTTGAAGGTGTCATGTTTTCTTGCTTTTCAATGTTTTTTGTATCGTTATGTTTATATCTGTACATCTGATGTCACTTCTTCCTATTTTATGCATTGGCTTTTGTAGGGAAAGACTTTTTTCTGTAGATGTAGCTATAGTGTTGGTTGGATAGGGTGCTTTGGCTTTGATTCTGGGTGAGTGCAGTAGTATAGTCTCCCTGTGATTTCTTCAGCTTTAATGAGCATTAGCGGTGTCTGAGAGTCCCTCAGTGGCTTAGACTGTGGTTGTTAATGAAGGCTGTAGTAGGCTTTTCTGGGGACTGTGACTCCAGGTAGGCCAGTGCTCCGGCACTAGTAGTTGTGCCAGTAGGCAGGGCATGCCTTTCCTCAGGCCCGTAGATAGTACATGTGGGCGCCAGCAGGCATAGGCAGAGCATAACAATACTTAAGGCCCCAGATGAAATGCACAGGCACCAACAGCAGGCAGAACAAGCCTGTCGTCAGGCCCTCTGATGGTGTATGCAGGCAATGGCAGCAGCGTGCTAGTTGAGTCAGTCCTCAGGCCCTTAGATGGCATGCTTAGGCACAGTTGACAGTGGCAGTGGGCAGAGCAGGCTTGTCCTCAGGACCCTAGACAATGTGTGCTGGTGGCAGTGGTGGGCAGGGCAGGCTTCTCTCCAAGCCCACCTCTGGAGTTTGCAGGTGCTGGTGGCAGGCAGGTGGGTTGACCTCCTGGCACTATGTGCACAGGTGACAGCAGCAGTAGGTGGGTCAGACCCTTTTCAATCCCACTTTAGAGCTCTTCAGTTAGAAGTTAGTTTATGGTGCTCCTTTTTCTAACCGTAAGTCATTATAAAATACAGGTTTATCAGTTATTTTTTGGCATATTTAACACATTTAAATGGGATGAACAGCTTTTTAGTTTATAATAGGAAGCTAATAAAAATCAAATCTAATTTGTTTCATTTTGTTTTGTTTTTTGAGACAGAGTCTTGCTCTGTCACCCAGGCTGGATGCAGTGGTGTGATCTTGGCTCACTACAACCTCTGCCTCCTAGGTTCAAGCAGACCTCCCGCTTTAGCCTCTCAAGTAGGTGGGATTACAAGCATGAACCACCAAGCCCACCTAATTTTTGTGTTTTTCATAGGGGGGTTTCACCAGGTTTGCCAGGCTGGTCTCGAACTTCTGACCTCAAGTGATCCACCTGCCTCGTAATTTGTTAATTAAGATTTGTTAAGAATAGACCAAATCAGTTAAAGTAATAATGAAGCTTATGCATTTTTAAAAGGCATTTAGATTAGGAAATTTCACTGTAAACCCAGTTTTTATTTTCCTCATTTTTATGTGTCTTTTTTGTTGTTGTTGTTGTTGAGATGAGTTTCGCTTTTGTTGCCCAGGCTGCAGTGCAATGGCGCGATCTTGGCTCACTGCAACCTCTGCCTCCGGGGTTCAAGCGATTCTCCTGCCTCAGCCTCCCAACTAGATGGGATTATAGGCATGTGCCACCACACCTGGCTGATTTTGCATTTTTAGTAGAGAGGGGGTTTCTCCATGTTGGTCAGGCCAGTCTCGAACACCTGACCTCAGGTGATCCGACTGCCTCGCCCTCCCAAAGTGCTGGGATTACAGGTATGAGCCACTGTGCTCGCCCCTTTATGTGTCTTAATAGGTCTTTATAATCACATAACTCCTGAAATATCCCAGTCATAGTTTAGTCATTTTATATTAATTTTCAGGGTTATCTTTAAGGGCAAGAGTTACTTTGATAGATACACATGTGAATGGAGATAAAATATCTAGGAACATAGGGTGGAATAGAGTCTGATTTTAGTAATGACCTGGAGCTTAATTTCTTGAAGTTTCTTCTAGCAGGGGTCCCCAACACCCAGGCCATGGACTGGTACCGGTCCATGGCCTGTAAGGAACCGGGCCGCACAGCAGGAGATGAGCAGCAAGCAAAGCTTCATCTGTATTTACAGCACTCCCTATCACTTGCATTACCATCTGAGCTCTGCCTCCTGTCAGATCAACGGTGGCATTAGATTCTCATAGGAACATGAACCCTCTTTTGAATTGCACATGCAAGGGATCTAGGTTTCATGCCCCTTATGAGAATGTAATGCCTGATGATCTGTCACTGTCTCCCATCACCCCCAGATGGGACCATCTAGTTGCAGGAAAACAAGCTCAGGGCTCCCAGTGATTTTACATTGTGGTGAGTTGTATAATTATTTCGTTACATATTACAATATAATAGTAATAGAAATAAAGTGCACTATAAATAAAATGGGCTTGAATCATCCCAGAACCATCCCTGACACCCCTGTCTGTGGAAGAATTGTCTGCCACGAAACTGATCCCTGGCACCAAAAAGGTTGGGCACTGCTCTCTTATGGTCACCTTGCTTTTGGGTCATTTGCTTATCATTTTCTTTTTCTTTCCTTTTTTTTTTTTTCCTTGGGACACAGTCTCACTCTGTTGCCCAGGCTGGAGTGCAGCGGCACCATCATAGCTCAGTGCAGCTGCAAACTCCTAGGCTCAGGCAGTCCTCCTGCCTCAGCCTCCCAAGTAGTTGGGACTACAGGCATATGCCACCACACCCAGCTAATTTTTTTATTATTTGTAGAGATAGGATCTCACTTTGTTGCCCAGGCTGGTCTCAAACTCCTGGTCTGGGCAACAAAGTGAGACCTTATCTCTACAAGGTGATTCTCCCACCTTAGCCTCACAAAGTGCTGGGATTGCAGGTGTGAGCCACCACACCATCCTCATTTTCTGTTAAAACTATTTTGCCCACACAAAATAGGCCGCTGTTTATTAGCTTGTAACCACTTTTCTATTTCTCTTGTACTAAGTTCATTAAAGGAAATGAAGGAGAAATGCCCCCCACCATTTCAAGAAATTTTTCCTCTGCTGTTTCAGAGCATTTTATTCCAACATCTGCAAATCATTCTTCATAGAACTGGATGGTGATGCTGTGCCATTTCTCTAAACTATATTTTATGTTTGTTAGCTTTCCAATTTTTGGCAATAATACAAAGTTTTATATAGTATTCAAATGAAGGTTTAGTGATATTATTTAACACTTAAATATAACATTTCATATTATGTATAATACTCTGATCCAGGATTCAAATAAATGAGTTAGCAGTAACAGACAGAAGGATGACAATAATATTCTTAATTAACAGTCTGCTTTTTCCTTAGATAAGAGGTTCAGTTTCTTGAACTATAAATAGAAATGCTATCCTTGGGTATCTAAACAGGTGATTGAACCAAAGAGTAAAGGTATTTTCTATCCATCTAGTCATTACCTTGTTCTCTGTAAACCACTGATAAATTTATGGCACCTTTGAAAGCTTTAAGATAGTTGCATATTTCAGCCGTCAAATGTGGGAACAACCAGCTTGTCCTCAGTTGTCTTAGATTCACCAAGGTCTACTAGGATTGCATTCAACAAGCTTAGCAAAAACATAGCAAACACCTTCATCTGCAAAAATACCTTTATTTGCATTTAAAACACTACATGGGATACATTAGCGTCAGAGATAGGAAAAGCCATGGGACACAGTGTGTTTTTTATGTCAATTGTTTCTACCTTCTATAACTACAGGCTCAGTACTTTTGTTGGAAATTTGACTTCTATAATTGAGAAGTAACTATACTACAGTTGTATTTTTTTCTGTATATTGAACTGTTTTGAAGCCATATTAATGGACTGTTTTGTGGCTTTTGAATAAAGAAATTTCAGGTGATTGATTTAAAAGAGAAGGCAGTTTAAGGTAGTATGATATCTTGACTCTGTTCAGTCTGTACCTTGATAAGTAGCTATTTTAGTGTATCCTCCTATGTATAAGGTTATATTTTACAATATAAATGTAGATAGCCATTTTTAAAAGATACTATTAGTTTTTCCTTATACTTAATGTATACTCACATAAATTATCTGTGTTTCATTCACAGAACCTCACTTTATTTTTTTTATTTATTTATTTAGACGGAGTCTCACTGTTGCCCAGGCAGGAGTGCAGTAGCGTGACCTCAGGTCACTGCAACCTCCGCCTCCCAGACAGAACCTCACTTTAAAAATCCCCTAACCCATTATCTTTCTGGCACATTCTTAGTTTAGTATTTGTGGTCAATATTATAAGAATTGGTATTTATAGAAAATGAATGCTTCTAAACATACGTATCTTAAAAATGCCATGAACACTTTCTTTGTTTATATGTACACAAATAATATATGTTTAGGGCAAGAAAATGGAAGTTACTGCTAGAAGAGAATTGTTATTAACAAGGATATATTGAATGTCTGCTTATATACAGTATTATATTAGGAAAGTGTAGGAATCATTAATACTGCTTTATAAATAGTTCTGTTGTTGGCTGGTCCATGTGCAGTAGTGCTTACAACTCTTTGATCACAATCAATTAACAGTTCTTCTCCACTCCCACTGCTTCACTTGACTATCCTTAAAAAAATAGCTCTGATGAATTTATGAAAGGTATGTTAGTAATTTTTTAAATTATGCTTACTTTTATAATAAGTATATCAGTGTACTTATTTTCAGTGGGATGAGATTGTCGAAGTAAACATGTTAACCCAGTTGCATAAACTACAATCTGAAAGTACTATGTAAATATTCAAAAGAAAGATACTGAATAAAGAGATAGCTTTTAACCTGCAGAAAGAAAATAAAGGTAGTACCTTTCATTATCCTGAAAGCCATGGATAGAATTGACATCTTTAAAAATGTTTGTCAATCTTATATGACAAATATTGCTCACAGCACTCTCCTGAGAGTCTACCAATCTATGTGATTCTGTGCAGCAGGCTGTGTGAGGTTAGTGCGGGGTGCTTTGAAAAGGCTTCATTAAAACATTCTTGGAAACCATCATTCTCAGCAAACTATCACAAGAACAGAAAACCAAACACCGCATGTTCTCACTCATAAGTGGGAGTTGAACAATGAGGAATACATGGATGCAGGGAGGGGAACATCACACTCCGGGGTCTCTCAGGGGGTAGGGGGCTAGGGGAGGGATAGCATTAGGAGAAATATCTAATGTAGGTGACGGGTTGATGGGTGCAGCAAACCACCATGGCATGTGTATGTCTATGTAACAAAACTGCACATTCTGCACGTGTACCCCAGAACTTAAAGTATAATAATTTTTAGAAAAAGCATTCTGAACCATTATATTTAGAGCAGACTACATAAATGTAGATAGTAAGAGAAAATAGGTGAAGTTTTTAATATGTATTTCAATATAGTTGTTTCCAATTATGTTGCAGGCTTTACTCATCAGTCTTAAGTATGGTTGTTTTATGTGGCAATTGGGAGATACTGATACTTGTTTTCAGATCCATAGCATGGAAAATAAAATGAGCTTTATAGTACATACAAAACAGGTAAGTATCATTTATTTTGGACTTCATAAACTATTGTGTTAGTAAAGTTACTTCTTTTTTTTTTTAAAGTGACATCCATTTAACTTCAAGGAAAACCTGTAATATTTCATGAAATTAAAATATTTAAGACCAAGGAATAAAGCCAGGCCTTCTAAGCAAGGAAAAATCAGAAACTTACCTGAATAATTTATTTCACTTTTATAACAAACTCTTTTGCCATGTCTTTTCATTCTGGTCAGTATTACCTGTCTCATCTATCAAGTTATTAGGTAGTCCTTCCCTGTCCTTGACCTACCTGTGCCCCCTAGCTGTATCCAGCAGATTGATTCTGAAGTCCCTTCAAAAAGCCTGAGTAAATATCCCCCTCTGTACTGTCTCTTAACAAGCTGTCTCCTGATAAGAAAGTTCCCTTTCAAATAGATAGGGAACTGCCCAATGTCATGAATGTCCTTTAAAGATTCTTACATGTTTTATATTTATTATTGACATGTTTTACTTTGTAGGCTGGTCTCGTGGTAAAACTGTTAATGAAGCTAAATGGACAGTTAATGCCCACTGAAAGAAATTCATGAAAGAGAAGTAACTGTTACTCAAGCCACCACATTTTGTAATGCAGAGTTTTTTTTCCGTGAAAGATTTCTTAAAATATTACTTTTGGCCGAGCATGGTGGCTCACCCCTGTAATTCCAGCACTTTGGGAGGCTGGGGCAGGCGGATCACCTGAAGTCAGAGTTCAAGACCAGCCTGGCCAACATGGTGAAACCCTGTCTCTACAAAAATACAAAAATTAGCTGGGTGTGGTGGCGGGCGCCTATAATCCTAGCTACTAGGGAGGCCAAGGTGGGAGATCGCTTAAACCCAGGAGGTGGAGGTTGTAGTGAGCCAAGATTGCACCACGGCACACTAGCCTGGGTGACACAGCAAGACTCCATCTCAAAAAAAAAAAAAATTACTTTCAACAAGGCATATAGTCTCTTGTAATATATATGTATACTATTACATTGTACAGAATCTGTACTTATGTTTGGTGTGTAATATACCAATTAGTTTTATATAATATCCTCATAAGCTATTCTAATTTTTGAGAGAAACACAAAAAGTTATAGATTGATAGTCTGTATAATATTAGACAAAATAGTAAGCTTTATAAAAAGTTATTTTTGGTAAATGGTAAAGAATTTGGAGTGGAATGTGATGAGATTAAAATGTAGCTTTGGTATAACTTCATGTGTATTTCAAAATATACTGAACGTCAACATGATTCGAATAAAGAAAATGTATTTTCTACTTGAACCACATAACACTGTTATTTAAAACAGTTTTCTGCAGTCTATAAACATTTCTCAACATTTTTTTAAAAGTCTTAGTTAAAATGTAAATCTGATATACAGTAGTGTTTCTCAAAGTATAGTTCATGAACTCCTTGCATCATAATTACCTAGATGCCTCTTAAAAATGAAGATTTCAGAGACCCATTCTAAACAAGGGCATTCACTCTCTGGAAGTAGCATGGCCTTGTGAACTTAAATTTGGTTTTGTTTTTTCTTTTTTGCTGTTAGAATAATTTCAGACCCAATAAGGAATTTCGATTATTAAAGTTGAGAAATTTCACAAAACTGCCTGGCACACAAGCACACACATACATAGACACATTTTAAGTGATAATCTCTTGATATTAGAAGTTGCCTTTGTTAAATACATGCTGTATTTTTTATGAGTTGACTTAATAGTTTATGTATATTGACTTTGCTTTGTAGGAAGTAAATCACCAGATATCTTATTGTTTCATTTAGGAAAGTAGTGATATAGATGAAGAGCCAACTTGATGAATGTGCTATTCATAAGCTAGAAACTACAGTTTTTCCAAACTAATAAACTGATGAATTCTAAATAAGTTCAGAGATATAGTCATATTTAAAGTTGTCCTACAGTTTGCAGGTAATTTTTATATTACTATTCTTCACATTAACTTCTGCTTATTTTTAATGGTACTATATGTAGGCCTTATTAAAATTAAGATTGTATGGTTAAGTAAAGTTAACAAGAAAGCCTGATTTATCTTTAATTCTGTGCTAGGTACTTTTGATTCTACATGAACAATACCCTTTTCAGTTCCCTTCATTCTAATGTCCTCAACTGTTACCAAATACCCTGTTGACTCCCAAACCTAAGATTTTAGCCTCAACTTCTTTTCTGAACTTCAAATCTTAATTTCCAAGTTATGCTTGTTCTAGGTCCATCTAAATGGTCTACAGAGAACTTCAGTTGAATCATAGCTGGAAACAGAATTTATTTCCTCTATTTGCTTCATTCTGTCCTTCCACTATATTCCCTATTTGGTTAATGACGTCATCGAACTGCATTCAGTTGCTTAGCCTGGAAATACTGTTATGGTGTTCAGCCTTTCCCCAACTTACATATTTTGTGGATCAAAGTCCTGTCTGATGTTTTGGGAGTCCTTTCTCATTTCCTTCCTCCCTGCTTGCACTGCAGCCAGTCTAGTTCAAGTCCTCACCATCCATTCTTTAGCTTGTAGTAGCTTCCTACCCCTGACTCAGGCTCTGTACCCTTCCTGCCTATCTGCCACACTGATGCCAAGTTAAGCTTTCTCATCAGTCTGATTATTTCATTACACTGTGAAAATCGTTAATGGTTACCACTATATGTAGAATTAAATTCCGAATTCTTTAGTATTGAAACCAAGGCCCTTAGTACACTGTTGCTAAGCTGCCTATAAAGATTATTGTCTAACCACTTCTCCCATACTCATTCTATGCTCCCATTGTTTCCTAACTCCTCAGTCATGTGGGGAAATTCAGTACTTTCTGATTCAGTAATTTTAGAGTGAGACCCAAGCATTTCTGTTCTTGAAGTATTCTGTGTACTTACTATGTACAGTTAGGAATTAGAACTGTAATTATAAGCAACTTTAGGAGATAGCCGAATGTGTTTCCTTTCACAGAGAGAGGTGAGGATGCAGTGATACCACATCAAACAACCTCCTGCTCTGTGGAATACAGTTTACCCTCCTGAAGATGTACAGTATAGCAGCCCTAATAAGAAAGGAATAGGAGACTATTAGAGTAGCATAGTTATTAAAGGCTTAAAAATATATAGCATTAAAAATTCAATTTTAAAAATTAGTATTGAGAAAAAAATTGATCATTATCTTTCAGACCATAACAATCCAGAAATAAAAATAGGGAAATCTAAACAGCTTTTAATGAATGCCTGGTATTGATCAGGCATTATATGTGCTCTAGGGATCAAGATAAGATACCATTTTCCTTTCATCATTCTTTCAGTAAATTTGAGTGCCTTTTATGTGCCAGGGACCCAGTGGTAAGGAAAACAAAATCCCTGCTTTCAGAGAACAAAGTCTGAGGGAGACAATAAATTATCATGGAAATATGTAATTGTAACTCTAATTACTGTGATGAAAGAAAAACATCTCAGCATTAACAGGGACCCTTGATCTAGTAGGGATCAGGAGAGGCTTTCCTGAGCAAGTGATGCTTGAGTTGGCATCTGACATGTGAGCAGGAATTAGTTATGTGAAGGCAGTACAGCTGGAAGGGAAATTAGGTGAGATGTTTTGACCCCAAAGACAGACCTGGAGAACTGATGAGGGGATTTACAATTACTCATTTTCAGTTGTGATCCAAATTCAAGTAATTGTTTATCCAAATCACAACAAATTAATTTTCATTATACAAATAAAACCAGAATAGCTAATACTGCACATGATAAATGTATTAGAGAAAACTTACTGAAGAACCACAAGATTAAAAATTGCCAAAATTTAGCCAATGATGGGCAAAAAAAGAAAAAAAAATAAGAAAAAAGTTGCCAAAATTGACCCTAGAAAAATTAGACTTGATAGAAATATTCAACAAAGTAAAACTTTCCGGTTATTGACCAAACTTAATAGAGGAATTGCATTAATCAAATTTAGATTTTTTTATTTGATCCTGAGAAATCAATGGCAAAAACTCTAAAATAATATTTATTGATTGATTGAATGATTGAGACAGAGTCTTGTTCTGTCGCCCAGGCTGGAGTGCGGTGGCATGATCTCAGCTCACTGCAACCTCCGCCCCACTGGGTTCAACCGATTCTCCTGTCTCATCAGCCTCCTGAGTAGCTGGGATTACAGACGTGCGCCACCATGCCCAGCTAATTTTTGTATTTTTAGTAGAGACAGGGTTTCACCATGTTGGCCAGGCTGGCCTCAAACTCCTAACCTCAGGTGATCCACCTTCCTCGGCCTCCCATAGTGCTATAGGATACAGGCATAAGCCACTGTGTCTGGCCCTCTAAAAGAATTTATATGTGCAAAAAACGGATTGGGGAATCAATTTGTTGCCTTATCATTAACATAGAAAACAATGCTCTCAGTGAAAATAATTTCTGTCAAAGCATAATTTGTTTTTGCTGCACTGTGTAGAAAACTGATTAAGACACTTAATTGGCTTGAAGCTGGACATGGTTACTCACGCTGTAATCCCAGCGCTTTGGAAGGCCAAAGTGGGAGAATCACTTGAGGCCAGGAGTTCAAGACCACACCAGCCTAGGCAACATAGCAAGATCTCCATCTCTACAAAAATAAAAAATAGCCAGGAGTGGTGTTGTACATCTGTAGTCCCAGCTACTCAGGAGGCTGAGGTGGGAGGATTTCTTGGGCACAGGGGTTTGTGGCTGCAGTGAGCTATAATTGCACCATTGTACTCCAGGCTGCGTGACTGAGCAAGCCCCCGACTCTAGGTAGGTAGGTAGGTAGGTAGATGATAGATTAGGTAGACTTGCATGCATGCAAGGATTAGATGATAGACCAGATAGGCTTGAATGCGTGTGAGAATAGATGGATAGAGACACAGAGAGATAGGCTTGAGTGCATGCAAGAAAATATTTTCTCACCAAAAATCCATCTATGATGGTATGATTCTCATTTGATGTTTGTATTCATAAGCACGTCAGAAAACCTCTAGTATTATTTATGGTGTTTGGAGAGGGAGACATAGGCAGACTGTAAAGGCCCTAAAGCAGAAGCATCAAGCTCTTGGGGATCTTCGAGGCCAGAGTATTTAAGACAAAGAATATCTTTCAGACATCTTAGGGTGTAGATGAGAAAAACAGTTTCAATACATTGTGCTAATTTCTGTGATAAAAGGAAGTACCAGGTTGTTCAGGATTCATTGGAAGGGCACCCACATGGGTGGGAAATTAGGAACTTATGTCCCCATTATTTAAATTATAATAATAGCTACTACTTTAAGTGACGCTTACTACACTATTGGCATTATTTGAAGCACTTTTGGGATATTAATTCATTTATTCCTGACAACAATCACTATGAGGCAGATACTATTATTCCCATTTTACAGATAAGAAAATTGAAGTTGGGTTAAATTACTTTCCAAACCAATGAGTGGTGGAGCTCAGATTCATACCTCGGCAGCCAAACTCCAGAGTATAAGTCAGTCAGATACATGATGTATGGTTATAATAAAAACATAAAATAATACTTGTTTTCTATCTTTAAAATCTTAGGAGCCATAGTTTCTAACAGAGTGATGTAAATGTTTTCATTTTTGTATATTGTATAACTTTGAACACAGTTGTATACAGAGAGGCTATGTTATTTGTGTAAGGTCAAAAACTAGTAAGTTGGGGTGTCAGAATTCAACATCTGGCAGTCTGGCTTCTGAATTCAGACATTTGTCAGGTAAAGGAGATATAAGTGGAGTGGTTAAACAAAAAGGATCAAGTTTTGAAGGGTGTTGTGTTTCCTGTTTATGAGGAGCCATTGGAGCCCTTAGGACTTGATTAGCTCAGATGTGTGTGTTGAAAGATCACCCTGGGTCAATGTACAGAAGGGCTTAAAGAGGTGGTTCTGAGCAAGAAGGTATAATGCAATCTGGACTTAAGCTAAGATAATGGCAATGGGAGAAAAGAATATTTTGACAAAACCCAGTGACCTTTTAGATATGGGAAATAAGGAAGAGGTAGGAGTAATGAGTAATTATCCTCTTTCTGTCCTGGACATATGGGAAAATGGTACCATATACTGCCTAAAATAGGGAATAGGGGAGGAAGTTTTGAAGAAATGTTTTGAGTTCCTGGCTCCCAAGGGACACATAGATGGAGATGGTCAATAGACAATAGGGTTCCCAGGCCTGAAGTTCAAAAGGCTCTCAGGAGATGACAATTGAAACTCCACGAATAGATTTGAAGCCACCCAGGAAGAGAGCACAGTGAGAAGCAAGCAAAAGAATGACAACACTTGAGAAATGGGCAAACTTAGGACAATCCACAAAGCATCCTGTTAAGTGAATATCAGTATAGAAAAGAAATAGCTTGGCACTATTCTCCATACTGTGTATCCAATAGATTTTATATGGGCAAAATTTAAATATTAAGAGAACATTTAATATTGCTAGGGAAAAGCAGACCAGCATATTTTAGTGTCAGAGCACATTCGCTTATGGATGTTTCTTAAATGCGTATGAGGGATAGGTGAATAAAATGCTTTTTAAATGTACATGAACAAACATCAAAAGCAAAGCAAAAGAATGAGGACCTGGAGCTCATACATGGCTAGTAGGAATGCAAAATGGAACAACCATTTTGGAAAACAGTTTCGTTTCTTGTAAGTTAAATATACTATAGGACCCGGCATTCCACTCCCAATTATTTATCTAAGCAGCTAAAACTTATATTCACACAATTCATATGCAAATGTTTGTAGAATACATCTTTAATTTTTTCATAATTAAACTGGGAGCAACCCAAATGTCCTTCACTGAGTGAATGAATAAACTCAGGTACATCCATATAATGGCATACCACTCAACAATGAAAAGAAACTATTGATGAACAACATGGATAAAGCTCAAATGCATTATGCTAACTGAAAGAAGCCAGACTCAAAAGGTTATACTGTATACCGTAACATTCCATTTGGATAACATTCTGGAAAAGGCAAAACTGTAGGATCAGAAAGCAGATAGTGGTTACCAAAGGTTAAGGATAGGTGTGGAGGGAATATGGGAATATAAAGGGGCAGCATGGAGAAATTTGGTGGTAGGGGAGAGGATGTTCTGATTATGATTGACATAGTATATTTGTCAAAATTCACAGAACTGATTATCAAAGGAAATTTTACTGGACAAATTTCAAAATACACTTAAAGCATCAGCACTTGCTAACCAAGTTCTGAAAATTCAAAACTATATTAAGTTTTTTTTGTTTTGTTTTGTTTTGTTTTTTTGAGACAGAGTTTCACTCTTGTTGCCCAGGCTGGAGTGCAATGGCACGATCTCGGCTCACTGCAACCTCTGCCTCCCGGGTTTAAGTGATTCCCCTGCCTCAGCCTCCAAAGTAGCTGGGATTACAGGCATGGGCCACCATGCCCAGCTACTTTTTGTATTTTTAGTAGAGACAGGGTTTCACCACGTTGGTCAGCCTGGTCTCGAACTCCTGACCTCAGGTGATCCACCCACCTCGGCCTCCCAAAGTGCTGGAATTACAGGCATGAGCTACCTTGCCCAGCCAAAAATTAAGATTTAACTAGAAATATGTCTGTACCCAAAATCCATTTAGTGAGTGGTCAAAGAAGATTAACAGAGAAGTTGTATGCTTGGAAATGCAAATGAATTTTAGAAATGGGGAAATATAAATTTTCCTAACAAAAATGTAAAACAGAAGCTTATTAAATTAGTTAAAATTATATGGAATAATAAAAACTGATTATGTTAATAAAATTGAATGATAGCACAAGACTGAGACAACATATGGGAATATATTTTGGCCAGCCCTGAAAAGCAGTCTCAAAAATGTTTTTGTTTTTGAGAGAGTCTCACTCCGTCACCCAGGCTGGAGTGCCGTGGCACTATCTCGGTTCACTGCAACTTTCACCTCCCGGATTCCAGTGATCCTCCCATCTCAGCCTCCCTAGTAGCTGGAATTACAACCGAGCACCACCACATCTGGCTAATTTTTGTATTTTTAGTAGAGGCAGGGTTTCACAATGTTGGCCAGGCTGGTCTCAAACTCCTTGCCTCAAGTGATCTGCCCACCTCAGCCTCCCAAAGTGCTGGGATTACAAGCGTGAACTGCTGCGCCCAGCCTCAAAAATGTTTACTCCCATTCTTTTGATGATCCCACATTGAGGACCACCTGAGAATGAGCTTGCTGCCCCCACTTTCTCATTTGCTGTGCTTTACTGATATTTTTCCCTACTTGCCTAGGGAGTAAATTGTATGCATTACAATTCAACAAGGAAAAACTGACAGTTTTCTAACAGTGCCCTAAAAAATGGAACAAAATTGTGTAGTTTAAAATAATATAGCTGGATGCAGTGGCTCATGCCCATTATACCAGCACTTTGGGAGGCTGAGGCTGGCAGATCACATGAGACCAGGAGTTTGAGACCATCCTGGCTAACATGGTGAAACCCCTTTTCTATTAAAAATATAAAAATTAGCTGGGCATAGTGGTGCACATCTGTAATCCCAACTACTCATGAGGCTGAGGCATGAGAATCACATGAACCTGGGAGGCAGAGGTTGCAGTGAGCCAAGATCATGCCACTGCACTCCAGCCTGGGTGACAGAATGAGACTCTGTTTCAATAATAGTAATAATAATATCCTGCCAAACTAAGCTTCATAAACGAAGGAGAAATAAAATCTTTTCCAGACAAGCAAGCACAAAGGGCATTCTTTACCACTATACCAGCCTTACCAGAGATCCTCAAGGGAGTTCTAAACATGGAAGTGAAAGAACAATGCATGCTACCGAAAAACACATTTAAGTACATAGCCCATAGACCTATTAAGCAACTACACAATAGAAACTACAGAGCAACCTGCTAACAGCTTTGCAATAGGATCAAAACCACATGTAACAATATTAACCTGGAATGCAAATGGTCTAAACACCCCCACTTAAAAGTCCGCAGAATGAGGCTGGGCACAGTGGCTCATGCCTTGTAATCCCAGCACTTTGGGAGGTGGGTGGATCACCTGAGGTCAGGAGTTTGAGACCAGCCTGGCCAACATGGTGAAACCCCATCTCTACTAAAAATACAAAAATTACCTGGGTGTGGTGGCATGCACCTGTTATCTCAGCTGCTTGGGAGGCTGAGGCAGGAGAATCTCTTGAACCTGGGAGGCAGAGGTTGTGGTGAGCCAAGATCACGCTACTGCACTCCAGCCTGAGCGACAGAGCAAAACTCTGTCTCAAAAAAAAAAAAAAAGAAAAAGTTATCGACTGGCAAGTTGGATTAAAAAAACAAGATCCATCCATCTGCTGTCTTCAAGAGACCCATCTCAAACATGACGACACCCATAGGCTCAAAGTAAAAGGTTGGAGAAAGATCTGTCACACAAACAGAAAACAAAAAAGAACAGAGGTCACTATTTTTATATCAGATAAAAAGACTAAACCAACTACAGTGAAAAAGGATGAAGAAGGGCACTACGTAATGGCAAAGGGTTCAGTTCAACAAGAAGACTGAACTATTGTAAATACATACACACCCAACATTTGAGCACCCAGGTTCATAAAACAAGTACTTCTAGACCTACAAAAAGACTTAGTCACACAATAATAGTGGGGGACTTCACCCCATTGAGAGCGCTGGACAGATCATCAAGGCAGAAAACAAAGAAATTCTGGACTTAAATTCAACACTTAGACCTACTGGATATCTACAGAGTAATTCACCCATCAACCACAGAATACATATTTTTCTCATGTGGACATGGAACATACTCCAGGGTCAACCAAATGCTCAACTGTAAAGCAAGTCTCAATAAATTCAAAAAAGTCAAAATTATACTAAACCATACTCTCAGATCACAGTGGAATAAAAATAGAAATCACTACCAAGAAGATCTCTCAATACCATATGACAACATGGAAATAAAACAACTTGCTCTTGAATGATTTTGGGTAAATGACAAATTTTTAAAATCTTTGAAATAAATGAAAACAAAGACACAACGTGCCAAAATCTCTGGGATGCAGCCAAAACAGTGTTAATAGGAAATTTTATAGCACAAAACACCTACCTCCAGAAGTTAGAAAGATCTCAAATTAACCATCTAACATTACAGCTAGAGGAACAAGAAAAACAACAAATGAACCCCAAAGCTAGCAGAAGAGAAGAAATAACTAAAATCAGAGCCAAATGGAATGAAATTGAGACCCAAAAATCCATACAGAGAATCAATGAAAAACAAACAATTTTTTTATCTTTTCAAAAAAAATGTTTTTTGAAAGATGAAACAAGATTGGTAGACTGTTAGCTATATTAACAAAGAAAAAGAAGATCTAAATAAACGCAGTCAGAAATGACAAAGATGGCATTACAACCATTCCCACAGAAATACAAAAGGTCCTCAGGGACTATTATTAAATCTCTACGCACACAATTTAGGAAATCTAGAGGAAATGGCTAAGTTCCAGGAAACACAATTTCCTAAGATTGAATCAGGAAGAAATTGAAACCCTGAACACACCAGTATCGAGTTCCAAAATTGAATCAGTAATTTTAAAAAAATCTTAAAAAAGCCCCAAACCAGATGGATTCGCAGCTGAATTCTACCAGACATAAACAAAGAAGAGCTAGTACCAATTCTACTGAAACTATTCTTTAAAAAAAATGAGGAAGAGAGATTCCTCCCTAACTCATTCTACAAAGCCAGCATTAGCTTGATATCAAAACCTGACAAAGACAATGAGAGAAACTACAGGCCAATATCCCTGATGAACTTAGACACAAAAATCCTCAGCAAAAATAGCAAATCGAATCCAGCATCCCATTCAAAAATTAATTCACCATGATCACAGGCTTCATTCTTGGGATGCAAGGTTGGTTCAGCATACAGAAATCAGTAAATGGGATTCACCACATAAACATAACAAACAATTAAAAACCATACGATCATATCAACAGATGCAGAAAAAGCTTTTGATAAAATCCAACATCTTTTCATGATAACCCTCCAGAAACTAGGCTTCAAAGGAACATACCTCAAAATAAGAGCCATCTATGACAAACCCACAGCCAACATCATACTGAATGGGCAAAAACTGGAAGCATGCCCAGTGAGAACTGGAACAAAACTGATGCCCACTCTCACCACTCCTATTCAACACAGAACTAGAAGTCCTAGCCAGAGTAATCAGGCAAGAGAAAGAAAGAAAAAACATCCAAATATAAAAAGAAGTCAAACTTTCTTTGCTGATGATATGATTCCATACCTAGAAAACCCTGAAAACTCCACCAAAAGGCTTCTGGAACTGATAACTTCAATAATGTTTCAGGATACAAAAATCAATGTACAAAAATCAGTAGCATTTCTATACACCAAAAATGTTAAAGCTGAGAACCAAATCAAGAACATAATCTCGAGGATATGAGGGGGGTCCTGAGCCAAGATGGCCGAACAGGAACAGCTCCGGTCTACAGCTCGCAGCGTGAGCGACGCAGAAGACGGGTGATTTCTGCATTTCCACCTGAGGTACTGGGTTCATCTCACTAGGGAGTGCCAGACACTGGGCGCAGGACAGTGGATGCAGCACACTGTGCGTGAGCCAAAGCAGGGCGAGGCATTGCCTCATTTGGGAAGTGCAAGGGGTCAGGGAGTTCCCTTTCCTAGTCAAAGAAAGGGGTGACAGACGGCACCTGGAAAATCGGGTCATTCCCACCCTATTACTGCGCTTTTCCAACGGGCTTAAAAAAACGGTGCACCAGGAGATTATATCCCGCACACGGCTCAGAGGGTCCTTCACCCAAAGAGTCTCGCTGATTGCTAGCACAGCAGTCTGAGATCAAACTGCAAGGCGGCAGTGAGGCTGGGGGAGGGGCGCCCACCATTGCCCAGGCTTGCTTAGGTAAACAAAGCAGCCAGGAAACTCGAACTGGGTGGAGCCCACCACAGCTCAAGGAGGCCTGCCTACCTCTGTAGGCTCCACCTCTGCGGGCAGGGCACAGACAAAAAGACAGCAGTAACCTCTGCAGAGTTAAATGTCCCTGTCTGACAGCTTTGAAGAGAGCAGTGGTTCTCCCGGCACGCAGCTGGAGATCTGAGAACGGGCAGACTGCCTCCTTAAGTGGGTCCCTGAACCCTGACCCCTGAGCAGCCTAACTGGGAGACACCCCCCAGTAGGGGCAACCTGACACCTCACAAGGCCGGGTACTCCTCTGAGACAAAACTTCCAGTGGAATGATCAGACAGCAGCATTCGCGGTTCATGAAAATCCGCTGTTCTGCAGCCACCGCTGCTGTTACCCAGGCAAACGGTCTGGAGTGGACCTCTAGCAGACTCCAACAGACCTGCAACTGAGGGTCTTGTCTGTTAGAAGGAAAACTAACAAACAGAAAGGACATCCACACCAAAAACCCATCTGTACGTCACCATCATCAAAGACCAAAAGTAGATAAAACCACAAAGATAGGGAAAAAACAGCAGAAAAACTGGAAACTCTAAAAAGCAGAGCACCTCTCCTCCTCCAAAGGAACGCAGTTCCTCACCAGCAACGGAACAAAGCTGGACAGAGAATGACTTTGGCGAGTTGAGAGAAGAAGGCTTCGGACGATCAAACTACTCCAAGCTACAGGAGGAAATTCAAACCAAAGGCAAAGAAGTTGAAAACTTTGAAAAAAATTTAGACGAACGTATAACTAGAATCAACAATACAGAGAAGTGCTTAAAGGAGCTGATGGAGCTGAAAGCCAAGGCTCGAGAACTACGTGAAGAATGCAGAAGCCTCAGGAGCCGACGCGATCAACTGGAAGAAAGGGTATCAGTGATGGAAGATGAAATGAATGAAATGAAGCGAGAAGGGAAATTTAGAGAAAAAAGAATAAAAAGAAACGAACAAAGCCTCCAAGAAATATGGGACTATGTGAAAAGACAAAATCTACGTCTGATTGGTGTACCTGAAAGTGACGGGGAAAATGGAACCAAGTTGGAAAACAGTCTGCAGGATATTATCCAGAACTTCCCCAATCTAGCAAGGCAGGCCAACATTCAGATTCAGGAAATACAGAGAATGCCACAAAGATACTCCTCGAGAAGAGCAACTCCAAGACACATAATTGTCAGATTCACCAAAGTTGAAATGAAGGAAAAAATGTTAAGGGCAGCCAGAGAGAAAGGTCGGGTTACCCACAAAGGGAAGCCCATCAGACTAACAGCGGATCTCTCGGCAGAAACTCTACAAGCCAGAAGAGAGTGGGGGCCAATATTCAACATTCTTAAAGAAAAGAATTTTCAACCCAGAATTTCATATCCAGCCAAACTAAGCTTCATAAGTGAAGGAGAAATAAAATCCTTTACAGACAAGCAAATGCTGAGAGATTGTGTCACCACCAGGCCTGCCCTAAAAGAGCTCCTGAAGGAAGCACTAAACATGGAAAGGCACAACTGGTACCAGCCACTGCAAAATAATGCCAAATTGTAAAGACCATTGAGGCTAGGAAGAAACTGCATCAACTAACTAGCAAAATAACCAGCTAACATCAAAATGACAGGATCAAATTCACACATAACAATATTAACTTTAAATGTAAATGGAGTAAATGCTCCAATTAAAAGACACAGACTGGCAAATTGGATAAAGAGTCAGGACCCATCAGTGTGCTGTATTCAGGAAACCCATCTCACGTGCAGAGACACACATAGGCTCAAAATAAAAGGATGGAGGAAGATCTACCAAGCAAATGGAAAACAAAAGAAGGCAGGGGTTGCAATCCTAGTCTCTGATAAAACAGACTTTAAACCAACAAAGATCAAAAGAGACAAGGCCATTACATAATGGTAAAGGGATCAATTCAACAAGAGGAGCTAATTATCCTAAATATATATGCACCCAATACTGGAGCACCCGGATTCATAAAGCAAGTCCTGAGTGGCCTACAAAGAGACTTAGACTCCCACACAATAATAATGGGAGACTTTAACACCCCACTGTCAACATTAGACAGATCAACAAGACAGAAAGTTAACAAGGATACCCAGGAATTGAACTCAGCTCTGTACCAAGTGGACCTAATAGACATCTACAGAACTCTCCACCCCAAATCAACAGAATATACATTTTTTTCAGCACCGCACCACACCTATTCCAAAATTGACCACATAGTTGGAAGTAAAGCTCTCCTCAGCAAATGTAAAAGAACAGAAATTATAACAAACTATCTCTCAGACCACAGTGCAATCAAACTAGAACTCAGGATTCAGAAACTCACTCAAAACCGCTCAACTACATGGAAACTGAACAACCTGCTCCTGAATGACTACTGGGTACATAACGAAATGAAGGCAGAAATAAAGATGTTCTTTGAAACCAATGAGAACAAAGACACAACATACCAGAATCTCTGGGACACATTCAAAGCAGTGTGTAGAGGGAAATTTATAGCACTAAATGCCCACAAGAGAAAGCAGGAAAGATCCAAAATTGACACCCTAACATCACAATTAAAAGAACTAGAAAAGCAAGAGCAAACACATTCAAAAGCTAGCAGAAGGCAAGAAATAACTAAAATCAGAGCAGAACTGAAGGAAATAGAGACACAAAAAACCCTTCAAAAAATTAATGAATCCAGGAGCTGGTTTTTTTGAAAGGATCAACAAAATTGATAGACCACTAGCAAGACTAATAAAGAAGAAAAGAGAGAAGAATCAAATAGACACAATAAAAAATGATAAAGGGGGTATCACCACCGATCCCACAGAAATACAAACTACCATCAGAGAATACTACAAACACCTCTACGTAAATAAACTAGAAAATCTAGAAGAAATGGATAAATTCCTGGACACATACACCCTCCCAAGACTAAACCAGGAAGAAGTTGAATCTCTGAATAGACCAATAACAGGCTCTGAAATTGTGGCAATAATCAATAGCTTACCAACCAAAAAGAGTCCAGGACCAGATGGATTCACAGCCGAATTCTACCAGAGGTACAAGGAGGAACTGGTACCATTCCTTCTGAAACTATTCCAATCAATAGAAAAAGAGGGAATCCTCCCTAACTCATTTTATGAGGCCAGCATCATCCTGATACCAAAGCCAGGGAGAGACACAACCAAAAAGAATTTTAGACCAATATCCTTGATGAACATTGATGCAAAAATCCTCAATAAAATACTGGCAAACCGAATCCAGCAGCACATCAAAAAGCGTATCCACCATGATCAAGTGGGCTTCATCCCTGGGATGCAAGGCTGGTTCAATATACGCAAATCAATAAATGTAATCCAGCATATAAACAGAACCAAAGACAAAAACCACATGGTTATCTCAATAGATGCAGAAAAGGCCTTTGACAAAATTCAACAACCTTTCATGCTAAAAACTCTCAATAAATTTGGTATTGATGGGACGTATCTCAAAATAATAAGAGCTATCTATGACAAACCCACAGCCAATATCATACTGAATGGGCAAAAACTGGAAGCATTCCTTTTGAAAACTGGCACAAGACAGGGATGCCCTCTCTCACCACTCCTATTCAACATAGTGTTGGAAGTTCTGGCCAGGGCAATTAGGCAGGAGAAGGAAATAAAGCATATTCAATTAGGAAAAGAGGAAGTCAAATTGTCCCTGTTTGCAGATGACATGATTGTATATCTAGAAAACCCCATTGTCTCAGCCCAAAATCTCCTTAAGCTGAGAAGCAACTTCAGCAAAGTCTCAGGATACAAAATCAATGTACAAAAATCACAAGCATTCTTATACTCCAATAACAGACAAACAGAGAGCCAAATCATCAGTGAACTCCTGTTCACAATTGCTTCAAGAGAATAAAATACCTAGGAATCCAACTTACAAGGGACCTGAAGGACCCCTTCAAGGAGAACTACAAACCACTGCTCAAGGAAATAAAAGAGGATACAAATAAATGGAAGAATATTCCATGCTCATGGGTAGGAAGAATCAATATCGTGAAAATGGCCATACTGCCCAAGGTAATTTATAGATTCAATGCCATCCCCATCAAGCTACCAATGACTTTCTTCACAGAACTGGAGAAAAACTACCTTAAAGTTCATATGGAACCAAAAAAGAGCCCGCGTTGCCAAGTCAATCCTAAGCCAAAAGAACAAAGCTGGAGGCATCATGCTACCTGACTTCAAACTATACTACAAGGCTACAGTAACCAAAACAGCATGGTACTGGTACCAAAACAGAGATATAGATCAATGGAACAGAACAGAGCCCTCAGAAATAATGCCACATATCTACAACTATCTGATCTTTGACAAACCTGAGAAAAACAAGCAATGGGGAAAGGATTCCCTATTTAATAAATGGTGCTGGGAAAACTGGCTAGCCATATGTAGAAAGCTGAAACTGGATCCCTTCCTTACACCTTATACAAAAAGTAATTCAAGATGGATTAAAGACTTAAACGTTAGACCTAAAACCATTAAAAACCCTAGAAGAAAACCTAGGCATTACCATTCAGGACATAGGCATGGGCAAGGACTTCATGTCTAAAACACCAAAAGCAATGGCAACAAAAGCCAAAATTGACAAATGGGATCTAATTAAACTAAAGAGCTTCTGCACAGCAAAAGAAAGTACCATCAGAGTGAACAGGCAACCTACACAATGGGAGAAAATTTTTGCAACCTACTCATCTGACAAAGGGCTAATACCCAGAATCTACAATGAACTCAAACAAATTTACAAGAAAAAAACAACCCCATCAAAATGTGGGTGAAGGACATGAACAGACACTTCTCAAAAGAACACATTTATGCAGCCAAAAAACACATGAAAAAATGCTTACCATCGCTGGTCATCAGAGAAATGCAAATCAAAACCACAATGAGATACCATCTCACACCAGTTAGAATGGCAGTCATTCAGGAAACAACAGGTGCTGGAGAGGATGTGGAGAAATAGGAACACTTTTACACTGCTGGTGGGACTGTAAACTAGTTCAACCATTGTGGAAGTCAGTGTGGCGATTCCTCAGGGATCTAGAACTAGAAATACAATTTGACCCAGCCATCCCATTACTGGCTGTATACCCAAAGGACTATAAATCATGCTGCTATAAAGAGACATGCACACGTATGTTTATTGTGGCACTATTCACAATAGCAAAGACTTGGAACCAACCCAAATGTCCAACAATGATAGACTGGATTAAGAAAATGTGGCACATATACACCATGGAATAGTATGCAGCCATAAAAAATGATGAGTTCATGTCCTTTGTAGGGACATGGATGAAATTGGAAATCATCATTCTCAGTAAACTATCGCAAGGAGAAAAAACCAAACACCACATGTTCTCACTCATAGGTGGGAATTGAACAATGAGAACACATGGACACAGGAAGGGGAACATCACACTCTGGGGACTGTTGTGGGGTGGGGGGAAGGGGGAGAGATAGCATTAGGAGATATACCTAATGCTAAATGACGAGTTAATGGGTGCAGCACACCAGCATGGCACATGTATACATATGTAACTAACCTGCACATTGTGCACATGTACCCTAAAACTTAAAGTATAATAATTATAAAATAAAATAAAAGAACATAATCTTATTTACAGTAGCCATAAACAAAAATAAAATACCTAGGAATGTATCTAATCAAAGAGGTGAAAGATCACTACAAGGAGAACTACAAAACACGGCTGAAGGAAATCATAGATGATGTAAACAAATGGGAAAACATTCCATGCTCATGGATTGGAAGAATCAATATTGTTAAAATGGCCACACTGCCCAAAGCACTCGACAGACAATACTTTTTTTTTTTTTTGAGTTGGAGTTTTGCTCTGTCACCCAGGCTGGAGTGCAGTGGCACAATCTCAGCTCATTGCAACCTCCGCCTCCTGGGTTCAAGTAATTCCCCTGCCTCAGCCTCCTGAGTAGCTGTGATTACAGGCCCATGCCACCACACTCAGCTAATTTTTGTATTTTTAATAGAAACGGGGTTTCACCATGTGGGCCAGGCTGATCTCAAACTCCTGACCTCAGGTGAGCCATCCACCTTGGCCTCCCAAAGTGCTGGGATTACAGGTGTGACCCACCATGCCTGGCCCAGATTGAACACTATTTCTATCAAGCTACTAATGTGGTTTTTCACAGGACTAGAAAAAAACATTCTAAAATTTATATGTAACCAAAAAAGAGCCCTAATAGCCAAAGCAGTTTTAATCAAAAAGAACAAAGCTAGAGGATCACACTACCTGAATTCAAATTATAAGGCTACAGTAACCAAAAGAGCATGGTACTGGTACAAAAGCAGACACATAGACGGATGGAATTGAATAGAGAACCCAGAAATAAATCCACACACCTACAGCTGTCAAATCTTCAACAAAGTTGACAAAAATAAGCATTGGGACAAGAACTCCCTACTCAATAAATGGTGCTGTGATAGTTGACTAGCCATATGTAGAAGAATGATACTTGATCCGTACTAGCAGCATATACAAAAATTAATTCAACATGGATTAAAGATTTAAATATAAGACCTCAAACTGTAAGAGTCCTAGAAGAAAACCTAGGAAACACAATTCTGGACATCAGCCTTTGGAAGTAATTTATGACTAGGTCCTCAAAAGCAATTGAAACAAAACTAAAAATTGACAAGTGGAACCTAGTTAAACTAAAAAAACTTCTACACAGCAAAAGAAACTATCAACAGAGTAAACAGCTTACAGAATGGGAGAAAATATTTGCAAACTATGCATCTGACAAAAGTCTAAAATTCTAAAGAATCTATACAGAACTTAATTGAGCAAGCAAAAAAAAACCCTATTAAAAATGAGCAAAAGACATGAACAGATCTTATCAAAAGAAAACACACAAGCGGCCAATAAACATGAAAAAATGTTCAACATCAATAATAATCAGAGAAACGCAAATCAAAAACACAATGAGATACCACCTCACACCAGTCAGAATGACTATTACTAAAAAGTGAAAAAATAGATGCTGGCAAAGCTTTGGAGAAAAGGAAATGCTTGTACACTGTGAGTGGGACTGTAAATTAGTTCAGCCACAGTAGAAAGCAGTTTCGAGACTTCTCAAAGAACTTAGAACTACCTTTTCATCATTAATGCCATCACTTGGTATATATCCAAAAGAAAATAAATTATTCTCCCAAAAGACAAATACTCCTGTATGTTCATCACAGTACTATTCACAATAGCAAAGACATGAAATCAACCTAGGTGCCCATCAACGGTGGATTTGATAAAGGAAATGTGGTATATACACACTATAAAATACTACACAGCCATAAAAAAGAATGAAACGATGTCCTTTGCAACAACGTGCATGCAACTGGAGGCCACTATCCTAAGTGAATTAGTTCAGGAACAGAAAACCAAATACTGCAAGCCCTCACTTATAAGTGAGAGCTAAACACTGGGTACTTATGGACATAAAGATGGCAAAAATAGACGCTGGGGACTACTGGAGGTGGGAGGGAGGGATAGGGGTAAGGGTTGAAAAACGTTTGGGTACTATGCTCAGTACCTGGATGATGGGATCAATCATACCCCAAACCTCAGCATCATGCAATATGCCCATGTAACAAATATGCACGTCCCTGAATTAAAAATAAAATTTGTAATTATTTTTAAAATTAAAAAAACCCAAGGCAATTGTTTTTAAAACATGTGTCCCCTAGAGCATACCAAATGCTTTGCCACAGAATTATGTAATTATGCCATGAACTCAATTTTATGAGCAAATAAGTATAATTTCAATCCAGTAACCAGCAAATCCGTTGTTGACTTTTGGAATATGCTATGTTACATTTCATAGCGTGCCTTCCTAGTTATATTTTACAGATGTTGGTATTTTTGTTTGTATTTACTGATTATATACCAGTTGGACAGTGGAAGGGAAAGAACCTAAAATGATAAATCACCTGCAGATAGAAAAATGAGTAAATAATTTTCACCTAAATCAACTGTGTGCCATTTTCCCTTTCTGGGTTTTTTGCTTTCAATTAATACTAAATTTAGTTTTGTACACATAACCATTAGGAGGAAGAAAAGCCAACCTGTATCTTTATTTTAGCCAGTTCACTAACAATTAATTATATATATTTAAAAGTTGGATTTTATCTGAGCTTTGGTTTACCTGTTATTTACTTTTTAAAAATACATGGGTGTTCGTACACCATGTTTTCTTTTGTATAACAGTTTGAAAGAGTTTTCCTGATTGCAGTGAAGTTAATGTTCCCCCTTTTTTAGTCATTAACAGTCAAATGAATAGTTAAATATATTAAAGATACAGAAATAGAAAATTTACAAGATGGATTAAATAAACACTTATAGGAGTTACTATGACAAAATATTTTGAAACTTACTTTCGAGTTATAAATAAAATTATTAAAGATAAAATTCCAACCTGTTCTCTCATGTGGAGTTTAAATCGCAAGTCGGAAACTTAGGATTTAGGCTAAAGAACGAATGTAAAGGGGAAGAAAACTGTATTCCAAAAACAAAAGGTTATATAAATTGCCAAATTAAGAAGGTTTTTTCACCTCTACCTTATGCTGAGTGAAGAAGGTAAGTATACTAAGCAGCTGCTTTTAATGCCTTTTATTTAAACAAAACAACAAAATCCATAGACTTCTGGAATACCAGTAAATTGTATGTGTTTTCAGTTAGTCATCATGTTATATTAACAGTTCATTAAACAAATGACAATTTGTAAATTCAGTCCACAGAATAGCATACTGAAAGGCTACACATGTAGAATTATTAGATAAAAAGGAACATCGCTGCCCTTCATAAATTCTAGAAAGTTCATTGCATTCATTATTCACCTTTAAATTCAAAATTGGAATTTGATGATGATTGCAACTGCAGCTGAGGGCCATAAACTAAAACAATTTACTGGGTGTGGAAAAGGGGGCTGGGAAAAGCCGTGGGCTAACCATCCTGTTAACAAGGAGTGTCTCCTCATCAAGGTGGCAGCCACCAGAACGAGGTGCAGCCTCCCACCCTACAAATAGCAAGGGCCCATGCAAATGAAAAGTGAACCTTTGAGATGAGTCTGGATAATAATGCATTGGAGATTTCCTGTTAAACTAACACTCTTAAGAACATAGTGGCATTTTATTTCAATCATAGTATAAAACTCACTGGTTTATTCAATTTTATTATATTTTAGAAGTTGGTATTAAATATACCAAGCAAGATTCTTTTTAAGTTTTCTATTTCCCCTTTCTAAAAGCTCTATATCGAGTTCTTCAATTACATTCTCAAATTATACAAATACTACATGTTTTCTGACAAATACCGTATTTTGGTAATGTTAGGCTGGAAGTAAACTAGAGTCTTTCTGTAACTTTGACTTATCCTGCAATGTTTGGATGATGGGACACATCACCCTGGGAACTGTCTCAAAACACAACCACATCTTAGGGCCCTACGCTCACTCCCCAAAGGCAGGTCCGCCTCCAAAACTCCAAATCCTCATGGTCTCAGGCAACCCTTTTAAACACGGGCACAATCGTCACCTCTTTGAAATGAGAGCGTGCTTGATTATTCCTGGCCTCCAGTTGCTGGCCTTCATCCGGTGTTGGGGTGGGGGAGCCTGTCGGTTCCTGAAGAATAGCTCGGGGATAACTAAGACAAAAGACCCTGAGGAGGTCTGCCTCAACCGTGGCAAGCTGGGTCTTCCACGTCACCAAGTGTCATTTTCACCGTGCCTGTATGGTCCGCTGTTCATCCTGTTAGCGGACCCCGAAATCAGGCAGGAAAATAAAGCTCAGTGGGAGGGCCTCGGAGCAAGACAATCCCACCAAGATGGACTCGGGTTGATTAACGTGAGTGAACCTCTGAGGACCAGAATCCAGACTAGTAATTCTCCATCCCGGCTGCTCGTTAGATGCCCGGACCGACCCCCCCAGACCAATTCAATCAGAACATTCGGAGGGGCTTGTAAAATCTCCCGGGGAGATTCCGGTACGAAAGTCAAAGACTCAGACGCCCGTTCTCCACCCGCCTGCAGCGGCCAGCGCGGGTCCCTCTTAGGGAATTGAATGCAGGCCCCAGGCCTCCTCCTCGAGTATCCCAGTGTGACCGATGGCCAGCTCACAAACGCGCAGTGGGTGCGGCCGAGCCAGGGCGCAGCGGAGCAGAGGGCCCGGCCGCTTTCGGCCTGGGAAGGAGGAGCCACGACCCGGAGAGGCGTCAGTGCTGGGCTGCGGCTGCGGAGGTCCTCGCAATTGCTGGACTCAACCGCGCGCGCCCCCTACCGGTCCTGCGAAGGAGCCGCAGCCGCCGCGGGAGGCCACAGGTGAAGCGAAGGGTGTGTCTTACTTCAGCGGCCCTGTAAGCCACGCCCAGATTCTCTCTCATTTTCCCACTTCTCATGGCTTTGCATGCTGTCCCACGTTACGTTAGCCTGTACTGAATGTCTCTTTTTCTACATTTAGAAAACAATTTGTTGATGCTGCAAGACATGAAAAAGTACTGTAACTCCCTGAATGTGCATGTCTTTCAGATAGGTAACAAATTACATTGGGCCATTGTTCAACTTTATTAATATTTGTTAAAACATAATTTGCATATATTTTTGCCTATCAAATTGGCAATATTTGTATGTATGTATGTATGCATGTATGTATGTATGTATGTATTTTTTGCGACAGAGTTTCGCGCTTGTTGCCCAGGCTGGAGTGCAGTGGTGCAATCTCGGCTCATTGCAACCTCTGCCTCCTGGGTTCAAGTAATTCTCCTGTCTCAGCCTCCCGAGTAATTGGGAGACGGGGTTTCACCCTGTTGGCCAGGCTGGTCTCGAACTCCTGACCTCAAGTGATCTGCCTGCCTCGCCCCCTCAAAGTGGTGGGATTACAGGCGTGAACCACCGCGCCCAGCCATGTTTTTAAGTGAGATTCTTAGTGCTTGTGAAAATAATGAGAGACTTTTTCATATAGTTTTTTGTTTGTTTTTTGAGACAGAGTTTTGCTCTTGTTGCCCAGGCTGGAGTGCAATGGCGTGATCTCGGCTCACCGCAACCTCCACCGCCCAGGTTCAAGCGATTCTCCTGCCGCAGCCTCCCGAGTAGCTGGGACTACAGGCGCCCGCCACTACGCCTGGCTAATTTTTTGTATTTTTAGTACAGACGGGGTTTCACCGTGTTAGCCAGGATGGTCTCGATCTCCTGATCTCGTGATCTGCACGCCTGGGCCTCCCGAGGTGCATATACATTTTTAAAATGTTGTGTATCAGCCTTTAAAATGCTCATATGGAAACAAATAATTGGTGGCAGCCTCTTCAATGCAATATTTTGCAGCTATAAAAATAGCTTTTCAAATAATATTTTATTTCAAATCACTGCATGTTAACCACTATGTATATTCTGGGTTAATGGAAATTTCATTGCATATCTGTGCTGTTTAAAGAATAACACCCTTTCTTCCCCTCCCAAGTTCTGTATCATCAAATATAGTCAGGCAGATGTAGGTCAAAATATCATCTTTGTTACTGATAAAATAGTTTAGAGAAAATGGTGTTGATCTGCAGCTAAGTAGACTGCAATAATTTGCTCAGGAATTTGGCATAATTAGTCTGTCATCACACACAACCTTGGCCTCCCCACACAAGTATACAGTCCCCTTATTCTATGGAAGACAGCTGACTAGAACATAAATCTTGCAAGCAGACAGCCTTGAAAGAGAGAGCCCAGAAGGAGCTGAGCTCATGATTCATCTGCCTGTCTTCTCCACAGAGGAGAAGTTGTAGCAATAAAGCTCCAGGTCAGGGGCATTATGTGTAGAATTTCCTCCACAAGGAAATATGAAGCCAGGGAAGGCAATTATATCCCCATATGTTCTAAAGAAGAAGAAGAAAATCTGAACAAACCACTAACCATTAAAGAGAGCACAAAATAAATTTTACTGAACCTTCAGGGAATGCATTATCCCAAAATATGTAAAATGCCTCAACAAATAGCTAATTAGAATAGGCTTCCCAGCTCATTCTATGATGGTAGTATAACCTTGAAACCAAAACCGGACAAAGAATATTAAAAAAAAAATCAGCAAAATTACTAATGAACATGGGCATAAAAAATCTGAGTAAATGTTACATTTACTCAGTAATATAATGTGACCAGATTTATAATATATAATAATTGATAAGTAATGTCATATTATGTTACTATGTATTAATATTCATTACCATGTATAAACTATAGTAATTAGTAATATATTATTTATATATCATTTGTATATTACTTGTATAAGTAATAAATTTCTTATATTTTTATTATTTATATATTATACAAGTAATATATTCTTGTTTTATATATATATATATATATACACACACACACAAGTATTATATCATAACCAAGTTTGACTTATCCAAGAAATGCCTCATGCTCAATAATCTATTAATGTGGCCAGGCATGGTGGCTTACACCTGTAATCTCAGCACTTTGGGAGGCTGAGGCGAGTGGATCACCTGAGGTCAGGAGTTCGAGACCAGCCTGACTAACATGCAGAAACCCCATCTCTACTAAAAATACAAAATTAGCCCAGCATAGTGGCATGCACCTGTAGTCCCAGCTACTCAGGAGGCTGAGGCAGGAGAATCACTTGAACCTGGAAGGCGGAGGTTGCAGTGAGCCGAGATTGCACCACTGCACTCCAGTCTGGGCAACAGAGCAAGACTTTGTCTCAAAAAAAAAAAAAAAAAAGAGAGAATCTCTTAATGTAATATACCACACCAGTGATTAAAGGAACAAGACAAAGATAGCTGGTATTATCTCTACTATTCCACTTTGTACTAAAGGGCTTAAAAAATGCAATAAGACACTAAAATAAGTAAGTCATACAATTGGAAACAACTGTCAATACTTAGAATATTGTCTTTATAGAAATTCTAGGAGAATGTATAAAGTTGTTAGAACTAATAAGATAACCTAGTCAGATTGCTACATACAAGACCAACATATAAAAATTAGTAGTAGTTTCTATATGCCAGTATTTTAAAAACTAAAAAAAGATATTATTCTCCATAGCAAAAGAAATATGCCATGTTATTAAATAGGAAGACTCAATACCATGGGTATATCACTTCTTTCCCAAATAAAGTTACAAATTTAATTTAATTCTAACTGAAATCCAAGCAAGATACTTTGTGGAACTTGACATACTTATCCAAAAATTGATCTGGCTATGTAAAGAACTGAGAATAACCACCATAGTTTTTAAGAAAAGGATAAAGTGAGAGGACTTTCTCTACCAGATATCCAGATTTATTACAAAGTTATAATCATTAAAACATGTGGTATTGATACCAACTTAGATAAAAAGGAATAGAACTGAAAGTTCAGAAACATCTCCACACATATATGAACTATGATTGAAGAATTAGAAATCAATGAATAATTTACTATGGAAAAATAAATTATTGGAGACAATTGACTAGGCATGAGAAAATAAATTAGATCCTTATTTCACAGCATACACAAAATCATTTCCATGTGGATTAAAAACCTAATTGTGAAAAGCAAAGCATAGCATTTTTTAGAATTTATGGTTTCCTTACACTCTGGCTACACCTTTGTAAATAAGCACTCTGTTTTTGTTTTTTTTGTTTTGTTTTTTTCTGGGACGGAGTTTCACTCTTGTTGCCCAGGCTGGAGTACAATGGCGTGATTTCTGCTCACTGCAACCTCTGCCTCACGGGTTCAGGCGATTCTCCTGCCTCAGCCTCCCGAGTAGCTGGGATTACAGCCGTGCGCCACCATGCCCAGCTAATTTTTGCATTTTTAGTGGAGACAGAGTTTCACCATGATGGTCAGGCTGGTCTCAAACTCCTGACCTCGGGTGATCCAACCGCCCTGGCCTCCCAAAGTGCTGGGATTGCAGGCATGAGCCACCACGCCTGGCCAGCACTCTGTTAAAGTTTCCTCAAATTACTCAATTTGAGTGGATCATCTCTTTCTTGTAGGACTCTGATACAGAAGTAAATGTAGAAGAATTTCTTAAGGCACAAAAAGCAAAAACCCATAAAATTGAAATATGGCAAAAAACATTATGGAAATAGAAGATTACAAACCTAAATACTTTGACTCAGCCATAGTAAAAACAGTTAAGACCATAAACTACACATTTTGAGAAACTTTGAGTGGAGATAATATGGACACAGATTATGGGTTTTTTTTGTGTTTTGTGTTTTGTTTTTGTTTTTGAGATGGAATTTCACTCTTGTTGCTCAGGCTGGAGTGCATTGGTGTGATCTTGGCCCACTGCAACCTCCACCTCCTGCGTTCAAGCAATTCTGCCTCAGCGTCCCAAGTAGCTGGGACTACAGGCATGGACCACCACTCCCAGCTAATTTTTTTATTTTTATTTTTAGTAGAGACGGGGTTTCTCCATGTTGGCCAGGTTGGTCTTGAACTCCTGACCTCAGGTGATCCACCCACCTTGGCCTCCCAAAGTGCTGGGATTACAGGTGTGAGCCACCACGCCCAGCCTGGACATAGATTATCTTAATAACCTTCAAAACTTAAAGTTTTATTAAATATTTTTTTAGGACCGGACGTCATGGTGAAACCCCATCTCTACTAAAAATACAAAATTAGCTGGGCATGGTGGCACATGCCTGTAATCCCAGCTACTCGGGAGGCTGAGGGAGGAGAACCACTTTGAACCCGGGAGGCAGAGGTTGCTGTGAACCGAGATTGTGCCATGGGCAACAAGAGCAAAACTCTGTCTCAAAAAAAAAAAAATATATATATATATATATATTCTAATTGATACATAATATATGTAGATATTTTCAAGGTATATGTGATAATTTAATACAATCATGTAATTTGTAAGGATCAAATCAGTGAAGCTGTGATAGCCATAAATGTAAATATTTGCCTTTTCCTTATGCTAGAAACATTCAAATTATTCTCTTCTAGTTATTTTGAAATATACAATAGATTACTGTAAACTATAGTCACCCTACTGATCTATCAAACACTAGGCCTTATTTCTTCTATCAAACTGTTTATTTGTACCTATTAATCAACCTCTCTTCATGATCCCTTTACCCCTACCCTTCCTGACCTCTGGTAACCACCAATCTACTCTCTATCTTCATCTACTTTTTAGCTCCCACATATGAGTGAGAACATATGATATTTATCTTTTTGTGCTTGGCTTATTTCACTCAACAAATGACCTCTAGTTCCATCCATGTTGCTACAAATGACAGGATTTTATTCTTTCTTATGGCTGAATAATATTCCATTGTGTATATATATGATATTTTCTTTATCCATTCATCTGTTGATAGATACTTAGGCTGATCCCATATTTTGGCTTTTGTGAACAGTGCTGCAATAAACATGGAGTGTAGATATCTCTTTGATATAGTGATTTTCTTTATTTTGGATATATACCAGTAGTGGAATTCCTGAACCATATACTAGTTCTATTTTTACTTTCTTTGTGGTGACTCCAATACAGTTTTCATAGTGGCTATACTAATTTACATTTCCATCAACGGTATCGCAGAACCACTTTCTTCACATCCTCGCCAGCATCCGTGATTCCTGGTCTTTTTAATGAAAACCATTTTAACTGGCATAAAATGATATCTCATTGTGGTTTGATTTGCATTTCTCAGATGATTAGTGATGGTGAGCATTTTTTAATATAACTCTTGGCCATTTTATGTCTTCTTTTGTGAAATGTCTATTCAGAACTTTTGCAAATCAGATTTTTTTTCCTTTTAAGTTGTTTGAGCTCCTTACGTATTCTGGTTAATTCGTTGTCAGATGGGTAGTTTGCAAATATTTTCTCACATTCTGTGTGGGCTGTCTCTTCACTTTGTTGATTGCTTCCTTTGCTGTGCAGAAGCTTTTTAGCTTGATGTAATCCCATTTGTCTATTTTTGCTTTTGTTGCCTGTACTTTTGAGGTCTTACACAAAAAAACTTTGGCCAGACCAATGTACTGAAGTGTTTCCCCAATGTTTTCTTCTAGTAGTTACATAGCTTCTGGTCTTAGATTTAAGTATGTAAGCCATTTTGATTTGATTTTTGCATATGGTGAGAGATAGGTGTCTAGTTTCATTCCTCTGCATATGGTTATCCAGTTTTCTCAGCACCATTTATTAAAGAGACTGTCTTTTCCCCATTGTATGTTCTTGGTGCTATTGTCGAAAATGAGATGGCTGTAAATGAGTGGATTTATATCTGGGTTTTGTATTCTATTCCATTGGTCTATGTGTCTGTTTTTATGCCAGTATCATGTTGATTTGGTTACTATAAGTTTGGAGTATATTTTGGAGTCAGGAAGGATGATGCCTCCAGCTTTGGTCTTTATGCTCAGGATTGCTTTGGCTATTCAGGGTCTTCTGTGGTTCCATATAAATTATAGGATTGGATTTTTTTTTCCTTTCTGTGAAGAATGTCATTGGTATTTTGATAGGGATTGAATTGAATCTGTAAATTGCTTTGGGTAGTATTGTCATTTTTAACAATACTGATTCTTCCAATCAATGAACATAGAATGTCTTTCCATTTTTTGCGTCCTCTTCAATTTTTTTCATCAGTGTTTTCTAGTTTTCCTTATATAGATCTTTCACTTCTTTGGTTAAATTGCTTCTTAGCTATTTTATATTCTTTGCAGCTATTCTAAGTGGGATTGCTTTCTTGATTTTTTTTTTCAGATTGTTCACTGTTGGCATATATAAATGCTACTGATTTTTGTATGTTGATATTGAATCTTGAAACTTTACCTAATGTATTAGTTCTAACAAATTTTTTAGTGGAGTCTTTAGATTTTTCTAAGTGTAAAATAATATCGCCTGTGAACAAGGCTAATTTGACTGCTTCCTTGCCAATTTGGACACCCTTTACTTCTTCCTCTTGCCTAATTATGTGGGCAGGACTTCCAGCATTATGTTGAATAAGAGTGGTGAGAGTGGACATCCTTGTTTTGTTCCAGATCTTAGAGGAAATGCTTTCGAATTTTCCCTGTTCAGTATAATGTTAGCTGTAGATATCATATATGACCTTTATTATTTTGAGGTATGTTCCTTTGTTGAGGGTTGATATCATAAACGGATGTTGGGTTTTTTTTTTGTTTTTTGTTTTTTTTTGATACAGGGTTGGTCTCACTCTGTCACCCAGGCCAGAGAGTGCAGTGGCAGAATCATGGCTTACCTGAGACCTCCTAGGCTCAGGTGATTCTCCCATCTCACCTTCCTAAGTAGCTGGGACCACAGGCATGTGCCAACACACCAGCTAATTTGGGATGTTGAATTTTATTGAATGGTTTTCAACATCTATAGAAACGATGATATAACTTTTGTTATTGGTTCTATTAATGTGATGTATCATGTTTATTGATTTTCATATGTTGAATGAACCATCATTGCATCCCTGGGATGAATCGCACTTGATCATAGTAAATAATCTTCCTAATGTGTTGATGAATTCATTTTGCTAGTATTTCGTTGAGGATTTCTGCATCTATGTTCATCAGAGATATTAGCCTGTAGTTTTCTTTTTTTGCTGTGTCCTGGTTTTGGTATCAGGGTAACACTGGCCTCGTAGAATGAGTTTGGGAGAATTCCCTCTTCAGTTTTTTTGAGGAGTTTGAGTATAATTGGCATTAATTCTTTTTTAAATGTTTGGTAGAATTTAGAAGTCAAGCCACTAGGCCTGGACTTTTCTTGGATGGGAGACTTTTTATTACAGATTTGATGTCATTTCTCATTACTGGTTTGTTGAAGTGTTCTATTTCTTCATAGTTTAATCTTGGTAGGTTACATGTGTCCAGAAATTCATCCATTTCCTCTAGGTTTTCCAATTTGTTGATGTATTGTTGTTCTTAATAGTCTCTAATGATTCTTTGTATTTATGTGGTCTCAGTTGTTATATCTCCTTATTTGATTCTGATTTTACTTATTTGGGTCTTCTTTTTTTTTCTTAGTCTAGACAAATGTTTGTTGATTTATCTTTTCAAAACAACTTTTTCCATTATTGTTTTCTGTGTTCTTTTTTAGTCTCAATTTCATTTATTTCTGCTCTGATATTTCTTATTTCTTTTCTTCTACTAATTTTAATTTGGTTTGTTCTTCCTTTTCTATTTCCTTGAGGTACATCATTAGTTTATTTGAAATCTTCCTACTTTTTATATAGGCCTGTATTGCTACAAACTTCCCTCTTAATACTGCTTTTGCTGTATCCCATAGATTGTGGTATGTTGTATTTCCATTTTCATTTGTTTCAAGAAACTTTTTAATTTCCTTAATTTCTTCATTGACACAATGGTCATTCATGAGCATGTTGTTTAATTTCCATGTGTATGTGTAATTTCCAAGGTTCCTCTTGATATTGATTTCCTGTTTTATTCCATTGTTGTCAGAAAACATACTTGATGTTAGTGCCAATTTTTTTGAATTTGTTGAGACCAGTTTTGTGTCCTAAGATATTGTCTATTCTGTGGGATGTCCCAAGTGCTAATGAAAAGAATGTGTATTGTGCAGCGATTAGGTGAAGTGTTCTGTAAATGTCAATTAGGCCTATTTGGACTAGTGTGTAATTTAACTCCAGTGTTTCTTTGTTGATTTTTTGACTGGATGATCTATTGATTATTGAGAGTGTGGTGTTGAAATTCCCTACTATTATTGTATTTCAGTCTGTTGCCAGACAAATTAGAACGCCTTTATTGTATTTCAGTCTGTTGCTAGATGAATTAGAGTGCCTTTATATGTTATTTGCTCCTTTTCTCTTGCCACTTTTAGAATCCTCTCTTTGTCTTTGACCTTTGTTTGATTATTACATGCCTTAAAGTAGCCTTATTTGGGTTGAATCTGCTTGGTATTCTCTGACCTTCCTGTATCTGGATATTTAGCTCTTAAACTGGAGAGTATTCTGTTATTATTTCTTTCAATAAGATTTCTACCTCTTGCTCTAGATCAGCTCTCTCTTGGATATCAATAATTCTTGGATCTGGTACTTTGAGGTAATTTTTTGTATCTTTTAGGTGATCTTCATTGCTTTTTATTCTTTTCTCTTTTTTTGAGTACTTTCTTCTTTTCTTTTCCTTTCTTCCCTCCTTCCTTCCTTCCTCCCTTCCTTCCTTCCTTCCTCTCTCTCTCTCTTTCTTTATTTCTCTCTCTTTTTTTTTTTTTTCAAGGTCTCATTCTACCACCAAGTACGGAATGCCAGCATGATCTTGGCTCAGCTTAACTGCAGCCTCAACCTCCTGGGCTCAAGTGATTCTCCCACCTCAGCCTTCCAAGTGGCTGGGGCCACAAGCACACATCACCACGCCTGGCTAATTTTTTTATTTTTTGTAGAGATGAGGTCTTGCTATGTTGCCTAGGCTGGTCTTGAACTCCTGGCCTCAAGCAATCCTCCTGCCTCCACCTCCCAAAAGTGCTGGGATTACAAGTGTGAGCCACTGTGCCTGGCCTTCTTTGAGTATTTTCAAATGGCCTGTCTTTGAGCTCACTTATTCTTTCCTCTGCTTGATCTGTTCTACTGTTGAGAGCCTCTAGTGAATTTTTCTGTTCAGTAAATGTATTTCTCAGTTCCAAAATTTCTTTTTTTGAGACGAAATCTCTCTCTGTCGCCCAAGCTGGAGTGCAGTGGTGTAACCTCAGCTCACTACAACCTCTGCCTCTTGGGTTTAAGCAGTTATCTGCCTCAGCCTCCCAAGTAGCTGGGATTACAGGCACCCACCACCACGCCCGGCTAATTTTTGTATTTTTAGTAGAGATGGGATTTCACCATCTTGACCAGGCTGATCTTGAACTCCTCACCTCATGATCCACCTGTCTCGGCCTCCCAAAGTGCTGGGATTACAGGCATGAACCACCGTGCCCAGCCTCTCAGTTCCAACATTTCTGTTTGATTTTTTAAATTATCCAATCTCTGTTAAATTTTTCTGATAATTTTCTGAATTGCTTTTTTGTGTTATTTTTGAGATCACTGTTTTTTTGTGTGTGTTATTTTTGAGATCACTGCCTTAAAATGGCAGTTTTAAGGAAGCGGTGACTCACGCCTATAATGCCAGCACTTTGGGAGGCCGAGACGGGCAGATCATTTAAGGCCAGGAGTTCGAGACCAGCCTGGCCAATTCAATGAAACCCTGTCTCTACTAAAAATACAAAAATTAGCTAGATATGGTGGTGCATGCCTGTAATCCCAGCTACTTGGGAAACTGAGGCACAAGAATTGCTTGAACCCAGGAGGCAGAGGTTGCAGTAAGCCAGGATAGCACCACTGCACTCCAGCCTGGGTGATAAAGCAAGACTGTCTCAAAAAAACAAAACAAAACAGACCTGTCATTTTAAATTCTTGGTCAGAGAGTTCACATATTACCATCTTGTTGGGGTCATCCACTGATTCCTTGCTTTGTCTGTTTGGGGACATCATGGATCCCTGTTTGCTGTTATTTCTTATGGATGTACATATGTACATTGAAAGATCAGTTATTTCTTCCAGTCTTCGTCTGGCTTGTTTGGGTTTCTACTGGATGTGTTTGCTTACAGATTCTTTGTAATTTACTTGTTGATTCTTTCTTTTTTTTTTTCTCCACTCAGTCATTACATCCTTTGCAGCACTATATAGAACCTTAAGCCTAGGTTTGCCTTGGTTCTAGTAAATAGTCAAGTACGCATTCTGGATGGGGTACATCCCAAAGGGGATATCTTGGTAGTGTGAGAAGGCTAGGTAGGAGTTCATGTCCAGGTGACCTGTGGAACGAACCTCCTACAGCATGGTGCTGCTGAAGAGGCACTCTGATGTGGTGTCTCCTTTGGCCAAGTTACAAAGCAGAATTTCAGGGCTGGGAATGGTAGTTTTGCCTCCTCTTTTTGGCTGTTGTCAGGGATATTTCTTCCTATAGGCACTCCCAGTACTTCCCATGGGTTGAGGCAGGGACAGGTCTCCTGCCAGGGAATCCAAGTTGGCAGGGAAGCTAGCTGTCCACCTTGATCTCACTTTCCCATTCTAGAAACTATGAGTCACAATAAAAAATTGTATGCTTGGTGCCAGGCAGATTGGAGAAAGGGGCATCTTGGATATGGATATCTAATTCTCTTATTGTCTGCTTAGAATTTTTTCACCTTTGCGGTCTTAGGAACTATTTCCTCCTCATGTTTGAGTTCTGGGATATTGCTGGTAATAATCGTGGCCCTGTATATTTGTTTTTGGCTTCTGTTGGTGGGAGGAGAGAAGACAGCTTGCTTTTGTGGTGTCAATTTTAGAACTGGAAATCTCCTGAATCAATATTTAATCAAATCTTATCAAGCATTTTTAACAGAATCTTAGAGCAGAATAACTTCTTCTTCTTTTTTTTTTTTTTTTTGAGACAGAGTCTCGCTCTGTTGCCCAGGCTGGAGTGCAATGGCGCCATCTCGGCTCACTGCAAGCTCCGCCTCCCGGGTTCATGCCGTTCTCCTGCCTCAGCCTCCCGAGTAGCTGGGACTACAGGCACCCGCCACTATGCCTGGCTAATTTTCTGTATTTTTAGTAGAGACGTGATTTCACTGTGTTAGCCAGGATGGTCCCGATCTCCAGACCTCGTGATCCGCCTGCCTCGGCCTCCCAAAGTGCTGGGATTACAGGCGTGAGCCACCGCGCCCGGCTGAGCAGAATAACTTCTTAACTACCCCCGATGAAAAACACTTTAGAACATTTTAACTCAGATTACTTTAAAATTTTTCCTATTTTGGAATAATTTTAGACTTACAGAAAAGTTGCAATAATAGTAAAGAAAGTTCCTTTCTACCCTTCATCTATCTTCCCCTTATATCAACATTTTTCATAATCATAGTGCAATTACCAAAACTAAAAAGTTTACAGGCTCACACCTGTAATCCCAGCACTTTGGGAGGCTGAGGCGGATGGATCACAAGGTCAGGAGATCGAGACCATCCTGGCCAACATGGTGAAACCTCGTCTCTACTAAAAACGCAAAAATTAGCTGGGTGTGGTGGCGTGCGCCTGTAGTCCCAGCTACTCAGGAGGCTGAGGCAGGAGAATCACTTGAACCAGGGAGTCGGAGGTTGCAGTGAGCCAAGATAGCACCACTGCACTCTAGCCTGGTGACAGAGAAGACTGTCCCCACAAAAAAAAAGAAAGAAAATTGACTTGTGTATGTTGACTTTGTATTTAGCAATATTACTCAATGTTCTTATTTATTCTAATAATTTACTGTAGATGAGCTTGGATTTTCTACATATATATTATCTGTGACTAATGACCATTTTATTTCTTCCTTTTAATCCATATACCTTTTCTTTTTGCCTTATGCCACTGGCTAATTACTATCTCAGTACAATGTTAAACAGAAGTAATGATGAGCATAACCTTTTCTAGCTTCCAATCTCAAAAGTTTTCAGTGTTTCACCACTAGATATGATGTTTACTGCAGATTTTTATGGGTACCCTTTAGCAGATTAAAGAAATTCCCATCTATTCCTACTTTGTAAATTATGAAAAATGTTGCAACTTATCAAGTACTTCTACATCTATTGCAATATTTACATGGGATTTTCTTCTTTAATCTCTTAATGTGGCAAATTACATTAGTTTTCTATTGTTAAATCCAAACTTGCATTCCTGGGACAAATGCAACTGACTCATGAAGTAGTATGCTTTTTATATATTGATGGCTTTATAATATTTAGAATAATTCCCTAATGTTTAGAATTTTTACATTTTTGTTCTTGAGTAAATTTGGCCTGTAATTTTCTTTTTCATATTGTCCTTGTTAGGCGTTGACATTGAGGTTAGTGCTAGCCTCAAAAAACAAGTTGGAAAATGTTCCCTCTTTTTCTACTCTCTGGGAGAGTTTGTGAAATACTGAAACCATGCCAGTTTGACAGGATTTAATATAAGAAGTTGCTTAGACAAGTACTGGAGAACTAAAAAGGTAAAGATGGAACTGCAGCAACACAGAGATAGTAAACATAGGAAGTAGCTACCAACCCTAAGGCTAAAGGGACAAAGGGAAAATACTGGGTCATTAGAAACTGCAAGCTTGAAGGAGGGACTTACAGAGCTGGGACCCAGATCTCTGAGGAGTGGTGCTACCCAGCTGGTGCTGGTACCACAGGAGTCACTCAGAAGTCTCAGGAAGGTTGCAATCCACGCAAGGACTATTTGATGTCTAGTTTACTCTTACAGAAAGCGTACCCTTCCTTAAGACATTTCACTTCTACCCCCAGGAAAATTGTCATAATGTACTGAATTTGTTAGAGCAAGACACTAGTACCATATGTAAACATCCATGTTCACAGTGAGAATGGTACTCTTTACCTGTCATGGTAGGCCACTGGCTCTCCCTTTTATGTTACCTTTTTTTTTTTTTTTTTGATATGGAGTTTCACTCTTGTTGCCCAGGCTGGAGTGCAATGGTGCAATCTCGGCTCACTGCAACCTCTGCCTCCCGGGTTCAAGCAATTCTCCTGCCTCAGCCTCCCCAGTAGCTGGGATTACAGGCGCCCGCTACCACACCCAGCTAATTTTTGTATTTTTAGTAGAGACAGGGTTTTGCCATGTTAGGCCAGGCTGGTCTCCAACTCCTGACCTAAAATGATCTGCCCCTTCGGCCTCCCAAAGTGCTGGGATTACAGGTGTGAGCCACCGCACCCGGCCCCCTTTTATGTTTTCCATGAAATTTGCTGAATCCTCTCAGTCCCTTATGGCTTTTTTCTAATTTTCTTTGAACTTTTTTGTTTCTTTCTGTAATTTTAAAGTGATTTCAAGAGTAACATGTGATAAGTACATGCAATCAATAAACCATCCTTAATCAGGAATTATATATAAAATTAGTTTGTTATAAATGTATTATTTGTATTTGTATTAAATTATTTCTTATAAAATAAAATAGTTGTATTAAGATTTATTTGTCATTTTGACATCTCTTACATCTTTTAATTTCAACATTTGTTTTGTAGATTCAAAGGAAAAAACATGAAAATTAAAATCAAGTTACAATTTTGTATTGGCATAAAACATATCAGCAAATAAGATGTCTGAAAAGGAGGGTATGTCAGAAGAGCTAGAGGATACTATTAGTCAATTTAGGAAAGAATCTAGATCACGGTCAATGAAGGAGCCTGGCTTTATTAAAGAAACATCAAATTTGATAAACGAAGCTTCTGATTACCTGGAAGGGAAATCTTCTAACCAGATTTATGAAACACATCCTAGACAGAATACATTAGAGTCAACATCTTCCTCTGGAAGGAAGTCTAAGAGAAATGAAGAACAAAAGAAAAATCTTCAATTTTCTGAAACAAGCACTAGAACAGGAACTTCACAGAGTTTATCATCACTAACTGGGAGGACTGCAGAATATCAGGCTTTGGTTAACTTCCTACCTCATGAAACAGTAGGAGAAGTTAGTCCACAAGTCTCTGAAGAAAATCAGAAACAACTTGGCTTAGGGGAAGATAACTTTACAGTTAACCTTGAGGCCAAGGGTTTACAGGAATTTCCTAAGGACATTTTAAAAATCAAATATGTAAAATATCTATATTTAGACAAGAATCAAATCAAAACTTTTCAAGGGGCAGACTCAGGTGATCTGTTAGGACTTGAAATTCTATCCCTGCAAGAAAATGGATTATCATCACTTCCATCTGAAATTCAGTTACTTCATAATTTAAGGATATTAAATGTCAGTCATAACCACATATCACATATACCTAAAGAAATATCTCAGCTTGGGAATATCAGACAACTCTTTTTTTATAACAATTACATTGAAAATTTTCCTACTGACTTAGAATGTCTTGGAAACTTGGAAATTTTAAGTTTGGGTAAAAATAAGTTAAGACATATACCAGATACTCTGCCTAGTTTAAAAAACTTGAGGGTTCTCAATTTGGAATATAATCAGTTAACAATATTTCCTAAAGCTCTCTGCTTCCTTCCAAAGTTAATTTCACTAGACCTTACTGGAAACCTAATAAGCAGTTTGCCAAAAGAAATTAGGGAGCTTAAAAATTTAGAAACACTTTTAATGGATCACAATAAGCTTACCTTTCTGGCTGTAGAAATTTTTCAGTTACTCAAAATAAAAGAACTCCAACTGGCCGACAATAAATTGGAAGTTATTTCACACAAAATTGAGAATTTCAGGGAACTTAGGATTCTTATACTTGATAAAAATTTATTGAAAAATATACCAGAGAAAATATCTTGCTGTGCAATGTTGGAATGCCTTAGTCTTAGTGATAATAAATTAACAGAACTTCCTAAGTACATCCATAAGCTTAACAATTTAAGAAAACTCCATGTAAACAGAAATAATATGGTAAAAATAACTGACAGTATCTCACATCTTAATAACATATGCAGTCTAGAATTTTCAGGAAACATAATCACAGATGTTCCCATTGAAATAAAAAACTGCCAAAAAATAATTAAAATTGAATTGAGTTATAACAACATAATGTATTTTCCATTGGGACTGTGTGCTTTAGATTCTCTTTATTATTTGAGTGTTAATGGAAATTATATTTCAGAAATACCTGTGGATATATCTTTCAGTAAACAACTGCTTCATTTAGAATTGAGTGAAAACAAACTCCTCATATTTTCTGAGCACTTTTGTTCTCTTATTAATCTTAAATACCTGGATCTTGGTAAAAACCAAATAAAGAAAATTCCAGCATCAATTTCTAATATGATATCACTCCACGTACTTATTTTATGCTGTAATAAATTTGAAACTTTCCCTAGAGAATTGTGTACTTTAGAAAATTTGCAAGTACTTGATCTTTCAGAAAACCAATTACAGAAAATCTCTTCAGACATCTGTAATTTAAAAGGAATCCAGAAATTAAACCTCTCAAGCAATCAATTTATACATTTTCCTATTGAACTGTGCCAACTTCAATCACTGGAACAGCTGAATATAAGTCAGATAAAAGGGAGAAAGGTAAGAGACTGGTATTGTGGGCTTTGTGGGGAAGGAGAGACTGGAGAGGATCAGAATCCAAGCTGTGGTGTATCTGTGGGTACCATATGTGTGTTTTAAGTTGAGCTGAAATATTTTGTTTTTTAAATGAAAGCCCTCCCCGTCCCCGCCAAACATGGCTTATAAATACAATTCACAACACAAAAGCTGTACAGGAAAATACTTCATTAAAATGAAATATGAAGCAATGAAAGCTGACAATTCTATAGATTCCTTTTTATTTTGGTGTAATTGTAAAAGGAGCTTTAAAGTTATGAATGTCATATAAACACATTATTGAAAGTTTGGAAAGTGATAAAAGTAATACAAAAGTCATTCCACAAGCATATCATTGTATTATAACTACGGGCATACGTTGACACAACTTTTAGTCTTTTTTCCCGTTATGCATATGGTTTTATAAGGAATTATAAAAGACTACACACTCAATTTTAAATTCTTCTTTTTTTAACCAATAAGCATTTCTCTTTGATATAACCATCTTCCCAATAAATTGTTATAACCAGTACATGATTTATAGATCTAAACCTCTTGTTATGCATTTAGGAATGTTATAATTTTTCTTCATAATAATGCTGTGATGAATTTTTCCATAAATATAGCCTTTTTCATATTTTAGACTATTTCCTTAGGAAATTTTTCCTGAAGAATTGCTAGATCAATAAGAATTAACATTTTTAGAGCTTAGCATTTTATCTTACTGAAACTCTAGGAGTAAGTTTTATGGAAATAATTTTTTAATAACTAAAACATTACTGATTTATATGAAGATCTTAGTAAACAAATGAAAAGAACACAGCTATTATTTAAGGCAGGGCTTCCCAAAGTCTACTCCTAAAAGCCCTAGTCCCATGAGCATCTGCTCAAAAAAAAAGGGAGGAGGGGAGCAGTGTCTGTGATCAAATAGCTTTAAGAAGCACTGGGTTCTTCTCTTAAAGAATAACAATGAATACTGATCTATTAAAAGCTTTGAAGAGTCTTGCACTAATTTTCCCAAAATATTCCCATATTTCCCAAACTTATTTGACCATTTTTAACATAACAGCTATCATATACTACATTTCCAGAAAAACTGCTCCAGGGAATACTTGCTTAAGCAGATGGAATGAATAATGATACAGCTTGTATTTAAAAAGTTGATTTTGCACTAACAGACAATTTTTATATCTGCAATATAATAATCAGTTAATTCATTGACTGATTCATAACCATCTCATTCATTTTCTCCTCTTGTAAGATAACTGTTGGTATCTCCAATGTTATATCCTTAACTCTCTCTTTTTTATTAACTCCTTTCCCACCACACCTGCTGTCACTTACATGCACATTATCCCAAAGTCTACATGACTAGAGCTGATCTCACACCAGTGCTGTAGTCCCATAGTTCTCATTTTTTTTCCTGGAAATTATACATGTTCTATTCTTTTGTTGTCACACACTCAATATAACTTCAAAGTCAGCTCATTTTTCTTCCATCTCCTTTCAAAACTTCTCCATTTCTGTTTGTGATGCCAGTTTTTCTTTTAAACCTGCCAGGCTAAAACTCATGAAATCATTCTTGTTCCTTTTCCATCATCAGTTATACCTCATCTTACACCAAAATTGTATTATTTTTCCTCTGAAAAAAGCTGTTGGGTTATCTCCCTCATTTTCCAGTGTCACTGTCTGCAAGCTGGTCCTTGGTTATCACTCACTTCATGCATAGATTTATGCCAGGAACCTCCTCCCTTTTAGCAAGCCTTATCAAAGTTGTCAGACTTCATTGCAGAGGACTGTTCTCCATGTATCATACTTGCCTGTCAGGAATCCAAATTGCGTATCTGTTGTCTACTCAAAGTGAATGGCTGCCCAAGGCAACAGTCCACATATTTGCAACATCATTGCAAAGGTCATCAAATGGAAAAAATGATTTACAAGAACTCCTGTCAAAAAGAATATCCCATGTAGTTGAAAATATCACTTGATAACCCCCTTGGGGTGGAAATGAAATGCCCAAATAATTAACTTATATAATAGCAGATGGTCACTTATCTGAAGAAAAGTCAGATTAATCACAGGGCTTTTATTTTACTAAAGGAAGGATGCCCAAAAGGAACCTTCCTTCTATATGAATTCCATCATCATACAGCTCTCAGACACCACCTCTAGTAAATGTTGAGAAGGTAATTAAAGAATATTTGTTTCAATGAATGCCAAATAAAACTGAACCCACCTATCTGTTTTGATCTGACTCCTACTTCATAGGCCAGGCTCTCAAGTCTTGCCATAGCCTGGTTCCATGCTCCTTATCCAAACAAATCTCCCTCTGCTTTGCATCACCTTTCTTTGCTGGTCAGCTTCTCACTGGCCATTGTTATTCATGATATTTATCTTGCCTTAAGTGTCCTGTAACTTTTTTCTAATTCTATTCATTCTTTGTTTTTGTTTTTGTTTTTGAGACAGAGTCTCACTCTGTCGCTCAGGCTGGAGGACAGTGGTGCGATCTCAGCTCACTGCAACCTCTGCCTCCCAGGTTCAAGTGATTCTCCTGCCTCAGGCTCCTGAGTAGCTGGGATTACAGGCACTCACCTCCACGTCCAGCTAATTCTTGTATTTTTAGTAGAGACGGGGTTTCACCATGTTGGTCAGGCTGGTCTTGAATTCCTGTGATCCACCCACCTTGGCCTCCCAAAGTGCTGGGATTACAGGTGTGAGCCACCGAGCCCAGCCGCCTATTCATTCTTAAGAGGCTATTCAAGTTCTACTTTTTACATGAAGCTTTACTTTAGTTCTCTGATTTGTAGTAATGTACCTTTTCTAAACTTTCATTCATCAGTTATTAATTGTATTATTTTGGCATTGGATTACCTATTGCTTCATTCCATTTCCTGATTTTTTCATAGGATATATTCTGTTCCCTAAAATAAAATTTAATCTCTGTGAAGTTGGAGACTATTTCTTATGCTTCCTTTATACCTGGAATAACATATAGCACAACATGCAGAATGTACCTTGTTGTTTAGCTATTAGAGGTGCCTATACATTCAAAATTGTTTTGTTCATAGAACTTCCTTTATTTCAAAAGCCACTCATAACGGCCCTATTTTCTCTAAATATGCATATTTCTTCTTCATCTTAACAGAATATTTTAATTCCTGCAATTTTGCAACACTTTTTATAGTAGGAATTTTTATTTAAGGTCACATTGCCAAACTGTGACTCCATTATTAAACATTTGGTCAAAATGCATTTTGTGCTTGGAAACACATACAAAAAGTATAAAACATGTGTATCATGTCATTTAGAAAATCTAAAAAAACGCACACAAATGATGAATAAAAAGCAATGGGGCCTGGCGAGGTAGCTCACGCCCTTAATCCCAGCACTTTGGGAGGCCAAGGTGGGAGGATCGCCTGATGTCAGGAGTTCGAAACCAGCTTGGCCAACATGGCAAAACCCCATTCTACTAAAAATACAAAAATTAGCTGGGCGTGGTGCTGGGCACCTGTGATCCCAGGTACTCAAAAGGCTGAGGCAGGAGAATCGCTTGAACCCGGTAGGCAGAGGTTGCAGTGAGCTGAGATCACGTCATTGCCCTCCAGCCTGGGTGACAGACTGAGATCTCTGTCTCAAAAAAAAAAAAAAAAGCAATGTTGAACTAGGAATAAGGAGATCAAATGTGGGATGGAGTAGTTGGAAAAGACTTCTGGGAGGGGGGCGGGAAAGAAGCCAAAACAGGGTCAGATTTAGGGAGAAGAGAATGGGATAAGGAGGTAATGAACACTGAGTGATGGGAATGTGAGCAAAGTGGGTTGCAATCCACAGGGTTGAATTAGAAGCATTGGTCAGATTGGGGAGGTACTTGGATGTCGCACAGTATCTTGTGGGTTTTAGTCAGAAGGGAGAGTCAGTCACAAAGAATTTGTGACATAATAAAAAATCTCCTTTTTAAGACAAAAACAGAAACAGACAAAACTCTTTCATTTGATTTTAGAAGAAGTTTTAGTCATGCAAATATGTATGTATTTATAAATGTATAATTGTGTAATCTTTGTTACAGCTAACAAGACTTCCAGGAGAGCTATCTAATATGACTCAACTTAAAGAACTTGATATCTCAAATAATGCAATCAGAGAGATTCCAAGAAATATAGGAGAATTGAGAAATTTGGTTAGTTTACATGCATACAATAATCAAATAAGTTATCTTCCACCATCTTTGCTATCTTTAAATGATCTGCAGCAACTAAACCTGAGTGGTGAGTGTCAAGCATAATCAGTAAGCATAATCAATAAGTAGAGTATTAATGTCTGAGTTGCAAATTTTGCTGACAAGATACAGAATGGCAAAGAGTCAACATAAGGTATTAAGTCACCATTAGAAGGAAATGACTGTCCTAGGTACAGAAAATGAAAGCAAAGTATAAGGTCCAGTTCCTGCCTTGAAAGAGTAGGAGAGCCTGAACATATTTTCATTTATTTTCTGTCTTCTCTGCCTATACCCAGTCATTTAGTATTTCTTCCCTTTCTGAACCCAATCTCACCTCTTCCTCTACACACACCTACACAACCTCAGGTCAGCATTTTTTCTGTGTTTCCTTCTCTGTTGGCTCCCCTGATACTTCTCCTATACCCTATAATACTCTAATACCTTACATGGAGTCATTTACAAGGTAAAGCATTACAATAACCAAAACAAAATAAAAATGACATTGTAGATAAGAAAATAAACCACTCACTCTAAAGATATCAGAAAAGATTTCCCAAAGTACAACAAATACTGCGTTGATTATATATATATACACACATACACACATATATATGCACATATATACATATATACACACATATACACATATATATTTATCTGTTTGTTTATTTATTTATTTATTTTGAGACAGGGTCTCACTCTGTTGCCCAAGCTGGAGCACAGTGGCAAGATCATGGCTCACTGCAGCCTTGACCTCTCTAGGCTCAGGTGATCCACCTGCCTCAGCCTCCCAAAGTGCTGGGATTATAGGCGTGAGCCACCAGGCCCAGCCAGCAGTGTCTTTAAATGCCTAATCTTGGAAGTGACATAACATCACTTCTGCTCTATTCTATTGATCACACAGACCAACCTTGGTATAATGTGGGGGGACTACACAAGGGGGTAACAGGAGGTAGATATCATTGTGGGCTAACAGATAGCCCTAATTCTATTTGAGTAATTGAATTTGTAGTTAAAAGCTCTCATACAAAGAAAATTTCTAGCTCAGATAACTTCACTGGTGAATTCTATGAAGTATTTTATAGAAGAAACAATGCCAATTTCAAAAAGGATTCACTGGTGAATTCTTTCAAGTATTTCAAAGAAGAAATCATTAAGTTAGGCCGGGCATGGTGGCTCATGCCTGTAATTCCAGCACTTTGGGAGGCCGAAGGGGGCGGATTGCTTGAGGTCAGGAGTTCGATGCCAGCCTGGCCAATATGGTGAAACCCCGGCTCTACTTAAAAAAAAAAAAATTAGTCAGATGTGGTGGGGCACACCTGTAATCAAAATCAAAACTACTCAGGAGGCTGAGGCAGGAGAATCGCTTAGACCCAGGAGGCGGGGGTTGCAATGAGCTGAGATTGTGCCACTGCACTCCAGCCTGGGCGACAGAGTGAGACTCTTGTCTGAAAGAATAAAGGAAAGAAAAGAAAGAAGAAAGGAAGGAAGGAAGGAAGGAGAAACAATGCCAATTTAAAAAATTCTGTCATAAAATTGAGGATACAACATGTCTCAGTTCATTCTGAGGCCAGCATTATCCTAATACCATAATAAGACAAAGACATTACTTGGAAACTTACAGAATAACATCCTGCTTGAACATCGATGCAAAATTCCTTAATGAATTAAAGCAAATTAAATCCATCAATATAAAAAATGATATCATATTGTGACCAAGTGGGATTTACCCTGGGAATGCAAGGTTGAGTCAATATTCAAAAACTAATCCATGTAATTCACCATCTGAACAGGCTTATGAAAAGCCATGTGAACTTCTCACTGTAAGTATAAAAAGCAAAGCAAGCAGATGTGGTGGTTTATGCTTGTAATCCCAGCTACTTGGGAGACATAGGCAGGAGGATTGCTTGAGCCCAGGAGTTTGAGGCTGCAGTAAGTTATGATTGTGCCACTGCATTCCAGCCTGGGCAACAAAACAAGACCTCATCTCAAAAAAAAAAAAAAAGCAAATATCATATGAAAAAATACAATTTCCATTCAAGATTTTCAAAAACAAACAACAACAAAAAAAACTCTCAGCAAGCTAGAAATAGAAGAGAATTTCCTCAACTTGAAAAAATGCATCTGCAAATCTCCTATAGCTAATATCACACTCCATGGTAAACGATTTATTTTCCACTATGATCAGGATTAAAGTAAAGTTCTCCTTTCTCACCACTTCTTTTTGACGTTATAACTGGAATCCCAACTAGCACAACAACACAAGAAAAAGAAATAAAAAGTAAATAGATTGTGAAGGAAGAAGAAAAAATTATTTCTGATAATAGAGACACGTTGTCTAGGTCAAAAATCCCAAAGGATCTACAGAACAAGTAAGTTTAGCAAGATTGCCATATACAGAGTTAATATACAAAAATCAATCATATGTCTACAGACTAGCAAGAAATGATTGGAAATTGATTTCTTTAAAAGTACAATTTAAAATGGTACCAAAACCATAAATAAATCTAACAAATTACATATAAGATCTATATGCTGAAAACTGTAACATAGATAAAACTAAATAAACCTAAATAAGTAGAGAGATATATAGTGTTTATAAATTGGAAGACAATATTGTTAATATGTCAGTTTTCCCAAAACTTATCTTTAAATTCAACTCAATTCCAACAAAATCCTAGCAGAGTTTTTGTTTCAGAAAACAATGAGGTAATTCTAAAATGTATATAAAAAGTCAAAGGAACTAGAATAGCTGAAACAATTTTGAAGAAGAAAAACAAAGTTGGATGATTCACACAACCTGATTTCAAGACTTATGCAAAACTATAGTCATGAAGACAGTGATAGCATTGGCAAAACAACAGACATAAGGATCAATGGGACAGAATAGAGAGTCTAGAAATAGATCCACTATTATGGTTAATATTGAGTGTCAACTTGATTGGATTGCAGGATTGAAAGTATTGTTCCTGCATGTGTCTGTGAGGGTGTTCCCAAAGGAGATTAACATCTGAGTCAGTGGACTGGGAGAGGCAGACCCACCCTCAATCTGGGTGGGCACAATCTAATCAGCTGCCACCTTGGCTAGAATAAAGCAGGCAGAAGTACGTGGAAGGACTAGACTGGCTGTGTCTTCTGGCCTCCATCTATCTCCCATGCTGGATGCTTCCTGCCCTCAAACACTGGACTCCAAGTTCTTCAGCTTTTGCACTCTTGGACTTACACCACTGGTTTGCCAGGGGCTCTAGGGCCTTTGGGCCTTTGGCCACAGACTGAAGGCTGCACTATTGGCTTCCCTACTTTTGAGGTTTCGGGACTTGGACTTGCTTCCTTGTGCCTCAGCTTGCAGATGGCCCATTGCAGGACTTCACCTTGTGGTTATGTGAGTCAATACTCCTTAATAAACTCCCTTTTATATATATATCTATCCTATTAGTCCTGTCCCTCTGGAGAACCCTGACTAATACACCCACTATATGGTAGTCCTGTCCCTCTAGAGAACCCTGACTGACCACTATGTGGTCAACTGATTTTTGCCATGGTAGTTCCCCCTTATTCACAGTTTCACTTTCCATGGTTTTACTCATGATCAACAGTGGTCTGAAAATATTAACTGGGAAATTCCGGAAATAAACAATTCATAAATTTAAAATTGTGCACTTTTCTGAGCAGCGTGATGAAATCTTGCACTGTCCTACCTGGGTTGTGAATCCATTCACTGCATGTGCTCCCTGCCTGTCAGTCACTTAGTAGCAGTCTCAGTTATCAGATCCACTGTCACAGTATCACAGTGCTTGTGTTCATGTAACCCTTATTTTACTTATTAATGGCCCTAAAGCACAAGAGTAGTGAGGCTGGCAATTTGGATACACCATAGAGAAGCCTTAAAGTGCTTCCTTTAAGTGAAAAGGTGAGAGTTCTCAACTTGGAAAGAAAAGAATCATATGATGAGGTTGCTAAGATCTACGCTAAGGACGAATATTCTATCGATGAAATTGTGAAGACAGAAAAAGAAATTTGTGCTAATTTTGCTGTTGCACCTCAAACTACAAAATTACAGCCACAGTGCATGATAAGTGCTCAGTTAAGAAGGAAAAGGCATTAAATTTGTGGGTGAAAGACATGAACAGATGTGTTCTGATTGACAGCAATCATGTTTGATACTGTATTCGGTTTGTAGGCATCAGCTGGGGGGTCTTGGAAGGTATCTCCCATGGATAAGGAGGAACTACTGTAATCCAACAGAGAAAGAACATTATTTTCAACAAATATTGCTGGATCAACTGGATGTCCAAAAGCCAAAACAAAACAAAATAAAACAAAAACAAATAAATAACCACAATATAATTTTGATCCTACACACTATATAAAAATATTACCTCAAAATGAATCACAGACCTAAATGTAAAAGCTAAAACTACAAAACTTCTAGATAAGAACATAGAAAAACATTGTTTTGCAAAAAAAAAAAAAAAAAGTGAAAAAATATTAAAAGGCTGGGTGTCATGGCTCATGCCTGTAGTCCCAGAACTTTGGGAGGCTGAGATGTGAGGATTGCTTGAGACTTAGGAGTTTGGGACCAGCCTGGGCAACATGGGGAAACCCCATCTCTACAAACAAAATACAAAAAAATGAGCTGGGCATGGTGGTGCACTCCTGTAGTCCCAGCTGCTTGAGAGGCTGAGGTGGGAGGATCACTTGAACCCATGAGGCTGAGGCTGCAATGAGCCAAGATCGTGCCACTGCACTCCAGCCTGGGTGACAAAGCCAGACCCTGTCTCAAAAAAAAAAGGTGAAAAAAATCGAAACTTTGGCAAGGATTTCTTATATACAACACTGAAATTACAATCCACAAATAAACATAATTGATAAATTGGTTTTCATCAAAATTGGAAACTTCTCGGCTGGGCGTGGTGGCTCATGCCTGTAATCCCAGCACCTTGGAAAACCGAGGCAGGTGGATCTCCTGAGGTCAGGAGTTCGAGACCAGCCTAGCCAACATGGTGAAACCCTGTCTCTACTAAAAATACAAAAAATTAGCCAGGCGTGGTGGCAGGTGCCTGTAATCCCAGCTACTTGGGAGGCTGAGGCAGGAGAATCGCTTGAACCCAGGAAGCGGAGGTTACAGTGAGCCAAGATACTGCCACTGCACTCCAGTTTGGCTGACAAGAGCAAGACTAAAGGCTTTTTAATTTATTTTTATTTTTATTTTTTTTTTATGGCAGAGTCTTGCTGTGTCATCCAGCCTGGAGTGCAGTGGCACGATCTAGGCTCACTGCAGCTTCTGCCTCTGGGGTTTCCTGCCTCAGCCTCCTGAGTAGCTGGGATTACAGGCACCTGCCACCATGCCCAGCTAATTTTTGTATACTTTTAGTAGAGATGGGGTTTCACTATGTTGTCCAGGCTTCTCTCAAATTCCTGACCTCAAGTTATCCACCCGCCTTGGCCTCCCAAAGTGCTGAGATTATAGGCATGAGCCACTGTGCCCAGCCCAAAAGACATTTTTTAAAAGAATGAAAAGCAAAGCCATGGATTGGAAGAAAATATTTGCTTAATACTTAAAAAAAAAAAACTAAAAACAAAATTAAGAAGTCAAACAACTTAATAAAAATTGGTATAAATTTTGAACAGATAATTTACTAAGAAGCTATATGAATGAAAAATAAGCATAAGAGGCCGGGCGTGGTGGCTCACACCTATAATCCCAGCACTTTGAGAGGCTGAGGCAGGTGGATCACTTGAGGTCAGTAGTTCAAGATCAGTCTAGCCAACATAGTGAAACCCCATCTCTACTAAAAATACAAAAATTAGCTGGGCATGGTGGCTTGTGCCTATGGTCCCAGCTACTCGGGAGGCTGAGGCACAAGAATTGCATGAACCCCGGAGGCAGAGGCTGAGGTGAGCTGAAATCACACCACTGCACTACAGCCTGGGTGACAGAGCTAGACTCTGTCTCAAAATAAAAAAGAAAGAAAGAAGCATATGAAAATATTATGCTTATTAGTCATATTAGAGAAATGCAAATTAACTATACAATGAAATATTGCTATTAGAATAGTTAAAATTAGGCTGGGCGCGGTGGCTCATGCCTGTAATCCCAGCACTTTGGGAGGCCCAGGCGGGCAGGTCACGAGGTCAGGAGTTTGAGACCAGCCTGACCAATATGGTGAAACCTCATCTTTACTAAAAATACAAAAATCAGCTGGTGTGGTGGCACGCACCTATAGTCCCAGCTACTCAGGAGAGTGAGGCAGAAGAATTGCTTGAACCCGGGAGGTGGAGGTTGCAGTGAGCCAAGGTGACGCCACTGCACTCCAGCGTGGGCGACAGAGCGAGACTCCCTCCAAAAAAAAAAAAAAAGAATAGTTAAAATTAAAATCTGATAATACCAAAAGCTATCAAAATACAAGTAACTGAAACTCTGATACACTGATGAAAGAAATACAAAATGGTACAACCCTTTAGAAAAGTTTGGTAGTTTCTTATATAGTTGTACATACACTTAACCATACAAACCATCAATCTCACTTCAACTACTCTTTTACATGAAATGAAAACTTATTCAACAAAAAACTGAGTACAAATGTATAGAGAAGATTCCTTTGTAATTGCCAAAACTGGAAGCTCTTCAAATGTCATTTATGTATTAAATGGATAAATTATTTACATCTATATAATGGAATACTTCTCATTATTAAAAAGAAAAAAAACTATTGATACACACAACACTGATATTGTTGTAATGCTAAGTGAAAGAAGTCAGACCCTAAAGACTATGTGCTGTGATTTATAACATATATGTTATACATGTATGTGTGTGTATATATACATATATAAAATTCTAGGTTTATAATAAATATATTTTACACACACACACACACACACACACACACACACACTCCCAGAAGCATCGTATCCAGATCTTGGTTTCTAAATATGATTATTCACTAAAAGGACCCAGTTTCCTTTACCTATATTTATAAATAATATAACTATAAAATATATAAATAATATAAAGGCAAATTTTAGGCCTCTCTAAATGACTACAAATTCATTTTTACCACAGTTTTACTTCTTTTTTTTTTTTTGAGATGGAGTTCCACTCTTGTCTCCCAGGCTGGAGTGCAATGGCATTATCTCGGCTCCCTGCAACCTCTGCCTCCCGGGTTCATGCAATTCTCCTGTCTCAGCCTCCTGAGTAGCTGGGATTACAGGTGCCCACCACCATGCCCAGCTAATTTTTGTATCTTTAGTAGAGATGGGGTTTTGCCATGTTGGCCAGGCTGGTCTTGAACCCCTGACCTCAGGTGATCCACCCACCTTGGCCTCCCAAAGTGCTGGGATTACAGGCGTGAACCACCGGTTTTACTTTTTATCTTAGGTTTATATTGGATTAGGATGGTATTGAAAAAATTACATTTAGGAAGGTAGAGTTTAATTCCCACTCCCCCTTGAGGGTAGCCTAGATTTAGTGACTTACTTCCAAAGAATAGAGTATGGAAAGGAAAAAAATTATAACATTATCTTGGAGAATGCTAGCAGAGACTGTGTTATCCAAGCGATAAAATTTAACATCATTAGTGATGTCATGCGGATATGAGGTATCTCTGATATAATGTGATAAGTGCACTTCACCTCTGTGGTATTCTTTCCAAAAACCCATAACCCCAGTCTAATAATGAGAACATATCAGACAAATTCAAGTTATGGTACATTCTACAAAATTCATAACCAGTACTTCTTAAAACTGTCAAGGTCATGAAAAACAAGGAAAGACTGAGAAACTATCACAAACCAGAGGCGACTAATGAGACATAAAAGTATGCAATGAGATTTCCTGAAACAGAAAAAGGACACTGATGGAAAAACTAATGAATCCAAAAAAATCTGAAGTGTATTTAGTAGTAACATACCAATACTGGTTTCTTAGATTAAACAAATGTAATATGATAATGTGATAACATTAGGAGAAACTAAAGCTAGATGAGGAATGCAGAAGAACTTGCTACGATCTCTGCAACATTTCTATGAATCTAAAATTATGCTAAATAAACAGTTTAGTTTAAAAATTACCATCACATCCACTCTATAAAGTTCTTTGCTGTATTAAAAGAGGATAGTCTCTGTCTCATTTTGCCACCCCTAGGAGAGAAAGGAACCACAGCTGTCTTTCTATAAACACTCTTTTTTGCTCTTAGCATGTGGACATCAGAAATAATTTATGACCTGCTGCATTGTGAGGGTCTTCTGGTACTTTGCCAGCAAGACATAACAGATGTTATTTGTCTCCATAGTTTTGTTTTATAGAAAGATGTAATTCAATTCTAATTTTTTTCTACTAGGAAATAATCTGACAGCTCTACCTAGTGCTATCTACAATCTTTTTTCACTGAAGGAGATAAATTTTGATGACAACCCTTTGCTGAGACCTCCAATGGAAATCTGTAAAGGAAAACAGTTGTATACTATTGCACGCTATCTACAGAGGGCAGATGAAAGAGATGGTAGGTGATGAGTGATTGACTATCTAACAAGTCATTTCTTTTTTATTTTATTTTATTTTAATATTTTTGGAGACAGGGTCTCACTCTGACACGCAGGCTGGACTGCAGTGGCATGATCACGACTCACTGCAGCCTCGGACTCCTGGGCTCAAGTGATCCTCCCACCTCAGCCTCCTGAGTAGCAGGGACTGCAGGCATGTGTCACCGCACCTGGCTAATTTTTTAATCTTTTAGTAGAGACAGGGTCTCACTGTGTTGCCCAGGCTAGTCTTGAACTCCCGAGCTCAAGCAATCCTCCTGTCTTGGTCTCCCAGTGTTGGGATTACGGGCGTGAGCCACCACACCCAGCCACAAGACACTATCTGATATGAATTAAAAGATGGTTTGCTTTAATTGGAGGCTTTCAATCTGGCAGAGATATGAAAATATTGATGATCTTTCTTTTCTTAAGTTTAGGAATTTGTTTTGATAATTCAGATTACGTAATCCAGGTCCACACAAATTGAGGCACTGAAAATAGGCAAATCCAAGTGGAGGAGGGGTGGGCTGTTTCCTACCCTATTGACCTTAATGCCCTTCAATAGGTGTTTCATTGAGATTGTGGCCAGACTCAAAATCCACACATAAATCTGTCAGTTCCAATCTGTTCTACCAAATGTAGTTGTTCTAAAAGACATTTGGAGTTGCGTGTGCTGGCTCATGCCTGTAATCCTAACACTTTGGGAGGGCAAGGCAGGACAATCACTTGAGCTCAGAAGTTCGAGACCAGCCTGGGCAACATAGTGTGTGACCTTGTCTCTATTTTAAAGATAAATAAATAAATAAATAAATAAATAAATAAATAAATAAAATACATTCGGCCTTGAGGGAAGTCCATGGAGCCATTCCACTGATGGCAGTCAGTCCCACTATGACCATCTGTCTGAAATATTTTGATAGTCTTTATCCCATCTGTCCTTGAGCTCTCTGTTGTGTGTCTGATTATTTCTGAGAACAGGCCCATTTTCTTTAAAAGGGACTAGATGAAGACTGGCTTCAAGTGTCTGGGAGGGAATCTTCACTGTCCAATTCTTTCCCTGGGGCTGGGTTCCCAACAGTTAGGCTTTTCCCTAGGACTCTGATTTGCCACTTTTCATCACTAGTCAGAATGAATCCAGATTTTGGTCCCCTAATTTAATGCAAGAGAACAATCAGTTATGATCCAGATTTGGGGAAATGGAATACCAAAAACTATCCCTTCAGATCATTCTATCATGTATCTTGTCTACATAATCAGGAGCTTGTACTAATGTAATTTCATAGTGAGACAGTCATGAAAAATTGCTTAGTCTTTAAAGTCACAATATACATCCATATACATGGCTATCATTTAGAGGCTTTTGCAAGACTTGGGCTTTATTGATAAAGGAACCTAAAATACAAAATTAAAAGCCACAGTAGCTGTCTTCTTTAACTTACTGTGCAAGTTGATTGTCTTAATTGTTACTATAAAAAGGGATCTTTTGGCCAGGTGTGGTGGCTCACACCTGTAATCTCGGCACTTTGGGAGGCCAAGGCGGGTGAATCACGAGGTCACGAGTTCAAGAGCAGCCTGGCCAACATGGTGAAACCCCATCTTTACTAGAAATACAAAAAATTAGCTGGGCATGGTGGTGGGCACCTGTAATCCCAGTTACTCAGGAGGCTGAAGCAGGAGAATCGCTTGAACCCGGGAGGCAGAGGTTGCAGTGAGCCGAGATCACACCACTGCACTCCAGCCCGGGTGACAGTGTGAGACTCCATCTAAAAAATGAAAGGATCTTTTATGGTAATTCTATTTCTATAGAATAAAGATTTTCGGGGTTTTCTAGGATCCATAAAGTATTTCTGTTACATACAGTACTTTAGAGAAGGGCTTAGAATCTCAGCCATTTATCTCCTTTCCCTACACCCAAGGAGCCTTCATATTGCAGGCTTGGCATCCAGTGAGGGCAGAAAGAAATCAGTATGGGAGATGTATTTATTCTGCAATTAACAAATGGAGCCTTTTTCTTAAACTTTTACTTAGAAGATTGGAATTTTATATATATATATATCATAGCATGAAATATAGCCTGAGAGAGTATATATAAAACTTTTTAAAATAGAACATATTTGATCACGTGGGATGGTACATCTCGAGTTCTGAAAATTCTCACAGGCTGGGGGCAGTGGCTCACGCCTGTAGTTCCAGGACTTTGGGAGGCCAAGGCAGGAGGATTGCTTGAGCCCAGGAGTTCAAGACCAGCTTGGGCAATATACTGAGACTCTATTGCTTCTCGGCCTTTTGGCTAAGATCAAGTATAGTGAGACCCTGTCTCTACAAAAAATTTTAAAAACTGAGGTGGGCAGATAACTTGAGGCCAGGAGTTTGAGACTGGCCTGGCCAACATGCCAAAAACCCATCTCTACTAAAAATACAAAAATTAGCTGGGCATGGTGGCACGTGCCTGTAGTTCCAGCTACTCAGGAGGCTGAGGCAGGAGAATTGCTAATCTGGAGGCACTTGTAGTTCCAGCTAATCAGGAGGCGGAGATTGTAGTGAGATGAGATCCCGCCACTGTACTCTAGCCTGGGTGACAGAGCCAGACTCTGTCTCAAAATAAGTAAATAAATACAAATTAAAAATAATAAATTAGCCAGGCATGGCGGCACATGCTTGTGGTCCCAGCTACTTGCGGGGGTGAAGTGGGAGAGTCGCTTGAGCCTGGGAGGTCGAGGCTGTGGTGACCTGTGATTATGCTACTGCACTCCAGTCTGAGCAACAGAGTGAGACCCTGTCTAAAAAAAAGAAAAGAAAAAACTCACAGTACCTTTGTCAAGAAAAAATGGATCTTGTTCAAATTAGCTGGAAGTTTTAATTAAAAAAACTAAAATCACTAATTGCTCAGCCAACTTATTAAATAATTGACTTGAATATAAAATATGCACTTATACACCATATTTGTAGTAGATGTGAACTTAGTTTCTCAAGTTGGCACATAAAGAAGCACGTACAATTTTTGCCCATATTCTCCACCAAACAAAACAAAACAAAACAAAACAAAACACACCCACGCACATAAAAAAGCCAGAATTGAAGGAAGCAGTCAAATGCATTTCAAATCCTGGAGAAATTAAAGGGCTTGGAAGTCACTTTAAAGTTGCTTATAAATAGGCCCGGTGTGGTGACTCATGCCTTTAATCCCAGCACTTTGGGAGGCCGAGGAGGGCGGATCACCTGAGGTCAGGAGTTCGAGAGCAGCCTGACCAACATGGAGAAACCCCATCTCGATTAAAAATACAAAAAATTAGCTGGATGTGGTGGCGCATGCCTGTAATCCCAGCTACTCGGGAGTCTGAGTCAGGAGAATCACTTGAACCCGGGAGGCAGAGGTTGCGGTGAGACCAGATCACATGCCATTGCACTCCAGCCTGGGCAACAAGAGTGAAACTCTGTCTCAAAAAAAAAAAAAAGTTGCTTATAAATATTCTTTTCAACAGCCATTTTAAGTGTTGGATTTTTCAAATTTTAGAAAAAAATGGAACAAATGTCAAATGTTTCAAATTTCAGTTCATATTTTAGATCTGCATTGTCATTGTCATTTTTTTTTTTTTTTTTTTTTATGAGACGGAGTTTCACTCTTGTTGCCCAGGCTGGAGTACAATGGCGCAATCTTGGCTCACTGCAACCTCTGCCTCCTGGATTCAAGCGATTCTCCTACCTCAGCCTCCCGAGTAGCTGGGATTACAGGCATGTGCGACCACGCCCGGCTAATTTTTTGTATTTTTAGTAGAGACGGGGTTTCTTCATGTTGGTCAGGCTGATCTCGAACTCCCGACCTCAGGTGATCCACCCGCCTTGGCCTCCCAAAGTGCTGGGATTACAGGCATGAGCCACCGCGCATGGCTGTCATTGTCATTTTTTTTTTTTTTTGAGACAGTCTTGCTCTGTTGCCCAGGCTGGAGTACAGTGGTGTAGTCTCAGCTCACTGCAACCTCCGCCTCCCTGGTTCAAGTGAGTCTCCTGCCTCAGCCTCCCGAGTAGCTGGGACTACAGGAACACACAACCATGCCTGGCTAATTTTTATATTGTTATTAGAGATGGGGTTTTGCATGTTGGCCAGGCTGGTCTTGAACTCCTGATCTCAGGTGATCCACCTGCCTCGGCCTCCCAAAGTGCTGGGATTACAGGCGTGAGCCACTGTGCCCGGCCAGCATTGTCATTTTCAGTTTTACTTAACATATATATTTCATAGAAGCACAGAAATAAGAAAACTAGATATAATATGAACTCAAAATAGATTATCTTTTTCAAAAGATATACATTTTCTTTTATGTTCAAACGTAGAGAAAATTTTAGAGAAGATATTCAAGATAGTTGCCAACAACATCACTGAAACCAATTTTGAATTTTTATGTCAAAAACTAAACCTGGCAAACTCAGAAACTGATATGCCTACAAAGAGGTATGTATAAATGACAGCATTTAGTACAAATTTATTCTCATTCTGATGTATATCATGTTGATATTGCATGGTTTTGAAACATTCGTATTAACACAATCTCTACTTTGCTGTAGAAAGCTGATTTTAGTTTATTACATGTTTGTGATCCATGTTGGAAGGCCATATAACATAATAAAGAGCAAAGGCTATGAGGACAGACTGACTTTTACTCACAACTGGCTTTGTGACCTTGGGCAAGTCCTTTAACTTCTTGATGACTTGGTTTCTTCACTGGTAAAATGAATATACTCATATAAGAGAATTGTCACGAGAATCAAGTGAGATCAAGCTATAAAGCATATAGTAGCTGGGTGCAGTGGCTCACACCTGTAATCCCAGCATTTAGGGAAGCCGAGGCGGGTGGATCACGAGGTTAGGAGATTGAGACCAGCCTGGCTAACACGGTGAAACCCCGCCTCTACTAAAAATACAAAAAATTAGCCCAGCGTGGTGGTGGGCACCTGTAGTCCCAGCTACTCGGGAGGCTGAGGCAGGAGAATGGCGTGAACCCGGGAGGCGGAGCTTGCAGTGAGTTGAGATCGTGCTACTGCACTCCAGCCTGGGAGACAGCAAGACTCTGTCTCAAAAAAAAAAAAAAGCATATAGTATAGTAGCAGTAATATACTGGTTTATTAGAAATAACCCACAATTATGATTTTGAGGTCTTGAGAACTGAATGTAAATTGAATTGTTGATTTTCTATAAGGGTACAAGGGATGGGCTGGAGCTAACATTCACTTTCTATGTCCCAAGCTCCATGCCAAATTTTTATAGAGATTCTCTTCACCAATTAATTTCATCCTCACTTCAGTCTGGTAAAATTGGTTTGAAAACCTAGATATACAATATTACAGGAGTTTAAAGCAATGTTCTTAATTGACAATTCAAATAATTATCAGTAATTTAAATATATTAAATGTTAATAAATATTTAACTATTAATATTATTAATAATGTTTTTCAGCACTGTTTCATTAAGTGAGAGAGCCCACCAAGCACTTGTTATATGGAAAACACAAAGTAACAAGTTATCACTAACTGCTGCTGCTTTAAGAGATCAACTAATTCGAGCACTAACTATGATAGGAGCATATGAAATTATGGACAAAATAACAGCTTTAAATCTTTTTACACGTGCAATTAAATTCTAACCAGTGGATCAATAATAAAAACTGAAAACTTTTGATGCACTTATAATTGAAACTGTGTTTGTGAACCATTTCACTTCACTTTATCGTACAAGAGAATTGCATCTTTTTTTTTGCATTCTTGAGAGATGATGACAACTTATAACTACCACTCTAATGTTATAATAAAACATTACAGACACTGTTTTGTGTGTTTGTTCTGTTGTCTTATTATAGTGATGTTGCATTTGAAAATAATTCCTTTTTTTTTTTTTTTTGAGATGAAGTTTTTGCTCTTGTTGCCCAGGCTGGAGTGCAGTGGTGTGATCTTGGCTCACTGCAACTTCTGCCTTCTGGGTTCAAGTGATGCTTCTGCCTCAGCCTCCTGAGTAGCTGGGACTACAGGCGCCCAGCACCACGCCGGGCTAATTTTTGTATTTTTAGTAGATACGGGGTTTCACCATGTTGGGCAGGATGGTCTCCATCTCCTGACCTTGTGATCTGCCCGCCTGGGCCTCCCAAAGTGCTGGGATTACAGGTGTGAGCCACCATGCCTAGCCTGAAAATAATTCTATTAAAATTTTTCTGTTATATAATGCTTTTATACAACCCCCGATTTATAAGTAGCAACATTACTAGTGATTTTCACTGGAGTTAGAAAGCAGAACAGTTTCTTTTTAGACGCTAGTTTAAAAACAGAAATAAATATACCATTCCTACTTTTTCTCCATTAGGAATGGGATAGCTTTGTTAAACATAAACTAGGGCCAGGGCCAGTAATCCTTCAGTTGAGTGTCCAGACAGGATTGATAGAGTGGCCATCTGTTGTCTTGTCTGTCATGTGAGCCTCTCCCCTTCTTCCGCTATCAGAAAACCTTTCATAGGGGGAATGCATTGCACATATTTCAATGTGGAGCTGACCTTGTCGTGTAAGTCTCTTCCCCTACTCCAGCACTAACATCAATATCTTCTACTCATTTAACCATAATGATTGATTCTGACCCAGGGAAAGCCATTTTGAGAGGTGACAGCGTGCTGGCAGTCCTCACAGCCCTCGCTCGCTCTTGGCGCCTCCTCTGCCTGGGCTCCCAATTTGGCGGCACTTGAGGAGCCCTTCAGCCCACCGCTGCACTGTGGGAGCCCCTTTCTGGGCTGGCCAAGGCCGGAACCAGCTCCCTCAGCTTGCAGGCATGTGTGCAGGGAGAGGCGCGGGCGGGAACCGGGGCTGCGCGCCGTGCTGCGGGCCAGCGCGAGTTCCGGGTGCGCATGGGCTCGGCGGGCCCCGCACTGGGAGCGGCCGGCCAGCCCAGCCGGCCCCGGACAGTGAGGGGCTTAGCACCTGGGCCAGCAGCTACTGTGCTCAATTTCTTGCCGGGCCTTAGCTGCCTTCCCGTGGGGCAGGGCTCGGGACCTGCAGCCCACCATGCCCGAGCCTCCCCCACTTCCGTGGGCTCCTGTGCGGCCAGAGCCTCCCCGACAAGTGCCACCCCGGTTCCATGGCGCCCAGACCCATCGACCACCCAAGGGCTGAGGAGTGTGGGCGCACGGCGCGGGATTGACAGGCAGCTCTACCTGCGGCCCCGGTGGGTGCGGGATCCACCGGGTGAAGTCAGCTGGGCTCCTGAGTCTGATGGGGACTTGGAGAACCTTTATGTCTAGCTAAGGGATTATAAATACACCAATCGGCACTCTGTATCTAGCTCAAGGTTTGTAAACACACCAATCAGCACCCTGTGTCTAGCTCAGGGTTGGTGAATACACCAATCGACACTCTGTATCTAGCTAATCTAGTGGGGACGTGGAGAACCTTTGTGTCTGGCTCAGGGATTGTAAAGCACCAATCAGCGCCCTGTCAAAATAGACCACTCGGGCTCTCTGTAAAATGGACCAATCAGCAGGACGTGGGTGGGGCCAGATAAGAGAATAAAAGCAGGCTGCCCGAGCCAGCAGTGGCAACCTGTTCCGGTCCCCTTCCACACTGCGGAAGCATTGTTCTTTCGCTCTTTGCAATAAATCTTGCTGCTGCTCACTCTTTGGGTCCACACTGCCTTTATGAACTGTAACACGCAACACGCAGGTCTGCAGCTTCACTCTTGAAGCCAGCAAGACCAGCAACCCACCGGGAGAAAGGAACAACTGCAGACGCGCCGCCTTAAGCGCTGTAACACTCACTGCGAAGGTCTGCAGCTTCACTCCTGAGCCAGCGAGACCACGATCCCACCAGAAGGAAGAAACTCCGAACACATCCGAACATCAGAAGGAACAAACTCCACAGGCGCCATCTTAAGAGCTGTAACACTGACCGCGAGGGTCGGCTTCATACTTGAAGTCAGTGAGACGAAGAACCCACCAATTCCGGACACAATTTGACTTAAGCCAGGCCATTAACAGTTTCTTTTGGATCTTTTTGCAGAGCTACTATGGAAGATGCACTCTTTCTGCGGGTAGGTTATGAGTCTTTTAGTCTTGGTATATCATGCACAGTGTGTAGTAGTCTGCCGAGAGCTGGATGGCAAGAGAGAGACAGAACCTTGTTTATGTTGTCTGATCCTCAATCCCCATACTTCTGCACTTTTTACTTTTCACCCACTTAAGGAGTGTGACCTGGGTTTCCATAACTTTGAATGGAAAGAGACCTAATACAAGTGGTTAAGAATATTGTGGAGCCCGGGCAGGGTGGCTCATGCCTGTAATCCCAGCACTTTGGGAGGCTGAGACGGGCAGATCACGAGGTCAGGAGATCGAGACCATCCTGGCTAACACAGTGAAACCCTGTCTCTACTAAAAATACAAAAAAAATAGCTGGGCGTGGTGGTGGGCCCCTGTAGTTCCAGCTACTCGGGAGGCTGAGGCAGGAGAATGGCGTGAACTCAGGAGGCAGAGCTTGCAGTGAGCCAAGGTGGCACCACTGCACTCCATCCTGGGCAACAGAGCAAGACTCTGTCTCAAAAAAAAAAAAAATATTGTGGACATAGTACAGTTTTTGTTACCTTAAAAAATAATTTTCTATGTGAGACCATATTAAATAAATTTATTTTGCCGGTTAAAATTTAAAGTGTATATTTTGTTGCCATTTTGGAAGTGCAACATAACATTGGTTTAACAACTATACAGCCTGTGTCTCTAATCCTTCCCTATTTTAAAACTTCTTGCAGTAGGGATGAGAACCTGTGGGTTTATATTGGCTTAATGATGGTTGTTGTTAATGTTTTCCACTGGAGGCAAGGTACTTCCATAGAACATTAAAGTGTGAAGGACCTTGGAAATTGTCTAGTGAAGTCTGTCTTCTCATTTAACAAATGAGCAAACTTAAGACCTAAAAAAATTTAAGTGATATGAACTGGTTTCTTTACTCTTCCTTCAGAAATGAAGTTATAAAGACTAGAAAATGTTCTATGTGAAGCTTTGGTATGAAGTAAGAGAGAGAGACAGAGAGAAAAGAAGAAAGCTGGGTAACATCAGAACCACGAAAGTGTCAGTTCTTATCATTTTTGCTAAATTGCTACAATTACACACCTTTTAACAAATATCCTAGCCCATAGACTCGCCCAAACCACACCGTACATTGCTACCAGACTTATCTTCTAAAAACACTGATCTAACCATATCACCCTCTGATAATTTTTTTTTTTTTTTTGAGAAGGAGCTTTGCTCTTGTTACCCAGGCTGGAGTGCAATGGCATGATCTCGACTCACTACAACCTCCGCCTCCCGGGTTCAAGCAATTCTCCTGCCTCAGCCTCCAGAGTAACTGGGATTACAGGCACCTGCCACCACGCCCAGCTAATTTTTTGTATTTTTAGTAGAGTTGGGGTTTCACTGTGTTGGCCAGGCTGATCTTGAACTCCTGACCTAAGGTGATCCACCCACCTTGGCCTCCCAAAGTGCTGGGATTACAGGCATGAGCCACCACGCCCAACCCAAAAATCTTTTAAAAAATATTGGAAAGTAGGCCAGGTGTGGTGGCTTACTCCTGTAATCCCAGCACTTTGGGAGGCTAAGGTGGATGGATCATCTGAGGTCAGGAGCTCGAGACCAGCCTGGCCAACATGGTGAAATCCTGTCTCTACTAAAAATACAAAAATTAGCCAGGCATGGTGGTGCATGCCTGTAGTCCCAGCTACTTGGGAGGCTGAGGCAGGAGGATCTCTGGAACCCAGGCGGCAGAGGTTGCAGTGAGCCAAGATTGTGCCACTGCATTCCAGACTGGGCGACAGAGTGAGATCTCCGTCTCAAAAAAACAAAAAAACAGAAAGAAAAAAGTGTCCAGCTGGCTTCATTGCAGAAATTGACAAACTGATCCTAAAGTGAAATAAACCTAAAGGGACCCAAAATAGTCAAAACAATCTTGAAAATGAATAAGAAAGTTGGAGAACTCATACTTCTCACTTTCTTTCTCTCTCTCTCTTTTTTTTTTTTAATTTGAGACAAGGTCTCACTCTGCTGCCCAGGCGGGAGTGCAGTGGCACAATCACAGCTCACTGCAGCCTCAACCTCTGGGGCTCAGGCAATCTTCCCACCTCAGCCTCCCAAGTAGCTGGGACTACATGCCTACACCACCATGCCTAACTAATGTTTTGGTATTTTTTAGAGATGGGGTTTCACCGTGTTGCCCAAGCTAGTCTCGAACTCCTGGGCTCACGTGATCTGCCTGCCTTGGCCTCCCAAAGTGCTGGGATCTCACTTTCAAACTTAATACAAAACTGCAGTAATCAAGACAGTGTAGTTCTGGCATAAGGATAGACATATAGATCAACAGAATAGAACTGAGAGGCCAAAAATAAACCCTAACATATACAGTTAATCAATTTTTTTTTTTTTTTTTTTTTTTAGATGGAGTCTCGCTCTGTCACCCAGGCTGGAGTGCAGTGATGTGATCTCGGCTCACTGCAAGCTCCACCTCCCAGGTTCACGCCATTCTCCTGCCTCAGCCTCCCGAGTAGCTGGGACTACAGGCACCTGCCACCACGCCTGGCTAATTTTTTTTTTTTTTTTTGTATTTTTAGTAGAGATAGGGTTTCACCATATTAGCCAGGATGGTCTCAATCTCCTGACCTTGTGATCTGCCCGCCTGGGCCTCCCAAAGTGCTGGGATTACAGGCATGAGCCACTGCACCCAGCCCAGTTAATCAATTTTTAACAAGGGTGTCAGATGATTCACTGGGGGGAAAAACAGTATTTTCAACAAATGGTGCTGTAACAACTAGATCCACCAGCAAAATAATAAATTTGGAGCCCTACCTCACACCATATACAAAACTTAAAATGGATCAAAGTTCTAAATAGAAAAGCTAAAGTCATAAAACTTTTAGAAGAAAACATAGGTATAAGTTTTGGGTTAGATGGTTCTTAGATATGACACAAATTACAAGCAATAAATTAAAAAATAGTGATAATTTACTCTGACCTATTGTAAAGAAAAGCAATAATTTCAAAGCTACTGCCAGATCTTTTGGGTCACTGAAAAGTATCCACCAGCAGTAGATGGTCCCATTGGTCCTGTTGTTTCAAATGCTCTAGCTAGCATAGTCTGAAATCCAGAGAATGAATAATAGGAAAACTGATTCTCTCAGCACAATCCTGTACAGTCCAATTCTGTTTCTTGTTTGTTTTTTGAGACGGAGTCTCACTCTGTCGCCCAGGCTGGAGTGCAGTGGCACAATCTCAGCTCACTGCAACCTCCACCTCTTGGGTTCAAGTGATTCTCCTGCCTCAGCTTCCCAAGTAGCTGGGACTACGGGCACATACCACCATGCCTGGCTAATTTTTTTTTTTTGTAGTTTTAGTAGAGACGGGTTTCACCATTCTGGCCAGGCTGGTCTTGAACTCCTCTCCTCGTGATCCACATGCCTTGGCCTCCCAAAGTGCTGGGATTAAAGGCATAAACCACCATGCCCAACCCATTCTGTTAAGAGTAGGAAAATCAGTGTACATTTATCTGCGCTTAGGGAAATGTTTGTCTTCCCTTACCTGAATTTGCATTGTCCCAGCACTGAAAAATGTTTGTCCTTGGAGAGTGTGTGTGCGCTTGGTTCAGTAAGTTACCAGAAAACTATAAGAAGAATGAAGATGAACATTTTCTTTGCATACTGTTGTAGAGACTTGAGGGACCTAGACTTGAGGTGCCAAATGGGACCGTTTTCCTGAACCACCTCCTACGGAAAAAATCAGATTTATTATGTTTTGCATAATTGTGTCTTATGAATTGCTCTGCTGGTGAAAGGTAGAGTTGGGGTTTGGACTGTTATGGGGTGGGCTGTGGATGCCAGAGGGAGACCAATCCCTGTGGGTAGGCATTACAGTTTTCCTGCAAGGGAATGGGACTTTTTTTTTTTTTTAATGGGGAGGGATTAAAGAAAGCCCATTCACTGAGGAGCAGCAGAGAGGTAAACTTCAGACAGGACAACTGCTCTGTGTCTATGAAGGGAACCTGAAACCGCCTTTGCAAAATTATGACTGAGACAGTGAAAGAGATTTAACTTAACCAACTCCATCTTGCTTATTTTTTTATTTTTATTTTTATTGAGACAGAGTCTCACTGTGTTGCCCAGGCTGGAGTGCAGTGGTGCTATCTCGGCTCACTGCAACCTCTGCCTCCCAGGTTCAAGTGATTCTCCTGCCTCAGCCTCCTCAGTAGCTGGTATTACAGGCGCCCACCACCACGCCCAGCTAAGTTTTGTATTTTTAGAAGAGATGGGGTTTCCCCATGTTGGCCAGGCTGGTTTCAAACTCCTGACCTCAGATGATCCACCCACCTCGGCCTCCCAAAATGTTGAGATTACAGGTGTGAGCCACCATGCCCAGCCAGACTCCATCTTGCTTCTAACCTCCAAGCTGTCTTTGTTCATTCCTGGGTGTAGGCTGAACGAACTTTGGGAGAAACTAACTTAGTTTGTAGTTTATAGTTTAAACAAAGACGGTAACAGCCCTTTCTCAAAACAGGCCTCCTTCTTGCCTGGGAACTATACTAACATTAGCCACAGGATTAAAAATTATGACTTAGGAGTCATGCAGCTGGAGGCTGTAAGATTCTGACCCTCCCTAAACTGCTCTTAAGATCAGTGTTTGAGATATTTTGCAGACCCTGCACTTGATGGATCAGCTGGCACCACCGACTAATAAACTGGCTTATCTGATCTTGTGGCCTCCACTCAGGAACTGACTGAGGGCAAGAAGACAGCTTCAACTCCCTGTGATTTCACCCCTGACCAATCACCACACCTGGCTCACTGGCTACCCCCCCACCCCCACCCACCAAGTTATCCTTAAAAACTCTGCTCTCCGAATGCTCAGGGAGACTGATTTGAGTAATAAAACTCCAGTCTCCCACACAGCTGGCTCTGCGTGAATTACTTTATTGCAACTCCCCTGCCTTGATGAATTGGCTCTGTCTAGGCAGCAGGCAAGGTGAACCCCTTGGGTGGTGACATTAGGACTTAAAATAATAAATTATTAAGAACCCTAGAGAGTCATTTTTTTAAATGGATTATATCTATCAAAACTTACAGTATAACAAATTAAAATAAATGAAAATATGTTTATTGAAAATAATTATTTACATAAATAATGTCATTTCATGAATATAGCTATATTTTCTTTTCTTTTTTTTTTTTTTTTCGAGACAGTGTCTTGCTCTGTCACTCAGGCTGGAGTGCAGTGGCACAATCTCGGCTCACTGCAACCTCCACCTTGCGAGTTCAAGCGATTCTCCTGCCTCAGCCTCCTGAGTAGCTGGGATTACAGGCACGCGCCACCATGCCTGGCTAATTTTTGTATTTTTAGTAGAGATGGTGTTTCACCATGTTGGTCAGGCTGGTCTCAAACTCCTGAACTTGTGATCTACCCACCAGGGCCTCCCAAAGTGGTGGGATTACAGGAGTGAGCCACCGCACCCGGCCTATAGCTATATTTTCAAAAATAAAAGATTAGTGAGAAGAATGGCATAGTTTTAGGTTTTTGTAAATCTCTTTTACACCTGGCTTAATAGAAGACTGTTGGGTTCTTTTTTCTTTTTTAATTTTTTATTTCCATAGGGTTTTAGGAAATGTGGTATTTGGTTACATGAGTAAGTTCTTTAGTGGTGATTTGTGAGATTTTGGTGCAACCATCGCTGAGTAGTATACACTGAACCCAATTTGTAATCTTTTATCCCTCACCCCCTTCCACCCTTTCCCTGAGTCCCCATAGTCCATTGTGTCATTCTTATGCCTTTGCATCCTCATAGCTTAGCTCTCACTTAGGAGTGAGAACATATGATGTTTTGTTTTTCATTCCTGAGTTACTTCACTTTGAATAATAGTCTTCGATCCCATCCAGGTTGCTGAAAATGCCATTCATTCATTCCTTTTTGTGACCACGTAGCATTCCATTCCATATATAAATATATACATATATATTTATATGTATCACAGTTTCTTTCTTTCTTTCTTTCTTTTTTTTTTGAGACAGAGTTTTGCTCTTGTTGCCCAGGCTGGAGTACAGTGACGCAATCTCGGCTCACTGCAACCTTTGCCTCCCAGGTTCAAGTGATTCTCCTGCCTCAGCCTCCCGAGTAGCTGGGATTAAAGGCGTCTGCCACCAGGTCCGGCTAATATTTTGTATTTTTAGTAGAGACGAAGTTTCATCATGTTGGTGAAGCTGGTCTCGAACTCTTGACCTCAGGTGATCCTCCCGCCTCGGCCTCCCAAAGTGCAGGGATTACAGGCGTGAGCCACCGCGACTGGACGGAAGAAACGGTGAAACTTTTAAGGTGGTAGAATTATAGGATCTGATGACTGATTAGATGAAGCATGGAGAGGGGAACAGTGTGCACAGTGATGCCTTTTCTTCACAGGCATTATAGGAGGGACAGGTTGGTAGGAGGAGGCGACGGGTTTAGTTTTGGATTTACTGACCGGGGATGAGTGTTAGCTCTCTAGGTAGAGGTGTTCCGCAGGCAACTGGTGTTGCGGGACAAATCATAGACGGGAGAGACCGAGCAGGGTTCAGGAGAGCCTTTATTATTAAGGTGATCACCGGCTCAGTCGGACTAGGGTCCAGAAAGTCTGAGCCCCGAACAAAGGGATCAATCACCTTTTAAGCAGTTTGTGTTGGGAGTTACGTGTTGCACGAAGTGTACTTGCAGAAGCAAGAACAAAGGCCGTAAATTACTCTTACATTTGTTACACCATATGTCTTACGTCCTTGGGAATACATGCTTTTGTAACACTTGCTAATCAGTTTTGTGACTTTACAGCAGCGCTAGGGAGGGAAGCAAGAACTCGCTGTGCCTCAAGGAATGTGAAACGATGGAACACAGATAAGCCTCTCCACGCATAGGGGAGAAATAAGCAGTTAATATACTCTTAACCCAGGCCTTGGGTAGGGGAGGTGCTATATTACATTCTACCTCAAAGGAAAAGAATATACTTCTTGATTAGTATACTTATAAAATTCATTAATTTCCCTTTCACTGGATATTCCTACTAATTCCCCCAGGGCCTTGCAGTTTTGTCTCATTCGCTGCTCTATCCCCTAGCTTAGCACAAAACCTAGTTCTTAACATTGATTAAATAAATGAATCCGGTCAGGTGCTCCCGTGGGTGATCTGGAAGGAGTTAAATTTGGTAGTCATGGGAGACGCTTCTGTGAAGCCATAGGAGCGAAGATTTGATTGTGGCGGCAGGACTGAACTCAGCTTCTGAATCTTTCTAGCCGCTAAACCTACAGGCTAAGTGGCGTCCTTGGGGAATGCTGCCTCAAACGGCTCGCGACGTCCTAAAACATGTACATTTATTTTGGAAAATCTGTTTTCGTAAAACCTAGCATACTTAATCAACATTTGTTAACTTCATGGTGGCATATTAATACCTGTCAGGTTGATTTTAGTTGGAGTGGGACGGGGCTGATCTCACCGTCCTACCCTTCGGTATGAGGCCGGCGTCTTCACGACCTCGCTTTTCACAACTCCAGTCCCCGAGGGCTTATTTGGGGCTGTCGGAGTCCCCAAGACGTGGCCCCGGAGCAGGGTGAGGTGCCACAGTTTGAGGTGCCACAGTTCGAGGTGCCCCAGTACCCTGCGTCCGGACAGGGGGCGGTGCTCACGCCCAAGGCCCCGCTGACGCGATGTAGGCCGAGATCACCTCAGGCGCTCGCGGTGCAATCACAGAGCGCGCCGTCGCCGCTCGAGCTCGCCCTGAGATCCCTCCGCTCAGCGCCTTCAACGCCGTGTCCCGGCACCCCGCACCCGGGCACACAAAAAACGGGTCGCCCGCGATTCTCAGGGATTGATCGCCTCTTCAGGTAAGTTATCTTCCGGCCCCGTACCACTGTGCCACAGGCGCAGCCCGCTTCCTCAGGTGCCCTATCCCGCGCAAGAAGACCACGGCTTCACAGAGTGTTATTTAAGGGGCGTGGCCAGCGGAACATCCCGCCCCATTCTGTGACGTACGGGGTGGCGCGCGTGGGACCCGAGGGGTGGGGCTGGGTTTAGTAGGAGACCTGGGGCAAGGCCCCCTGTGGACGACCATCTGCCAGCTTCTCTCGTTCCGTCGATTGGGAGGAGCGGTGGCGACCTCGGCCTTCAGTGTTTCCGACGGAGTGAATGGCGGCGGCGGCTGGGATGCTGCCGCTGGGCTTGCTGCAGGCGGGTGGGTCGGTGCTGGGCCAGGCGATGGAGAAGGTGACAGGCGGCAACCTCTTGTCCATGCTGCTGATCGCCTGCGCCTTCACCCTCAGCCTGGTCTACCTGTTCCGTCTCGCCGCCGGCCACCTGGTCCACCTGCCCGCAGGGGTGGTACGTACATTCTTCAGGGTCTGAGTGGGGCGCGCGCCGCAGCTGAGGCGGCCGAAGGGCTGGCGTGGGCGGCTCCGTGGCCCCGACCGGCTCAGTGCTCTGGCTGGATGGCAAGGGCGGGGGCGACTGCGGCCATGCTTGGCGTGGCTTTGGTGGCAGGCGCGCTGGGGGCTGGAGTAGTGGCTGCGGCGGCGGCACTGCTGCTGGTGGCGCTGGCTGTAGCACCCGCCATTGCCTTGTGTTGGGGGGCGGTGCTGGCCTCCCCGGCTGTGTATCTGATCCTAGACGGGGTCGTGGTTGCGGCATTTGTGGTTGTAGCGGTCTGTACTGACCGCAGCAGTGGTGCCCCTAGTGGCGGTGGCTGGATTGGCGGCTGTGGGTTTGAACGACCCGGTGGTCGTTGGGGCCCTTGGTGGGGGTCCTGATGGAGATGTTGTTGGCAGCTGGCCCGTCATCCTGGAGGCTGCCCTGTGTGGTTCAGTGTTCTGTGGGCTGTAACAGTGCCCCTAATGGCGGTTTATACCCATATTAAGGAGGATGTGTAGAGTGTGGTAATGGTAGTGACTGGAGTGTGGTAAGGGCCTTCCTCTGATGCTAATAATGTAACAGTTTCTCGGCCGGGAGCAGTAGCTCACGCCTGTAATCCCAGCACTTCGGGAGGCCGAAGCGGGCGGATCACCTGAGGTCAGGAGTTCCAGACCAGCCTGAACAACATGGAGAAACCCCATCTCTACTAAAATACAACAAAACAAAACAAAAATTAGCTGGATGTGGTGGCGCACGCCTGTAGTCCCAGCTGCTTGGGAAGCTGAGGCCCGAGAATCACTTGAACCTAGGAGGCGGAGGTTGCAGTAAACCGAGATTGCGCCACTGGACTCCAGTCTGGGCGACAGAATGAGACTCCGTCTCAAAAAAAAAAAAAATCATTTTCTTCAATTTAATAGCCTTATTAACCTAGCTTTCAATCTCCCAAATGTTATTTGATTGTGCCCTTTACAGTCAGCAATAAGTAGCTTTTGAAAACTACCCTTTTACTGACAATGCAATGTACAAACTTTTGACCAAGTAGCTTTTAAAATAATTTTTGTTTGAACCATACCAGGCATAAGAAAGAGTTATTTATTTATTTATTTTTTTCCTACACATGGGATCTTTAAGGAAATGATATTTGTCTCTGGGAAGACAAAGTTACTTTTAGTGTTTAAAGATAGTTCTATTAGCTGAGGAGTACTGTGAGGTTGTGGTGCTTCTTTCTATTTGAGACCACCAGAGAATTGAGGAGTATTACCCTTTTTCATTATTTTGTTTGATTTTCAGGATACTTAATGTTGTAATCTGCAGGTCTCATTTTGTGGCATCTAAAGAAACTTTTATGAAGAATGCTAGAGTTCTTGCTAGAGCTGATCTACTCTCTTAAAAACTCTAAAATCAGTGGCTCTAGTTCACTTGCAGTGAGAGAAGCATGAGATTGATTGTTTACTGAGAAATAAATATAGCTTCTTAAACATTTCCCTTTTTTCTATACTACAAGTTACTGCTTGTCTTTTTCTATACCTTCTTTAAGCAGGTATCTGGGACTAAAATTGTGAGTAGTAGTAGAAGTAAGTAGTGAAGAAACAATATAGTGGGCCCTCTGGGGACACGAATTCCACATTTGGGAATTCAGCCAAGTGTAGATCTAAAATACCCGGGGAAAAAAAACCCAATACAAAATAACACGACAATAAAAAATAATACAAATTAAAAAACACAGTTTAATAACAGTTTATATAGCCTTTACATTGTATTGGGTATTGTAAGTAATATAGAAATGGTTTAAGGTATATGAGAGGATGTGCATAGGTTATACGCAAATACCTTGCCATTTTATATAAGGGACTTGAGGATCCCTGGATACAAATCTGTGAGGGGGTCCTGGGACCAGTTCTCCACAAATGCCAAGGGACAAGTGTAGTTTGACCTTTTTGGTTTTTTGCTACTAATGGTTAGAAAAGTTGCCTGGAGATACCAATAATAATTGGACATATTCTGGACAGTGTCCATCATTTAAATTTACAGTGCCTTAGTGTTTATCTGGTCGTTTATCTTATACCGTGTTTTGAGTTTCTGTTCTTTTCTACAATAGCTACTCTCTTGAGGTATTTGCAATTTGGCTGTTCTCAAGTTACTTCTGATGCTTCCTTTTTTTTTGGTAACTTTTTTTTGAAGTCTTAATAGCTATTTTGTTTAATTGTTTGGTCATGAAACGAAACTGGGTTTCTCTCTTGAAATGAAACACGAACTGAATTTACTATTTTTTTCTCTTGTAGAAAAGTCCTCCATACATTTTCTCCCCAATTCCATTCCTTGGGCATGCCATAGCATTTGGGAAAAGTCCAATTGAATTTCTAGAAAATGCATATGAGAAGGTAAGTCTTCCAAATAATTAGAGGAAAAAAAAAAAAACAACTAGAGAAGTGCTTTTTAAACTTTTTTAAAAAAGTGGCAGAACATTTAAAAACATTGTAATCATATACATATCCTCAGTATAGGAAACAAAATGGAAACTGCTCTGGTTTAAGAGATGGTGTCTTATAGATACCTATCCTTTTAGCTTTTCCCATGTCCTGGGGTCGTCTTTGAGACACCATTGAGGAAACCTGTAGTTCTGGCAACTATGGTTTAAAAGCCACTGTTCTGAGTTTTCTATTCACTTATTGTCATTAAAATTGATATTAATTAACCCTCATTTTTCTTTACCATGCTGTGGGGTTTTCTAACCTGCTCTATACATCTTCTGTGATTTCACTGTCCACTTGAATGACCCACATGACACCATAGCTACTCAATTATTTGCCCGTCTTCTCTCTAATGAGCTTCCCTGTGCCAGTTAAGCCATTTACTTCACAGTCTCGCTTTGGACTTGTCACTCTTAACTGTTTCACTTCCACAATATTAATTTAGATATCCTATTCGTAGACCATACCGTCTCCTGGTTTGCTTGTGCAACTCCTTAAATTATAACTATTCTTTGACCTCATTGGATCTTGCATTCCATTTACTTTCTCCTGATCCATCAGCCTTCATTCTTCACTTTCCTCTTTCCGCTTTGGGTCCATGGCATGTCGTTTCTGTTACACTCTTGGCAATACTGTACTTTAAATTTCCTCGACCCCGCATCTTTTCATTGTGTTCAGCTGGCAGAAGTCACCCTTGGAGGCAGCCAGTTATTGTCTCCTTCTGCACCAGATTAGTTTCTTCCTGATTTTATGATTGCCTACCTTAATGATATTTGAACACTGCTCCACAGTCCTATTATGTTCTTGTGATTGGGCCTACTTTTCCACTCATTACAGTGACTAATTCAAACCTTCACTTTTCTAAACTTCTGAATCTTTCTACCTCTCCATCAAAGCAGATGATTTTTTCTCCTGTTTAGGAGACAATGATTAAAAACATTGATTTAGGAGACAATTATTAAAAACATTCAAAGAAAACTTCCTCATTTTCTCAATTTCAAATATGCAAACCTACTTGTATTTATATAGTAATCCTATTCTCTTTCTTCCTATCACAGTAATAATTATAAAACACTTACTTTATGCCAGTACTTAGTGCTTTACAAAGATCATCTCACTGAAGCTCCACAAAAACCCTTTCAGGTATATTTGTTTCATAGATGACAAAACTGAGAAGCAGAGAGGATATATAATTTCTTCTTGGACTCACTGCTAGACAGTGGCCAAGCCAGGATTTACACATGGTCTGATTTCTGAGCCTATACTTTTATTAATGATAACAATAATGGAAAACAAGTCATTAAGATGCTAAGTAAGCCAAGGTACTCTTCTCTGCCCTGTATATAAAATTTGGCAGCAGCTCTGTGAAGAACTGCTATTATTATTATTACCATTTTACAGGTGAGAGAAACGAAACACAGAGAGATTAAGTTCTCTGACTATAGGACCAAAGTCATACAGCAAGTAGGTGGAGGAGCTGGGATTTGAACACGGACAGTCTGGCTCACTGCGTTCTACCACTTTGATTTTATTACAACTATATTTTGCCTCTTATCGGAGGCTGAACTCTCCATCCCTCTTTTGTTTCAGGAACTTTTTACTTTTATTTGTTTTCTCAGTGTATTGTTGACTTCTTTTTCAATGGCATCTTTCCTTTTTCTCTGAAAAATTCTTGTCACCCGTTTAAAAACTTCCTCAAAATGGCTTATGAGGCTCTGTATGGTCTAGCACTGCCTAATGCTCAACTCTCATCTCCTCCTTTCTCTTTCTCTTACTTTTAGGGCCTTTGTGTATGTTTAGCTACCAAACTAACTCCTCATTCTTCTGGTCTCAACCTAGTTGTCTTTTCCTCTGTTAGGTCTCCCTTTTTTAGATTCTCTCATCACAGAGTTGCTTTCCTTTCTGTAATACTTGTCACATTTGCAGTTTTATGTTTGTTAATGTGATTATTTGATTAATTTGTATTTTTTCCAATAGACTAAGCTTGGTGAGTTGGGAGAGTATTTTTTTTCATGATTATACCCCCAGAGTCTAGTCTTCAATAATAACCAGAAAACTGCAAGGGAAAGTATTTAACATCTAACCAAATTAATATAAAAAATGAAGTCATTTAGTGTAGGTGAGATAGTGCTAAAATAGATAAATAAACTTGTAGTGTCTTCACATAGCAGGTACTATAGAAAAGGTCAAATTCTTTGGCTAGTCTTGTAAAATTTGTTTTTAACCAAAGGGGGAAGAAGTCTATATTTTCAGAGGTGTTCATCATAGAATTAGCTGTAATAACTAAAGAAAACCCTGACATATCACCCATATGTCCAATAATGAAAGAGTAGTCAGTAAATTAACATTGTGATGTTTATATAGACAATAGAAAACATTGTCAATATAAACTGAAAAAAGCATAATAAGCAGTTATATTTATACTACATTTGCAACTAAATGAACATAATTATAAATTTGGACAAAGGAAGGAGGAGTATGGCAAGATGAAAAGAATTGCTTTAAGGTTTATATATGTTTTTATTTTTTTAATAATGCATTATTTTGTGATTTTAAAAAGTTACTGTCTTAGTGTTGCATATTTTTTGTAACATCACTATATGTACTTTTCTCTTTTTAGTATGGACCTGTATTTAGTTTTACCATGGTAGGCAAGACATTTACTTACCTTCTGGGGAGTGATGCTGCTGCACTGCTTTTTAATAGTAAAAATGAAGACCTGAATGCAGAAGATGTCTACAGTCGCCTGACAACACCTGTGTTTGGGAAGGGAGTTGCATACGATGTGCCTAATCCAGTAAGTGACACCGTTACCATAAATAAAGTCAAATCTATACCTCAGTAGTTATAGCTAATAGTGAGACATTATACATTTAAAACATAGAAACAGCCAGGCATGGTGGCTCATTCCTGTAATCCCAGCACTTTGGGAGGCCAAGGTGGGTGGATCACTCAAAGTCAGGAGTTCGAGACCAGCCTGGCCAACATGGTGAAACCCTGTCTCTACTAAAAATACAAAAATTAGCTGGGTAGGGCTGGTGGTGCACACCTGTAAATTCCAGCTACTTAGGAGGCTGAGGCATGAGAATCGCTTGAACCCAGGAGGCGGAGGTTGCAGTGAGCCGAGATCACAACACTGCACTTTAGCCTTGGCAACAAAGTGAGACCCTGTCTCAAAAACAGAAACAAAAAACCAAACACACACACACACACAGAAACCAACCAAACAAAAATGTAATAAAATGTAGAACCAGTTTATTCCTTGGTTCAAAAGTCTGAAGAATCATGAGAAGAAAGGCCATGGATAACTGATAAGTAATGGGTATTTAGTTTTATATTTGCTGTCATGGCTAAACAATATTAAAGGGCTTCCTGTACAAATAATGGAATCAATGATAACTTAGCATACTGGGATTTAATTTGCAAGGGTTATTAGACAATGCTGTTACTTCATCAAAAGGACTTCCTGCCTACCCATTCCTGCCTGAAATTCTAACATAAGCGCTGTTTAGAGATTGCTGACTTCAGAAGTCCTCTTTTAATGCAACAGCTTCACGTGTGGGGTACATCTATGTGTATGTTTTACCCTCAAAAGCCAAATACGAAATTGTTTTAAGTTGATATAGAACACAAATCAGACAATTGGCCCCAATGCTTGGTATGGGCTCTGGCTGTGAATGTAACACACATTAGCCAGTACCCTAGTATAGCAGTTAAGAGTTAACATTAAATCTTGTTTCTAGTGATGGGGAATGAGGGAATGAATGCCTCTCCTTAAGGCCAAAAAACAGGGCCCTGGAAAATCCCTCTGTTCAGATATATATATTCATTTAGACTCTATTCATTTAGAGTCAGATAGATCTATTCATTTAGACTCTTAAAATGTAAATGCCCAAAGGGTTAAAACCATTACTTGTGTTAGTGTTACATAATTATAATAACCTAAATGGATTTTATGATAAAACAAAAATGTGTTTTAATGCTGTATCCCTGTTTTGAATTTTTTTGAAGGTTTTCTTGGAGCAGAAGAAAATGTTAAAAAGTGGCCTTAACATAGCCCACTTTAAACAGCATGTTTCTATAATTGAAAAAGAAACAAAGGAATACTTTCAGAGTTGGGGAGAAAGTGGAGAAAAAAGTAAGCAAAATGTTTTATGTTTGTCCTAACATTTCTACTTCTCTGTGAATAGAAAAGTAGAGTATATATGTGTGTAGTATATAAAAAACAAATTACAGTGTATGTAAAACTACCTTGGATTTATGGGAGGGTTATGTAATGATTACCATGAAGTTGTAACTGAGAATCCAGTTTTTATACTGGGCTGCAAGTTAAGTATTGCCTTCAGAAGCAATTGCTGTGCCCATAGTAGGAAGCAACATCTGCCCACAGGGCAGCAGGACCCAGGGCAGCAGGTCACTATATTCTGGGTCTGGCCTTTGGCCTCTGTAAGAGTTCCAGAATCTTTGTTTTTGGTATACTTAAGTTGATATTGATATATTTTCTAACCATACAAGAAACTGATGTATAAATTAGAATGCCAATGTAATAATGCATGTGAGACATATAATTACAGCACCAAGAAATCCAGAATATTTACTGATACTCTTTTTATTGACAAATATAATTGGAAAGCCAGATGATCATTGGAAGTTCATTTAGTGAATGTGGAATTAACAGGAAATTAATTGGATAATTTTTATTAGTTGAGTGTCATCAAATTATGCTTGCCTGGTGCATTTGTCTCCAGTGTTGGGATATACTAATTGGTGATTATAGTTTTCTTTTACATATCGCCAGTAATTCCATTTTGGCCCTGATCTTCCTACTTTTAACCTGGGAAATAATCTGATCTTTGGCTACTATTCCTTGGGAAGTACCTTATTATTGTCATATGCACTATAAATAACCTTTTTTCTGCTTTTGTTATTGTGACCTGGAAATCAAATAACCACATTTATTCTTTTCATGATGAAGTGCTCATGAGTGGGGTTTTGAGATGTGTTTCTGGGATCTGTTTTGGCTGTTCAGAGGGACAGGGTGCTTCACATTGTTTGGTTTATTGCCCCTCTTTCACATGTCTGTCTACAGACTTTTTTTGATGATATGAATAGGATCTTGTTTGTTCTTGAATTCTGTTTTTAATTCTCAATTTTCTTTCACTTTTTGGAAATAGTAATGAGAATAATCTTTTTTTTCTCCCTAGATGTGTTTGAAGCTCTTTCTGAGCTCATAATTTTAACAGCTAGCCATTGTTTGCATGGAAAGGAAATCAGAAGTCAACTCAATGAAAAGGTAGCACAGCTGTATGCAGATTTGGATGGAGGTTTCAGCCATGCAGCCTGGCTGTTACCAGGTTGGCTGCCTTTGCCTAGTTTCAGGTATGGATAAAGAATATATTACACTAGGTTATTTAACTTTGTATAATTATTGTAGTGTTGGTATGCTTTGCCTTAACAAAGATAAAAATTAAACAAGTAAAACATACAAAATGGGTAAGAATATGAATCCCCTTTCTTCTATAAGAATTCAAGACAAATTTTCTTTATATAATTAGCTCATTTAAAGTAAGTTTCAGTTTATTAAAAAGGTGATTTGTTGTCTGTCTAGTCTAATATTTTATTTAAGTTTTTGTTTTTGAGATGGAGTCTTGCTCTGTTGCCCCAGCTGTAGTGCAGTGGTGTGATCTCGGCTCACTGCAGTCTTTGCCTCCTGTGTTCAAGCAATTCTCCTGCCTCATCCTCCTGAGTAGCTGGGACTACAGGCACGTGCCACCATGCCCAACTAATTTTTGTATTTTTAGTAGAGACAGGGTTTCATCATGTTGGCCAGGCTGGTTTCAAACTCCCGACCTCAGGTGATCCACCTGCCTCAGCCTCCCAAAGTGTTAGGATTACAGGCGTGAGCCACTGAGCCCAGCCTAGTTTAAAAGCCTGCTTACCTCACGTATTCCTTATCCTCAGGAAAGTCTCTGAACTATACCTAAAAGTGATACAGCTCTTTTCTAGCACTTGTTTGAAATCTTTGGTGGCTTTTTATTGTATTGTGAAGTTTCTTTGTTTTAAATATTTGTGCCTTTATTTAATTTTCTGTTTCTTAAGGACAGGGACTGCCTCTGATATAAAGAAATATTGCTCTTAGGACTTGATCTATAGCTTAGTGCTTAGTGTTTTGTATATTAGTAGGCTTTCTATACTTTTGTTGATTTATTGGTGTTTAGGTGACAGATGGGGAGGAGATAGATTGCTAGTCCCTTTTCTTCTATTTCTGCCCCCTCTATCTAGTTACAGATTGGAAGAGGGGTGGGAGTAAAAGGAAGAGCCAGGAGAGATTCCCTAAAGTTCTCTGGAACTCATCATACCTTATATTTGCAAGGAGCTTTGCAGTTTCAAAATGTTTTCATATATCTTATATTAGAACACCCAGCACAGCCCTGGACTCATAGTGGGTTCTCCATAAATGTGCATTTCTTTTCTTTTTTTTTTTTTTGGAGATGGAGTCTCGCTCTCTCGCCCAGGCTGGAGTGCAGTGGCATGAACTTGGCTCACTGCAAGCTCTGCTTCCCAGGTTCACGCCATTCTCCTGCCTCAGCCTCCCGAGTAGCTGGGACTACAGGCACCCGCCACCATGCCTGGCTAATTGTTTTGTACTTTTAGTAGAGATGGGGTTTCACCGTGTTAGCCAGGATGGTCTTGATCTCCCGACCTTGTGATCCGCCCGCCTCGGCCTCCCATAGTGCTGGGATTACAGGCGTGAGCCACTGCACCTGGCCCATAAATGTACATTTCTACCTGCCTGTTTCTACCTGCTCTGTCTCTTGGATGAAGTCAGAGCTTGCTATGTTAGGCCCTTCACATTCTGGCCCAGTCTTTCTTTCTTCTACTCATACCAACTAATTTAACCAGATTATTCAATTCACTTTCTTAAACAGGCCTATGTTTTCCTGGTTCGACTGTATTCATACAGTTAAGCCCCAACATCTTCTCTTCTGTACACATGGTTTCACTTGATCCTCAATAACAGATTAACAGTCTTGTAAATGAAACAGGGTAGGAGTTTTTTTTAGAAGGCTTGATTTAAGAGGGGGCTTGGGAGTCAGACTGCCTAGTTTTAAATTCCAGCTCCAATGTTTGCTTTCTGTGTGATCTTATGCAGCTAGCTATAACTTGAGGTTAATAGTATGTACCTCACAGGAAGATAAAAGTGAGTAATTCATGTAAAACACTTAACATGGTACCTGCTACATAGTGAACATACTATTTAAAGGTAAAGTTTAGGAGTTGAAGCTTGTTTTCTGAATCTGCTAGTATTTTCACCCCCTACAAAAAACTATTGTATTAGAAAGTGAAAAGTAGAACCAGATTCCATAGAAGAACCAGAGTGGCTCTTCTGCTTTAAGACTTGATTTGGTATTAAAATTGGAATTTTATGTTAATTTAAAAGAGTATCCTACTTTCTGTTGAACTGGAAAATACTTCTAAAGGAATTTCTTGCTTGTTTTAGGCCTTTAGTTTGAACACAGGCAATGTATTAAGAATCTGGAATATATATGTTAAATAAAGCACAGTTCTTGCCCTTAGGGACTATGGACATTTTTAACAATGTAAGATTTTCATGACTTCCAGTATGTTCCTGGTTCTGATTTTTTTGTCAATTATTTTAGAGTCATTAAAGTTGGTTAAATAAGATGCTTTGTGCTCGGTCCTGGTTCTCAAAATGAATTTGATCCTAGAAGGTTATTTCTTTATTTAAGAAAATCATCTTTATCTTTTAATTACAGACGCAGGGACAGAGCTCATCGGGAAATCAAGGATATTTTCTATAAGGCAATCCAGAAACGCAGACAGTCTCAAGAAAAAATTGATGACATTCTCCAAACTTTACTAGATGCTACATACAAGTAAGAGCTATTCAGATAACATATTAAGCTGAAGCAGGAAATTACACATTAAAACACAGTTAAATAGTATTTCCAGTTAAAAAACAGTGATGCTGGCAAAATAAGTTGGTAGCTGTGATCTTTGGACTTTTTAAATTGTTGAGACATAAACTATTGGCATCCTGTGTCTTACTGTAATCCCAGTGACTGGGTATGGTAAAAGTTTGCTAATGAACTGTAATGGAGTCTTTTGTAATCAAAATCGTTTTGTGCTGGTCTATCTCTTCCCTAAGAGAAAAAAAACTCTTGACTTGTGATAGTCAAATATAAGAGACTACTATACCTGAAAAATGTATTCATTATGACACTTTATTTAAAGGTTGAGGCATGAAATGTATCTGCCAAAATGTTAAATTTGTGTCTTTGGTTCATTCCTTAGGGATGGGCGTCCTTTGACTGATGATGAAGTAGCAGGGATGCTTATTGGATTACTCTTGGCAGGGCAGCATACATCCTCAACTACTAGTGCTTGGATGGGCTTCTTTTTGGCCAGAGACAAAACACTTCAAGAAAAATGTTATTTAGAACAGAAAACAGTCTGTGGAGAGAATCTGCCTCCTTTAACTTATGACCAGGTTTGTTGGATTTTTCAGTTTCATTGCTGCCTTATGACTTTGAGGATCTGTGGCTAATTTTTAAAAGGGACAATTTGAGATTTTCTATATACTATAGCTTAAATTGATCAGCTTCTCTATTTTTAGCAAATTCCCTATAACCTTACCTAAAATATCTTAATGTTATTGCTTCTTGCCATTAAGCTTTATCAGATATGTTTTGGGTTGATGGCTTAGAGATCCTTGGGGATGTTTCTTTGGTACTTACTTCCTCTGCTTCAAAGTCTGGCTTCTGTACATAGAGGATATTATGTGCATGTTGTGTGTCTTATGAAGTGTAGAAGCCTCTGAATTACTTAGAATTCTATATGTCCAGAGTGGCCTGGGCATGAGCAGAGACTTCTAAAAGTAGTAGTAGTAGTAATGAGAACAAGACATTTACAAATACTACATGCAGCTTGCTGGGTGGAAAGGAAGAGAGGACAACTCACTGCACAACCTGACATTCCATCTTGGAAGCAAACCTTGGTGATGTCATCTTCCTGTTATCTTTTGTGCTTTTGGTCCTATATTAATATGGCACATTACACTGATTTTCAGATGTTAATTGTATTCCTGGGATAAATCCTACTTTGTCATGGTGCATAGTTCTTTCCATATGTTACTACATATAAACTTGCTGGTGTTTTGTTGAGGATTTTTGCATCTATATTCATAAAGGATATTGATCTCTAGTTTCACTGTGATGTCTTTGACTGGTTTTGATATCAGGATCATACTCATCTCATAGAATGAATTTGGAAGTATTCTTTTTTTCTTCTAATTTTTGGAAGAGTTTTTGGATGATTGGTGTTAATCCTTTTTTACATATTTGCAAAAATTCAACAGTGAAATCATCTAGATCTGTGCTTTTCTTTCTGAGAAGACTTTACTTACTAATTCAATTTATTTGTTACAGGTTTATTCAGATATTCCATTTCTTCTTATGTCAGTTTCAGTAGTTTATATCTCTCTAGGAATTTGTCCATTTCATCTAGGTTACCTAATTTGTTGGCATACAATTGTTCATAGTATTCTCATAATCCTTTTTATTTCTGTAAGCTCAGTAGTGATGTCTCAACACTCATTCTTGTTTTTAGTAACTTAAAATAACAGCTTAACTGATATATTTACATAGCATAAATCCATCCATTTAAAATGTACACTTTGTGGTTTTTAGCATATTAAGAGTTGGGAAACCATCATCATAATTTAATTTTAGAACATTTACATGACTCCCAAAAGAGAGCTGGTACCCATTAGCAGTCATGCTTCATTCTCCCTGACCGCTGCCCCTGGCAACCATTAATCTCCTTTTGCCTCTGTGAGTTTGCCTATTCTGGATATTTCATATAAATGGGATCATACAATTTGTAGTCTTTTGTGACTACCTTGTTTCACTTAGCATGTTATCAGGGTTCTTCCATGTTGTAGCATGTATCAGTACTTCAGTCTTTGTTATTACCAATAATATTCCATTATATGGATAGACCACATTTTGTTTATCTGTTCATCAGTTGATAGACATTTGAGTTGTTTCCACCTTTTAAGCTATTATGAATAATGCCGCTCTAAACGTTTGTGTACTGATTTTATGTGGACATGTGTTTTCAATTTTGGGGGGTCATACCTAGAAGTAGAATTGCTGGGTTATAAGGTAACTTTGAAGAACTGCCAGACTGTTTTAAAAAGTGGCTGCACCACTTTCAAATCTCACTAAACAGTATATGTTGGTCCTGACTTCACCCCCTCACCAAACTTGTTACTTGATTTTTTTATTATAATAGGTGTGAAGTGGTACTTTTTTTTTTTTTTTTTTTTTGAGACAGAGTCTTGGTGCGATGCCCAGGCTCTAGTGCAATGGCGCGACCTTGGCTTACTGCAACCTCGGCTTCCCAGGTTCAAGCTATTCTCCTTCCTCAGCCTCCCAAGTAGCTGGGTACACACCACCACGCCTGGCTAATTTTTGTATTTTTGGTAGAGACAAGGTTGTACCATATCGGCCAGGCTGGTCTCGAACTCCTGACCTCAAGTCATCTGCCCGCCTTGGCCTCCCAAAGTGCTGGGATTACAGGTGTGAGCCACCATGCCCAGTTGGTATTTTGTTTTGATTTTGCATTTCCCTGGTGACTAGTGATGTTGAGTGTCTTATGATGTGTTCTTTGGCTTTGGTATACTTCTTTGGAGAAATATCTGCTCACATCCTGTTCCCATATTTAAAATGAGTTGTCTTTTTATTATTGAGTTGTAAGAGTTCATCTTTTTTTTTAATGTGCTTTTGGTGTCAGAGAAACCAATGCCTAATCAAAGTGTATGAAGATTTATTTCTGTGTATTCTTCTTAGTGTTTTGTAGTTTCATATCTTACATTTAGGTCTTTGATCCATTATGAATTAATTTGTGTATATGGTGTGAGGTCATCATTCTTTTGCATGTGTTTATCCAGTTGTCCCACACTGTTTGTTGAAAAGACTATTTTTTCCACGTTGAATTGTCTTTGTAAAAAAATCTATTATAGCCAGGCGCAGTGGCACGTGCCTGTATTCTCAGCTACTGAGAAGCTGAGACGGGAAGGTCGCTTGAGCTCAGGACTTGGGGTCCAGCCTGGGCAACATAGCGAAACCCTATCTCTGAAAAAATAAATACATTTTAAAAAGCCTCTTGACCATAAATTTAAGGCTTTATTTCTGGACTCAGTTCTATTCCATTGATATGTTTAGTCTGATGCCATTACGTAGTTTTGTAATAAGTTTTGAATTCGGGAGTGTGAGTCCTCTGATTTTGTCCTTTTCAAGGCTGTTTATCTACTCCTAGTCCCTTTACTTTCCATATGAATTTTGGGGTCAGTGTGTCAGTTTCTGCAAAGAAGCTAGCTGAGATTTTTGACAATGATTGCATTGTATCGCCATATTAATTTGGGAGCACAATTTTAGTCTTTAAATCTGTGAACATGGGATGTCTTTCTCTTATTTTAGTTCTTTAATTTCTTTCAACAATGTTTTATAGTTTTTGGTGCACAATGTTTAAACTTCTCTTGTTAAATGTATTCTTAAGTATTTTATTATTGTTATTTTTTTGATGTTATTCTTTCTTCTGCCAGTCCAAATCTGCTGTTGATCCCCTCAGGTGAATTTTTCATTTCAGTTCTCATACTTCTCAGTTCTTGAATTTCTATTTGGTTCTCTAAAAAAATAATATATTGATATTCTCCATTTTACTAGAGATATCTAGGCATATTTTACTATAGTTCTTTGAACCTATTTATAATAGCTGATTTAAATTCATTATCTAGTAAGTCCAATGTCTGGGCTTCTTCATGGATAGTTTCTGTTAAACTGCTTGCTTTTTCTATGTACTGGCCATACTTTCCTGTTTTGGTGTGTTTTTTGTAATTTTTTTGTTGAAAACTGTACGTTTAAAATAATGTGGCAACTGTGGAAATCAGATGCCCTCCTCCCTGGGTTTATTGTTGCTGGCTCTTTGTTGTTGTTGTTGTTGCTGCTGCTGTTTGTTTACTGTGTTTCCTGGATTAATTATGTCATTCCTTGTTCAGTGAGGTCACTGAAATCTCTGCTTGCTTACTTTAGTGGGCATCTAATATTTGGACAGAGATTTACTGAAGTGCTTTGAACAGCCAGTCTCCTAGCTTTTGCTGAAAGGCTCTGTATGTGTGTGTTAGGGGATGTTATTAACACTCCAACAGGCAGTTACAAGTCTGCCTTCACTACCTGTGTGTACAGGTCAGCCAGAGGTAAAAGATTACAGCCTCTTAGATCTTACCTGGGCATATGCATGGTCTTATACATATGTGTGGCCTTCAAGATTCTCTTATGTTGGAACTTTTCAAAGTCTCCTGTGGACATCTTACTCCCCAGTTTTCCCTTTTAAACTTCTTGTTCTGTCTCTTAGCACCAACTGATATCACCATCTCAGGCGCCTTCAGTGTTAAACAATTTTTGCTAAATATTTTTGGAAAATTTGCTCTGGCTCCTCTAATAGTTGTTAGGCTTCTGGCTTTCACAGCTGCTATAGTTGTCATGCTGTTGGTTTCCGGGGCTACCATGGATTTGGGGAGAGGAGGATGAAAGAAATACAACTTACACTACCACAAAGCTTACTCTTCTTACCAAGATTCAGATTTCTTTTTCTTGAATTAACTCTCCTTAGATTGTTGCAAGCCTTTGGTTAATCTTCCAGAATTTTGAAAAAGTTGACATTAAGATTGTTGCTACTGTTTTCATTTTTTGGAGGAGTGAATTTTTGTAGGTTCTTACTTCATTCTTCAGGGCGATCGCTTCTGTTACCTTGCCCTCCTTTTTCACCATGGACAGTGGTAGAGCATGATAACCCCAGCCACCCTGAACCAGTTACCTCTGTACTTTTAGCTGGAATGCAAGCTGTCTTGTACTAACCAAGAAGTTAAACTAATTTTTTGTACTGTTGAAGTATGTTATTTATAACAATCAGGAAATGCTTTCTCATTTTAGCTCAAGGATCTAAATTTACTTGATCGCTGTATAAAAGAAACATTAAGACTTAGACCTCCTATAATGATCATGATGAGAATGGCCAGAACTCCTCAGGTGAGTATCTTGGCTACATCTTCCCCTCTATACCCCCAGTTTTTATTTATCAAAAAGAAGAAATAGGTGGGTGTGGTGGTTCACACCTGTAATCTCAACACTTTGGGAGGCTGAGGTGGGAGGATCACTTGAGGCCAGAATTTGAGACCAGCCTGGGCAACATAGTGAGACTGACCTCATCTCTACAAAATTTTTTCTAAAAATTAGCTGGCCATAATGGCACATGCCTGTGGTCCCAGCTGTTTGGGAGGCTGATGTGGGTAGATTGCTTGAGCCTGGGAGGTTGAAACTGCAGTAATCCATGATCACGCCACTGCATTGCTGCCTGGGCAACAGAGCAAGACCCTGTCTCAAAAAAAATAAAAAAGAAAGAAAAAGAAAAGAAAAGAGGAAGTAGAGTAGCATAAAAGAGATTTTTTTAAATTAAAAAAGTAGAATAATCACTTCTACCTAATCTTCAGTTTTATATACTCTAAAAACATATTTTTACCTAATTGTAGATAGTATACGTGCGCTAATCTTTTTTTTTTTTTTTTTTTTGAGACGGCATTTCACTCTTGTTGCCCAGGCTGGAGTGCAGTGGTGCGATCTCAGCTCACCACAACCTCCGCCTCCCGGGTTCAAGCAATTCTTCTGCCTCAGCCTCCCAAGTAGCTGGGATTACAGGGGCATGCCACCACGCCTGGCTAATTTTTTGTATTTTAGTAGAGACGGGGTTTATCCATGTTGGTCAGGCTGATCTCGAACTCCCGACCTCAGGTGATCCACCCGCCTTGGCCTCCCAAAGTGCTGGGATTACAGGTGTAATCCCGCGCCCGGCCTACATGCTAATCTTTAATGCTAATCATGTTCTGCATTTTTCTTTAATAATTGGGGTTTTAAAAATCAAAGTACATATTTTTCTTGGTTTTAAAAATAACATTTTGTTGTAAAAAATTGTTAATATGAAGTGTACAAATTGATAGTGAAAGCCTCTCTGAAATTCCAACCCTACCTCCAAGGCATTATGGGTTTGATTTGTGTACTGTGTACTTCCAACCCAACGCTGGCTCACTGGAAATCATCTTGAGTTAAAATAATTTTTAGTTTGCCTATTATCTAGCCAGTTTTTAAATATATGTACAGATGGTTCTTGATTTTTTCTTATAATTTTTTGACTTTATGATGGATTTATCAGGATGTAAACCTATCATAAGTCAAGGAGCATCTGAGTATCCCATGTATATTCATGCTTTATTACACAATGATCTGATTATTTGTCAGCACATTTTTAAATTCTCTAATGAAATGTGTGGCTTTTGTTTATAGACTGTGGCAGGGTATACCATTCCTCCAGGACATCAGGTGTGTGTTTCTCCCACTGTCAATCAAAGACTTAAAGACTCATGGGTAGAACGCCTGGACTTTAATCCTGATCGCTACTTACAGGATAACCCAGCATCAGGGGAAAAGTTTGCCTATGTGCCATTTGGAGCTGGTAAGATGATTTTATTTTAGATTGGAAATGTTTGTTCTGATAACATATTTGTCTCTGTCAAAATATTCCGAATTGTGTTTACAAATTATCTCTCCCTTTCCTCATAGGGACATTTTTGCAAACTTTTTTAGGAGAAGAATCTTTATAAGTTGGAGAAAAATATTTCCTTTGTACTAAATGGAATTGTTCCATAAATCCTTATATAATGCTTCACTACTTCCTAACCTGTCTGGTTTTATTAGGTCTAATTTTTGTAGAACATCCTTGTTTTCCCTTACAATGGTATTTAAAGCTCTCTGTGGATTCTCTTTTAAAGAACCATTGGAGTCAGTACACCATTCAGGGAATTAATTTAGGTTAAATACCATAACAGATTACTAGCATTTCACAAAAAAGCAAAGGCAGTCTTTTAAAATTAAAGCTCTTCTCGATCGTTAGTCAACATTTTTGCTCTCTGAATATCCGTATGAGAAAATGGTCTTTAAATTTGGGCAGGTTGTGTGTAGGCTTGCAAATTTCATTTCCAGTAAGATCCTAAAATAATTTAGCTATACCCTTGTTTCTCCAGTAATTTCTCTGTCCATTGGTTCTCTGTACTGATTAAACTATATTCTATGCTTTAGTCTTTCCAAAGGGATCATTTAAATGACAGATGACTTGTCATTGGTCACACTTTTTCCACATATAAAGGAAAATATAAAGTCCTTTGGGAACTTCAGATCTTAACTTTATGTAATAAATTTAATACTGTGGTGTATAACACAATATATAAAAGAATCATAGTTTTTTTTTTTGAGAGAGTCTTGCTCTGTCACCCAGTCTGGAGTGCAGTGGCACAATCTCTCAGCTCACTGCAACCTCCACCTCTGGGTTCAAGTAATTCTCGTGACTTAGCCTCCTGAGTAGCTGGGATTACAGGTGTGTACCACCACGCTCAGCTAATTTTTGAGCTTTTAGTAGAGACTGGGTTTTGCCATGTTGGCCAGGCTGGTCTCGAATTCCAGGCCTGAAGCAATCTGCCCACCTTGGCCTCCCACAGTGCTGGGATTACAGGCGTGAGCCATGCCACCTGGCCAAAGAATCAGATTGTTAACAGATGGGAAGAGCATTAGTTCTGTAGCCCAAATTCTGCCCCAAAGAGGAATTGTTTCTAAACTAGTAATTATCTGGTTTCCACTTGAACTTTACTAGAAATGGGTTGTGGGTTGTTCAGTTACCTTTTATGATGGCTCATTCCATGTTTGGACAGCTGTCATTTTTAGAGCCTTATGTTAAAGCTGAAATCTGTTTCCTTTTAACATCTCATTTATAGTTGGTCCTAACCATAGTCTCTGAACTTATATTGTATGAGGTATTTGAGTACAGATATAATGTCTCCTCAATCTTTTTTTCAATCTTTGTGTTAGTTTCCTAGGGCTTCTGTAACTAATTACAATATGGGTGGCTTAAAACAATAGAAATATATTCTATCACAGTTTTGGAGGCTGGAAGTGTGAAATCAAGGTATTGGGCAGGACCGTGCTCCTCCTTAAGGTTCTACAGGAGAATCCTTCCTTGCATCTTCCTAGCTTCTGGTGGCTCTTGGCAACCCTTGGCTTGTAACTACATTGTTCCAATTACTACCCCTGTCTTCAACAGGCTTTCTTCTTGTTCATGTCTCTGTATCTTAACCTGGCATTCTTATAAGGACACCAGTCATTGGATCTAAGTCCTACCCTAAGTCAGGGTCATCTCATCTTAAATAATTGTGTATATAAAGATCCTATTTCCCAATTAAGATCACATTCTAAGGTTCTGGATGGACTTGAATTTATGGGGGGATATATGATCTTACGTTAATCTTGTTAAATATCACATTACATGTCTCTAATTTCTTTACTCATTCTTTTACCTCGTAATTGTGCTGTTTATTTATGTTGGTGCATATAGTTCATTCATTTTCATAATATTACATTTTGTGAATCATCAGAATTTATCTACTCTTATGTTGATTCAGTTAGGATACTTCTTGCTTGTTGTGATTAAATCCTTGGACTATTCTTCCTGTAAGCCAAGCTTCTCTTTAGTTGTTATATTTGAAATATGGACCAATTTGTAAATGCTCATCTTAAATGTCACTCCTAGAAATAAGTACAGTTATGGGCCAAGCAAGCACTGTGCTAAGCACTATCAGTTTAGGTTTTTTCTTTTGATGAAAAATCTTGCAATGAAATGCCCAAATCTTAAGTCAACATTCATTGAGTTTTGACAAATGAATAACCTTTAGTTTAGTCCAATGTATCAATCTTTTAAATGGTTATTGCTTTCTGGCCCTGTCTTAAAATTTTTGCTTAGCCCCTGAGTCATGAAGATATTCTCCTGTTCTTCTCTACTGAAATTTATGCTGTTAGCATCATGGTTTGTGACCCTTCTTGAATTAGTATTTGATTATGGTGTGACATAGGAGTTGAATTTCATTTTTCCCCCATGTAATATCTAGTTATTCCTGGACCTTATGTTGAAAAGACTTGCTTTTCCTCATTGGCTTGCTTTGGTGTCTGTATTGATAATCAAATAACCATAAAAATATTCTGTTCTGGGCTCTCTGCTCTGTTCCACTGATCTATTTGTTGATCCTTACCTAGTACCACTCTGTTTTATCTTTAGTCTTGAAGTCAGATTTGAAATCAGTTTTATGTCCTCCAACTCAGTTCTTTTTCCAAGATTGCTTTGGATATCCTAGGTCCTTTGCATTTTTATATGCATTTTAGAATCAGCTTGTCAGTTTCTACATCGGTGTGACTTTTTAGTATATTATTTTGGGTTCATTAAATCTCATTTTCTTCCATAATCATTTATAATGACATTTGAGGTTTGACTGGAAGGTTTTCATATTGACTTTTAACTAGGGCTTTCTTGGGACAAACAGAATATTCTACTATATTCCCAAACTAGATTACCATCTTATGATTCAAACTTTCCATATATTTAACCCAGATATATATTTTCAGAAAAAGTAATTGGAAAAGTTATGTGATCAGTCAAGTACTGTTTTCCTAAAATGTGGTATTGAAAATCTCCTGGAATTTTTAATAATTCATGTTGTTTTATGTGAAAAGAATGTCATCTTTTTATTATATTATCTGTACATTTGCTGTTCATCTAAAATGTAGATAATATCACCCCAGGCTAAAAAGGATGAGAAAGAATTTAAACTGATTCTTATAACTTTTTCTTTTTTTTAGGGCGTCATCGTTGTATTGGGGAAAATTTTGCCTATGTTCAAATTAAGACAATTTGGTCCACTATGCTTCGTTTATATGAATTTGATCTCATTGATGGATACTTTCCCACTGTGAATTATACAACTATGATTCACACCCCTGAAAACCCAGTTATCCGTTACAAACGAAGATCAAAATGAAAAAGGTTGCAAGGAACTAATATATGTGATTATCACTGTAAGCCACAAAGGCATTCGAAGAGAATGAAGTGTACAAAACAACTCTTGTAGTTTACTGTTTTTTTGAGTGTGTAATTCTAAAAGCCAGTTTATGATTTAGTATTTTGTTAACTGAATGGTTCTATCAAATATAATAGCATTTGAAACATTTTCTAATAGTTATGATACTTATACATGTGCTTTCAGGAAGTTCCTTAGTGAAACAATTGTTCAGGGGGGATCTAGGTAATTGGCAGATTCTAAATAATATAATTTCCAGATAGTAATTTTAAGAGTACTCATCGCTCTTGCCAAATAAGTTCAGGGTATTCAAATCTTGGACTAGTCCTGCAAGGTATAAAGAATAAAAATCCCAGTGAGATACTTGGAAACCACAGCTTATTATTTATCTGGGCAATTATTGTGTGTGTGAGGATGGAAGGGTAGGGAATAATCGAACATCTAAAGCCTTGAATAAGAGAATACTAATTGTTTTGGTATGATGATACTCAGAAATGGAGATATTATAGGAAAAAGAAATCCTTTGGAATTTTAACTAAAATCACTGCATATGGGAAATTAAGAGATCCAGGACCATATTTGATAAGATTTCCTAAAAATAATGTAATTATTAATGCTAAAGACTGCTCATGTATCTTGATCTAATTACTAAATAATTACATATTTACCTGATAAATATGTATCTAGTTCTACAAGGTCACATTTATGTGGAAGTCCAAAATCAAGTCCTTAGGGGATAATTTTGTTTTGGCTCAGTTGTTCCCTGCTTCCTTTTTTTTTTTTTTTTTTGAGATGGAGTCTCGCTCTGTTGCCCAGGCTGGAGTGCAGTGGTGCGATCTCAGCTCACTGCATCCTCTGCCTCAGCCTTCCAAGTAGTTGGGATTACAGGCACCTGCCACCATGCCTGGCTAATTTTTTGTATTTTTAGTAGAGACGGGGTTTCACTATGTTGGCTAGGCTGGTCTTGAACTCCTGACCTCGTGATCCACCCGCCTTGGCCTCCCAAAGTGCTGGGATTACAGGCATGAGCCACCGCACCTGGCCTTCCCTGCTTCCTCTCTAGAATCCAATTAGGGATGTTTGTTACTACTCATATTGATTAAAACAGTTAACGAACTTTTTTCTTTTTAAAATGTGAGATCAGTGAACTCTGGTTTTAAGATAATCTGAAACAAGGTCCTTGGGAGTAATAAAATTGGTCATATTCTGTAAAGCACATTCTGTTTAGGAATCAACTTATCTCAAATTGTAACTCGGGGCCTAACTATATGAGATGGCTGAAAAAATACCACATCGTCTGTTTTCACTAGGTGATGCCAAAATATTTTGCTTTATGTATATTACAGTTCTTTTTAAAACACTGGAAGACTCATGTTAAACTCTAATTGTGAAGGCAGAATCTCTGCTAATTTTTCACATTAAAATTCTCTTTGAAAAAATACAGTCTGTATTCATGAATTGTAAAATATGTGCTTCAGTGAGCAGAGTTAGGGAATCCAGGAACTTGGGTGGGGAAAAATTACATCTTTATTTGCACTAATTTCTAACTGCAATTTAGTATTTATTTCAATTATGAATTTGGGCAGCATTAGCAGTATTTATTAGCAGTATCCATGATTTTGTCAATAGAAATCTCAGATATTTTCATATTACAGATGTTACAGATTTCTTGAAGTATCTAGTTACGACCCTGAGATAAGGCTAGTCTAATGTTTAGTGAATAGTTTTAGACTTACTTAACAGATTTCATTTTTAATCACAGACTAATTAATTATTGAGGTGCATAAACAAGTGTGATTGCAGAGGCCTACTATCATAAGGAGGCGTGGTAGTCAAACAATGGCACTGAACTCAGCTTGATCAGATCATTTGTCCATCTGTTTTTTTCTCCACTGTCTCTTAGAGCAGAATAGCCTTGAATGGCAAGCCATGCTAGCTGAAAAAGGTTTTTACCCACAACCTGCCCCTTCAACTAACTGCTTTAGAGTACGTTTGCTATTTTTAGAATTCCTCTTATTGGAACCCAGCTTCTAATGTGGAAAATTTAAGTATAGTTGGCTCCTTTTATTTGTGGGTTCTGTATCCTCTGATTCAACCAACTGCAGGTTCAAAATATTAAAAATAAAACCCCACAATAAAAAAATACAGTATTAGCAACTATTTACATAATGTTCACATTGTATTAGGTATCAAATAATCTGGAGATGATTTGAAGTACACAGGAGGATGTATGTAGACTATTTGCAAATAGCACATTGTTTTATAAGAGACTTAAGCATTTGCGGACTGTAGTATCCAAGGGGGATCCTGGAACTAATCCCCCACACATGCCGAGGGATGACTGAAATTAGAAATGTTCAAGCATGTACAACTTTCTACCATGCCTGTTTGTGTTGGTATAAATCATGGAACATCAAATAATAAGACAAAATCCTCCAGGTGTAAGCATCAAATACTAGTCCTCTTGCTGTTTTAGTGAGTTGCCACGTTATTGAGGAGGACTCCAGATGAGAAATAACATTGCGATCTGTATTATCTCTGTGAGAGCCTCCCAGTCTGAATTTGGCTTGGACAACAGGGATACTGTTTAATTCGGCTGCAATGTGATTAAGATCTTTTGAGTTAATGATTTCTTCATCTTTTTAGTGGGCCATGGATTTGTGAGAACACATCTTTGGAAACAAGTAACACTAACTGTAATATAGTAAATACTGATTAATCATGAAATACCAATATAGCTTTTAAAAAACACTATGTAGATGTAAAGTTGATACAAAGACACATGGAAAACTTTCAACAGTATTAACTCTAAGATTAGGACAACTTTCTCTGAATCTCTCACTCCTACATATTTGACATAAGTAATGAGATGCTATGTACCAAGAACTATGGCTCAGTTAAAAATGAAGAAGGTTCAAATACAGTGTGGTGAAAATGGTGAAGTCATTTTTATTTCAGTACTTGACAAAATACCCCATAAAATTCAAAACTTCTACCATTATACAAAAATAGGTCTCTACAAGTGATATTATCTGTCTTCATCACCAGTAGAATATATTAGGCAAAACATGTAACTTCAGTAGCCTTATAAGAAAAGTGCAGGACACCTCGAGCTACACATTCAGCAGTATTGTAATGCGTAAAAGTTTAATCTTTTCACCCATTTGAAAAATACACAAGGTTTATAATTTAATGTTTTAAATTAGCATTCCACAAATATACAGGTAATTCAATAATTATTGTGCATGAATACATACACAATGCTTATATATACAAATTCCAGTTTGTTTTCATGTGCTGGCAAGGGATTTGTATACAATCATAAGCTGTGTTCATATTGGTCCCATTGAATATTCACAATACAAAAACACAAAAGAACCATTGATTTACAAAAGGAAATCTATTTAAAATCACTTCAATTAATGATGTTTCAAAGGATTATCTTCTCATGCCAGCATGAAATTGAGTAGTTGAACCTATGAGAGAAAAACAGGAAATTCAACTGATTTCAAATTACATTGCTACCTGTATCAGACCCACCAGAGTTCACACAAAGGAAATTATTATTATTCTCCATTTTTTTAAAGCCCTTTTTTTCCTTAAAATGTCCTCTTCATACTTAAACTGAGTCTCTCCCCACTACCCCCAAGATGGAGTGTTACTCTGTTGCCCAGGCTGGAATTCAGTGGTGTGATCTTGGCTCACTGCAACCCCCGCCTCCCGGGTTCAAGTGATTCTCCTGCCTCAGCCTCTGAGTAGCTGGGACTACCCACACATGCCACCATGTCCAGCAAATTTTTGTATTTTTAGTGGAGACGGGGTTTCACCATGTTGGCCAGGCTAGTCTCGAACTGGTTGGTCTTGAACTCCTGACCTAGTGATCCGCCTGCCTCGGCCGCCCAAAGTGCTGGGATTACAGGCATGAGCCACCGCGCCCAGCTCATATACTTAAGCTGACTTTTAAGAGATTTTGAATATATATGTAAAAATCACCATGACTGGCTCTATGGCAAGGTAGGTGAGACTAATATTTAGAGTTTTTTTAAAGTGCTCTCAAAGTTGAATGTTCTATACCTCATACATTTTTGAAAAATCTTTTGGTCTTCAAAATCTGGGTCTTGTGAAATTTGGATGCTCAAAACAAAACAAGCCTAGGCAAACCAACAAACTCAGCTATGATAATAAAAGTTTCCTATTACTACAAGATGCTTGGGTGTAAACAAATCATTTCTTGAAGGAAGAGATAAACTACTCAATGATTCAAAGTCTCTGAATCAGGAGTGAACTGAAGTGAGGGAAAAGAGGTTTTCCTTCCATGAACAGGGAATCCACCTTTATTTTAAAGTATGAATTCTTTTTTGTTTTTGAACAAAGAAAAAATAATCCTTACAAAGTATTTTAAATGGGATAGTTTTTTTCGATGATACATAAAAGCACAATATAGTAGCAGGGATAATGGTTACATTAAGTGCTTAAAGTAAGTGCTTCCGCCTTAACTCCACCCGATTTGCATGCCTTACCACTTTCTTTTTTTTTTTTTTTCCTTTGAGACAGGGTCTCGCTCTGCTGCCCAGGCTGGAGTGCTGCGGCACGGCCTTACCACTTTCTGCCATGCGCTACTTAGGAATACGTTCTCCAGTTAGGCTCTGTAGACTCAGAGTACCTTGCACACTGGTGCTCATTGTGCATTTTGTGTCATCAGTCCGCTGAATGAACATAGTAGGAAATCATTTTTGGGAGGAGTGGGATCTGGGGTGATAAATCATATTTTCACTTAAATTATTTAAAGTCAGTTTCTCTGCTGGTTACAAGAGTTTAAGCTTTGGCTAACTTAATAATTAGCTCATGCACTAAACTGGAAGCTTTGATTATCCTAATGAGTGTGAAAGAATTTCAAAGAAAGGGGAGCTGTGGGTCTCGCACTGTGGTGCTGCCAAGATGTGGTTAAACTCAGAGCACCTGACTGTACAGTTCCAAGTCGTCTTTGCAGTGCCTCTAGCCGAGTGATATAATCTGTTAGGGCTCTGTCAGGATCGTAATTCTGAAGCTGAGAACATGCTAAAGAACCAGGATTGAAATCAGCTGGAGCGCCTGGGTACCTAAAGGATTAAAAATATGTACATGAATCAAGTTATCCAGAAATATGCATGTAAGTTACCAACCTGCCTCCACTCCCTTCCCCAAAAAGGTGGGTCACTTGTACACACATAATGTATCTCCTCCAAGCTTCAGCTTTGGAGCTTGGGATGAGAAAGAGACAACTCTCCAATGAATTCAAAGATGCTACTAAGTCAACATAAGAATGTCCAATACAATGCTTGTGGCAGAGGTCTCAATAAATTGGGTATGTATAAATGTATCTTGTCATGAAGACTGTTAAGCTTTTCATAATGATCAGAGTATCAATTTTAGTCAATACTTTTCCCAATATCTAACCATAGCATACACTAAATAACACTTGGTCAGCTTGTTTGCTATACGCTTGGAAATCAGTTACAAATTTAAACACTGGTTTTTACATTTTTACATTAAGCCTTAGGTTATGTATATTTTTTTCTTTTTTTTTTTTTTTGGAGACCAAATCTTGCTTTGTTGCCCAGGCTAGAGTGCAGTGGCGTGACCTCGGCTCACTGCAACCTCCACCTCCTGAGTTCAAGCAATTCTCCTGCCTCAGCCTCCCGAGTAGCTGGGATTACAGGCACCCACCACCATGCCCAGCCAATTTTTTTGTATTTTTTTTTGAGACAGAGTCTCGCTCCGTTGCCCAGGCCAGAGTGCAGTGGCGCAATCTCAGCTCACTGCCAGCTCCGCCTCCCGGGTTCACACCATTCTCCTGCCTCAGCCTCCCGAGTAGCTGGGACCACAGGCGCCTGCCACCACGCCTGGCTAATTTTTTGTATTTTTAGTAGAGACAGGGTTTCACCATGTTGGCCAGGCTAGTCTCCAACTAGCTGGTCTTGAACTCCTGACCTCATGATCTGCCCGCCTCAGCCTCCCAAAGTGCTGGGATTATAGGTGTGAGCCACTGCACCTGGTCATATTATGTAAATTATATATAACAAAGATGTCTATCTCAATGCAAAGAAGTCAAAGCCCTAAAAATGTCCATTTTTCTCTGTTAAATATTAATACATTTAACAATTCCAGGCAGGTTTTCTCATATTCTTACCTATTCTGAAATGGTAAAGGGGACCTAATATAGTCCAGATCTGATCTTGAGCGATACGTAGTATGTCTTGGTTCTCCATATAACTCCAGCCCACCAGAAGAATGATAAAATGAGTCAGTCTTTTCTGCACCTAAAGTAACCCAAAATATTCCTTGTAAAGAAAAATAAAATCCCAAGACCTTAAAAAATTTCTACAAAATAGGTAACTGCTCAAAAGACTATTATACTATATTATACAATCTCCTATTTATAGTCATTTTCTATTATTCTTGCTAAAGGAGAAAATAGTACAAACAAAAATTTGGCTTTCAAATGTTATTTTGTTTACTTTTGAATATGAGTATTTCTGATATCTGGAATTATGTCTCAAAGAAAATTATTTAATTGGCATATTTTCTTCTTTAAAGACCTTAGCTCTAAGTAGATGAGAGGTGAGGGGTGTCTGAGTGGGTGTGGCTTGTGGGAAATGATGTGGATAAAAAATATTAGACCAATGTAACCATTCCAATCTACTGACTTGAAACCAAGATTTGCTAACTTTTAATAAAACACAACTTATTATGGTACAAATTTCAGCTGTTTCAGTGTAATGATATTTCAAAATACTTTGTGTAGGGTACCAAATCTATTTCCCCTCTCTAGGATGCTCAGCTCCTGGTAGAGTATGTAAAGGTGGTTTACTATGAATACACAGCACAGGGATGCTGTGTCCTCTGTGTGCTCCCCAGATTCGGACCTCATCTTTATTGCCAGAAATGTTCAAGCCCTAGTTTGTTTCCACTTCTAGGTGTAGACAGAAGGAATTTTAGCTGTTACCATTATTATACAACCTGTTGGTAAACTCAGAAACTTGTTTGAATATTGTTAAATTATGAAAACTTCCTAATTCTTCCATATGACTAACAGCAATCCTGTCTTGAACCGTGCCTTAAATGCAGTTATGAAGAGTGTGGGCTCTGGAGCCAGACTGCCAGTGTTTGGTCCTGGTTCCATCACTTCCCTACTGGCCATTCTGGGGCAAATGACTTGTGTTTTCCATGCCTCGATTTTTCATCTAAAAGTGAGAGTAGTAAAACTGTACTTATATCATAGGATTGGGAGAATACATGAAAAGAGCACGGCCTGGTGCAGACTAAGTTCTCCATGAAAATCAGTTATTATTACCCTCTTTAAAACAGTGAAGTTACCTAGTTTTGGCAGTTATAAGGGCTTTGTCTTTGGAAAACATTGCTTCCAGAATTCATTACTTGGTAAGTATTACACATGCAGTAATTCAGAGCAGCTGTCCCCAACCTTTTTGGCACCAGGGACACATTTCATGGAAGACAATTTTTCCATGGACCCAAAGGGGCCAGAATGGTTTCTGGATGAAACTGTTCCACCCCAGATAATCAGGCATTAGTTAGATTCTCATAAGGAGCACGCAACCTAGATTCCTCACATGTGCAGTTCACAATAGGATTTGTGCTCCTATGAGAATCTAATGCCACGGCTGATCTGACAGGAGGTGGAGCTCGGGCAGTAATGCCCGCTGCTCACCTGCTGCTGTGCGGCCTGGTTCCTAACAGGCCACAGACAAGTATGGTCCATAGTCTGGGGGTGGGGGACCTCTGATTTAGAGAGTCATAAACATAAGAAAATATGCTATTTTGACTTCACCTTGATTCAGTCCAAAGCCATCTCTGTTAATATTGATGGAAACAGAACCTGTGACTCGATGCCACCGTCGAACCAAAAATTTCATTCTAAAAAAGATTCCAAGATAAAATTTCACAGCCCATCTATAAACAGTATATACATTTCCTACAAAAATCACATCACACGTTTAAATATGAACATAGAACAAATGTCAAATTTCACAATTGCCCAATTAAACTATGTCAATGCCTGTTGTGACAAAATCAACTGGAACGGAAGAATAGGGACTCAAAATCCCCTCATCCCCTTCCCAAGAGGCATTAGAGGTCTCTTATATTGCCAGCATCAGGTTCCAGCTTGAGGGATAAATGGGGTATAAGGAGATGGAAGGCAAAAGTAGATGGGAAAAGCAGATAGGCAAAGAAAGGGTGAGAAGTAATGAAAAGAGAAAAGAACAGAGAATAAAGGGCAGATGAGATAAGAAGAGAACAAAAAGACCCTTAAATTGGCAATAAGAATGTGCTGGGAATGCTGCAAGGTGGGTGAGGCTCTTGTCCCTTTGATCAGGGACAAAAAAACGTTGGTTTCAAAAGGAATGGGAGTGTTAGCTTCATGAACCAGGTGCAGCAAGTTACGACCTGCCCCATCTTGGCCCAGGGAGCTTTTGGAGCACCAGTTTTGATTTACTTTGAATCAGTTCCAAGGCTCCATCTTAGGAGGGTCAAAATATGATAAACATAATCTTGGATAAGAAAAAGTGGGGCAGAGTGAAGTATGTCAATAACGACTTCTACACCGCTCTCATGAAGCCTCTCTAGATCCCTCTAATCAAAATTACTAGCTAACTCCTGTGACCTCCCATTTACTTATTATATTCTAAGTTCTGTGCATATTAGTCTTCCCCACTAGAAAGTGAGCTGCCTTTAGGTATTTAGGCAGGATTATATATTTTTTCATCAATGCATCTACCAGCACTTACCCTGGTTTACTCTATACAAGGTGATGAAGGAAATGAAAGGTGAGGAAGAGTAAATGAAACCAGGAGACTACAATATGGAATATCAGAAGCAAGGAGGGTCTAAGGCCCACAGTTAAGATAAAACTTGTGCTCCTGTTTCCAGAGCCAGCATGAATGAGACTTGGGAGACTGGGCTGGTTGTCCTAGCTCTATCACTACTGGCTTTGTAACCTCTCCCTGCCTCAGTTTCCTCAAGTGTGAAATGAGATTCTGGACTAGGTGATCTCAGCTTCCAATTAAAAAACTGTGCCATATTTTTAGAGAAAAATAGGCCGGTGCAGTGGCTCACGCCTGTAATCCCAGCACTTTCGGAGGCCGAGGCGGGCGGATCATGAGGTCAGCAGATCGAGACCATCCTGGTTAACACAGTGAAACCCAGTCTCTACTAAAAATACAAAAATATTAGCCGGGCGTGGTGGTGGGCGCCTGTAGTCCCAGCTACTCAGGAGGCTGAGGCAGGAGAATGGCATGAACCCGGGAGGCAGAGCTTGCAGTGAGCTGAGATAGCACCACTGCACTCCAGCCTGGGCAACAGAGCAAGACTCTGTCTCAAAAAAAAAAAAAAAAAAAAAAAAAAATAAATAAATAAATAAATAAAGCAGCATCAGATGTGACCTGATAGAAATAACTTTAAAAAGCAAAATTCCTTTAAGATTCTGTCTGCCTCCTAAAAGGGAGGGGGATGCATGGAGAAGCCTTGGTGTTTGTATGCATATAACCAGGTCAGAAGACTGTAGTGGGCCAGGTCCTCAAAGTAGTTTGAGTCTTGGCTCCATGTCAATCACAGACAGAATGAATACCAGAGTTCTTTGCTTGGAATTACTAGAGAAAGAACAATAAAAGCACTAGCAAAAAGCAAAAATCCAATGCCTTAAAGGCTAACCTCTGACTTGAATGCAGTTAGGAAAGGACCTTCCATAGCTGGGCACCAAAAGTGGGTTATCTTAGCAATGAAGAAAATGAATGTATGTCAGCCTAAGAAGTAATTTGTCAACCACATTTTTAAATTTTATAATCTTTTATTTATTTACATGTGTGAGCTTGTTCATGGGCTTATTCAGATTTTTTTTTTTTTTTTTTGAGACAGAGTCTTGCTCTGTCACCCAGGCTGGAGTGCAGTGGTGCTATCTCAGCTCACTGCAAGCTCCACCTCCCAGGTTCATGCCATTGTCCTGCCTCAGCCTCCCAAGTAGCTGGGACTACAGGCACCCGCCACCACGCCTGGCTAATTTTTTTGTACACTTTTAGCAGAGATGGGGTTTCAGCATAGCCAGGATGGTCTCAATCTCCTGACCTCATGATCTGCCGGCCTCAGCCTCCCAAAGTGCTGGGATTACAGGTGTGAGCCACCACGCCTGGCCTTTTTTTTTTTTTTTTTTTTTTGACAGAGTCTCACTCTGTCACATGGCTGGAGTGTAGTGGCGCTGATCTCGGCTCACTGCAACCTCCGCCGCCCAGGTTCAAGTGATTCTCCTGCCTCAGACTCCCAAGTAGCTGGGACTACAGGTGCCTGCCACTACGCCCAGCTAATTTTTTGTTTTTTTAGTAGAGATAGGGTTTCACCATGTTGGCCAGGCTGGTCTCGATCTCCTGACCTTGTGATTCGCCTGCCTTGGCCTCCCAAAGTGCTGGGATTACAGGCATGAGGCACCACGCCTGGCCCAGATTGTTTTCTAAAAGGGGATTGGATAGGCCAGCTCTGAGTCACCAGCTGCCTGGACCTAGGAAGGCCCTTTTCATAGTCTACACATACCCTGCCAGTATTCCTGCTAAATGAATGAAAACCTAGAAAAAAAAAGCAGACATGCTTCAGTGATGGCACATACCTCCTACTATATAAATATAGAGTATAACCAGCAGAGAATAGAGGGAGAATTAAAAATAACTAATCCTTTTAGAGAGTCTACTAGTAAAATGCATTTTCCTTCAAGTCTTTACCTGGAAATTGCAATGGATACTCTGACGGCCGACCGAAACCTGGTGAAGCCCTTTGGGCGATTGGTGATCACCTCTAGATCCGTGAAAGCTGGCTGCCCCCCCATCCGGGCAAGCAGGGCCAAGGTGGCATCTTCACATTCCTGGAACCCACCCAGTAACAGCAGCAGGTATTTCTTCTGGTAAATGAGAGCCTTTCGAAAACTTTCTGCCCTCAAGTATTTACCATAAATTCTCTATATTTAGGGAAGAGAAGAATGTAAAGACATTAAGAAAACATTCATCCTGCTCTCTAGGGGAAAATAACCTAGATTTTAACAAGTAGTGGTGGTGGTGGTGGTAGTAGTAGTAGTAGTAGTAGTAGTAACAGTAAAACGGCAGGTTCCTATCACTGTTTTCTACTTTATCAGCAAAGTTGAAATTTCAGATAAATTAACCTTTACACTTTTGCCTCTATTAGTCAATGGAGTCTGAATACTAATATTATAGTTAGGCTTCTTGTTTCTTTTAGGTTTTAGCCCTCATTAATCATATTAATTGCAAATATTTTTGTCATCCCAATTTTGTACAGAGCTATTTTTATTAGGGTCACTAATCTATTTATTTATTTATTTATTTATGAGACGGAGTCTCACTCTGTCACCCATACTGGAGTTTAGTGGCGTGATCTCGGCTCACTGCAACCTCCGTCTCCCAGATTCAAGCAATTCTCCTGCCTCAGCCTTCCAAGTAGCTGGGATTACAGGCGCCCACCACCATGCCTGGCTAATTTTTGTATTTCTAGTAGAGATGGGATTTCACCATGTTGGCCAGGCTGATCTCGAACTCCTGACCTCAGTGATCCACCCACCTTGGCCTCCCGAAGTGCTGGGATTACAGGTGTGAGCCACCAGTGCCTGGCCTAATCTAACTTTTTAAATGTTAATGTTTTCTATCCCTTCAGATTCATAAACTGGAATAAATGTTCCAAAAGTTTTTCTTTTTGTTTTGAATTTTATGTTGACTGATTAAGGTAGTTTTAACAACATTCATTATTAGTCACTGGAGAGGCTTTTCAGAGGGCTTACCATTTTACAGAGTATGATGTTCTTACATTGACAATAGTAGAGCTTTTGTTAGGAGTTGAAAAGATACTATTCTTTTGGTCTATTAGGGATGAAACCAGGGAAAGTGGAACCATGAGCCCAGGCTGCCACTGTGACCATTAATAAAGGTTAATCTGGTCCCAGTCCTAGGCATGCCTTTCCAGAAACCTCTGTGACCTGCATTCATGACAAAGACTGAATAAAAAGACCTAGAGACAAAACCTGAATACTATCTACATTTTTTTTTTTTTTGAGATGGAGTCTCACTCTGTGGCCCAGGCTGGAGTGCAGTGGCGCGATCTCGGCTCACTGCAACCTCCGCTTCCTGGGTTCAAGCGATTCCCCTGCCTGGGACAGTAGCTGGGACTACAGGCACCCGCCACCACGCCCAGCTAATTTTTTGTTTTTGTATTTTTAGTAGAGACGGGGTTTCACTGTGTTAGCCAGGATGGTCTTGATCTCCTGACCTCGTGATCTGCCCATCTCGGCCTCCCAAAGTGCTGGGACTATAGGCGTGAACCACTGTGCCAGGCCCTAAATTTCTTTAGACTGTTTATTTAAGGTCAGTGAGAGATGAAAGAAGGCAAAAACATAGAACCAGCTGTGATGTTTAGATGGGAGATGTCTCCTACCTTTAAAGTGACATGTTCAGAATCAGGGCTCAGAGTTTGAAGTAAAGAGTCATTTCTTAGTTCAGCTTTCAGTTTGTATACTTCAGCCTCTGCCCTTTTCAGAGATTTCTGGAGAGTCAATTTTTCTCTGTTCCATACTTCTTTTTCAGAGGCAATGATGGCTTCAATGTTGGCACCACCATTCAATGAAAACCTGGAAGACTGCAAAGACCACAGCCTACTTACACAAGTCTCTGAAGAAAAGTCTGAGCTAAACATATTAAAAAGATATCTGCATGATGATGCAGTCTCAACTTTCTAACCCCACCCAGACAAAGTTCAAAGCCAATCTCAATTGACATTACGCATATACACTAACTCTTAAGTACATGGTCCTTTGCTAAGTACATTAGTTTTACAACTAAAAGTCCTTGAGAAAGTCTGGCCACAGGGAAGGTTTAGCAGATTAGCAGAGCTTTGAACTGAAAAAGTCAAGAGACCTAACAGACCATTTGGGTTCAAATTTTGAGCCTGTGCCTGAAATAGTGTACTGGAGAAGTGGGAAAAAAACAAGCCAGTATGTACATAATAAGTGGATTTCTATAAAAGGCACGTAAATGTGTTATCATGTATTTAACCACACAGTTGTCTTACAGGTCTTTTCTATCTTTATACTGGGTGATTATGGAAACTAGCAATTAATTTTATACCTGTTTTTAAATGGAAAAATTTTAAGTAAATTCTCAGAGTAATTTCAGACTGAAAGACGTAATTTAACAGAACCTTTTAATTGAGTCATCAACACAATAACTAATAATTAAATGAAGAGAACAGTCAGGATTCACATTTGAACATCTCGTGTATCTGTTGTTGGTCCCTAGGTAGCAAAGTATCTGGCTTTGGAGATGCAAGTATCTTGGTTTGACTACGACTTCAATTCAGTTTTCTCAGGTATAAGGTGGATGTGGATTAGAGATTCTGTATGTATACAACCCAGAGTCGAGTACAGAGATGGTTTCCAATAAATAACAGTAATTATTATAACTTAGTAATAATATTATTATTGTCATCCCTATAAAATTTTCTACAGATCCTAAGAATCAGGTGTGTGATAGTTTTACATTAACAGGATTAAAACTTGAACTAGACAGCAGAAATGATAAGCATGCACTAATTCTCATATATGGAGATGCTAAAAATGGACATACATTATCTCTACCAGCTCCTGTCTGTCGATACCACCTGATCTGCTCTTCTAGCTTCATAACCATGTTCCTTAAGTCATTCTTCTCTTCAGTCAGTTGACTGATATGCCCTGTCAGCTCAGCATTTTGTCTCAGTAGTCTTTCAGTCAATGAGCCACAAGAAGTACTTGGGGACACCAAGCTGGGCTGGAAAAATAAAATGGTGTAAAGTCACTTAAGCACAAATGGATGTGAATAATGCATATAAAGTGTGAATAGGCACCGAGAACAACAGAATTCATGAATTGGTGCTTGAGTTGAGTATTCAGTAATAGGTAGATATTTACCAGGCAGAAAAGATAAGGAAGGGCATATTAAGCAAAAGGCACAAAGGCTTGAGCAAGTGTGTATTGTTTTCGGGGTGTTGTAGGTTGCCTGGTAAGTCTAGATTGCTTCACTTTATGAATAACAGACCTAAATGTAGGCAATGGAGAGTCATGAAAGGCTTGATGCAAAAATATGACACAAAATTTATGTGTTGGGAAAATTCCTTTGGTAGTAATGTACAAAGCAGGGGAAATTAGGGAAGATATAATCTTCGAGTCAGGTAGACCTATCAGGAAGTTGTTTCAACAGCCAGGTAAGAAATGCTGAAAGCCTGAATGGAGGCAACGACTAAGGGACAGAAAGTAAAGGGTGTGTGGGAGAGGTATTTAGAAGGTAAGAGGGACAGGATTTAGTGACTGTCTAGATGTGCAGATAAGGGTGAAGGAAAGTGGTCTATGGTGACTTTCAGCTTTCTAAACTGGGCAATATCATGACTAGAAATGAGGGTCTGGAGCAGGAAGTAGAAAGGGAAGATGGTGTTCAGTTTGGAATGTGCCTGTGAGGTTCCTAAGGGGTCACTATGGGGTACATTTCCCCAGGGAAAAATGTTTAGTAACTAATTGAAAATATAAACCTGGAACACAGGACAGAAGTCTAGACTAGAACCACAGTCCACTAAAGATAAGTTCCATAAGGGTGAGGTTTTAGTCAGATTTGTTCACTGTATCTCCAGAACCTATCTGGCACAGAATAAGTGCTCAATATAAGTATTTGTTTAATAAATAAGTCTAGTGAGAGCTCAGGGTGTTGGACTGTGTGAGCTTTCATAGTTATAGGTTAGAGAAAAGAAGGAAGAGGGTAGGAAGAGGAATCATAAAGGCAACTGATGAAAGAAGCAGAAGAAATGCTAGAATACTGACATGACAGGCAAGGAAAGAGAGGGTTTTAAGAAAATAAAACAGGTCAAAAGTATCAAATGCTACAAAGAAGTCAAGAGATAAACTGAAAAGATTCACCAGATTAGTCAATTGTTTAGACACTGTAGGAGTCTAAGGGTGTTTCATGGAGTAGACAGGATAGAAGCCAGATCACTCTTTCAGGAAGCTTGTCTCCATACAGTAAAAGGTCAACATAATTATTCAATGACAATAATGAAAGCTAATTCCCTCCCTAAGCTTTCATTATCTTCTCTTGGGGGAAAGCAAGCATTATTATTCATATTTAAAATAAATAAAAAGATACAAATAAAACTCTATAAAGAGTATCAAGAATATGCTGCAAGTTTCAAATTATCCAGTTTCTATTAAATCTTTGCTCTCAATGCTTCAGAAATAACTTTTAAAAAGTATTACCTCTTCACCTTGCTGGCCAGTTAATTTCTGTAGTTGTAAAATAATTTCATCAATATTTTCCTGAACCCAAATGAAATCTTCATCATCTGCTGTTTCAAACTGTAGTCTTCAAGAAAAAGACAAAAAGTCAAAACATACCTTCTCAATTGGGGGTGTTTACTACCACAAACATTACAGAGCAGGCGACGTTCTACTTCACCTATCACTTCTCCCTTATATCCCATGCTTTCTTCCCTGGGTCAAAGTGTTAGATAGTTGTTTTCAGACATTTGAGTTCTGTTAAAGAATATCACCTCCTAATGTAAACACGCATTACCTTTAAAATTTCAATTCCCCACCCTTGGCTAGCTGTCCAAGAGGCATGGGGTCTACCCAGCCTAAGAATACTACTTTCCCAAAGATCAGGCAGAAAAGTCTAACCTCTCAGAGGCTTTCTGGGGTAGAACCTGTAGTTTTGAAGCTACACACTGAAGCTTTTGTCTGATCATTTCTAATTCATGATTACAGCCGGTTCCTCCTCCATTCATTTCAATCAATTTAGCGTAGTTTGATTCTTTTGTTTCTCCTTCTATTTTCTGTTGAAGAACCCAATTTCTAGTTCGATCACTGGTTAAGCTCCACGTGGCTGGCTGGCAATTTTGGACAGAATAAGAAAACAATAATTATAGGTGAACAGCATATCACAGTCTATCTTAAGGGAACACAATTATTGTTTATATCCAATAAACTTCTATAGATTTCATTTTTAAGTGATTTACATATAGCTATTTAAGTAATTTAATCCAATATCAAAATTTAATGATCAAAGGGCTGCAGTACTTTCCTTAAAAATATCTAAAAAGAAACTGTCAGTTTACCTCATTAAGGTTCTGATACAGAATTCTTCTACTTTCTCGTTTTTCTTCTCGTTCTAGTTCTTGCTTCTGGAATTCCTGCATGATTCCTTGTAGTCGCTGTCCTTCAAGGTCTAACTTATAAACTTGTTGTCTTTTCTCTTCCAGCTGCCGCTGAAGATCTTCCACTTTGGACTGGAGCTCATGCATTTTTTTCTGTCCTTCAGTGTTGGCCTCCTGTTCTGTCTGCAGTGTTTTCCTGTGAACCTGCCTATCTTTTTCCATTTGCTGTCGTGTTTGCAAAGAATCCAGTTTATATTTTTCAGTCTCATTTAACAATTCTACTATGCGACTGTGTTTTTCCTCTAGCTGTTTCTGCAGCTCTTTCAGTAGGTCCTCTGAGGGCAAGGGTGGCCGAGACTGTCCAGTACCATCACTGCTCTGCAGCTGTGCGTGCAATTCCCGCTCCCTATCTAGGGTACTACTCATTTCCCGAATTCGAACTTTCTCAGATTCAAGAAGTACTTGAAGCTCTAAGTTTCGACCTTGTTCTTCTGACAACTGGGCATCATATAGCATTCTCTGTGATTCTATTTTTTGCTGGGATTCGTTCAGTAGTTGTTTCTGTTGTTCCAAAAGTAGATTTAGCTGAAGATTCCTTTGTTTCTGACTCTCAAGTGAAAACTTCAGATCCTGGTACGAGAAAATCAAATTTAAGAACTTGTTAATATTATTAAAAATACTTGGCCGGGCGTGGTGGCTCACGCCTGTAATCCCAGCACTTTGGGAGGCCGAGGCGGGCAGATCACCTGAGGTCAAGAGTTCAAGCCCAGCCTGGCCAACATGGTGAAACCCTGTCTCTACTAAAAATACAAAAAAATTAGCTGGGTGCAATGGCACGTGCCTGTAGTCCCAGCTACTTGGGAGGCTGAGGCAGGCAAATTGCTTGAACCTGGGAGGTGGAGGTTGCAGTGAGCCTAGATTGCACCACTGCCCTCCAGCGTGAGCAACAGAGTGAGACTTTGACTCAAAAAAAAAAAAAACAAAAAAACAAAAAAAACTTCAGAAGTATACAACCATGCCTTTATTAATACTATGTTGGTAGTATCTTTATTAGAAAATAGAACTGATTATTTAGTTTATTAACTTAAATGTTCAGTAGTTAGTGCATAATCATGAAATATAAACAAAAGAAGGGTAAGATAATACTTTTCTCAAAAAATCTTAATCTCACTAAGTAATATGAAGCAGGGTACATTTCTTATAAGAATAACAACCTTTAAAAATATAACTGTTCCTGGAGATCTTATGTTTTGATAAGATTCCTGTGCACATTAATAAATTTGTTTAAAAAATAAATGTTCCTGATATAATGTGATAGGAGTTCCTGAAAAACCTTGTGTTTTGCAGTATCACATGCTAAAAATAATAGGGCTTATAAGGAAAGCAAGGTTAGGGGCAAATAACTCAAAATATACATAAACTTTTAATGGTTAAAAAACTATAATTGGTACCTAGGGAGATATCATGTCCCTGCCGGGCAGAGAGTTCTCTTTGCCTGGAGGCTAACACAGTGGACATTAAAAATAAAAAATCGGGCAAAAATGCCAGCAACACATTGTTTTTCAGCACAGAGTTAGTGAGAATTAGGATTACGTGGCTAGAAGAGCTCTGAGCCAGTGAGACAACAACACCTTTATTAAAAGCAGATACTTCATGTATACTCCACCTCTATTAAAAGCAGATACTCAAAGCAGCCTGCCTTGAGCTGAGAGCCTTGCAAAGCAGGGGTGTGTCTCTCTGAAAGGGGCCAATGTTCACTTTAAATGTTCTTAAGCAGTGAGGGCTCCAGAAAAGTATCCCTGTTCCTCTTCCCTAGGAGAAAACAGGAACCAAAACTACCTCTGTATTAAACTGACAGGATTGCCATATTTATCTGTGTGTACCAATTCACATGCCCAAAACATGTTGCAGCAGAGCAGTCTATATGCATCTTTGGATGTAGCAAAACAAACAAACAAACAAAAAAAACCAATCACCACTCCATTAGCATTTCCTCGTAATACGGTTTATGTAGTATTCAATGCACAGTGAACAACTTACCATATCTTATTAAGAAGTCTAAGGTTGACATTTTAGATGGAGGAAAGCCTTAAGACCCTCTTCTATCATTCTGGATTTTCCAGACATTTAAAGACAAAGATAACAGTACCTCAAGTTCTTCTTTATCCCGTTCTTCACTGCGTCCCAACTTGGCTTTCTCTTTCTCCAAAGCCCACTGGAGCTCTCTTGATTTTTTCTGTTCACTTGCTAATGTGTCATTAAGCAAATGTACTTCATCTGTCTTATCTTTAACTTCCAACCTAAGTCAGAAAGACAAATGAACTTCCATAAAGCTATGTTGACGAAGCATATAATGAGAGAGAGAAAAACAGCTTCCACTGATAAGTTGAGGCATATAATAAACTAGCTAAGAGGAAAATATAAACTATTAAAGATTCTTGACTGGGGTTCATTTCAAATTAACTCTTTCTTTTTTTGTTGTTTTGTTTCGAGACGGAGTCTCGCTCTTCGCCAGGCTGGAGTGCAGTAGCGCTATCTCGGCTCACTGCAACCTCCACCTCCCGGGTTAAAGCAATTCTCCTGCCTCAGCCTCCCGGGTAGCTGGGACTACAGGTGCCCGCAACCACGCCCAGCTAATTTGTGTATTTTCAGTAGAGATGGAGTTTCACCATTTTGGCCAGGATGGTTTCAATCTCCTGACCTCATGATCCGCCTGTCTCGGCCTCCCAAAGTGCTCGGATTACAGGCATGAGCCACCGCGCCCGGCCCTCTTTTTTCTTTTTTTTTGAGACAGAGTTTCCCTCTTGTCACCCAGGATGGAGTGCAATAGCGCGAACCTGGCTCACTGTAACCTCCGCCTCCCAGGGTCAAGTGATTCTCCTGCCTCACCCTCCCAAGTAGCTGGGATTACAGGTGAATGCCAGCATGCCCGGCTAATTTTTTGTATTTTTAGTAGAGATGGGGTTTCACAATGTTGGCCAGGCTGGTCTTGAACTCCTGATCTCAGGTGATCCACCTGCCTTGGCCTCCCAAAGTGCTGGGATTACAGGCATTAGTCACCACATCTGGCTTCAAATTAACTGTTTCCAGTAGTACAATTATTAGTTATTAATTATCAATGCAAACAACTATGCAATTTATTGTTACAAAATAGTATTAATAAAAATTTTGGCTGGGCATGGTGGCTCACACCTGTAATCCCGGCACTTTGGGAGGCCGTGGTGGGTGGGTCACCTGAGGTCAGGAGTTCGAGACCAGCATGGTCAACATGGTGAAACTCTGTCTCTATTGAAAATACAAAAATTAGCCGGGCATGGTGGCGGGTGCCTATAATCCCAGCTACTCAGAAGGCTGAGGCAGGAGAATCACTTGAACCCGGGTGGTGGAGGTTGCAGTGAGCTGATATCATGCCATTGCACTCCAGTCTGGGCGACAGAGCGAGATTCCATCTCAAAACAATTAAATAAAAATAAAATAAAATAAATAAATAAATAAAAAGTAAATAAAATTTTTGTCTTTTACTGAACATGGGAATCACCATATCTATTTGTGTGTGAAGCTAATGTTCAATATAAAAATGACTAGTTGTAATGTGTCTTTGGCAACAGAAGATCTCAGTATTTATACCAAGAAATATATTCTTTTAACAAGCATTGTCTCTTCAAATATTTTGCATATTTTAGCTCACTCAATCATGAATTCTACTGCGTTCATAAATATCACTTCAAATTGGTTGATGGTAAAATAAAGGTCAAAGTCAAAATTATATTTCATACAAGTCTCACACAGAACTGAAGTCACAGTAGAGAATATGCTATAATCACGATCATAAGTTCATCATTTGGAAACATTTAGAGTTTTTTCTATTATAGTTTTTCCTAAAAAAAACAGTTGCATGCTATTTAAATATCATGCATGTTATATTTTTCTATATTTGCACAGTGTTTATGACAAAATTACTCCCATTCCTTGTTACATGTTTATAATAAGGAAGCCTGGCACACCTGAAAGCCTCCAATTCTTTTAGGTGTTTATGCTGTGCCTTGAGTGTTGTTTCTAGTTCCAATTTAGTTTGTGCAAGCTCACTCTTCAGTTCAGCAACCACCATTTTCTCAGAACTCAGCTGCTCCTGCAGTTCTGTTGCTCTGTCTTTCATACTGCTGAGCTCCACTTGCATCTCCAGCATTTGAGACTGCTTCTGCTGTATATTATATTCCAAGAGTTCTACACAGAACATGATTAATATTTGAAACATAATCAAGCAACTCATATTTGGTTTATAAATATTTGTTGATAAGAACTGATTTGTAGTTAAGGAGATTACTTCAAAGGAAACATGAAAAATTATAGTCCCAAGAGTTGGTAATGCAGTCCAGGCATGGTGGCTCACACCTGTAATCCCAGCACTTTGGGAGGCTGAGGTGGGAGGGAGGACTGCTTAAGGCCAGGAGTTCAAGACCAGCCTGGGCAACATGGTGAAACTCTGTCTCTACTAAAAATACAAAAATTAGCTGGGCGTGCTGGCATGTGCCTGTAGTCCCATCGACTCAGGAGGCTGAGGTGGGGGGATTGCTTAAGCCCGGGAGGTGGAGGTTGCAATGAGCTGAGACCATGCCACTGTACTCCAGCCTCAGTGACAGTGAGACCCTGTCTCAAAAAAACAAACAAAAAGGGTTGGTAATGTATAAAAATAAATTTCAGGCATGTTTTCCTCATAGTGCTAGTGGCCAAGATTTCAGAGCTATAAATATATAAGGATAAAAGTTTAAGAGAATACATTAATGGATGCAAGACTTAAAATTAAAAAAAAAACTTTAAATGGAACTCATATTTGTACATTCAGAATTTCAAGAATGTACATTAAAAAATTCCAAAGATTTCTGATAGTCACACAAAGTACTTGGAGGAGTTACCCAAGTTACTACAATGATGAGCACTGCTGATATCTTTTGTTCCGCACCCCACTGCAGATAGTCCCCTGGAACTTTAATAGGAGTCTGTTCCCAGAAGTGGGAAATTCAAACCCCCCTTTGGATACTGTCCTTTTATCCATTGAAAGCCAACCAAACCCTTACTACATGTTTGCTACAATAAAAACAAACTGAAAATTTTAAATGCCTCAGTATGTTAAATGAAAAAAAGCATGTTATAAAATATGTATCAGGATTCCTTTTTTATGAAAAATACAAGCTTATGTACACATGCACACTGAAAAGGTCTGGAGACATATTTACCCAGGTGTTAGGTAGTCATTATTTTAGGATTTAGGTGATTCAAGGGATGATTTTCACTCTATTCTTTTCTGTATTCTACCATAAATATGTAATACTATACTACTCTAATAAGAAAAACATTTTTAACTTAAAAAATACTATCAAAGTTCAACAATTCACATTACAATTCATATTACTGACGTTAGGAGACAGAAATAACATTAGCTTTAGATGATAATCAATCATGTTTAATTTAGGCTTCTAAAAACTTTAGAGGTTAAGGATTTACATAAATGTGAATCTGTGACATTAAGCTTTCAATGGTGTTCTATTTAACCTAAGTAAAACAATATTAATCTATCTCTAAAAGGCATCTTCAATTACGCCTACGTTTAAAGTGATATGTTTATCTCATTATGACTCTCTTTTCTGAAGTAATTTTAACCTGCTTTGGTTTTTTTTTTCCTTCTTAAACTCAGTGGTAAGAATGCTTCAGCTTTGTTTTTTTTTTTTGAGACAGAGTCTTGCCCTGTTGTCCAAGCTGGAGTACAATGGCACGATCCCAACTCACTGCAACCTCTGCCTCCTAAGTTCAGACGATTCTCCTGCCTCAGCCTCCCGAGTAGCTGGGATTACAGGCACCGAGCATCACGCCAAGCTAATTTTTGTATTTTTAGTAGAGATGGGGTTTCACCATGTTGGCCAGGCTGGTCTCGTACTCCTGACCTCGTGATCCTCCCACCTCGGCCTCCCAAAGTGCTGGGATTACAGGCGTGAACCACAGGGCCCAGCCTGCTTCAGCTTTTTAATGACCAATGTGAGACCATGCTGTGACTTTCAAAATTTTCCAAAGGATACATGTTTCTACCAGTACAAAATTACTGAACACACAGGTATGTGTCCTCAGTGGACATGATGAAAATTAGATTTCACTTTACTTTCTAATGATTTCCATCTGTAGCTCAATTTAAAAGACCAGATACTGTTATCAAAAAGTACCTAAACAAGCATATCACAAAAATAAAAATCCAACTAGCCAATTACCATATGAAAAAGGACTAAACCCTTCAGGAACTAGAGAACAGCCAATTAAAACCACAATAAGAATCCACTGCACACCCATCAGATTGGCAACAGAAGTCTGACTATACCAACTGTTGGCAAAGATGTGAAGCAACGTAACTCTCATATACTGCTACTAAGTGTATAAACTAATATGACTATGTAGGAAAATCATTTGACCTTATCTAAGATAGGCATTCCATGACCCAGCAATTCTGCTCTTAGTCATATACTCAGAAGATGCATGCACATATGTAGCAGAAACACTATACAACAATGTTTATAATAACATTGATAGCTAAACAGCTAAAAAGTAGAAACAACCCAAATGCTCAATCATATTAATAGAATGGATATATTAATTTTGGAGTATCTATACAGGAAATTCTTTTTTTTTTTTTTTTTTTTGAGATGGAGTCTTGCTCTGTCGCCCAGGCTGGAGTGCAGTGGTGTGATTTCAGCTCACTGCAACCTCCACCTTCTGGGTTCAAGTAATTCTCTGCTTCAGTCTCCTGAGTGGCTGGCCTTACAGGCACCCGCCACCACGCCTGGCTAATTTTTGTATTTTTAGTAGAGACTGGGTTTCACCATTTTGGCTAGGCTCATCTTGAACTTCTGACCTCGTGATCCACCCACGTCAGCCTCCCAAAGTGCTGGGATTACAGGTGTAAGCCACCGTGCCTGGCCCTACACAGGGTCATAGAGTTATAGAGTAACAAGAATGAATGAACTAGAGATAAATGCAGTAACTTGGAAGAATGGTCTACTACTAATTTGGAAGAATGCAGTAACTTGAAAAATGCAGTAACTTGGAAGAATGTTGGAAGAATGTTACAGAGAGGTGAAAGAAACAAGATAAAAAATACATACAGATTGATAAAGTTCAAAAACAGAAAAAAAACTTGAAACTTAAATGTTTTAGGAATATATAAATAGATAGTAAAACTAAAGAAAAATCAGAACAATGATTACCTCTAAGTTACTCAGAGGAGCATGTGCTTGGGAGAAGGGGCTTTTGGGATACTGGCTATATTCACATGGGTGATGTTTCCATAGATACTCATTTAAAAATGCGTCATACTGCATATTTGCAATTTGTAATTTTCTGTATGTTATGGCTCACAATTTTTTTAAAAAAGGATTAAAAAATAATTAGTTACATGCATTGTGGATTTTCCTCTAAAGAGTATTTTCTGTTTTATGATTGGAAAGACTGTTTTCTTAACATACAGCTCTAAAATAAAGAAAAAGAATGAACCCAATGGGCTTAACCTTATCAGGGGAATGGCAGTTTATTTTAAAGTCAACGTAGCTGTTCAAAACCAATTAGACAATCCTCTAACCCCTAGAGTAATTAATATAGATTGTATCCTTAACATTATGAGAATGAGAAGAAAATGTGACCAAGAAAATATGTTTTAACTTAATAATAATAAGAAAGAAAACAAAGTGAAATCTTTTCACCTGTTTGTGTAACCATATGAGCTTGTCATACAACATACCTTGGCTTGGTTTCTCACTCTCTTGTTCTCTTTTCAGAGTAATTTTCCTACCATTCATTTGTGCATGTAGTGCCTGAATTTCAGATAACAAACTCCTTCTATCTGCTTTCTGGAGGCATTCCACAGCTGCTTGATATTCAACACCCTGAAACAAAGGAAGGTAAAAATCAAGTGAAGAGCAATGTAAAGGCAATACAATTAACAACCAAGAAATCTAAAGAAGAATGAATGGAACACACATACTAAAATTTTCTTTTTTAAAAAATTTTCTTATTTTTCCTTTCCAAAATGTATGAGGATATGCTGCAGACAAATGCTCCTTTACCTCTAAATACCAGAGTGTATTTCCTTAAAACAAGAACATTCTTTTACATAACTACAATTAGCAAAAGTGGAATTAACATTACTACAATACTATTATGTGATATACAGAGCCTATTCAAATTTTGTGAAATGTACTTCACAGCAAAAAGAAAAAAAGTGATATTCCCAAGTCTTTGTCTTTCATGACCTTGAATTTTTGAAGACTACGGGCTATTTTGTTGTACGTTCCTCAATTTTAAAAAACTTTTTATTTTGAATTAATTAAAGCTAAAGTTCCCATGTATCTGTTAGCCAGCTTTTCCCAATGATACCATCTTGCATTACCATAGTATATTATCAAAACCAGAAAAATGGTATTAGTACAATACCAAACTATAGGGCTTACTCAGATTTCATTAGTTTTCACATTAGTTTTCTTGGTGTGTAGTCCTACAAAATTTGATCATTAGTTTTCTTGGTGTGTAGTCCTACAAAATTTGATCACATGTATAAATAGGTTCATGTAACCACCACTACCATCAGAGTACCAACTGTTTTCTCACCACAAAGAAACTCCTCTGTAGTCAAACTCTCTCCCTAACCCTAACCCCTGTCAACCACTGATCTGCTTTCTATTACTATAATTTTGTCATTTTAAGAGCATTATATAGCATACAAGTGGTTGTAGGCATAAATAGTTTGTTTCTTTTTAATTGCTGAGTAATATTTCATTGTATGGATGTACCACATTTTGTCCATCCATTCCCCTGTCAAAGAACATTCCAGTTTTTGGCTATTGCCCTCCCATTTCACATTGCTACCAGCAATCTATGAGACAGTTTCTTTTCATCCTCTCCAGTACTTGCTGTCACTATTTTTTATTTTGATAGATGTAGTGTTCTCAATTTGTTTTGGTCTGATATTTCTCCAAGAGTAGACTCTGAATATTCATTTGACAAAAACACTACAAAAGTGGCATCGTGCCCTTCACATTAGGAACTGTATGATGTCTATTCCATTTCTGGTAATAGTAATTCTGATCACTTGGTTAAGGTGGTATCTGCAAGGTTTCTCCACTGTAAAGTTACTGCTTTTCCCTGGTAATTAAAGAAGATTTTCTGGGGATTTACTTTGAGACTATGTAAATATACTTTCTTAACAAACCTTTTCACACTAGTTTTAGCATCTGTTGCGAACTATTGCCTGAATAGTGTTTAATAAAGGGTGATTTAACACTACAGTGTTTAATAAAGGGTGATTTCCTAATTTCATTGTTCCTTCTACATTTACTAGCTGTCATTCCATGGTAATACTATTTATTTATTTATATATATATTTATTTATTTATATCAGTATGGTCTCATGAGTTCTTATTTCACTCTTTGGCTTATAATTTGTCACTATCATTTAATATAATGTTTAAATTTTTCTAGAATTTGGCCAATTGGAGCTCCTTCAAGCTGGCTTCTATGACCTTTCGACATGTTCCCTTCATTCTTTGAACAATTCCTTACTTGACAGCAAAACAAGATGTTCCAGGCTCACCTTGTACTTTCCCTGGTCCATCCCTAGAATCATCAGTTCTGCAAGAAGTCCTAGTTCTTTTCAGTGGAGAATATATTAAAAAACAAGATCTGGGTGTTAAGTATTATGAGTAGATTTTTAACTATTGATTTGATTCTGTTACTAGTAATAGGTCTTTGGAGGTCTTCTATTTCTTACTGAAAGAGTTTTCATAAGTGAATTTCTTTTTAGAAAATCTGTCCATTGCACCCAAGTGTTTAAGTTTACTCTCATGAAATTATTCATAATATTCTATTATTTTTATATCTCAGGTATATCTTTAGTTCATTCCTAACTTTAAAAATGTGTGCTTTATCATTTTGCTTAACCAATTCTCCAGAAAAGTTCAAATGTCCAACTTTTAACATTTTATCCTATTGTACCAGTGTGTCTATTGACGTCGTCTTCTTCGTTAAAGGGAATCCTCATTATTCTGATTCCATATTTGCAGATTTGCCTTCTCACTAAAATGTATTTGTAACTCCCAAATCCATTGTTGTGTTGCTTTCATGGTCTTTCACAGAAATGCATACAGCAGCAAAAAATTTAAATGGTCCAATGTGGGTGTCCCCAGCTGAAGTCAAATGTCCTTTTTACAGAGTACTTAGTGACTTTTCAAATTTTTGTGCCTTTTATTTGTGATTTCACTGTTTAGAATGGCCCCCAAAAGTAGTGCTGAAGTGCTTTATGGTGTTCCTAAGTACGAGAAGGCTGTGATGTGCCTTAAGGAGAAAATATGTGTGTCAGACAAGTTTTTTTCAGGCATGAGTTATAGTGCTGTTGGTGGTGTTCAAGGTTAATCAATCAATAATATATAGTAAATAAGGTGTCTTAAAATAGAATCACATATAGACAAGGTTATGTGCTGATTGATGAAAATGTTGTGACCAAAGGCTTACAGGAACCTAACCTTGTATTTCCCTTAGGAGCAATTACCGCTCAATGTTCAGAGCAACTTTATGGAAGGTAACCAGTGCAAATAATGAGAATTTACTCTCTCAAATTTGTTTGGGATTATTCTGTTGCTCTTTTTCTAATTTCCTAGGTTAGAAAATAAGCTCATTAACTTTCAGTCTTTCTTACCTTCTAACATAATACGTTAAAATAGTTACAATAATTTTTAAAAAATATTCATAGTGGCTCCTATTAAAATCTTAACCTTCATACTTAAATTCAGACTCTAAAATCAATAGTCATTTCCTTATTTCTATTAAAGTGTTTTTAAAATGAAGTTTCATTATACCTGTTCTTGTATTCTCTGTTCCAAACAGTTTAGTAAACCAACTGCATCTGTAGTACCTAGAGCTGTCAGCTCCGTCCGAAATGCTGCTAGTAAAACACTACGCTCTTCTAAGAAAACTTGTTGAAGGGCAAGCAGTAGTTCACCTCGCCAGTCTGAGAAGCTCTCATGAGATTGAGAACTATCATAAACCTAGCAAAGTACATATAACGATAGTTAGTTTTCAAATAAGCATGTTTTAAAAACATTCTAAAAATATTAATCTACAAAGAAAAATAATTAAAAGCCTAGGAGCATGTGTACTTCTTTTATTTATTTATTTTTTTCTTTTTGAGACGGTCTCACTCTGTTGCTCAGGCTGGAGTGCAGTGGCATGATCTCAGCTCACTGCAACCTCCACCTCCCAGGTTCAAGCGATTCTCCTGAGTAGCTGGGATTACAGGCACCCACCACCACGCCTGGCTAATTTTTGTATTTTTAGTAGAGACGGGTTTCAACATGTTGGCCAGGCTGGTCTTGAACTCCTGACTTCAGGTGATCCGCCCACCTCGGCCTCCCAAAGTGCTGGGATTACAGGCATGAGGCACTGCTTCTGGCTGAGTTTCAAGTGTGAAAATATATATATATATAGTTATTCATGCAAAAATATGTATAAAAGATAATTTAATTTATAATATATTATTATTGTTCAAATAATACATAAAATGATTTAAATGCATAGTATTCTTTGGTTACCTCGGCTTCTCTTTGCAGTTGCATCTTTGTAATTAAATCCTTTAGAGATGAGATTGTATTGACGTAAGCTTTTCTCTCTTCTAGCCAAGATTCTGAAACCTGCTGAATAGAATGGTCCTCTCCATCACTATAGGGAGACTCAGTGAGAGAAAGCACCTGCATGCCTTCATTATGGACAGCTCTCAGTAATCCCTGGAAACCAAAACCCAAAAGCCAGAATTATGACAACTTCTTCACAGACTGAAAAATTAGACATACAAACAGAAATAAATTTTAAGCAAGATAGCTTGCAGAGAGAAAACTCCAGCCCAACATTACTGAATGCCTTCTTCCTGTGGAGGGGTAAGCCAATCCCAGCAGATGGCCTATGACTTTCCATAGCTCTCATCTCTAAGTTCCTTCTGTTTGGCTAATGTACTCTTCCTAGGTTTACTGATAAGCTACTGATTTGACCAAAATAAACACATGGGCTCTAACTTCTACTCTTTGAGACTACTTTAAAAATTCCGGCAAACGAATACATCAGGAATAAGAATTATTAAGAAAAAAAGTCTTCATACATATTATCATTAATCTCTTACTTTATTATCTGTGAAATGTGGAAATAAAATAGATCTCTCAGATTCCTTCTAGCTAAGCAATTCTCTCTTCAGAAATGATCCCACCATATAACTTCTAATGAACTGCTATGTTCAACATAGAAACAACACTGGCTGAGTTAATAAAAGGTATCTATCTTTTAGTACCTTTATTTTCTTTGGAAAGGAATCTGTTGCACTTTCACTTTCTTCTCCTCGGCCTTCTGATGCTATGTCAAATCCCTGACTGTGTGTAAGATAAATTCCCTGACCCCAGTCTGATCCAGAATCTAAAATAAAGAAAATAATTTGCTGTTAAAAAAAAAAAAATCAAACCCCAGTCCCCAAAAAACTATTATTTCTTAAACAACTACTACAAACATTACAAATATTTATATAACTTACCACTGGAGCATATTTCTCTAGTCTGGTAAGCATCAGAATGTGCTAACTCAGGAATTGAGGATCCCTAATTAGAGAAAACAAAAAGTACATATATTTTTTGCTTTAATAAAAATAGAATACAATGAATTATTTTGCTGGTTTCCCATGCTGTAATCAATCAAATCTGTCACACCTTTCATAATAAATGAAATTATTCATGTTTTTTTTTTTTAACAAGTCTGTTTCTTCATGAATATTACCATAAGAAGAGATACTCATGAATTAAGGAAAGATAACATGTTCCAAATCCATACAGGAACATCATATATTATTTAACTCTATACAATGGAAAGATTTAAAGAAATTTAAAACTAAAAACTCTTTAAATTTAAAAAAGTTCAAAACTATTAAAATTGCGATCATAAGGAAGAGACTGCCCCCATTTTTTTATTTTCTCTTAAAAGCACACAGTGTTGGAACCAACCCAAATGCCCATCAATGATAAACTGGATAAAGAAAATGTGGCACATATACACCATGGAATACTATGTGGCCATAAAAAAGGATGCGTTCATGTCATTTGCAGGGACATAGATGAAGCTGGAAACCATCATTCTCAGCGGACTAACACAAGAACAGAAAACCAAACACCGCATGTTCTCACTCATAAGTGGGAGTTAAACAATGAGAACACATGGACACAGGGAGGGGAACATCACACAATGGGGCCTGTCGGGGGTGAGGGGCTAGGGGAGGGACAGCGTTAGGAGAAATACCTAATGTAGATGACGGGTTGATGGGTGCAGCAAACCACCATGGCACGTGTATACCTGTGTAACAAACCTGCACATCCTGCACATGCATCCCAGAACTTAAAGTATAACAAAAGAAAAAAAAGGAATATTGTACTAGGAGTTTAAAACTTGCCTTGATAATACACCTACTTAGAAAGATCAAGTGCCTTAATGAGTTGCATTTTGGTTTGTCACCTACAAAATGAATTAAACTGATTTTTTTTTTTTAAAAAAACCACACAATGTTGAAAAACACATATTATAAAAACCAAATACCTCTTTACTTCTCAGACACTGTATCACTGCCTTCAAGGTACCACATTCCTCTTTCAGTAACTGAACAGCAACATAGTGTTCCCTCTTTAAGGTTTCAGTTTCTGAAATATGTCTGGATTCCATGTCCAAAATTTCAGCAGCATGTAGTTCTTGCATCTTCTCAATTTTTTCAGTAAACTGACTGATTATTTCAGTAACTTCTTCTGAGGAACATTCACTCTGTAAATTAATTTGTATTCCTGCATTTTTAACAAGAATTTGTGGAGTCTGATTGCTGCTACTGATCTTCAGAGTCCCATCTGTCTGGGATGCAATGCTCTTACTCAGTTTTATAGGAAGTGGCTCAAACATGTAGGCCTTTTTGCTTTCTTGTACCTCAGTCTCACCTTCTTTTTCTAAAATGGACAATTTCTCTTTTGCCTCTGTGAGGTGATCCCTAACTTGGCTTAAGTCTTTCTGAAGAGATGTCATATTTGTTTCTTTTACCTAAAACGTAATGAATAGAACAGTAGGGCATTCAGTTAAAATCTTCCCATATTAAATGTAGAATTTAAAGGGTGTGGGAGGAATGTAATTCATGATTATACGTTCATTTTCCTCAGAGTAGTAGGAAAAACATTTCAGAAACGCTCACAGTTTACATATATATATTTGTATGTACGTATGGTCATAGATTACTATAGAAATGAAATAATTTTATTAGCTTCTATTTTTGGTTCTCATGGGATATACAGTTCTCCTTAACAACTTTCTACTCCTTCATTAACAGAATGGAAATAAAAAGTATCCTCCTAAGAAAGATTTCCAGGAAAACCAAGCAAGAAGATGTTGGTAAAGAAATTTATAACAATGAAAGTTTTCATCAAATCCACAAAATACTTTTTATCTAGCTTTTAAGTTATGGAGCTCATTTGTTATAAAAGAGTATATACTTTGAAACGTAATTAAGATAGGTAGAAATGAGTGAATTAGGAGCTATGTTACTTATCTTACCAAAAGCTCTTCTTGAAGTTTTTCAGCCTTTTCTTTATAACTGGCAAGTTCTGCTTTGGTAGCCACTGATTCAGCTCTAAGAGCCTCGAGTTCATTAAAAAATCCACTTTCTTCATTGCTATGAAATAGCTCAGTAGTTGTCTGAATGACAGCGGAAACACAAGAAACACATAATTTTAAAAAAATATAGCTAAATTCAAGGCTCTTATACATTCTAATAAAACCATCCAAGGAATGACTGCCTACAGATATAAGGAGTTGGAACAAATCAATGCTCTTTCCAAAAACAGAGAAGCTTTTTCAGAACCATCATCTTATATTCTTGAGACAATGATTTTCTTCTTGAGAAAAGAATGATTTTCTGGGAATAAAAGGTAAGTAATGTTATTCATATACATCCTAAAATGGAAAGTTACATTACTATTTTAGGCCAGGCACGGTGGCTCACGCCTGTAATCCCAGCACTTTGAGAGGCTGAGACAGGTAGATCATTTGAGGCCAGGAGTTTGAGGCCAGTCTGGGCAACGTGGCGAAACCCTGTCTCTACAAAAAATACAAAAATTAGCCAGGTGTTGTGGTGCACACCTGTAGTCCCAGCTGCTCAGGAGGGAGAGGTTGCAATGAGCCAAGACTGCGCCACTACACTTCAGCCTGGGCAACAAAGCAAGACTCTGTGTCCAGGAAAAAAAGAAAGTTATATTACTATTTTAATTATCTATAACTTAAGTAACTTAGTTCCAATGAAGGAGGAAAAAGCCAGGGAATTATTATTCTTTGCAAAATATATTATTATAGAATTGTGATTTATCAGTTAATCTTCTGGTGTTTGGAGAAGACTGAAGTTCAGCTACTCAAAGTTATAAATTTATAAGGTGAGAATTTGGAGGAAAAAAAGCTCTTGTCCTATCTGTCATATGCTAAGAAATAACTGCGATTTCAGATCTTCTCATAAGTAAACTTACAGAGGTCAACTACACATTTTTACTTAAAACAGATGAAATGTATTATCAGGTATAAAATTTGTAAAAGCTGGCCAGGCGCAGTGGCTAACACCTGTAATCCTAGCACTTTGGGAGGCCAAGGCAGGCGGATCACTTGAGGTCAGGAGTTTGAGACCAGCTTGGCTAACACGGAGAAACCTCGTCTCTACTAAAAAAAAAAAAAAAAAAAAAAAAAAAACATATATATATAAATTAGCCGGGTGTGGTGGTGCGTGTCTGCAATCCCAGCCGCCTGGGAGGCCGAGGCAGGAGAATTGCTGGAAACCCAGGAGGTGGAGGCTGCAGTGAGCTGAGATCACACCACTGAACTCCAGCCTGGGCGACAGAGCGAGACTCTGTCTCAAGAAAAAAAAAAAAATTGTAAAATATGTCACCCACACATTAATTAATTCAGTAGATGCTATTAAATAATAGATTTCTTTCTGTAAAGTCTGAATTCTTTGTCAATCCTATTTTCATACTTATTATTACTTAAAAGGAATGATAACATAACATGCATATTAGAAGGAAATTAAGAAAAAAATCCCCATAAATCCTAGAGAACATTTGCTAAAATTAATGTTTCTTAGTTTCTTCTGACTGCTCCATTTAATGATGATGTTAATGAAATAAATATCATATTTAAAGACCATAAAATACAGTCTGTATCCATTATTTTAGTGATAATAATATGACTACACAGTGTTAAGTTAAATTTGGCCTGAGGCTGTCTCTGTATCTTGAGTTCCTAAGTAAGGAACTACAATCTAACTTAGGAGTACGTAAGCAAACTGAAAACGTATCTTAGGAGTATAATAAACAGCCAACTCTTAGCTAATGACAAGCAGTCAACTGAGCAGACCGGGTCCAAATAAGGCAAACACCTAACTGTAACTAATCAAACTATTTCTGTATTTTATTTGGTAGTTCTGTCTATAAATATTCACTGGCCACTGTTGCACAAAAGAGATTTGTGAAACTCCTCTGGTTCTGAATGCTACCCAATACATGAATCCTTTTTTGTTCAAATAAACTCTCGTAAATTTAGTTTGTCTAGTTTTTCTCTTTTTTTTGAGACGGAGTCTCGCTCTGTCACCCAGGTTGGAGTGTGCAGTGGCGCGATCTTGGCTCACTGCAAGCTCTGCCTCCCAGGTTCACAGCATTCTCCTGCCTCAGCCTCCCGAGTAGCTGGGACTACAGGCACCCACCACCACGCCCGGATAATTTTTTGTATTTTTAGTAGAGACGGGGTTTCACCGTGTTAGCCAGGATGGTCTCGACCTCCTGACCTCAAGATCCACCCGCCTCGGCCTCCCAAAGTGCTGGGATTACAGGCGTGGGCCACCGCGCCTGTCCTAGTTTTTCTTTTAACAAGAGTTTATTTTTTATAAGTGGTATATTTTTATAAAAACCTTCTTGTATAAATTGTTAGATGTAAACAGAACACCATATTTAGTAAATTAGCAATCAGCTTAGTTTCTTGGGGTATTTAAATGAAACTAATAAAATACAAAACTAACCTTGAGAACTTCAACATCTTGAGGGCTTCTTTTCTTTTCTTTCTCTCTCTGTTTTTTCTCATTGCCCTCCAATAGCTTCTGTAGTTCTAGCAGCTTCTTTTCTTTTTCTAAAACATTTTTTTCTGCAATTTCTACTTGTTCTTTTTCTAAAATCAAACTAGTATGCATTTCAACAACCTGGCTTTCTAATTCTGATATTCTCAAGGTTAATGGTGATATATCTGACCCCAACTCATCTTCTCTTAGTTGATTTAAATTTTGAATATTTGTTCTTTCAGGTTCTGATGAAAGTGTTTGATTATCTTGACAGAACTTTGCATATTCCTGAACTGCCTCAAGTTGGATTTGACTGACAAGAGCAGCAGCCACTTTTTCTTCAACTATTTTCTGTAGGTTTACAATCTTCTTTTGAAGCATTTCTGTTTCAAACTGGCCTTGTTCTTGCATGTCTTTTATTTGTTTATAACACTGGGTAAGTTCTAAGTCCTTTGCACTAACAGTGCTCTCAAGTTGTAGCAACCTTGTTTCCAAATTAATTATGGAACCTTTGCCATTTTCTTCAAAAGATTTGAAGTATGTCTGATTTTCTAGGGATTTAAGAGCATCCTCTGTAAGGACTACTTCTAGTTCAGGTTTGTCTTTGCTCAGATCATCTATAGCCACGTTAACACTATTCTCTGGTATACTTTGAATCTTTTCCATACTTTCACGTTCTCTCTTTAAGCTGAATAATTCCTGTGTTAGCTGATTCATTTTAAAATTGGTTTCTTTAAGTACATTTTTCATGAAGGTCATTTCTTCATTAGTGGTTTCTACTTGCTGTTCCAAGGCCAGCTTTTCAGCTATAACCACATCCAATTGATGTTTTAAACTGTCTGCTTCTTCTGAGAGGGAATGAGCATTCATTGATGTCTTCTGTCCAATATTTGCCAATTCCTGTTGAAGTTTTTCAATCACTTCATTGAGCTGCTCTATTTCTTCTTCTCTATTTCTCTTCACACATTCTTGATCACTCATCAAACATTCTATTTGGGTTTCAAGATCCCTTATCAGTTCATTTTTTTCTTCAATAACCTAATAATTAATGAAAAAGGTAACATACATAATATATATGTATTTACATTTTGAAAATTTTACTGTATTTTAGGGCAGTACCTCAAAGAGATGATCACACACAAAAATAATACACTACTTCTCAGACATACTACTTAATTTCATTATAGACCAATATCTCCCCCATCATATCAAACAAGGCTCAGAAAGTTCTGTTAAGTATAAAGTAATATAAGCTTTTAGTTGCTGATTCCCTATTAGGAAAATAGTCAATATCAATACTTCTTAATGGAAAAGGATGAAGTACGGAAATAAAGTCTACAACCGATGGCACCAAAGGCAATTACCTTACTTAACTCATATTAAATATTATAATTTATAATAGATTTGGTTAGAATAACATGATAAAATCTAAGTCACAGAGCTTTCTGAAAAACATTAGAATCCTATGACAATATTAGGAGGGGAGAAAAATACATATAAATTATTAAGCCAATGTGTCTTTGCTTTTTTTTTTTTTTTTTCTTTTTGAGACAGGGTCTCACTCTGTCACCCAAGCTGGAGTGCAGTGGCATGATGAGGCTCACTGCAGCTGGGACTACAGGTGGTATGCCACCATGTCCAGTTAATTTTTATATTTTTTGTAGAGACAAAGTTTCACCATGTTGCCCAGGCTGGTCTTGAACTCCTGGGCCCAAGCAATCCGCCCACCTAGGCTTCCTAAAGTATAAGGATTACAGGTGTGAGCCTCTGTGCCTGGCCACCAATGTGTCTTAATAAATTAAAATTAATAAATTAAAAGAGAATTGGGCCAGGCGTGGTGGCTCATGCCAGTAATACCAGCACTTTGGGAGGCTGAGGTGGGTGGATCACCTGACATCAGGAGATAGAGACCAGCCTGGTCAACATGGTGAAACCCCATCTCTATTAAAAATACAAAAAATTAGCCAGGTGTGATGGTGGGTGCCTGTAATCCCAGATACTCGGGAGGCTGAGGCAGGAGAATCACTTGAACCTAGGAGGTGGAGGTTGCAGTGAGCCGAGGTTGCACCATTGGACTCCAGCCTGGGCGACAGAGCGAGATTCTGTCTCAAAAAAAATAAATAAAATAAAATAGAATTGGTTTGTTTTTTAAATTCAATGGGGAGCAACATTATAACCATTTTGCCCTTTAAAACTCTGGTTCATATTAATTTCATAATCAATTTTAAATGAGTATACCTTGTTATCTGTTGTAATTTTAAGTTGCTGCTGGAGTTTCATAACTTGTTCATTTAATTGGTCAATTTCTACCTCTTTTTCCTGTATTATTTGAGCAAATTTCCCAAATAGCACATGTTGGTCTTGAGTAGACATGGCATCAGATTCCTTTATGGCAAGTCCCAGTTTCTCCATGTCATCCTAGGAACAAAAATAATTATCACACTTGGATATATCATTACCTATCATTTTCAGAACATAATTACAAAAGAAATCAGAGCCTATAACGTACAAATGAATAAAATCAGAGACACCATATGGTTACTGTAAATCAATAATTCTAAAATATTTTGATAAATGATCCCAAAATTTTCATTTATGATGAATTCAAATGTTCAGGTTGGGCTGAAAATAAGCTGTATGCAAATGTGTCTGCCTGTTAATGTTCCTCTGTTGAGTATTATTTAACAGCTGGATTTATCGAATGCTTAATAAAGCAATATAGGGGCCAGGTGTGGTGGCTCATGCCTGTAATCCCAGCACTTTGGGAGGCCAAGGCAGGCGGATCACAAGGTCAGGAGATCGAGAGCATCCTGGCTAACACGGTGAAACCCCATCTCTACTAAAAATACAAAAATTAGCCAGGCGTGGTGGTACGTGCCTGTAGTCCCAGCTACTCGGGAGGCTGAGGCAGAATTGCTTGAACCAGGGAGGCGGAGCTTGCAATGAGCCGATATCACACCATTGCACTCCAGCCTGGGCAACAGAGTGAGACTAAGTCTCAAAAAAAATTAAAAAAAAAGAAATAATAATAATAATAATAAAGCAATATAGGACTGAAACTATGACTTATTTACAGATAAAAGTTTTTCTCAACTAATTACCTTAAATAATTTGTTTTCCTGTTCAAGTTCTTGTAGGCGGGTAGTAGATTCCTTTTTCTGTATTTCTAATTGCATATGTAATTGTTGAACTTCTTCATTCTTATTTTCCAGTTCTTCTCTAAACTGTTCTAATTGCTCTTCTAAGTTTGTAATCTTTAATAACAAAATTATCAAAAGAGAAAAAATGTTTATACAAACGTTTATCAAGATAAAATGAAGAGTGCTATATTAGCTTTACAAAGTATGCATGCTTAAAACATGAGTCATAAGAATAAAGGAATGTGGTTTTTCTAAGCCAGGTATAATCTGTGTTACCTGTGTGGTTCCTAGACATGCTCAAACTGGCCATCCTTAAACTATCCTACACAAAGCAGAGAGGAAACCTCCTGAGGAAGGATAAAAGGAGCCATTTCCTACCTTAGTCTCTTCTCCTGAAGCAGAAAAGAGTCATAGGAGGAAGGGAAAGAGTCCACATATTAAATCTTAGTTTATGTTACATTAAGTTGCTATCAAAAGGCCTAGAAAAGTTGTAGAACTGTTTGTTTTGTTAGCCACCATATAAGACTAACTCAATTTAGTCCAAAAATATCGAATTAACTTACTAAAAGGCCTGGCTGCCATGTGGCTTGTTAAGCAGAAGGAAGCCAAGATAGAAACTAAGACCAAGAGATCCTTAGGTCTGAATTACAAAAACCTTAGAGTAAGTGAATTATACAATTCAGGAGAAAATTAGAGAGCTCCTATAGGTAGGACAACAGAAATTTATTTAATCATTTTGAGGATGGATTATGAATAATGGTAAAGCAACTGCTTTTTGATGGTTAGAGACTGAAACGAATGATGAATATTAAGAATTATTTTTATATTTGAAAATTGGTTTTGACTGAGGACAGTAACATTCATTTAGCTCACTGGTTTGTTGCTACTTAATACAAAGTGAATGAATGATTTCCAAATGTGTATTTACCTCATGATCAAAACTGCTGATCAAAAAGCAAACTAAGATGCAGGAGCATCTCTGTTATCTAAGGCAACAGAGCCTATCCTCAGCAACACTTAGTGACAAGTGGCTCAGAAAGCAGCTTATGAATCATTTACTGCCTTAGAAACTGAAAGAGGGAATCGCTGATTACCCACTAACACATCACATACTGAGAACCATATCTGAACACTAGCAAATCCTTAAAAACCAGTTAGCTTAGTATTTCCTAAACAGTATCAATACTAGTAGTAACAGCCATCACTTGTAACAGTTTACCGCTAAGCACTGCACAAAGTGCTTTATATGTATTATTTCTTAAAACCCTGTTACAACTTTATAAGATCTGTTCTGAGTATCCCCATTTTAGAGATGAGGATGGACGTCACAGAGAGGAGTAATTTGCTTTCAGGCCACATGGCGAGTATGTGGAGAAGCCAGCTTTTGAACCTGAGGAGTTTATCTCTGAATCTTCCACTCTAAACTATCACTTATCCTGCTTCTAATAACTAATGTCTAAGACTTACACTTAAAATTTTTTCTGTAACACTGGTTATTAAACTCATTAGACACTGAAATACATTTAATGACTGAATATAAATAATTACCAGGTTGCTGAAAACTGTAATGATTATATCTTCTTCAAAGTGATCTAACATAGTATTTACAACTATCCCTACATTTCTGTAACTACTTTGATGACAAGGTATTATTTTAAAATCAACACATAAATAGTTATTTAAGTTCAAATTGCTGCCCTATCTCATACGAAATTTCCTTTTTTAATACAACAGTTTATGATCAATTTTTTAACTTTGTGACATGAAGCCTTGCTATTCAGTGTGGTCTCGAGAGCAGTAGAGTTGGCATCATGTGGGAGCATGCTGGGTGTGCAAAATGCCATGTCACACCCCACACTTGTGTTTTATTATTTTTTTAATTTTTGACTCATTTTATTGTTTTACAGTAATCAGATAGGAAATGAACTCTATTATATATTCCTTTTTAATCTTTTTAAAAAAAATATACTTTTAACTTCTGGGATACATGTGCAGAATGCATAGGTTTATTACACAGGTACACACGTGCCATTGTGGTTTGCTGCACCCATCAATCCGTCATCTACATTAGGTGTTTCTCCCAATGCTATCCCTCCTGTAGCCCCTCACCCCCTAAAAGGCCCCGGTTTGTGATGTTTCCCTCCCTGTGTCCATGTGTTCTCATTGTTCAGCTTCCACTTATGAGTGAGAACATGTGGTGTTTGGTTTTCTATCCTTGTGATAGTTTGCTGAGAATGATGGTTTCCAGCTTCATCCGTGTCCCTGCAAAGGACATGAACTCATCCTTTTTTGTGGCTTCATAGTATTCCATGGTGTATATGTGCCACATTTTCTTTATCCAGTTTATCATTAATGGACATTTGGGTTGGTTCCAAGTCTTTGCTATTGTGAATAGTGCTGCAATAAACCTATGTGTGCATGTATCTTTATAGTAGAATGATTTATAATCCTTTGGGTATATACCCAGTAATGGGATTGCTGGGTCAAAAGGTATTTCTGGTTCTAGATCCTTGAGGAATCGCCACACTGTCTTCCATAATGGTTGAACTAATTTACACTCCCACCAACAGTGTAAAGGCATTCCTATTTCTCCACATCCTCTCCAGCATCTGTTGTTTCCTCTTTAATGATTACCTTTCTAACTGGCATGAGATGGTATCTCATTGTGGTTTTGGTTTGCACTTCTCTGATGACCAGTGATGATGAGCTTTTCTTCATATGTTTGTTGGCCATATAAATGTCTTCTTTTGAGAAGTGTCTGTTTGTATCCTTTGCCCACTTTTTGATGGGGTTGTTTTTTCTTGTAAATTTGTTTAAGTTCTTTGTAGATTCTGGATATTAGCCCTTTGTCAGATGGATAGATTGCAAAAATTTTCTCCCATTCTGTAGGTTGCCTGCTCATTCTGATGATAGTTTCTTTTGCTGTGCAGAAGCTCTTTCATTTAATTAGATGCCATTTGTCAATTTTGGCTTTTGTTGCCATTGCTTTTGGTTTTTTAGTCATGAAGTCTTTGCCCATGCCTATGTCCTGAATGGTATTGCCTAGGTTTTCTTCTAGGGTTTTTATGGTTTTAGGTCTTAGTCTTTAATCCATCTTGAGTTAATTTTTGTGTAAGACTTGTGTTTTAACAAGATCCCTGGGTGATTTGCATGTGCATTAAAGTTTGAAACGCACTGGTCTAAAGCACTAACTTTCCTATTCTAAGTAGCTGAAGTTCAGGCATCATATCAGACACTTCAATTCCCCCAAATGACACTATGGGACATTCTTTCCTCTTATTCAGTCAGGCTCTAGTTTAGTACTAGGCTCTCTTCTTATTGAGCCTGTAACCACCTACAACCAGAAGAACATTATTAAGATTTAAAAACAAAGGCTGGTAAATATTTGTTTTAATCTTGTTTAATTTATCTAATAATTGAAATTAATGTTTGGATTAATTTGCATCTATTTTTGTTTTCTTTTTTTTTTGAGATGGAGTCTTACTCTGTTGCCCACGCTGGAGTGCAGTGGCGTGATCTTGGCTCACTGCAAGCTCTGCCTCCCGGGTTCACAGCATTCTCCTGCCTCAGCCTCCCGAGTAGCTGGGACTACAGGCGCCCGCCACCACACCCGGCTAATTTTTTTTTTTTTTTTTTTGTATTTTTAGTAGAGATGGGGTTTCACCATGTTAGCCAGGATGGTCTCGATCTCCTGACCTAGTAATCCACCCACCTCGGCCTCCCAAAGTGTTGGGATTACAGGCGTGAGTCACCACGCCCAACCTGTTTCCTTTTTTAAAAAGTGTTTTTATCTCTTTCAAATGTACATATGTCTCCTTAATTACACAGTAGATTCCTTGACGTCCACCGCTAGTTTTACATTTGGGTACTGGTGCTACAGGTGCATTAAGAGCTCACTAAATGTTGAATGGCAGTCTTTAACACTTCTCACCAAGACAAAATGGGCCCCAATGCTTTGGCAGTATAGTATCACAAGGGCTTCAGACTCACAGAAATCTGAGAGGAACTCCTTTTCAACCACTTAAAGTGTGACCATGATCAAGTTATTTAACTTCCCTTAAGGCTCAGTTTACACATCTGTAAAATGGGGATAACAGAGTCTGTCCTCGGGAAGAAAGTGTTAATGGTAAAAGGGCATTTAAATACTTAGTACTGTCTAATTAGATAGGCCTCAACAAAACTATTATTATTTATTATTGCTAACTGTAAGCTAGATCTCATTAGCTCTACAGAGAGCTAAAACCTATGGAACGTATCTTTTTCTAAAATCCTTCTATTCCTTTCCCCATTTTCTACCTCCTCCTATAATTCTAAAACTCCTTTCTTTTAGAGTTCTCTCTTTATTCATCCTGCATTTCTAAATTTCTAATAAGCTTAAAAAATGTTTTATACAAATTTAGGCTCTGAGAGAAAAGTATCTCAAATACCATGATACATAGGGACATCTTATATTTATACTCCATCAGATATCTGAAAGCATTTGCCTAGTTTCTGGGGAAAAAATGCTTAAGAAGTTATTTTCAATAAAATACATTTTAATTCTATGTTCCTGCCTCTCAGTCTCCAGTTATGGTAGGTGAATGGGTTTTGATAAAGTACTTGTTACTGTTATTAGGGTCAGCTGTCAGTTTAACCTCTTACTCATTTACCGTTTCTCTCCTTATCTATAAAAAACATCAGTCAGTTGACAGATGCCCTCTAAAGTTTCTCATAGTTTTGAACAACTATGATTCTGAGTAAAAGGTAGACAGTTATTAGATACTTAATTCAAGATAGCAGTGCTATATTATATTCAGAAGATAATAAAAATATAAAATCAGTAAGGTTAATCAATTATCCACAGTCAACTATCATTGCTTTGGGTCCAGTTGAGAAGGTCTGTCTTTTTAGGCAACATATAATTACTTTACTCAGTTTAAGGGAAATCTTTAAATGTTAGCTCTTTGAAACACAGAAATAGTTACATATAAACAAAAATGCTCCCCACCTCCCATAAAAAAATCAAAAGTCAAAATAAATAAGAGCCTCTCAGGTAAACATTACTCAGTATTATGTGATAGTGAGAAAATAATCCTTCTCATGGAAATGATTTCAACTACAGTCACTTACATAGATGCCTTTTTTCTCCTCTAATCTACAGGTTTTCTGAACTATAGTTTTAGCTGATATCTAAATCATTCTTATATTTTTCAAAGCAGCTTAAGTTCATAACTATTTGTTAAAATATAGTAAGTCTTCTCAGAATATTAGAGACAAAAATGTAATTTAAAAAATTTTAAGCATTTTAAATGATAAGATATAGCTAGACAATGTAGATAGAGTAGGATATGTTTTTAAAAAACTATTAGTAGACAAAGGCTTAAATAAGTTATAAATTAGGAAGTTGAGGTGACCATTGTTCTGAAAGCAGATTTTTAGTTTTTTGGAAGAAGGGGCAGAGAAACAAAGGAGAACTTTATATAATTGCTTAATTGCTTTACTGTTAAAGCAATTTACTATTAATCTTTTTGTTTTAAGAACATATTCTGTATAGTGTAAAATAGGACTATAATCTCCCAGGGCAATACAATAATAATTAAAAAAAAAAAACCACACAGCAAAGCAGCAATAATTCAATATGTATTCTACGGTTAGGAGAAAAGGGATATTGCCTTTTGTCCTAACACTACTATATCTCTCCACCCTCTACACTCCTGCTAAACTGGCCTTCTTCCTGTTCCTCCGAACTTCGTCCTGCTTCAAGGCTTTTACACTGGCTCTTCTCTCTATCTGGAGCACTCTTCTTTCCCGTCAGCTTAATTACTCATATGTTTACTGCCTTCAAGGTCAATTTTGGCATTGAGCTGAGAAACAGCCTCAACTTTGGTTTTAGATCATAAACTCCATTCAGTTCAAATAATATTTTCAAGGTAACTGATTTAAAATAATTCAAACCACGCTGTGTCATTTAAAAATAAACTCCTTACCTCTTTTTCCTTTCTGTCTATGGCATCTCGTTCAGCCTGCAATTGTACTTCTAGGGACAATTCTGGTTTAGCTTCTACAGCTCCAAAGTGTTTTCGGTCCTCTACCTTTAAATATATAAAAATTTTCTCAAAATTTGATAAATTAAATCCTGATTATCCAGTTTTTTTTTTTGTTTTTTTGTTTGCTTTTTTTTTTTTTTTTTTTGAGAGCAGCAATCCTGTTTCTCCAATTAGAAGTAGAAAGTCTACTTCTAATTAGTGAATAATAAAAAAGTTGGCCGGGCACGATGGTTCACGCCTGTAATCCCAGCACTTTGGGAGGCTGAGGTAGGTGGATCACCTGAGGTTGGGAGTTTGAGACCAGTCTGATCAACATGCAGAAACCCCGTTTCTACTAAAAATACAAAAATCAGCTGGGTTTGGTGGCGCATGCCTATAATCCCAGCTACTTGGGAGGCTGAGGCAGAAGAATCGCTTGAACTCGGGAGGCGGAGGTTGTGGTAAGCCGAGGTCGCACCATTGCACTCCAGCCTGGGCAAGAAGAGCGAAACTATGTCTCCAAAAAACAAAACAAAACAAAACAACAACAACAAAAAACTCTTCCCTTCTCAGGACTAAGACATGCAAGCAACATTTGGAAATAAGAACAAACAGAAATGGTTACAATGTCAACAGAGATATAAACATATTATGTAATAATACCTACAAGAAGTTGACAATTTAAGAGTATTCTTCATTAAAACACTTATTAAGTTAGCCCAAATAAAATGCCACACCTTTTGAAAAGTATCTGCACTCACAAGAAGCGCCTGCTCCAGTTCTCTTACTCTGAACTCCAGTTTCTCTATTTCTTCATTCCTTTCTTGTATATCCCTTTGAAGCTGCTCTTTAGAGAGCAAAAGCTCACTGCATTTGTCTGTTTTTTCTTTCAGATGATTTGCTAACTGTTCAACCTGAAATATAAGAGGCAAAAAATTTAATTTAAAAAAAATTTCAGCAAGCTAGTTAGTATAGGTTGAGTTATCCCTCATTTTGGATATCTACAATCCAAAATGCTCCAAAATCTGAAATGTTTTTGTTTGTCTGTTTAAGAAATGGAGTCTCATTATGTTACCCAGGCTGGAATGCAGTGGCTATTTACAGGCAAGATCGTCATGCACTACAGCCTCAAACTCCTGGGCTCAAGCAATTCTCCTGCATCAGCCTCCCGAGTAGCTGGGACTACAGATGCACACCAACAAGCCCAGGTCAAAATCTGAAGCTTTTTAAGCACTGACATCATGCTCAAAGGAAATGCTCACTGGAGCATTTCACATTTCAAATTAGGATGCTGAATAGGTAAGTATAATGCAAATATTACAAAATTCAAAATATCTGAAATCTGAAACACGTCTCTCAAGCATTTTAAAGAATACTCAATGCATATAAAACATATCTTCATTTCAAAAATTTTTTTCTAAAAAGTATTTTTAAATGTTATGCTAATTTAACTTTGTATAAAGATAGCAACTGTTGTCTCCAACAAAGGTGACATTTTACAAGTTGAAAAAATTAAGCAACACTAGTAGACCACAAGTAATATTGCTTTCACGTAATCCTTTAAAAAATCTTTCTCTTAAGACTAAGACTTTCTCCACCTAGGAAGAGGGGAAAAAATGGATTTTTCATAAGGCTGAATTATCTAATGGCACAACCACACTAAATCCTAATGAAGATGACAAATTTGCAGGTACTGATTTACTCTTGTATGAGATAAAATGACCTAAATAAATCTTTTATGGACTATATTTTGAAAACAGTCATTGGGAAAGCTTTTTCAATCTATACATTCCATCAGCCCAGGAAAGAGCTAAGGATGAAGGGGTGTGAGAGGGATCTGTGCACCTTGAAGGTTTCCCTAAATGTCTCTAGTCTTGGTTTCTCCTTTAACCAAAATAATGATGCATGCCAAGACCTATTCCCTAAGAATGATATGGAGATCCCTTCAAGTGAATGGTTCTGTGACAGGAAGGATTAGTTGTACTGTATGGAAAGTGAGGAAGGAAAGCTTACTTTAAAAAAAGCGACATGTGATGGTAAGAAATAAAGTAATTCTACCTTTTCTTTTCAGTGAAATATTCTGAGGAAATTATCTAAAAAATGACAGTTATTTCTCAGAACATTAAACGAATGCAAGCTTAACTATAATTTCAGGTTCAAGGATGATAGCAATAAAGTCACTGATATGTGCAGTCAGTTTTAAAGAGAAAAAGAAAAAAAAGGAAAAAAAAAGCTGCTGAGGAGAAACTTTAATAATAATAAGTTGACTAAGATTTGGAGTAAGGTTAAGAAAAAAGGCAACAATGTAGGTACAATAAAATGGTGCAACAGTAGAAAAAAAAAATCAAACATGCACATCTTTGTTAGTTTCTTAACGTTTCATGAGCAAAGCAGGCCAACCTTTTCAAATAAAAGAAAACTACATAATAGGAGATGACAGCCTAGGTTCTAGAGCTTAAATATTCTTTGAAGTACAACAAATGACTACTTTTTAAAAGCCAAAAATATGTTTGTCAGAAATGGGGCAATAACTAGAAACTGTGGATAACTTTTTTCTTTTTTTTTTTTTTTTTGAGACGGAGTCTTGCTCTGTCCCCAAGGCTGGAGTGCAGTGGCGCGATCTCGGCTCACTGCAAGCTCTGCCTCCTGAATTCATGCCATTCTCCTGTCTCAGCCTCCCGAGTAGCTGGGACTACAGGTGCCCGCCACCACGCCTGGCTAATTTTTTTTTTTTTTTTGTATTTTTAGTAGAGATGGGGTTTCACTGTGTTAGCCAGGATGGTCACGATCTCCTGACCTCGTGATCTGCCCACCTCGGCCTCCCAAAGTGCTGGGATTACAGGCTTGAGCCACCACGCCCAGCCCTGGAGACTGATAACTTTTGTACTACTCTAGTATACATTTTATTATAAGGAGTTTATTGGCACTCTGTGCTTCTTCGGCTTTAAGAGAAATGAAATCCACTGAACTGTTTAGAAATTACATTCGAAATAAAAATTGTTTCAGAAATAATACTAGTTAAAGTGTTCACTATGTGCCAGGTCAACACTCCTATGATGTGGGTGCTATTACAATCTCTATTTTAGAAATGAATTAACAGAGATTTGAGAGGTTAACTGACTTAGTTATTGTCATAACCTAGTAAATGGCAGAGCCATGATACAAACTGGGATTGCCTTACCCTAAGCACAATGTCTTTATCACCATGACAAGCCATCTTTAGGTATTCATACAGTGAATCCTCTCTCATGTAGCATTCATTTGGTAAATGTGGAGTTTTGACTATGTTTCTATGAGGAAAATGGGCAGTTGGGGTGAAAAAGGAGAAGCAGGAGACTGGTTAAGAGGCTACCACAGTGATCCAGGCAAACAAGTGACAAGTGGGATTTAGGAAGATGAATAAAAGTGCAAATAACAGAAAGATGTAGTGCAGTCTGACCCATCAGTGGGTTGGAATCAGGGGTTGAGAGAAAGAGGAGAATCAAGGCTGATTCTAGTTCTCAGCAATGGGGCAGGTTAGAAGGTACAGAATTTACTGAGATGAAGAAGGAAAATGTTTTATGCTTGTCTTTCTCTGGTAGTGGCTAATCAGGAATCAAGACCTTTCTTTTGGACATGTTAATTTTGAGACATCTAAGCAGAGACAGAGTAGGCACTGGATATCCAATTCTGGAACTTAACAGAAATGTCACAGATGGAAATACAAATGTGGAGTCATTTATATATGACTGCCTGGGAAGAGGCTATAAATAGGAAATAAAAAGGGGCCCAAGAGTAAGTTTTGGGGCACTCCATCATTTATGCTGGGTAGGAAAAGGAGAAACAAAGACTAGAGGAGAGAGACCAGTGGAGTAGGTGTGTCACAGAAACAAGAGAAGGAAGTATTTCTGGGAGAAGGCTGCAATAAATGCCTCTGAATGGTTGAGGAGGATGGAGACAGAGTTGGATATTAGCCATAGCCATGAGGCTCTGGGTCACCTTCACAAGAACAATTTAAATGGAGTAGAAGGTATAACCCTACTGAGAAACAAGGGCTGGATACTTCACTGGAGGGGACTAGTAAGAGAATAGGAAATGGGAAAGTAAAGAGTGAACACAGATAACTCTCTTGATCACTTTTGTTAGGAATGGGAATAAAGAAATAAACAGAGTTTATTTAATTGGGAAATACTAGAAGACATATGCAGATGGAAATGATTCCAAATTTCAATACCAACAATTTTCAGGGTTAATTACCTTCTCATGCTTAAGTAATATTAAGTTTTCTGATTTTGAAGATTTACATACAAAGGAAAGAATCCACTTTTAAGTTTTTAATGATATGCATCTTATTTTACACTTGATACAAATTACTGTAAGTTGGGCAATATCAGTGAAGTTCTTACCTCTCTAGTTTGATGTTCACTGATAGGCTGGAATCGAGGAACAACCTTAAGTTGCTGTTCTAGTTTCTGTATTTCCTGTTGGAATACATCTCTCTCATGTTCTCTGTCAATGGCTTGCTCCTAAAGTTTAATGACAATAATGATAGTAGCTAAAGAAACAGTATTTAGAGAAGCTATTATTTCTTACTTCTCCTTTAGAGATATGTTAGTTTTGTTTGAAGACAAAGGACTGATGGTCATGGAATATCCCAAATCACAAAAGTTTTAAAAGATAACATTTTATTTTTTATATGCCATATAGCCTATTTGGCCTCCTCAACAAAAATTCAAGTATTAATATTAAAATATTATTTTGAGTACATTTCTTTTTTTATTCAAGTAATATTAAATACAGGATGAAAAAATATTCACCTTAAAATGAATTTACTTTTCTGGAACAAAGGAGGAATTCCATGTTAGTTTAGCCATTAAACAAAATACGTAAAACAAATTGTTTGGTAAATCAATTTCTTGAATCCTAATCTAGGTTTGATGTCTAAAGTTATAAAATGAGTAAGAATCTGATTCTCTGATCTATGAAGAGAGTATCAGGCTTAAGTGAAATCTCAAAGGAAAAAAAAATGTGAAATTAGAGATTTAACATCTTTTTGGAAGAGAGTAATGGCAGCATGACCACTGTTCCGGGCCCATTTCCAATGGCCACACTGTTCTATGTGTATCTTTTACAGGTGAAGCAGTGGTGGCCCATTATCTCTTTGCCTATCTTAGTCTGTGGTTAAATAAAAAACTAGAATAAGCTCCTGATCTGAATTTGGAAAACTAGTGGGGCTTATTCATAATTTTTATTATGTATAATTCAATACATAATAAAATGTACTGATTTTAATTCTGAGTGCTGCACAATAAAAATTATTGGAATCTTAAACTGGAATAGTACTTTTTGATCGATTAGTAGATTCGACACCTAATAAAACACTGAAAAACTAACTCAACAGTCTTTTCATAATTTAAAATTCATAGCCTAGTATACTAGCAAAGAACATTCCACTGAGAAAAATCAGTATTCAACTTGAGAATACTTACATCTAAAAATTTTCTCATTTTTTCTAACTGCTTTTCCAATGCTTGGTTTTGCTGTCTTAAATCCATTAGTTCAGCATTTTTTTCTTGTTCCAGCTCTATAAACCTACTGACTTGTTCTTCCACATCTATTTCTAGAGCTTTCACTTGTTTTTGAAGGTCATCACGTACTTTTTCAGCTTGACATTGTACTTCTAGTTTTTCCTTCATTAATTTTTCTGTCTCCTGTAGTAATTCTGTTTATTAATACAAAATATACTGAATTAAATCACAATTAATGATCTTATGATAATGAAATCCCTGATAACTATGTCCAAATTTTACGTTCATGAAATAAAAGGCTGAGAATTATTTTAAATACACATGAAAGTAAATATTCTCTTATGAAAGTATCAAAATTATATTAAAATATTTCTATATAAGTAAACAAGCAATTATTAATGAAATTATACAGAATTATTAACAAAAAATATGTCCTGTCACTAAAAATAATATTTTTGTGAAAACAACATAGCAAATGACCAAAAAAAAAAAATCTATTTTTACTACTGGGCAAAGAACAAAGTCCAATTAAATTCAAGCACAGAAAAAAACTCACCGTTTTCTTCACCTCAGGCAAAAAGCAATTCATTCCAAAACCATAAAGTCAATTTTATTTGCATACACAATAAACATGAAGATCAAACACTGTAAATCTTTAACCAAGGCAAGTCTAAGAGTTACAGAAATATAAATACAGCTATAATTGAAATTTCCTGTTAGTCTTACTCCTTATTAGATCCATATTCCTGAGTTGCTTTTGCATGGTCACATGTATGTGAATCAAGGGAAAACTGACATGTATGAGAGGTAGTGTGGTGTAGTGCTTAAGAACAGACCGTAGGCCCAACCTAGCTCAGCAACTTATCTCCCATGTGACAGTTATGATGATGTCCTTTAGTTTCCTTATATGTAAACTGAGAATAATATTATTACTGATCTCTTAGAGTTATTTTGGCATTAAATGAGTTAATACATGTAAAGAAGAGTGTCTGAGGTATGGTAAGCACTATGTGTTAGCTATTAATATTATTAATATAACAATGTGTATATAGTAAAAATAAAACAATCTTCTAATGAAGAAAATGGAAAGAACATATCCCTAGGGTCTTTAACTAGTATGCCAACATCGTACTCAGGACTAGGAATCTCTAGAAAACAGCTTTCCTTTTAAAATAACATTAGATGTTAACATAAAAATAAATCAACCAGAGAGCCTCTTATTAAATTTCACTGATCCTTTTGCTACCATCATCTTACATACTTCCTGATTTAGAAGGAGCATTTTAAAAACTCATAGATTGAAAGAGTTTAATATATTTGTTAAATGGTTTCTTAAAAAACTCAAAATGGCTGGGTATGGTGGCTTATGCCTGTAATCCCAGCACTTTGGGAGGCAGAGGTGGGCGGATCACCTGAGGCCAGGAGATTGAGACCAGCCTGGCCAACATGGTGAAACGCCACCTCTACTAAAAGTACAAAAAATTAGCCAGGCATGGTGGCTCCCGCCTGTAGTCTCAGTTACTCAGGAGGCTGAGGTGGAAGAATCGCTTGAACCCAGGAGGCGGAGGTTGCAGTGAGCCGAGATCACACCACTGCACTCTAGCCTGGGTGACTGAGCAAGACTCCATCTCAAAAAACAAACACAGACAAACAAACAAACAAAAATCAAAATGGTTTTAAGCTCTATGCAAAAATAGACATCATAAGATGATGGTCAGTATGAATCTCAGATGTTAATTTCAAATGAAAATTTGTGCTTTTATTGTAAGAAAAGTTTATTTGTTGTTGTTAAAGAGAAAAACTGTAAGTATGGAACAACAGCAACACTGCAAAACTAGAGATGTTAGTTGGCTGAAAATCCAGAGGTCACCCACATTTTGGAGTTTAAAGTCTACCACCCAAACATTGGCCATGCAATGGTATACACACACCTGCTCCTGGTGCTGCATCGACTGCAGCATCTACTAGTCCTAGGAAAATAGAGAGAGAAAAAAAAAAGACACAACAAAAGTATAATTTATATGTCTTCTACTTCCTAAAATGGGATAATGCACATGCACACACACGTATCAAAAACAAGAGTTGAAGACACTGATTATCACTGGTAACATTTTGAGAAGTTCCAGTATTTCTTGAATATTTTGCATATATGACATATACTTTCCATATTAAAAATCCCAAACTAAACCTGTTTAATTAATTTGAGCAGCTGGAAGAAACTTCACTATATTACAAAAATGTATGCTGTATTTCTAAACTGATAAAATGAAATCAGTGAAACTGCACATTTAAAAATCCAACTGCACGTGTAATATAAAAGTGAGAGGACATGGTAAACAGGATTTAAAGTTCCATCATTACCAAGACTGACATTTACTGCTAAACAAACTTTCACTTCAAGATATTACTTAATATCTTATTTAAGGAAAAATGAAAGGTTACTTAAACATTTAAGTATTATTTGAATTCCTACAACATTAAACTAGATGTCAGCCTACCAGCCACTGACCTTTTTAAATTTACTCTGCTTGCAAGTCAAAAAACCCCTCCACCTGCTCATTACTAGTGCCAGATCAGTGCTTTTAGATATTTAATCCAAGTATACATTTTTGCTGCCTCTCTGCTATTAGAACTAAACCTTACACAATTTTTAAAATATCCTGCCTCATTATTTGCAGCTTTCTCTTGAAGCAGAAGTTTGAGGATAAATGAAGAACTATCTTTTCCTGTTAACATCTGCCTAAGGAAAAAGAAAAAAAAAACCTGATTCCACATGATTGGCTAATAAGACATTTATCTATAAGGTAGATTTTCTTATAATTTTTTAAATCTCTCTATAAAATATATGAATAATGGCACTGAAAGAGGAAAAAAGCCACCTTAAGCCTTTGAAGAATACAAATAAAATCAGAGGACTGTTTCATACAAATTCTGAAAATACTTACGTTGTTCAACTGGGCCTGCCTCTGCTTTCATAGCTTCCTTTTGTCTGGACAGTAATTCTCTTTCTTCTTGGATCTGCTGTTGCTCTGCCTCCAATTCTTGCAACCTGTTACTTGCACATAACAACTCCTGCTCAAGACGATCTATTATATCAGTTTTTTCCTGAATTTGCCTTTCAAAAAGAGTTTTTTCATCTGCATAGCCATCAATGACACCTATAATACAAAATTAACAGAAAATAGAAGTATTATTCATTTCAAATTCAACCACTAGGTTTTAATATAAACAACAAAAGGTATACTGTTAGCAAAACTTTCCATCATTCCAACCTATTAAAAGTCTTGAATGAATTTGCTGCTCATCACAGCAACTATCAACCTTTAATAGGGTATGGTCAATGCAGACATTTCCTTGTTTACCATTGTGCATAAACATGAAATTTCTCTGAATTTTCTAATACTTTGCTATACCAAAGTACCACATTATGTAGGTGTAAGTCACTTTATTAAACAGATATAAACAGTAAGTTTCTGAAAAGCTTAATACAAATTAGATGCTTGTGAACTGAATCACATTTTGAAAATTAGAAGGTTGGTATTTTAAGTAATTTTAGAAGGCCAACACCCATAACAGCAGAGGAGAATTAAAAAGAGCATAGGGCTTTAGAGATTCAAAGCCTGGAATCACTATGTAATGGTATTTGTGCCCTTTAACAATTTAATAACATCTTTTAGCTTCAGTTTGCTCATCTTTAAATTACAAGGGTTGTCTTAAGATGGTGTGATTACAGTAACGAGTCACCACCATCCTTTTTGGTATTTTCTGAAATTATTAATATTTTCTGTAACTCTATAAATTCTTTTTATAATTATATATATATATAGTTTTAAAAATTGCTTGGAGGAACTCTGAAGATAAACCACAAGTACTTTTTAATGGTCATTCTAAATTGGATTGACGGCTTCCAAACCTGGCTGTGCATCAAAAATCTCTATTTTAAGACTGAAATTTCTCTACCCTTAGTTGTCAATGGCAAATTGCTCACCCTCAGCCTTACTGAGCTCCACAGCTAGCTGTTCTCTGGCCCTGGACTCCTCATGAAGGCGCTCTCGAAGTTCCTCTTGGCACTTAAGGGACTCTGTTGCTTCTTGTTTCTGTCTAAATGACTCACGCATCAACTCTGTCTGTGTAACTTTCGCATGTTCAAGCTAAACAAAGAGGGAAACAATACATAAAAGAAAATAAAGTGTGGAAATACTAGTTTCATTCCCTATTAAAGCTGGAAAAAAGGAGGATTTTAAAATAAAGATATACTACTGAATTGTAGTCATTTAGATATTGCCAGTGTATGCTAAGATTAGCAGGTAGGAGAAATCAGAGGAGACATGTATATTGGCTGTGCACGACTTTCTGTAAAGTGACGTATTCTAGCTTTACTGAACAAAAGAATATGCTTCTTTTGGATACAAACAACTTTAAATCAATGGCTGTGTACTTTATCATATAAAAGAAGATATAAAGTTAATGAAGCACAGGCGTTTATCATATTTGCCAAAGAATTTTATGTAACTATACAGTCTATGATAAACTTTCTTTTACATTTAGTATTTATGGATTGTGACTCCTATAGTATCTGCTGTATACTGTGGGGGACCAATAATACATGATTAATACAATGGCATCAATTAACAAAATGATAGTAGCACAACAAAATGAAATTATATTTATAATCCATGTACTTAACTAAAAGCTTTATATTTCTGTCCATTTGTGAAACACCTAAAGCTCCTATGAATATTCAGCGTATTTTCAAAACCGTAGAATACAGAGACATTAACCATAAACACAGATTCCTTAAAATATTACCAATAGCACATACTGACTACATTCTTAAACAATTTTTTAAGATGATAGAAGGCTTAAAGCCAAAGCTCTCTTGATCACTGCTACTAAATGAGCTGTGTGAAATTGCAGAAAAGTACTGTCTCTGCCTTAGTTTTCTGAGCTTTTGACTATCAGCACCTGCTTATCTGTTATTACTGAAACAATTACATGGGAAAAAATTGAACTCAAATGTTTCTAGTATTTAGTCCAAAAATTGTAAGAAGAAATCATCACATATATTAATAACAGGCTCACAGTAAAGTCATAAGAATTTGTAAATTTATATATAAAGTACTTTGTGCATTAAAAAGATATTAGTACATTTTAAGCTTAAAATATGATCAAATGTAGTGGTTTCTAATTTATAGTCACATATTGTAAATGTATTACAAAATCATTATAATACTAAAGGATACTTTATTGTTAAAGACTTCCACTTTTCACATCTGAGAGGTATTTGTCATAGCAAATGGATTTTAGAGTAACTACAGCTTTTGATGGCTACTCTAAATCAATTTCCAAAATATCCAGTATGCAATTATTCTTGTTTTAATAGGATATTTCAAATATCACTTATAACTTATTTGCAATTAATATGAATACACGTATAAGACTCATAATGGAAAATTAATCATACATTTTAAATTATAAATTATTTCCTAAAATACCCATGATAATATGTTGTTATCTCAAAAGGAATATTTTTACTTTTAACTGGCAAGAGTTTTTCCTTTAAAGTCTGGATAACTAATATCATTAATTTTTATTACAAAGAAACATAACAATAAAGTATGAACTAATTTATATACAACTACATGGGAATTTACAGTCACAATCCATATTTTAAAAACATATCAATTGTTTTTACACACGTTTGTCATTTTTTCTGTTCATTACATAATGACTATCTAGTAAATACATATAACTAAAAAGGATATGCTTTTTTTTGTCTTTTTTAAATTTACTATAAGGATATAACAAAGAATTTACAACAAAATAAATGCTTGCTTTAGGTAAGTAAATTAAATAAGTCTTTGCTTCTATGTTCTGCTTCCTGACAAGATTTAATCAGCCTTATAATCCATTTAAATATTTATCATAAAACCACAAGAGAAAAACTTGTTTTCTAAAATAAAATGAAAAAGTTGGAACAATCAAATACAGTAAATCTAGCAAAAAAAAATTTCATTTATTATAGCAGATGAGATCCACACTTCATCAGGAGATAAGAGACACCCTTCAAATAAATGTTCATTAAATACTTAATATTTAAAGAATCCTCTTCCATTCAGTTAGAGTATGTTTATTCCTAATATCTATAACAATATGAAGAATGTAAGATTTCATATTCAATATTTCCAAAGTATTTAAGAAACTTATTACATTAAAAGTACATGTAAAGTATCAGTTAATATTCTGTCACTTTAATATAAAAGTTGCAGAAGAGGTAACAAAACTATTCTGAAAACCATCTGGCTTGTTAAATATTAGCTAGTACAGGATAAAGCTATGAAAGTCATAAAAAGCACTGAATAACTTTTAGTTATACTGAATAACCTGTAGTGAACCTGAAATACTAAATATTCAAGCCTCTTTATGCTAAACACTTATCCTTAACAATGTTTATAAAATATATTTCATATAAAAAGCAGAAAAGGGTCTTGTTCCACAAGATTACGAGGCATATTAAAAACAAAAAGTAAGTTTCTTAGGTTGTTAAGAATATTAAAATTAGAACCCAAGCTTCCTTTTTTCCTGGACTGGAACAGCCAATATAACATATGATTGTAAACATTTCCTAATTGCTCAATGACAATTCACTTAGCTGTCTTATAAGTATCATAATACCTAGTCTCTCAAATATAATAATTATTCCATTCTTATTCAGGATTGGCGTCATAAACATACAAAAGCAAGAATCTTAAGGAAAAGCGGGATCTTTTTAAACAAACTGCCTGGCATTGGAGAAATGTAATATTATCTCATTCTGCTTTCTGTAATTGTAAACATAGCCAAGTTGGAACTCAGACCAAATTTAGCCCTTAAATACATCTAGAATGAATGAGTAGTAACACATCAAACAAGGTTCTATCCCATTTAGCCTTAATATAGACACTCAAAATTTAATTTCTCATTATAGTGTTTAACTAAATGAATATTTTTTATACTTACTGAATAAGGAGGCGTAGGCAGTGAAATTTTAGAAATAAGCTTTAATATATGCCCGTTTCTTTTATGAATAAAATGGAAAATAGAAGTATTAACAATTACTGAGTTATTTTCATCCAAATGTTCACAAAGAGGAAAAGGATGTGGTAAAGGCACGCGAGATTCAACCTCATAAATGTCTTCGTCTTGCTCTTCTAACCACGAGCCACTGACTTTGACAGTTGCCAAATAGGTGCTATAAGAATCCATCCCAGAAGATACAGCTGCCGAGATTCCTAATTTGCTTTATCAATTTTCTAATACATTAAAAAGTTCTTTTTAGTTTATCAAGATCTACCATAGCAGTATAAAAATTTTCTTTTTTAGCACTATCAAATAAACGTTATAAAATTAATTCATACAACTGCACAATAAAAGGAAGGGGAAAGTCCAGGAAAAAAACTACAAATCTAAAAAAACTTAGGTCTCTATCAATCTTGATGCCCCCTCAAAAAAACCCAAACCAAAACAAAAACCAAAAAAAATAAAAAAACAAAAATAAAAGCAAGCAAACAAACAAAAACACCTTTTAAACTAGCATAATTAAGTCCTTGAAGAGAAGAATAAAAATATAAACATCTAATTAGACGAGCAATAAAACTGCTTTTAATATCAGCGATGTCTGTAGTAATAAGTAAGCCTTCAAAGCAGAACCTGGCAGGGAAGGTCAAGTTTGAAATCTCCATAGCAGCAGTCTTGAGAAATGCAGTTGTAACATTATTTCTCTTGCTCTTGCTGCTTCACTCTATTCAAAAGGAAAAGCTCTTCTGAACTGAGCTATTCAAATAGCCTCTCATGCTGAGCCAAAGGATTCTAGTCAGTGTCCCCTGAGGAAAAGGTCAGAACAGAGGGTGTGGTTTAATGTCTTTACCTATAGGTACACTGACAGGTGGAATGTGAATTAATACGCCCACAAAAAAGCCTGCCAGACAGGATCCAAGTTCCACGTCAGGGCTTTGAAAGGGCATTTAGACAAGTTTATAATGTTTGTAAGATAAGCTGGTGTTTTTCCGTTCCATTAAAAAATTGCTTTAATTTAAAAATGTGAAATTAATTATGTTTGAGTCCACATTAGTAATAAGTTATTCAAGTATATAAAATAATCAAAATTATTTCTGGAAAATTAAAACTTACTTTTGCTATTTCCTTAGAAATATTACTCATCTTTCAAGCAGCCACTAAAACTATAGACATTTCAGTTATAACCTATTTTCATATTGTTTACAGAGTACATGCTAAGGAAAAAATTCTTTTTAAAGCTACACTGTATGTAACAGTTGAAAACTATACCACTTAAGGTATCTTATGAACCCTGACTAAACTTTAAAAGCCCAAGTTATATATAATAGCCTTCTGGGTACCTCCAGAAACCTGGGCAATAGTGAATAAATAAGCCACTCAGAATTTTAGAAGATAAACAACTTACTTTTTAATATTAAAAGATTTTCAATAATGAAAGTTGTTTTAAAGAAAGGAAAAAACCCTCATTTTGGTATTATTCTTTCCAGTAACTAAATATCCTAAATCCACAAAGCCTTTATTTAAATGGAAAAACCCATGCTAAAGAAGGTAGGTAATACCAACACAAATCCATTCTACAGCTACTCACACTATAAAGTTGTTTAAACCAGTACTCAAACCATTTCACAGTAGGTAGACTAATAATTAGGGCAGAGAAAATGACATTTTCTATAGAAAGCCAGAATCTACAGGGAGATGGCTTGTAGCTGTGGAGGGGCAGTTGCCTCTTACAAGTCTGGACTAGGCAATAAAAATTTTTTGTTTATTAGGGTTTCTTATGCAACCCTCCAGTTAGTCTGTGAAGGTGTCTTAACAAAGCACGTTCACAGATTAACTGGAGGGTTGCATAAGAAACCCTAATAAACACCTATACAAGATAGAGGCCTAATCTTATCACTGCTGCAGCTAAATGTGACTTTAGTGGGGCTTTGGCACATAGAAGTTGTCAATATCCCAGATGCTCAGCTTTATGAACTGTGGGGACCCATGCTTAGCCTATCAAATACCTCTTAAAATACTCTTTCCCTGCTCCCTCTGCAAACTACAGTTTGTTTTGATAATCTGATATCCAGTTTCTCTTATTTGAAGCAAAAACAAAATCTGTAAGTAAGAAACAGCCCTTTATAAACAGTTAACATTTCGGTCAGGATAAGAACTAACTACAAAGATAAGAGAGAAAAATTACTGAGAAAAATGGACTCAAAAAAGTAACAGATAAAGATGATTCAGAATAGGGCAAACAGCCCTCATAACAGTATATTAACTGATGGAGTATTACATTAATTCATGTTCAGAAAGATGACCATGAATTAAAATAACTGAAATTATTGTCTATTGTTTCACCCATTTTTGGAAGCATGTAAAACTTGCTTCCATCCATGTAAAACAAAAATCTGTAGGTAAGTAGTTATATTAGGAACACAGGTCAAGGTAAGAAGCTTACACAAAGAAAATAAAGTAAAATTAGGGCAAAAAAGACTCAAAAAAGCAGTATTAAATAAAGATGATTCAGGATAGTGGCATACAGTCCTTGTAACAACAGTAATATTAACTGATGATATATTAATTGATGTTCAGAAAGGTGACCGAATTAGAATAATTCAAATTATATTCTATCTTGCTTCCCCTTCTATTTTAGAAAGCACATAAAACTTCTTGCAATCAAAAATAGTTATAATAAAATGACTTAGAAGAACACACTTTTAATTATCCAGACTAGCTTATTATCGCCAGGTTTCAGATAATCAAGATTTTAATGTATATTTGAAGGCTATTAATTTGCAGCATAGAGTTGTTTCCTAAACAAAATAGCTTTACTTAAATAAAATAATGTCAAACCATTTAACTACCTTTCTTCATAAATTATTTCTTCAAACTGTAAAACACTTTTGTTGCTCTCTTTTGGACTTTGATTTGTTCATCTATTTCTTGAAGTTATTTCACAGAGGGCCTATAACCTGCAAACATTACCCTGACGGAGCCTAGACCAATGCTAAGCATACTGGGGACAATACTTGAAGGCAAAATGTGTTTCAGTATTTTGATTGCAGTTATGTTTCAAACACAACAATGACAAAACAAAATCTTAACTTATACTACTGCTTCATCCTCAGATTCTTTTTTTTGAGAAAATATAGAAGCATGTAGCTTTGATGCTGTAATTCTTAAAAACAAGTATTAGGAAGCCCGTAAAAATTTCTTACAGTAAAAATAATTCCATGGGAATAAATTACATATTCATTAAGTTATTCCAAGGCCTAGCAGAATCTCTTGGTAAATAACCTCCTATGGCTCTAAATAATACTTCTGGATTCTGGAAAACTTTAATTGCTGAAAAACTACTCCCAAAGAAGAGAATGGTTTTGATTTCTACCTGATCCAGGAGTTTAGAATCTGTGAAACCATACTCTCAAAGATAACATTTCTGCAGAACCACAAAGAGACTACTGAATAAGGATTGTGTTAAAGAGATTACCTCTCTAAGGGCCTTATGACAGTCTCTTAAGCATTCTTTTTCATACTATCATGAAAGCTATCCCAACCAGTAGGAACCTAACAATAAAGTGAATATAGGCCTGATTGTATGGTAGCCTGTCCAAGCAAAAGAGAGGTAAAACCGTTGTAATAAATGTATTATAATATGGACTTGGACATACCACTGGGCAAGTTACCCCTCAAATCAAATATCTAAAGTAAATAACTCCTATAATACAGGTTATGAAATCACCCAATCAGCCTATAAGGCAGATACTTGTCCAGTGCCCTGATATTCAAAACTTTTGCCAGTGAATAACTCATCTTAAACATCTTAAGCATCAAGTCCTAAGTAAACTTGACTTGGTCCCCACCACACTCTTAACATGTCAGATGCTGCTCTCTTCTCTGGTCTCAGAGTATCCTGTACAAAGCTATTTTCCTGAATTTCTCTTTCACTGAAAACGCAAAGATATTACAGCATGCCTCCCAGCTGTTTTACATTTTGTTATAATATGTGAAAAAAAAAATGAAGGTTAAAGGGAAGTATACTATTATAAAGTAGAACCAAATAATGACACATTGAAGAGGAAAGTGGAATATAAGTTATTTCACAAAGATATTACACATTATTCTGTGTCAATCTGTTAAAAATATTCATCAGGTTCAAGATAATTTTAGTTATTAATCAATGAGACTATTCTGAAGAAATCAATGGCTTTAAACATCTATCCATGGAAGATTAAAAACTGAACTGAAATTCATTTAAAAGAAAGTTTTTAAAAACGCCTACTCCCAATGCTGAAAAATATTATTCACTTAAGAAATACTTCATTTTTATAACTTTTTATACCTAATGCCAACAACTAGTTTAACATTTTATATAAAAGATGTTAGTAGAGTGCTTCAAAATTAAGCCAGAGAACAATGTGAACATTATACTAATAATCCACAGATTAGTGGTTCTCAAACTTTAGTGTGAATCAGAATCATATAAAGGACTTATTAAAAACACAAGTTGCTGGGCCCTCAGTTTCAGTAGGTCTGGGGTGGGGCCTAAGAATTTATATATTGAACACATCACCAGGTGATGCTGATATTGCTGGTTAGGGGCTGCACTTTGAGAAGTCTCTGCCATAGGGTTACTGCTCTACACAAAGCTTTTGTGATCCATTCAGTGATATTTAAATTACCACAATACAGAAGAAGCTAAATAACACAGCATGGAGTTAGTATTCAACAAATTGGGAAAAATCTGGAAAATGCCATGGTCAGACTCCTACTGTACTTCACTACCTGGTCACATAAGCAGACAGCTGCTATGAGCTGTGGTCTTGGCCTGGGGAAGTGAATGTTTCAGGAGGAGCCCACATGCTTGACTGTTGGCAGCATTAACAAATTTTGGAGAAGTTTCTCTCTAGTAGCCTGTTAAGAACAAGTAGCCTATTGGAACCACTGACCACTTCTGATTTATTTAACATTTTTCACGTTGCTTATCAAAAGACAAATACTATGTTGCATTAACTAAACTGCTTATAATTTACAATGGTATCAAGTAGTAGCAACAGCATTAACACTGGCTGAGATCCAGGTCAAAAGTACTTAATAGCGGTTAAGAAACAAAAAGTATTAACAGTTGTTTTCATATATGAAAGTACAAATCACAAAAATTAAATACTAATATACCTGAAATAAGCAAAAACCAAAACAAAACAAAAGCAGGATCATGTAGGAATTCAGTATAGAATCATTTATACTATACAACTTTCATACAACCAAAGGGATAATTAAGATGCATATGCATTCAAGCTTTGAAAATGCCAAACAGCTATCCATGAAAATATCAAAATTAGCTCAGTCGAGAGAGTGGGATAGTATATTGTACTTCAAACTCAGTACATATTAGCAATATAAGGAGGTTACCTGAGTGCTAGTTTCACTTATGGCTTCTAGGAGTTTTTCAACTGCCGCTTGTAGTCGAGAGCTAATGTTCAGCATAAGTTCTTCATTTTCAGGGTCTATTTCAGTTCCAGCAAAACCACTCCTCACAAGTCGTTGTGACAGCTCTGTTCCTTCCTCAGTTACTTTTGACCACATGTTAATGTCATTTCTTGGCATATCACTTCCAGAATAAGAGGGAATGGATTCATCTGTAACTAGAATAACAGTGTTTTAAAGGCATAAATTAATTATAATAATCATAATTTTTAAAAGTTATAAAACAACATCAAACTAAACTGGAAATCATGGAAATTGTAAGGTCTTTTAAAACAATATTGCAACCAAACAAATAAAATATGCAAATATAGGATATAATATTATTCAATAACCAAGCAAAAGAATGAGAAATGTTATGCTAATAGGAATTTGCAGAAATTGATCATGTGGGTAATTCAGTATTTTTTTCTTTGATAAAAACTTCTAAGATACCTTTCAACAGAAATTTACTACATGCCCACCATGTGGAGTTTGCTAAGTAATAGGGACATATAGGTGACAAGATCTGGCTCCAACCCTTGATGACTTTACAATGTAATGAGGAAACACATAAACAATCACAAGAAAAGAAAGGCATTGTGGAGTAGGCCATTTCAAATGTACAGAGGGATAGAAATAAGTGCTTGAATTTTTCGGGAGCAGACTGACTTTTGAGCCTACATTGGGAGTACAGGATAGAAATAAGTGCTTGAATTTATCTGGTGATGACTAACTTTTGATCCAACACTGGGCAATATCATCTGCTTTGGCTACACAGTAAAAGGAACTGAGATCATTTTGTTGCTTGCTACTGTTTTAAGAGGAATACTGGGATAAGATTAGACTGATGAGCAGGTCTAATTTAACTTTGGACATTGTTATCCACATTACCCACACTATTCTTATTTCTTATGTTAAAAAAAATGAGTTTGCATGGGTAGAAGATAAGCTTTCCAAGTATTTTCTCTAAGGTATAATAAAAGCATAGGCTATTCACCACTGCCATTAAATACTCCTTTGTGGCAGATGTTACAACTCAACAGTGAAGTTTCCTGAAGAGGCATTACCTGTTCTTTTATTACATGTAGTACATATTTGTTATCAGTAACTGTACAAAGTTAACCAATTAAAGCAGAGGAAATCTTCATGTACCAAGTGCTTGGAATAAGCATTCAGTTTGACACATTCACTCAAAATAAGAGCTACTTATTAGAACTTGTCTTGCTAAAGTAGCTGGTGCCATATTTTCTTAATCTATGTAGTAATGACATCAGATACAGCTTCAGACGCAAGACCTGAATTCAGCACAATTCAATATTCACTAAGCATGTCCTCTTTGTAAGTCACTGGCTGTAGAGCCCAAAATTGCATTTTAAGGCATGATTTTAAATGTTTCCCATTATATACAGGTTTATCTAATTCTTAAGGTTAACAGTAAATACAACTTTCACTTTGTATCCTTATTCTCCAAAGTAAAAAACACATCAGCTACACTGGTACTTATTTATATTACTCCATGTGCTCAAAATTGAATGCCTTGAAAACATTTAGAAGTGCAAGATAATCTTGGAATTTATAGCATCTTTATGTAAGAAATTAAATGCATTCTAGTAACATTTTCTTTCTCATGGGTACAGAAATGTGAGGCAAAGGGAACAGTGTGATACAATGGGAACTCTAGGCTTTTTAGGGCAAAGGGACATGGAGAAATAGTGGTGAGGTAGGTGAGAGAGCTAAAAGAAGGTAGCTGGAAAGTAAGCTGGATTCAAGTTGTAAATGGTCTTAAATTTTATAGGAACCTTAGGGGTTTTGCTATAAACAAATGGAAAGAGTAAATCATATTTTGAATAAGAAGATAATATCAAATATGTGCATCAGGAAGCAAATTGTAGCAATGCAGAGGTAAGTTAAAGGAGAAAAAATTGAGAAAGCACAGGTTGGAGAAGACAATGTAGAAGAAGACAAGGAAAGAAGATATGCATAAGATGACTGGGCTTCCAGCTTAGATGATTCTTAGGTGATAGAGAAATCATTAAGAAAAATACTAAAAAATCAGGAAAAAGTATACAGAGTAGGGATGAAAAATGATTAGTCTGAAATGTTAATGGGATTTGTGAAGATGAGTCAACTGTTGGAATTTTGGGTCTGCAATGACTTAGGAGTCATTTGTAGAAAGGTGAGAGTTGAAACCTTGGAAGTAGATACATTTGTCCTAGGAGTAATACTCAGTGAGAGAAGGAAGACAAAGTTGAAGTCTCTGTATATCATAATCTAACAAAAGAACCTGTGTTAAAAAATATCAGAGAGAGGCAGGAGAGAGATGTTCCAGCAGACAAAAAGAGACGGCTTCAAGACACTTTAGTAATGTTATTTGTCTAGAAAGACAAACAAGACAATGACTGGGAAGATGCTATGGAGACTCCTGTGTTTACCAGCCTTGATTTCTATTCCTGCAGTACCAAAGCTGCTCTCTCAGAGGACAACACTGACCTCCCAGTTGCCAAATCAGCTGGGCACGGTGGCTCATGCCTGTAATCCCAGCACTTTGGGAGGCCGAGACAGGTGGATCACGAGGTCAGGAGTTCAAGACCAGCCTGGCTAATATGGTGAAACTCCATCTCTACTAAAAAATACAAAAATACAAAAAAAAATTACAAAAATACAAAAATTAGCTGGGCATGGTGGCACATGCCTGTAGTTCCAGCTACTCGGGAGGCTGAGGCAGGAGGATCACTGGAATCCAGGTGGTGGAGGTTGCAGTGAGCCAAGATTGCACTACTGCACTCCCACCTGGGCGATAGAGCAAAACTCCGTCTCAAAAAAAAATTAAAAAAGTTTGCTGAAATTTACCTTGAGCAGGGAACAAAGGTGAGAAAATTCAACACTTCTTAAATTTTTAAGGCAGTATGAAGATAGTCTAATGTTTTGGGCTATAGAGAAGGAATCAACATGAGGAAAAGATTGAAGGTATGGTGTATTAGATGGGAGCAAATCTCAAGCACAAAATAAAGAGGGTGCGTGAAAGTGACTTATAAAAGGCCTCTGGCTTTTTTAAGCCAAATGGCTAATTTTTAAAAATAGACATTAAAGTACCTAGAAAAGGCAAAGACGTCACCTAGCTTAAGGTATTTTCTTAATAACATTTTGAAGGTATAAACAATCTGAAATAATCTGAATATGTTCCAAGAAAAAACCGAATTAAAAAAAATCCTATAAAATAGAAATATGAGAAAGACATCAAGCTTAAACTTTATTTATTTATTTATTTTATTATTATTATTTTTTTCGAGATGGAGTCTCACTCTGTCGCTCAGGCTGGAGTGCAGTAGCTGGATCTCCGCTCACTGAAAGCTCCGCCTCTGGGGTTCACGTCATTCTCCTGACTTAGCCTCCCAAGTAGCTGGGACTACAGGCGCCCACCACCACGCCTGGCTAATTTTTTGTATTTTTAGCAGAGATGGGGTTTCACCATGTTAGCCAGGACGGTCTCGATCTCCTGACCGTGTGATCCACCCGCCTCAGCCTCCCAAAGTGCTGCGATTACAGGTGTGAGCCACTGTGCCTGGCCCTAAACTTTATTTTTAATAACCAGTCTTGGAGGGAAAAATTCAGAGGATAATATAGATTAGCAGGGGAACTTCACAAGATGCCAATAATAATCTTAGAATGTCCAGTTTGGTAAATAGAATCATTTCAAATTGGTGAACCTCTTGGATTTATGTCTTAAAACATAGTAAATGATGGTTATTCAAGTCCTTTAGTTATTAACTTTATGGATTATATCATGTTCATTCCCTGACAGATAACGATAAACTCCCCAGGTTTAAGCGGGATAGGCAATGTGATAAAGCCTTCTCTGCCCCAAAGGCTCTCTGAATCTCTAATGGCTCCAATGGAAACCACTAGTCTTTAGTCTGACCCTGGATCTGACAGTTGAGAAAACTGTACTGAAGCCCTGGGAGACTTAAGAGGTTTGCCCAATATCACAATGGACTAGAAAAAAAGAAAACAAGGCCTTCTGATTAGTGCAGTGGTGTGATCTCGGCTCACTGCAACCTCCACCTCCTGGGTTCAAGCATTCTCTTGCCTCAGCCTCACGAATAGCTGGGATTACAGGTATGTGCCGCCACACCTGGCTAATTTTCATATTTTTAGTAGAGACGGGGTTTCACCATGTTGGCCAGGCTGGTCTTGAACTCCTGACTTCAGGTGATCTGCCCGCCTTGGCCTCCCAAAGTGTTGGGATTACAGGCATGAGCCATGACTCTCAGCCCCTAGCATTCCTTCTATAAGATTGCATTTCTCCAAAAGGAGGCAGCAGCAGACAAGATTCCATCCCTGGCCTCCTATGGGAGAGGTGAGCATAAAACCACTGAATCATCACAGTGAAGACCTAAAGGAAATTTTTTTTTCAACACAACCTGGGGAATTCATTTCTATGAACTGATCTAATATTCATTCAGGTTTAAGTGATTTTATGTTAGCTCAAAATTTCCCTTCAATTTCATAAACTAGGTTACTCTTATGAGGAAGCAAATATTAGCAACTTTATTCTTTACTTTTTGAGTGTTAACAAGTCCATACATGTTTAAAATCGAAACAAGTTCAGACCTGAAGGCTGAAAACACATCAGAAGTGTTACAACAAAAAGTCATATATGAAAACTGAAAAGCAAAAGTTGCTTCGCAATTAGACTGGTTTAATTTTTTTGTTATACTAAAAAACATAAAACTGTCAAAAGTTTATTTCATTTTTAAAAATAATGCTCCCATTATATTTATGAAGGAATGTCAGAAAAAATTCTTACATATGGAACACAGTGTTAATATTTTAAAGCCAGTATTTTCTTTCAAGTTTATATAAAAATTAAAAATTTTAAATTATAAATTCTATTAACTCAATATATCCTTAAAGATGCAAGATGGATCCATTAAGTGTCCCCCAGTAATATTAGTGGTTGCTCCAATTTTATTAGTAAGATGATCACACTGCTGCTAAACATAAAAACAGTAAGATGGAGTTAACTAAATGGAAAGTAAATATAACCAATGATACTAATCCTAGCAAAATTATCTCTGCTACAATATTCTATACACTATATTTCTTAACTGTGGATTTAGCTTTTTCTCTTATCTCAATATTATTCTTTCAGAATCGGTCAACAGTTAAATAACTAAAATTTTAAAGGTTTTAGTTGATTCAAATATACGTAGTGGTTTTAGGCAAAATATTAAATATTATGACTCTATTTTGCTTTGAATCAGAATAGCAATGACTTCTTCATTAGACTATGAATTGCTGTAAAGCTGAGAGCATAGAGAAATAGCTCAGTAAATGTCTGCAGAATTAAACTCATAAAATTGCTTATAATTGAAAACTATGGTCAGTCGCAGTGGCTCACGCCTGTAATTCTAGCACTTTGGGAGGCCGAGGTTGGTGGATCACTTGAGGTCAGGAGTTCGAAACCAGCCTGGCTAACATAGTGAAACCCTGTCTCTACTAAAAATACAAAAATATTAGCCAGGCATGGTGGCAGGCACCTGTAATCCCAGCTACTTGGGAGGCTGCAGCAGGAGAATGGCTTGAACCCAGGAGGTGGAGGTTGCAGTAAGCAGAGATTGTGCCACTGCTCTCCAGCCTAGGTGACAGAGCGAGACTCAAAAGGAAAAAAAAAAAGGAAAGAAAACCATTACTGTATCTTAAAATAGGATATACATATTTCATGTGTGTTGGAAGATTTAGATACACTTATGCAAGAAAATAGGCTAGTGGATCAGAAGTCTTTTTAGGTCTGCTTTCTCATGGAAAATAAACATAAATATAATCCTCTGTGCTTGAGTTAAATTATCCATTTATTCCCTTTTATGGAGACAGTGCTCTGGAAGTAAGTTCACTGTCTTTCAAGGTATGTTGTCTGCTGAATACTTTGGCAGCCATGTTGAGAAGTATCTAAGAGGACTGCTAACAACAACAACAAAAGCACAAAATACATCTGTAATGCACAGAACATTCTCAGAGTCTCTTCTGAATATGGCAGTCAACCTGGTCTAGGTCTTACCAGTAGAACAGCAAAATCCCTCCCTAAATGGTTAAGTGAAACAAGCTTGTGAAATAATTGTTTTTTAAAAAGCATAATTTGATACACACTTTTATCAGACCAAGAAAATGTTACCTAATTCTTCTCTATAAAGATCCATATGCAGAAATAAAATAGCCGTGACTGAGAGCTTAACCAAGAGTGAAGTTAATTTGAAAAATCCTTCTACCAAGTTTGAAAAGAGTGAATTTGAAAGCAAGGTTTAAAATTCAATATTATTTCAGCTCTTAATTTACTAAAAACAATTTTTAAAACTATCTTTGAACTCAGCTAAGGTGTTTAAAAATCAGTTTTATTTGCAATTCCAAATCAAGCTTTTCTCTGTACCTAGAAACACACTACTGGCCAACTTATAATTAGGCAAACCTTCCATAAATGGGATAATTTCTTTTCATTTCTCCACATGAAATTTAACAAACAGAATTCTCTCAAAAATTACAAAAACTGGCATTTTAGGTCTGCCTCTATGGGAGAAGTGCTTGAGTGTGGAATGGTAGTGAACTGTGGGCTTGATCTTCTGAGCCAGGAGTCCAGATCCTATGTTTCTCCATCTCACAAAACTTTTCCCCTCTTTTGATTTCCTCATTTCCCTCTCCTGCAAGGAAAAAGAAATTGAAAAAACAAGAGACAATGGAGTTCAGCAATGTGATGGGAAGAAATAGAAAGAAGAGGCCGGGCATGGTGGCTCACGCCTGTAATCCTAGCACTTTGGGAGGCCAAACCAGGGAGATCACCTGAGGTCAGGAATTCAAGACCAGCCTGGCTAACAGGGTAAAATCCTGTCTCTACTAAAAATACAAAAATTAGCTGGGCGTGGTGGCATGCACCTGTAGTCCCAGCTAGTTGAGAAGCTGAAGCAGGAGAATTGCTTGAACCCGGGAGACAGAGGTTGCAGTGAGCCTAGACTGCGCCACTGCACTCCAGCCTGGGCGACAGAGCGAGACTCTGTCTCAAAAAAAAAAACAAAAAACAAACAAAAAAAGAAACGGAAAGAAGAGCTGAATCCACACAGCTGAAGGAAGACAGAGTTACGAAGACAGCTCTGGCATATCAGGACCTAATCTCTGGATCCATACACATTGTGTAATATTTCAACTCACTTTTTCAAAAGGAAGAAAGAATCTAGCAAAGGACAGTCCAAAGGTAACACCAAATCTTGGGTTTCTTATCAAGACTTTCTTCTAACCATTTCAACAGGTACATGAAGCTGGTGCTGGGTTCCTAAAAAGTCTTTATTTCTAATCTTTCCTTAATCTGTAGGATGGTTTCAGGATGTCATCCATACCTCACAGATACTGGTAAGAGTCCTAAGTGCTGATGTATAAATTTTCTTTTATCGGTGGAGAAATGTAACAGCATTCTGGTTTATGTAGGCACTGTGGCAACCCTGGGTAAATATAATGACAACTCTATGATACCCACTTGCAAATGCTATACAATAATGGTGTTTGAAAAGAGTTGCTCTAATGTATTTCTGTTTGAAGGTCCATTTGCTGGAAAATACTTATTTTCTCTTCTATATTTTCAACACATGGCAAAATGCCTTGAACTCAGCAGATTTGTTGAAATGATTGTTTCCACAACACAGAAAACTAGTACCTCTTGTATGTTCCTCATGGACACATGACTTTACAGATGCCTCTGCTTCTGACCTCCAAATTAGGCTGGCAGATGACTGGCTTTTACTAGATCTATCTAGAATCCCAAGGACATGGCGACCAATTGTTTCTTCAACAGCTGCTGTTGTCTTTACAACTTCTAAGAGGATCTTCAAAAGTCTATTATTAGCTTTCTGGAGTGCATACCTGTATAGATAAAGAAGCATTGATTAAAATGTTTAATATTTTTGAAGCAAACACTTTGCTTATGTCCACTAAAAAGTACACTGCAAAATATTTGATTTGAAAAATAACAGATGATCCTTTTTATTAAAATAATACCCAATAGCATCTACAATAAAGTGCTTCTAGTTTTTTATTTGTAACTATATTATAAAATGATTTGTTTTTGTCTGAAAAATTTTGGCCAATTAGCTTAATCATACCATTTTTTAAAATGTACAGTATTTAATTGACTTGAAAAAAATAACTAGAGTCTTAAGCCAGTAACTAGGTTAAGACAAAATCTTGGGAGATAAAATTTAAGTTTTAAAAAGTATGGTAGTGCCAAAGCATATGCAAGTTATTGAGCTTGCTGCCCATGGTTATACATATGTATTTTGCACATTTAAATCTTTCTATATGTTAAACATAAAAACATATTTTGAAACATAATTTTAAAATCACACCAGAAAAAATTATGTGGTAGTATTTGTACAAGTTAATGGTAATGAGCTGAATGTTTAAATTACAAAAAGTAATAGGCAGAGATCTGTTTTTAAAAAGGTGTGTAATGAAATTTCACTATCTGTCAACACCACAGAGAGTATCATAGGCCGTTTTTATTACATCTGCTCCAGGGACAGAAATTTCTCAAGTTACACTCACCACACTCATTTAAGTCAGCAGAAGAAACCTGTTTTCAACTAGAATGAATTTGGTGTGTCTCTCTTTTTAAAAAGTAATCCTTATTTTAAAAAATTTGGAAAATACTGCTAACCACTCACCAAAAAACCTCAGCAATCACTATTACAATTTTAATGCCTGTATTTCTAGACTTTTCCTCCTGCCTCTCTTATAAATATATACGTATTTTAAAAACAAAAATGAGATCATCCCGAACAAAGTGTTTTTGTACACTCTCTTTTTTGCTTAACATGAACATTCTACCATGCGAAGAAAGCTACTTCCATAAATGGTGATTCAGAAGACTGCCTGATTAATTTTCTTAAAAACTAAACAACTCTCTTGTCCTAGCAACTCAGTTCAACAAAGGCACACTTTATACATGCAGACAAAATAAAAGATTTTCATGGTAAAGGTCTTCTGCCTTAAGACAGTTTTATCTTTTAGCTTCACACTGTAGGAGCTTGCCAAAAATCAGGCTAAAGGACACCTGTTTCACAGGCACATGACATATCTATTTTAAGACAAGATAATAAATGGAGAAGTTTTCCGTTAGTATTTGTCAAGTGAAAGAGACGGTTCTATTTTTGCACCTAGATCAAGTTCTCTGCTTATATAATCAAGAATACTAAAAATAAAACTAAACTAATTTAGTAGGAAGCCAAGGGTTTTATTTCCTTAACTTGTTCTGAGGTTTTGTTTAAGCCCCAAACCCCAGAACTAGAATAATGTGAAAATATTTCTACTTAAGAGAAATGATTAAAATTAATATGGTGGTTAAAAAAAATACTCATTTTATTGGCACTTACTATAAAAATTCCTAGAAATTAAATACTGCATAGTTTTCAAAATTTACCAATTAGAGATAAATAATATAAAATAAACAAAGTGTTTATTTTATATTGCCATGGTAACTCTAATTTTCATACACTGTCTTTCTTGTTTGAGTTCCATACTGACTGCGTTCCATACTGATGATCCAATGGGGAAGCCAAAATCTTAGGGGCCAAATTCCTCCATGCAAGCTGAGGAAGGAGGTTAGGAGGACACAAGAGGGTTGACAGTCACAGAAATTGGAAAAGGAGGAAATTAAGAAGTAAATATTAGTTTTAATTTAAAATTAAAGAAATTATTTTCATTTGAACAAAACAAAGTTTAAAATATTGTGCTTAAAGTCTTTAATACTAATGTAGGATAACTATTCTCACTTAATATTTTACATTTTTATATTAACCTCTACAAAATCAAAGTAAGGAAAAGTTTTGCTAACATCAGGTGATTAACAGTTAAGTATGTGATTAATATCCAATCAAAATTTATATAGAAAAGATTTTTTAAAAATGTTATCTATTTAATGATGAAAAACTGAAAATCCTGTACATACTACACATACATGGACATGTTTCATACACAGATGGTATGATGATTTTTAAGACAAAGTATCAATGTACAAGATAAAAATAAGGACAAAGTCTATTACATTGAAACAACCATTTTAATTTACTTTGCACTGAAAAAGTACACATTTTGTATACCTTTCATTAGACAAAATCTCAGGAGGCACATCTTCAGGTTTTCTGTCTAATTCCTTTTCTTTAAATGTTTGTTCTTCAACTTCTCCTTGGTTTTCATTTCCATTCTGTTTAAGTTTGTGTAAAGGATGAGAGGAGAAGACAGAAAGAAAACCTGTCAACTTGGAAACAGCATGTCATTCTTCTATATTGGTATGAGATAAAATAGAAACCTCTGTGCACAAAATTGATACTGTTTGGTATAATATTTAACTACACTTGAGATTAGTGTTATCAAAAGAGGATAAAAGATTCTCGTACACAAATAAAAAATTTTAGTGGGTTCAAATTATCCATGCTGTAGTGCAACAATAAAGTTTGTTAGGTTCTCTTTGGTGCAACAATACTTGCTGTTAACAGAATGTCAGATTCAAATTACCTTAAATGAAATGTAAGGCATTTTGACTCCACCTACCTTACACATATGCAGTCACAAATATGTTAAGCTCAGTACCTATAAAAGAATACATCTCATACCAACAACAAAGACAAACAAATCCTACTGAATTGGTGATCCATTGCTCCTAGGTGGGGCAAAGTCCATACTACCTGTGTTTGCGTACTGCTGTTGCGCAGCTCACAACACAGCTTCTCTCTTCCAGCTAAAGACAGCTGCTTTAGTGCTTCCAGCTCCTCTAAAAGCACCCTCTCTCTCTCTGAAACCAGGTTTTCATTATCTATGGAGGATCTCTAAATAAGAAAAAAGGTCATGAAAGAATACTGTTTGCGATAGAGAAAAAGGGCAGAAATATTAAGCAGATTTCTTTTAACCCCCGGGACCAACAGGCCCTGGTTCTACTTATGATTCATATTCCATCGTAAGGGGTTAAAAGTATATACAAAGATCAATGCAAAATTTAAAATATTTTTTAAAAGCCAATTAAGTCTATATATTCAGGAATTTGTGCAGTTCAATTAATTTTTGTCAATTTTGCATTGAAAATTAAGAAGTTTGAATTCACAAAATGCAATGAAGAAAAGCAAAGTTAATTTTTCCAAATAATGTTTTATGCTCAGCTCCCAATTATCCTATTATTTTATGTTTGAAAGAATACTGTTAATAGTTATCTCTAGATATTTATTATCTCTCTTAGCTTCAGTTTTCAAAATTAAATTCAATAAATTTGTTTTCATAAGAACTTCTACATAAATATTTCTTGCTTTTCTGCAATGGTTTTGTGAGTATATTTTATACAGCAGTTGACAAGAATCCAGCTCCCAAATACCAAGAAGTATTTAAATTTAGTCAAGAAAGGGATAAGAATGTTAAATAAATTTGCATTTCTCAAATCAAGAAGAGATGTTTCCCTGGAAAGAGTTTCAGAAGCATACTACTTCCGATTTCCATTCATGATTAAAAAGATTGATTAAAGACAGATACAGGTAAACCTTCGAGATGCTAATTGGTGGACTCACAAAACTATAAATGAAGATAGTAAAACTGAATGATAGTAACTGCATAATGGAGCACCTCAGCACAATGTTATTTCCAAAATGTCAAAGTGAGTTTGCTATATATGGCTAATGGAATGATTTAAAAGAAAAAAACAAAACCGTGTAGCCACTTTTCCAGTGCTTGAAAAAGGAGTTAAATAAAATGACAGAAAGACAATGCCCACTCCAAGGTTGAGATAGGTGTCCCTAACAAGATCTAAAGCTGCTGTCTTAGTATAGAGTGTGTTCCTGATGCTAAATATATGTAGTTTATTCAGATTTCGGCAAAAAAAAAAAAAATTATGGCTACGTAAAAAATACTGTTGTTTTAATTGGGGATCTGGTTCAAGTTGGTGTTTGGAAAAAAAAATAACTGGGGAGAGAAAGGGGACTACAAGACCCTTACCTGGGCTAATTGTCTATTAAGTCTCTTAATCTCTTCTTGTAGCTGTTCCTGGTCTTCTCGCTGTCTCTCCATTTGCCGCATATGTGCTTGCCTTAACAATTCCGTTGCCTGTTGATGTTCTTGGTATTGTCGTACAAGTTCCTGCCTCATATCTTCCAACTGTTCTTCATTCAACATTAGTTGTCTAGAAGCATCCATGCTTGACACTGAAATCTCATCATGAATCTTTAACAGTAAAAAAAAACAAAAAAAAACAATTCAACCATAACACATTTTGTAAAAATCTGTCAGCATTAATATTTTAAACAAATACGAAAGCAATTCTATTACTTATCCCATAAAGCATGTGATATTTTATTATTAAACAAAAACATAATTTTTAAAATGGTGTTTTTCTTAATTACAATTCTAAAACAACATAAAGCTACTTTATCATTATTTTCCAAAAGCAAAACAGCTATTTATCAATTAGTTTAGACTTAATCTAATTCTAATAGAAAAAAAAGAACTAAGATACTTAAGATTCCTTCTACTCTTAACGAAGCTATAATGCCATTATTCCTCTTGACATTTTAAGAAGGGAAAATAATATCCATGGAATATTTATATTTTAAAATTAAATGTATGAAACATGAGAAACTACCCATTTAATTTACACAGTGGTTATCACAGTACCACAGAGAACTACTGATAAAAAATAATTTTCAATACATTTTATTTGAAGATAAAAGCTTTACATTCCAGAGTCTCACACTCATAAGAAGTCAACTCCTTAATACGTTCTATGAGTACATCATTTCCTGGAGGAATGTTACTTATACAAATAATTTTGCTTTGAACAGTTGCTGGTAAATTAAAGAGGTCTTGAAGAACACCTAACAAGTTTTGCATTCCATAAAGAGTTGGCAATTTTATTTTATTTATTTTTGAGAGGGAGTCTTGGTGTCACCCAGGCTGGAGTGCAGTGGCACCATCTTGGCTCACTGCAACCTTCATCTCCCCAGTTCAAGTGATTCCTCTGCCTCAGCCTCCCAAGTAGCTGGGATTACAGGCATGTACCGCCATGCCCAGCTAATTTTTGTATTTTTAGTAGAGAGGGGGTTTTACCATGTTGGCTAAGCTGGTCTCGAACTCCTGACCTCAAGTGATCCACCTACCTCGGCCTCCCAAAGTGCTGGGATTACAGGCATGAGCCACCACACTCGGCTTGGAGTTGGCAATTTTACTTGAATATTAGTCTGAACAAAACATAACCTATCCTGAATATTAATAAAAAATTTTAATTCAGATAATGTTAAAAGAAGTAGGATTTATTACTTTCTGTTAAAGGCAGTGAACAGTTGAGGTACAGACACAGAATAGATCTTCTATTAATAAATAAGTACATAAATCAAGAATTAGGATATAGATAGTAAAATCTTTTAGTCTTCCTAAATAGGTAGCTATTTCCTTGTAATGTTGTTATATTTAATTAAGCAAATCTTTTATTCACAGATATTACCAAATTGTAGTATAATTAATCTTGAATTGGTTGAAACAGAATTAATGTACGTACAACTTACAATGGGATTTTACCAGGTACAACATCTTTAAGATAAACAAGAATACTATGAACCAGACTTGTTTTATTTGATACTAATATTAAGTCACTTATCCATATATCTTACAATTAATAAAACACATTAACAGTGTGAACTGGCTGGGCACGGTGGCTCATGCCTGTAATCCCAGCACTTTGGGAGGCTGAGGAGGGTAGATCACAAGGTCAAGAGATCGAGACCATCCTGTCCAACATGGTAAAATCCTGTCTCTACTAAAAATACAAAAATTAGCTGGATGTGGTGGCACACGCATGGAGTCCCAGTTACTCAGGAGGCTGAGGCAGGAGAATCGCCTGAACGTGGGAGATGGAGGTTGCAGTGAGTCGAGATCATGCCACTGCACTCCACCCTGGCGACAGAGTGAGACTCAGCCTCAAAAACAAAACAAAACAAAACAACAATGTGAGTCATAAGACTGAATTTGATATTTTCCTCCTCCAAACATTAAGCAGCACTATTGCTAATATTTTTATAGTGAAATAATTCACAATTTTTAAATAAGTTTTTTATATTCAAGGAGGCATACTTACAGACTGTCTAACTATAAATGTTTTATCTTTGGAGAACATTTCTTCTGAAATAGTCAGCACACAGTCCTTTGATTCTGGTATATCATGGGGATCACTATTTGATAATAAAATTTCCTTTCCATGTTCTCCTAACTCTTTACTAAGTGGTTTAAATTCTTCTTTAAATTTCACATCCACTGTCTCAAAAGTCTGAAAACCAATTTGATCCTGTGATAATTTCATTTCATTAAAATAATGTTGTTCTTGCTGACACACAGCATGTGCTTGCTTTGATGATGCAGTATTTTCTTTTCCCCCAGATATTCTAGACAGTTCAGTTTGTTGAGCAAATGCTATACTCATTGACACAATAACCTAAAGAAATAAAAGCAAACAATAAAGGATTAGATTTAGAAATATCAGCAGGAATTTAAAAAGTAAATTACTACTCAAAATTGTATAAACAGAAAAAAGCATGGCCTCACGGTTCTAAACAAAAAGAAATCCTATAATAAAGTAATACCGAGATGGATTCTCTTTTTACAATAAATCTAATGTCAAAGTATTTATTTTACTGCCTGCCACTTTAAATAAAAAGTAAAATGTTTTCTTATTATAACAGACATAAATGTTCAGTAAAAATTAGAAAATAAAAGCCCTTATATTTCTCTCTTCCAAGAAAAATCAATGTAAACATTTTAGTGAATACTTTCCCAAATCTTCTTATTCTTCTTTGCAGAGATAGATATGAATAGATACAGATATAATTTTCCTATAAAAATGTGATCATATTCTAATACTGTAACCAGTTTTTGTAGCTTAACTATAGTAAATACCTCTTCAAGTTAAGAAATAGAAATACATTTCTATGTAATTTCCAATGGGTTCAAAGTTTCATATTACATAGATGTAGTATAAGTTTATTAAATCAATTCTCTATATTGGACATTTAGAGTGATTCCAGTCTTTTACTATTTTAAACACCAGTGTGATGAAATATTTGTAATTATATAATTGTGCATATCTTTTCTTATTTCCTCAAAACAAATTCCCAGAAGCGGAACACTTAGTTTGTATGACTGGTAAATATGAGTAGACATTTCATTATAATCCAATTTGACCTTTCACTACAACTATGATCCTGAATCCCTGCTTATTCTAGCCTCCCATCCCACCCCAGCACAGGTACTTAGGAATTCTGACTAGCAGTTTTGGCTCTGACAAGTCCCTACACCTTTGAGAACCAACCGTATCAATAACTTTAAGTCCTTTTTCCATAGATAATTTATAATGAAAGAAGGCTGGCTGTAATAAACCCAGAATAAAGTATGCCTGGGATTAGAAATATTTGTATTTACTGATCTGCAGCATTATTTTCCTTGCTGGTCCAGGTCATATAACTGAACTGTAGTTTTAATTTCCTGTCCTGAATGTGATTCACCTATCTGGGGTCCTGATTCCCACCTGGTTCCTGTGCTAGCCTCCTTTGGAGTAATTTGACTCAAAAACACAAAGCAAATAAATCATTGAAGCTGGGGTTCAAAATCCTATAATCTTGCCTAAGCTCACTTTCTAAAAGGTAACATTATACTATTCCACAACTAAATGAATCTGTCTAGAAGTATAATGCTAAAACTGACTTGAGGAATAATTATAATACCAGTAGCCAATGCAGAGAAAATTCAAGTGCTGCAACATTAGGAACCACATCAAAGGTCACATATTTAATAAATATTACGGCAGAAATTTGAATCAAAATGTGTCTATACAGAGCTCAAGCACCTTAAACATTATATGCCATTCTGTTTCTTCCCAGATAATCCTGGTACCATATCTCACCTACCAAATTGGACCTCTGCGTGCCTATGCTAGCTCAGAAAGAACCAGGGTTTGGTAACAACGATGTCATCTGGAACATATACCCATTATGGCAAAATGTCAAAAGACAAAGATAATTAAAAATAATTAACCATAGAATACAACTTAACAAAACATATCTTTAACCTTCTGTAACTAGTGATCAAAACCTTATGACTGAGTTTTGCTTTAATTTCCTGTCTTGAACCTGATCTGCCTCTGTCTCTTCATACTGAATATATTAAGAATGTAACATGGAACAAAAGGATTAAAAATATGAAAGAGAAGAACAGAGATATGAAGGATAGAGAATGGTCAACCAACATCTAATTAGAGTTCCAGGAGGATATAATAGAGAACAATGGAAAGGAACTATTTCACGAGATAATGGCCGAGAATATTTACAGAAGATACCACTGCCAAGATTCAAGATGATCAATGAATTATAATAAAAACAAATACCTCATCTCTACAAAAACATTTGTAGCTGGGTGTGGTGAGCTACTCCAGGGACTGAGGTGAGAGGATTGTGTGAGCTCAAGAGTGCAAGGCTACAGTGAGCTATGATCACACCACTGCACTCCAGCCTGGCTGACAGACCCATCTCTTAAAATAAAAAAAAAAAAAAAAAAGGAGAAAAGAGAACACCAAAATCAAAAAGAAGATCTTAAATGTTGCTAAAGAAAAAAGACATATTACCTACGAGGGAACAACAAAGTGACAAGGACCTTGTCGACAGAAACAAGAAATCAGAAAACACTGGAATGTTACCTTCAAAGTTCTGGCATAAAAATAACTGCTAACCAGGTTCAAACAGTAAACAAAACAAACTTTTATGGATAAAAACACAATAAAGACATAAAATAAAGACAACTAAAAAACATAGTTTACTCCCAATAGATAATCAGTTAAAAAAAAAAAAACTTCTAAAGAATTTTCTTCAAAAAGAAATAAGATTCTAAAAGGATGGCCTAAGATGCAAAAAGGATTAGAGCGTAAACATCCTTTTTTTAAAAAAAAATGTGGGTAAACTGAAATACTGATGCTATAAGGCAATAATTGCATCTGAATTGTGGAATAAGAAAACACAAAGACTGTGCTTCCAGGCAACATAAAATAAGCCCACTATAGCCTGCTTCTCCCACTGATTACCTAAAAACTCTGAGCACAATACAAAACAACTAAAGAATTCTGAAGAGTAAACAATGGCTAGGAGACTGCAGAGGAAGTCAAAACTTAGGTGATTTGTATGGGAAAGAAGAAACAGGATTTTTAGTCTGAACCTAACTGGGTGGACTGCCTATTTTTTTAAAAAATTCACATTCTTCAAAGAATTATAATGACATCCAGAGCATACAAAACACAAAACATTTAATATACAATTCAAAATTAGACAACATAAAATTCGTTGTATGTTGAACTCATTGTCAGCATACCTGTTCTAAAAGAAATGCTAAAGGAAGGTTTTTAGGCTAAAGAAAAATGGCACCAGAGGGAAATCTGAAATTTAAATAACAGCAAAACACATACTCTTTTCAAGTACACATGGAGCTTTCACCCAGAAAAGACCATATTTTGGGCATCAAATTTAAAAGAACTGAAATTATATGAGGTATTTTGCCAGACCACAAAGAAACTTAAAAATTAATTAAGTTAACCATGGGAAGCTATCTGAAAATCATAAAAATGTGGAAATCAGTACATTTCTAAATAACCCATGAATCAAAGAGGAAGTCACGGGGGAAATAATATATTTGGATTGAATGAAAATTTGCAGAATGCAGCTTTAAACATTGCTTATGAGGAAGCATTGCTATACTTACAAGCTATAATGTTTAAAGCTGTAACACTATGCTTTCGAGTATAGCATTAAATGCATACATTAGAAAAGAAATTCCTTTTAGAAAAGCAGAAGAAGAGCAAATTAAGTCCAAAGCACGCAGAAAAAGGATATCAAAAAGATATGGGTAGCAATTGAAAATAAAAACAATAAAAACAACAATGAAACAAAAAGCTGAATCCTTAATATTATCAATACAATCAATAAACCTCTAGCCAATCTGACAAAAAGGTGAGAAATAGGGATAACACTACAGATTCCACAGACATTAAATGATAAAAGAATACTACAGGCAGGGCATGGTGGCTAACACCTGTAATCCCAGTACTTTGGGAGGCCGAGGTGGGTGGATCACTTGAGGTCAGGAGTTACAGCCAACATGATGAAACCCCATCTCTACTAAAAAAAAAAAAACCCACAAAAATTAGCTGGGTGTGGTGGTGCGTGCCTGCAATCCCAGATACTTGAGAGGCTGAGGCAGGAGAATCACTTGAATCCAGAGGCAGAGGTTGCAGTGAGCTGAGATTGTGCCACTGCACTCCAGCCTGGCGACAAGAGCGAAACTCCATCTCAAAAAAAAAAAAAAAAAAAAAAAAAAAAAAAAATATATATATATATATATATATATATACACTACAATACAACTCTACCTATATAAATTCACCGGAAGTGTGAGCCCCTGCTGTCTTTCCCTGATTTCTTCCTCCTGTATCCAGTTACATCTGCAGAAAAGACAAATCTGTGCCAGGATTTCACAATATTTCACCATGAATATGGGAGTTGCAGGATTAAACTGAATTGTCCTCCAACTCACCAGAGGTAGCAGCTGGGCAAGCAGCCTCCACAAACTCTAGTCAAGTCTCCTGACCGTGTCTTAAAGACACCTGTTAGAGTAATTTTTGACCTTTCTTTTTCTCTTGCTCTCTTGACTTTCCCTTTCATATTTCTTTAAAAGGTCCTCAACCTGATATCTTCCTGATTCACTCCCTCACTTCCTTTAGGATTTTCCTCTAATGTCACTTCATAAGTCAGGCCTTCCATGACAACCCTATATAAAATAACACCATCTCACTCCCCATGGATTTTCCTAGTCCTGTTTTTTTTCTTCATAGTACTTATCATCATCTGTATGTTGTCTATCTGTACCAACTAGAATGTAAGGTCTATGGAAACAAAGATTTCATCCTCTTTTATTCTCTGTTATACTTCAGCACCCAGAACATTGCTTAACAGTGAAATGTAAATGAATGTCTACTTTCAGTAGTATGTGCTCAAATCACAGGAGGACTCTAATATGATATATACTGGAAATCACTACTATTGGGCTTCTTCTATATAGCCTTGTGCTTTTAGAAAAATGATTCTCAGCCAGGCATGGTGGCTCACGCCTGCTATTCCAGCACTTTGGTAGGCCAAGGTGGGTAGATCACTTGAGATCAGGAGTTCAAGACCAGCCTGGCCAACATGGAAAAACCCTGCCTCTACAAAAAAATTAGCTGGGGTGGTGGTGCACACCTGTAGTACCAGCTACTTGGGAGGCTCAGGTGGGAGGATGGCTTGAGCCCAGGAGTTGGAGGTTGCAGTGAGCAGAGATTGCGCCACTGTACTCCAGCCTGGGCAACAGAGCCAGACCCTGTCTCAAAAAAAAAAAAAAAAAAAAAAAAAAGAAAAGAAAAGAAAAGAAAAGAAAAGAAAAGAAAAATGGCTCTCAGTCTTATTCTATCATATCTGAGGGGTACAGAGTACAGCATAATCCCATCGGTACTGGTGACTAATATCAACAATCTATATTATTCTAGGACCAAGCTGGGCCATCAAACGTAATCTCTTGGACCACAGTATCTTGGCTGCATTTAGAAGAGTCTTTTCTTTTAAATACTTTAAGTTTTAGGGTACATGTGCACAACATGCAGGTCTGTTACATCACTGACCAGTACTTTGGTGCTCTGCTATCAGCTTGAGTGAGTAATGCTTTATAAAACGTCATCATGTTACCACCATTATCACAGTAATGACTACTTTTAAAATAGTATTTATGAGTCTTTACTATGTATCAACTCATTTGCTAAGTGTTCTATATGCATTAGCTCATTGAATCCTTATAAAAATTGCTACTAAGCCAATTTCCTCTTTCAACATATAAAACGCTGAGACTCACAAGTTAAGTAACTATCCTAAGGTCACAAATCTAGTAAACCAAAAGAACAAGAATTTAAAGGATGGTATATCCAATACCAAACCTCATGTTAATTACTATACCCTGATACACCATTCCATTTGATAAATTTGTGTAAGAGCTACATGCAAGAGAAAACTTGCATTCCTCCAAGAACTAGACATTGAAAGCTATAAAAAAAATGATAGTGTTTCACTTTTCACTTTAGGCATAAGTGAATAAGTCCTTATGGCCCAGATATTTCCTTAGGTCTTGACTTCCTCATCGAATTTATGTTTTTCCTAATTCCTTACATATTTCCTTTATATCCTACCAATCAATCCTAACACTTTAAAATGCACATATTCCATTGGGATTGTTATATTAAGACAACTGAAATATTATACAAAAAAAGCAAACTCATAATTCAATAGTTCATATATATATATCTTTTTTTTTTTTTTTTTTGAGACGGAGTTTCGCTTTTGTTGGCCAGGCTGGAGTACAATGGTGCGATCTCAGCTCACCACAACCTCTGCCTCCCGGGTTCAAGCAATTCTCCTGCCTCAGCCTCCTGAACAGCTGGGATTACAGACATGCGTCACCACGTCCGGCTAATTTTGTATTTTTAGTAGAGCCAGGGTTTCTCCACGTTGGTCAAGCTGGTCTCAAACTCCTGACCTCAGGTGACCTGCCCGCCTCGGCCTCCCAAAGTGGTGGGATTACAGGCGTGAGCCACTGCACCCGGCCAGTTCCAATATTAAAAGCCAATCAGGTATACACGTTTTGAAAAGGAATACAAAGACAAAACAAATGGAACCATGTTACACTAGGGTATATGGCTAATATTAAAGAATGACTCTGGACACAGTGGATAAGCATACAGAGATGAGCAAAACTCACATTGATAAACTCCTTCACTTAGCCAGGAGCTAATTAATACTCAGTGATAATCCTCCCTTAGTATCTGTAGTCATTACCTTACAGAACTTCTCTGATTGGAAATAGATACAGATAATATATACAGAGGACCAACCACTTTCTCTTTCTTTTCCTATCTTCTTCCCAACTTTTAAGGAAGACCAAACTTCTTCACAAGGCAACAAATACATAGACTTGTTTTGGCATTCTGAAAAGCTTCTAATTACTAGTCTACATCAAGAAGAATGCTCTTCTCAAATAAAAATTCATAAGATATTTTGTTTAAAGGCAACTATAATTGATATTATCCAACCACTTAAAGATGAACTATATATGAAATTTATAAAGTACATACCATCGATAAAATCTATGTTCTTTTTGAAGGCTCAAAGGGAATATAAACCAAGATAATCTTCCAGATAAGCTATAAGCTTACCTTAGCTACTTCTTCTTCTAATTGTTCTTGGTATTGTTTTTCAAGTAACTTAACGATATTTGTTTCCTCTTTCACTCCAAATTCACCAGAAAACTACATTTAAAAGCAAAATATGACATTTATTTACATTAATTATACACCACTTATTTTTAAACTTCTACCTCAAAATCTCCCCAAAGTATCAGTATTTTTAGAAAAGTTCTACATACTTTCAGCAAAAAATAAATTTTAATTCTCTCAATTAAAAATAATTCTAGGAAATAATTCTACCAAATAATTATACTCACTACCGTGAACTTAAAGATGCAAAGAGAAATATGTTTACATATTTATAAATGCCAACATACAGTTCTAGAGTGGGAAAAGGATACTTAAATATAACTAATAAAATATATATGTGTGTACAGATTTCCTTTTAAGTAAAATGTTAAACAGTGGCTATCTTTGCTCATAAACTTACAAGCAAATTTTGTTTTCTTCTTGGTATTTATTAATACTATCTAACTTTCTACAAATACAAATTACTTTTATCAATAGAAAAAACCATAAACTTTTAAAAAACATAAATATGTTCTCAGTATGAAAGTATTTCTTTATTTACCAATCATCATGATATGGGATGAGTATAGCAGAATCAAGGATGTGTCTAACATCTTTCCTCTGTATACTGAGCAAGGAAGAACGATGATCTTAATTTTTTCTAAGACTTAAGAGCTAAAAATCTACTGAGTGAAGACCAGGGTTTGGCAGTTGCCAGTTTGAGAAAGTTGCAGGTGTGAGAAATTTAGAATAATACAATGTTGAGCAGAGGCAGGGGGTGGTTTAGTTAGATGGCATGCACTTTAAAAGATGTGGAACTTTTTTATATACCATACGGACCTTATTGGAATAGGCCTAATTCTATTATCCCAGCCCTATTGTCTTGGATTCTGGGGATTCCTAAACCCTTTTTTTTTTTTTTTTGCGACAGTCTCCTTCTGTCGCCCAGGCTGGAGTGCAGTGGCGCAATCGCAGCTCACTGCAACCTCTGCCTCCCAGGTTCAAGCGACTCTCCTGCCTCAGCCTCCTGAGCAGCTGGGACTACAGGTGAGTGCCACCACGCTCAGCTAATTTTTTGTATTTTTAGTAGAGATGGGGTTTCACCATGTTAGCCAGGCTGGTCTTGATCTCCTGACCTCGTGATCCACACGCCTCGGCCTTCCAAAGTGCTGGGATTACAGGCATGAGCCATCGCACCTGGCCCCTAAACACTTTTCTAGAGATGGCCTTGTCCAACTTCCCATGCTGGGAAGACAAAGCTTTGTTGACCAGGGCACTGAAACTAATTTGTACATAGCCCACATGTTACAAAAAACAAGATAAATCTTAAACTATAACATATTTAAGGGAAATATAACCCCCAAACTTAACTTCCTCTGTGTGTTACCTATGCTATAAAAATAGATTAAATTTCTTTACATGTGTATTCTGAGTTTTCTATATAAGGCATTATCCTCATATTTATTATGCTTACTTCTCAGCAACTATTTATTAGATAGTAAACCAGACATAAAAATGATAGAAAAATCAGTGTATATAACAGTTAAAAGATAAAAATTAAAAATATAATACCTCTATTGTACCATCAATATTCTTTTTCACACAACTTCCAGGGTACATTGTTCTCTGTGCATCAGATTCTGTAATTACCACCGAATCAACAGGTAAGCTGAATATAAATAAAAAAGGTTAAAGAATTAGAGTTGTATATGTGCTTTAGTGTTCATCCAAAATCTGCACCACACATAAAATGTGTACTGGGGCATGGGAGACAAAAATGAGTCTAGGGTTATAGGTATTGCAAGTTAAATCATATTTTTGACTAATATTTCCACTTAAAAGAACACAATTGAATAACAGTATTTTACCAGGTGATCAACTGAATTTTATGTCATTTTACACTACAAATGTATGATATGGAACCATAAGTACCGACTGTTTTTTTGGAAAGATGGGGTCTCACTATGTTACATAGGTTGATCTCAAACTCCTGGCCTCAAGTGATCCTCCTGCCTCAGCCTCCAAATGTGCTGGGATTACAGGCATGAGCCACTGTGCTTGGCCAGTACTAACATTTTTTTTTAAGTTATCTAAGATATATTAGTGACTTTAAAAAAGTTTGTAAAATCTCACTTTTATGAGAAACTTCTTTTAACATACATATGTATATTTGGATACAAAAAGTTTGATTTTCTTCCTATGTATACACATCGAAAGTAACAATGTTTACCTCTAGTGGAACTCAGTCAGGAGCAGTGGTGGTAAAGAGAAGAATCTTAATTTACAAATATTCACTTTCGGACTTTTTTGTTTTATCTTTTGGTATTCACATCTGTATTGTGTAGTTTTTACATGATTAAAAATTTTTTTTTTCTTAAAACGCTTAACTTAGGTCATAAAAACTAAGGTAAGATCAGCATTTAGGATCCATGGGAAAAAAATAAAAGGAGCAAATTATAATTTTCATTTCTGGCAAATATAATTTTCCATACCCATTTTCATGTGTAACTATGCTGCTTTCTTAGTTTGACCTTCCTCTTGTCCACATAACCTTCTTTCTCCTATTTTTTTCTACCCTAAATTCTGTCCAAAATTGGCCAAAGTTGTCATCATCCCATTTCATAACTTATATAACTAAACCCCTAATGATGGCCATTTGATTACTTCCAACTGTTCACTGTTACAAACAATGCTATAATACAGATCTTCACAAACATATCTTGGCACACTTCCATGGATGTTTCTATATAATAAAATCTTATAAGTAATTGTTAAGCTTAATATTTAATGTTTTAATACAGGGTCATATTCCAAAAAGTTTCATTAATTTTATTCTCATAATAGTATCATTTAAGTATTTTCTTAAAACTTCAGCAATCGGGGGTCATAACAATTGTAAAACTTTGCTAGAACATGTGTGTCTTTATTTTTGAGAAGACATTTTCTTTCAAATGTTATTGGCCGTTTAGGTTTTTCCTGCTGTGAACTGCCTTCTCATGTTCTATGACCATCCCATGCTTCTAAAAACTCATTCCCTTGTCTTTCTTCTCTGCCCTTTCCTGCTTTTTATTACTATTTTGTCTCTGTTTTCCTCATTGTCCCTTGTATATACTGCTCTGATCCTTGGCTTTATGTCCTGGATCTTACTTTCACAGCCTAGAAAATCCTCCTGATTATCTATCCGGTCATTATGATCTAAACTCCAAAAAGTACTACTTAGTCCACAATGACTTCATTCTTTTTTTTTTTTTTTTTTTTAGTATTTACTGATCATTCTTGGGTGTTTCTCAGAGAGGGGGATGTGGCAGGGTCACAGGATAATAGTGGAGAGAAGGTCAGCAGATAAACACGTGAACAAAGGTCTCTGGTTTTCCTAGGCAGAGGACCCTGCGGCCTTCCGCAGTGTTTGTGTCCCTGGGTACTTGAGATTAGGGAGTGGTGATGACTCTTAATGAGCATGCTGTCTTCAAGCATCTGTTTAACAAAGCACATCTTGCACCACCCTTAATCCATTTAACCCTGAGTTGACACAGCACATGTTTCAGAGAGCACAGGGTTGGGGGTAAGGTTATAGATTAACAGCATCCCAAGGCAGAAGAATTTTTCTTAGTATAGAACAAAATGGAGTCTCCTATGTCTACTTCTTTCTACACAGACACAGTAACAATCTGATCTCTCTTTCTTTTCCCCATATTTCCCCCTTTTCTTTTCAACAAAACCGCCATCGTCATCATGGCCCGTTCTCAATGGTCGCTGTCTCTTCGGAGCTGTTGGGTACACCTGCAGAAAGGCTGTCACTTCACACTTGGAAGATTGCACAGCGGCCAGGCAGAGGCGCTCCTCACATCCCAGACGGGGCGGCCGGGCAGAGGCACTCCTCACTTCCCAGACGGTGCAGCCGGGCAGAGGTGCTCCTCACCTCCCAGACGGGGCAGCCGGGCAGAGGCGTTCCTCACCTCCCAGATGAAGGGCGGCTGGGCAGAGGTGCTCCTCACCTCCCAGATGATGGGTGGCCGGGCAGAGGCTCTCCTCACTTCCCAGACAGGGCAGCTGGGCAGAGGCGCTCCTCACTTTCCAGACAGGGCGGCCGGGCAGAGGCGCTCCTCACATCCCAGACGAGGCGGCCGGGCAGAGGCGCTCCTCACTTCCTAGACGGGGTGGCGGCCGGGCAGAGGCGCTCCTCACATCCCAGACGGGGCGGCTGGGCAGAGGTGCTCCTCACTTCCCAGACGATGGGCAGCTGGGCAGAGGCGCTCCTCACCTCCCAGACGCGGCAGCCGGGCAGAGGCGCTCCTCACTTCCCAGACAGGGCGGCCAGGCAGAGGCGCTCCTCACTTCCCAGACGGGGCAGCCGGGCAGAGGCGCTCCTCACTTCCTAGATGGGGCGGGCAGGCAGAGATGCTCCTCACTTCCTAGATGGGGTGGCAGCCAGGCAGAGAAGCTCCTCACCTCCCAGACGGGGCGGCCGGGCAGAGACGCTCCTCACATCCCAGATGGGGCGGCCGGGCAGAGGCGCTCCCCACATCCCAGACGATGGGCGGCCAGGCAGAGACACTCCTCACTTCCTAGACGGCGTGGCGGCCGGGCAGAGGCACTCCTCACTTCCCAGACGGGGCGGCCAGGCAGAGGGGCTCCTCACATCCCAGATGATGGGCGGCCAGGCAGAGATGCTCCTCACTTCCTAGACGGGGTGGTGGCCGGGCAGAGGCTGTAATCTCAGCACTTTGGGAGGCCAAGGCAGGCGGCTGGGAGGTGGAGGTTGTAGTGAGCCGAGATCACGCCACTGCACCCCAGCCTAGGCAACATTGAGCACTGAGTGAGCGAGACTCCGTCTGCAATCCCAGCACCTCGGGAGGCCGAGGAGGGCAGATCACTCGAGGTCAGGAGCTGGAGACCAGCCCGGCCAACACGGCGAAACCCCATCTCCACCAAAAATACAAAAACCAGTCAGGCGTGGCGGCGCGTGACTGCAATCCCAGGCACTAGGCAGGCCAAGGCAGGAGAATCACGGGAGCCAGAGGCAGGGAGGTTGCAGCGAGCCGAGATCACGGCAGTACAGTCCAGCCTCGGCAACAGAGGGAGACCGTGGAAAGAGAGAGAAGAGAGAAGAGAGAAGAGAGGGAGAGGGAGAGGGAGAGCGACTTCATTCTTTAAGCTTTACAGTATTTGAAAGTGTTTATTACTCCAAACTGAAAAAAACAGTCTGGCGTAAACTTAATTCATTGTTCCCCTCTTGCAATTAAGCTCCTACTATCTGCAACCCCTGTTGATTTTCCTATTTATATGATATACCTTCATTTTCCATATTCCCTAGGCTCAAGCAACACAGAGTTATCTTTGTTTTTTCCCCTCTGCTTTGTTTCCAACATTCCTTCCATTGCAATGTCTAAATATTCATCCTTCATTTCCATTTTGCTGTTATTACTCTAATAGGCAGTATTACAGATGTGCAGTGAAAAACACCACAAAGACATGGGTTTAAATTCCAGCATTTTAGTTATATCACTATGTTATATTCCCCAACCATTACCTTCGAAAAATTATTTTGCAAGTAATTATTATTTCAGTGATTACACTGAAGTCCCTAGAAGGAAACAGCCACTTTACATAAACATCTAATTCTACCTCCAGGGTATCTAGCTAAGGCTCTTCTCAGTTACTGTTTCATTTAATCCTCACAATCTTAAGGGTAATTATTATTATCCCTATTACTATTTAGAAATGTTTAAATAATCTGTCCAAGATCATATAGCCAGTAAAAGGTCAAATCAGGGTCAAATGCAGATCCGTCTGACTAAAACCCATGATCTTTCCAACCTTAGTGTTTCTCTTAGAGGTTTCTAGTATGAAATCACCAAATATTTGTTAAAAGAATGATTCGATTATTTTTCTTAACTATTTCAAGTCTACCCACAGGGAACAGTATACTCTATTCAAAATGTGTTACAGTCATGTCCAAAATATGTGATGCTATTTACACAAAATAATTTTGACTCATTACTATTAGTAAGAATGAGGATGGTGGTGAGTAAAACTCTTTTTGGTAGGGGTGCAGGGAGCAAACGAATGGTTTTCATTCAAAGGCATTGTCAACACATTTCCACGGAGTATTATAGAAACTCTGAGAGAGGGTGGTGAGCTCGCAGAAGCCCAAATGCAGGAATAACAATGTAAGCCTATGTTTCCAGAAGCCTCTCTTTTCTTCATGCTTTGGACGGAAAGCATCACTAATTAAAGGAAGATTGCTTGAAATACTGTTTATTAGAAAGTTCTTCCTAATTACCTATTTTGTTTCATATCAGAAAGCAGTGGTTTCCAAATGTCAATCTATGGGTTCCGTGCTTCTGAATTATATTGTTAAAAACACAAATTTCCAAGTTCCATCTCAAAGCTATTGAGTATGACTCTCCAAATTATAATTCAGTGATCTTTCATTGTAAGTAATTAAAAAAATTATATTAAAGTTCAAAAACCTCCACTATTTCTGATGTATGGTCATGTTTAGAAACCACCAATCTCAAAGAAAATGGAAGCTTTATAAGGCTAAAGCAAATAATTCCAAAGCCCATATGTAGGTTTCAAATAAAAAAGAGTAACGACTAGTTCCAAACAAGCAGACATTCAGTATTTCATCCACTATACAAAAAAACTGTGTTAAGGTTTTACTAGCAAGTGTCTAGGAAGACATCAGTGCTAGAATAGCAGAGCCAGCCACAGTTAGAAGAAATCTCTGAGGGTTTTATAGAGCTAGTTATATACTATAGCATACTTCCCAACTAAATTATAAACTGTTCATTCATTAAACAAATAATTTATTGAGTACCTATTATGTGCAGGGAATTATCTTAGGTGTTTGTGATATATCACTGACCTAAATGGAAAAAGAGCCCCACCCTTATAAAGCTTAAAGTCTTTCACCAGAGACGAACAATAAACAAAATAAAAATGAATCTACCCCCTCCAAATTTACACATATTTGGTTATATATATTATATATATATATATACACACACACACATAATATATATATATTTTTTAGGCGGAGTCTTGCTCTGTCATCCAGGCTGGAGTGCAGTGGTGCAAATTCAGCTCACTGCAACCTCCGCTTCCTATGTTCAAGTGATTCTCGTGCCTCAGCCTCCTGAGTAGCTGGGATTACAGGTGCATGCCACCATGCCCGGCTAATTTTTATATTTTTAGTAGAGATGGAGGTTTGCCATATTGGCCAGGCTGGTCTCGAACTCCTAACCTCAGGTAATCTGCCTGCCTCAGCTTCCCAAAATGCTGGAATTACAGGCATGAGCCACCACGACCAGCCTAGTTATATATATGATATATATTATATAAAATGTGCATAATGTATACATACATATAAATAGACAATATTAAGTAATATAGAAAAAATAAAGTAGAGAAATAGGAATCAGCATCCTAGGAGACAATTTTAATTTACACAGAATGGTTAAGAAAAGCCTCACGAGAACATGACACTTGAGTAATGATCCAAAGAAGGTGAGGGCATTGGCCAGGCATGTATCTGGAGGAAGACCATTCTAGGTAGAAGGAACAGCCAATGAGAAGTCCCTAAAGCAGAAGCATACTGATAATGCTTGTTTGAGGACCCCAGGATACTGTCACCAGTATCTTGGGGTCAGAAGACAGTGACAGACAAGTCAGTAGGAGATTAAAAATCAGAAAAGTAATGGGTACTCATCATGTAGGACAGAAGAGCTTTGGAATGATATAATCTATTTTAAATTTTAAAAGCAAGATTCTGGCACCTGCTTTAACTGTGTTGAGAACAGACTTTAGGGAGGAGTTAGGGTAATCCAGTTGAGACAAAAGGATGGCAGAGACCAGCAAGGTTTTAAGGAGTGGTACAGTTTGGATATATTTTTGAAGGTGGAGAAAATAGGACGTCTTGATAGACTAGAAGAGAGGTATAAGAGAAAGAGGAGTAACGACAGATGGATATAGCTGCAGAAGGAGCAAATTTTGAGAAGATCCAGAGTTCTACTTTGGACGTGGTGAATTTGAACATGAGACAACAAAGTGGAGGAAACCCTGCCATGACTGGAATGATCCTACCTTATATTCCTTAAGTATTCACCATATCAAAGTAGCAAAGACTAGGTACAGAATAAACTGCAAATATGTGCACACTGCCGATTTAATTAAGCAGATTAACAACAACCAACATCTTTCTAATGTAAAAATTTAAGTAAAATTCCTATAATGTCTTTGGTTTACATCAACATTTTTTTCAGGCATTTCAAAGATATAGAATGATCTCTTGCTCTTCTTTCTAAAAAATGCTACATCCTATCTCTTTCCAGCAACTTTGCTTAAGTTACTTTTTTAAATAACCATTCTGGATGATACTATAATTGTTACAAAGCTACAAATACTGTTGAATGAAGCTATAAGCAGATGAATACCTTGGCGGAACCGTGGACTCACTAACAGCTTGAAGCCTCTTCTGTAAACAGTGGATCTCTGCCTCATAGTTTTGTTCAGTTTCTTTCAACTGTTGCTGCAAAGAGGATATGAGGCTTTCTAATTCTTGAACTTGTTCTTCAAGTTGTTTAGTTTTTTCAAGATCTTGCAGAGAAGATAACTTGCTTTTACGATTGACATCTATGTTATATAAAGAAACAAAAAATGCACATTTCAATATAAGTTTCTTAGTGAAATAGCACAATCACTGTGTACAGAAAATATTAATTCTTTTTTGAAAAAGTATGTTTTTAGTGGTAATAACTCTGGTTTCAATTTAAACTCATTCTGATGAAAACAAGAAAACATAAATAGTACAATTCAAGATCATCTTTTTGATCCTCATGCTGTAGTACTCCTAAATCCAAAATTTTATATCTTTAAAATTTAAAACAATTTAGAATCACAGAACATAAGAAGGGGGAAAGGACCAAATAGAAAGTAGTCCAAATCTTTCATTTTAAGGATGAAAAAATTGAGATCAGAGAGGCTACAGTGAAATGCCAAAGGTCACTACGTTAGCTCACATTTTAAAGTAAAAAAGCAAATTACTCAATATTTGCTATAAAAACACCACATTGTGGTATATGATCAAAATTTACCAATGTCTTCCAAATTGGTCATCTGAGAATGGATTGATAAAAACTCTGTTTCCTCTTTTGGAAGGTTTTCTTCTCCAAATTCAAGTTTCATGCCATCTGTCTGCTGTCCCCAGATCTATTGAAAACCACAGAATAAAAGCAGTAACATAAATACATAATCCGGCAATTAGAAAGCTGTATTAAAGCAACTCTGCATTTAAGATGCTTTTTTAAAACCACCCAAAATTGTGGCACTCTAATACAAGCATTTTCCCTTCTAAGTTATTCCCTGTTCTCTTCTGTAACAGTAATTCATATTCCATACCTTTCATAGCACTGAAATTATATTAGTAATGTTCTTTGATATCTGAAAGGAAGTTCATTTTACTACAAAAACAAGTGCTTCTGAGAATTTTGGTAGAAAGCTGATAACAATATTTATAGTATACCTTGGTCTTTGAAATTTCAATTCATACATAATAAGTTGTATATTAGCAATACTTGATTAATACAGCTTGTTTATTTCTAGATATATCCTATGCACAACCAGGTAACTGACAAATGGTATGGTGCTCTGTACAGTAAACAAAAAGAAAAGAAAATAATGAAAATAGATAAATCTCAGCTTATTTCCTTAACTATTAAAAAGCAGCAAGCCTGTAATCCTAGCACTGTGGGAGGCTGAGATGGCTGGATCACCTAAGGTCAGGAGTTCAGGATCAGCCTGGCCAACATAGTGAAACCCCATCTCTACTAAAAATACAAAAATTAGCCAGGTGTGGTGGCACACACCTGTAATCCCAGTTACTTGAGGGGCTGAGGCAGGTGAATTTCTTGAACCTGGGAAGGGGAAGTTGCAGTGAGCCAAGATTGAGCCATTGCACTCTAGCCTGGGAGACAGAGCAAGACTCTGCCTCAAAAAAATAAGTAAATAAATAAATACATAAAACTAAGCAGCAATATGTCAGATACCTGTGTGTACTAATTTATTTATTCATCAAATGCTTAATAATCAATGTGACCAGCACTGTGACAAGAGTAAAAATATAAAATCCATTTAAAAAATAACAATATATCTGCCTGCACAGAATTCATCAATCAGATGGGAAAATAAACAATTAGAGAACGGCTAAACTATAAAATTTGACTATAACAACAATGATACAGAAGACTGATGTGGATCTGAGTAATTATGGAAGTCAGTTTTGATTTAGGCTCATATATTTCTGGTAATAATTTGGGAAGGCTATAAGGAAGAAAGAGTAAGAGTATTTGTGAAAGAATGACGTATGCCATAATTGACAATGATCTTCTTGAGGAGGGTTTAATTTGGATACGGAGGGGGAAATAAAGCTAGTTAAATAAGATAGATCCAAATAACAGAAGACTTTAAAAGCAAGGGGAAAGACTATGGACTTGCAAGACCAGATGAACAAAGGATACTGTAGAAGCACCTGAGCAAAAGAAAAAACAGCTATTTGCTAAGAAGGCTGTTTTAACTGTTCACTACTCTTATACATCCTCTACCCAATTACTACCCCATGAGTAATTTCAACAGAGGATCTTGCCTCTTAGTTCCCAGGGAAAATAAAGATCATCAGGTAAATTATTAAGTTTCCAGTCCAACCTTTCTAACTCATTCAGCAAACATTTATTAAGCCTTTACTGTATGCTAACACTGTGTTAAGAGAAGGAAATAAAAATAAACAGAAGATTCTCTTATTCTGAAGGGTTTAGAATAATAGTGAAAGAGGCAGAATGGTAAACAATTATATAACATGAAAAGTAATGTGATACAAATGCAAATGTGTATAAGGAGCTACAGGAACATGGAAGAAGGACAGAAGGGTAATCAAGTATTTAAAGTAACGAAAAAAGAGAAATGCGATAAGCAAGGCCTGTACTGTTGCTAAGGGAACAGAGGAAGAAATGCCTAAGCCTAGAAAGACAGGTAAAGAAGAAGACACAGAGGGAGTAAACATTTGAACCAACTGGAACAAGCAGGAACAAACCAAAAAGGCTGGGAGGGGATGGGCAGTATTATGCAGAAAGGGCAGCATGCAAAGAAGCCCAGGGTGCCAAAGATCAGGGTGCATTTGGGAAACTAAGTATTTCAGTATGGCTGAAATGAGGAGGAATATTAGAAGATGAAGCCAAAAGGTTACGCAGTGATGTATTGCAGTCCTGATCCTGATCCCAAAGTAACTCTGAAATGCCTCTGTAATTGCAGCTAATTTATTGCATTCAAATATATATCCTCTTATTACCCCTTGTGCAGAAAAGACATCTACCTGTTTGCTATATTCATCTACCTGTTAAGTAAACGTATTTATCTACATTTCTTTTCTATTTTTTTTTTTGAGATGGAGTCTCACTCTGTTGCGCAGGCTGGAGTGCAGTGGTGCAATCTTGGCTCACTGCAACCTCCACCTTCTGGGTTCAAGCAATTCTCCGGCATCAGCCTCCAGAGTAGCTGGGATTATAGGCCCGTGTCACCACACCCAGCTAATTTTTTTGTATTTTTTTTTTAGTAGAGATGGGGTTTCACCATGTTGGCCAGGCTGGTCTCCAAATCCTGACCTCAGGTGATCGGCCCACCTTGGCCAACTAAAGTGCTGGGATTGCAGGTATGAGCCACCATGCCCGGCCTTACATTTCTCTTCTAAACACCTACTAAAATGTTGCCACGGAAAACTATTTTATATATGCATATGTATATATTATATATATATGTAAAATAGTATGTATGTATATGACATTCCTTAAACTAGTTCATAAATCCCATTAATTTATACATTTCTTCAGTCTAGTGACTTCATTACTTTATTCCCAATACACAGAACAACCTGGCATTTAATTAGCAAATAATAAATATTGGCTGACCAGTCTGTCCTCAGATCTAAGGAATAAATAAATAAATAAATAAATGAATAAGTAGGTCGGGTGCGGTGGCTCATGCCTGTAATCCCAGCACTTAGGGAGGCCAAGGTGGGCGGATCACAAGGTCAAGAGTTCGAGACCAGCCTGGTCAACATGGTGAAAGCCCTTCTCTATTAAGAATACAAAAATTAGCCGGGTGTGGTGGAGTGTGCCTGTAATCCCAGCTACTCAGGAGGCTGAGGCAGGAGAATCGCTTGAACCTGGGAGGCAGAGGTTGCAGTGAGCCAAGATCACGCCACTGTACTCCAGCCTGGGCAACAGAGTAAGACTCTGTCTTGGAGAAAAAAAAAAAAGGAAAGTAAAATAAAAATAAAAATTATTGACTGTATAACTGAATGAGAACAAAGTATAAATTTTTCTTTCATATTCTTTGTACTCCCTTCAGTGTATATTTCAGTATGGTAGAAGACCAGGAGTGAAAAGAGAAGACTATCTAAGACAATCCCCAAGTTTCTGGTTGAATGTTGTTCCTTGAAACTGATATGAGAGGAGAAGCTGGTTTAAGCAGCAGTAGTTAATAAATTCAAATTTCAATATGCTGATTGAGATATACCTAAAAGATTTTTGAGTACAGATATCTGATGAGATATATGACTCTGCAGCTCAGAAGAACTGACCTAAACATAGAGATCTAGAAGCAATGAAAGTAGATGAAAAAAGCATTCAGATTACGAGGATCAAATAAAGATCCCTGGTAATATAAACAGGGTAGGTAAAGTCCAAAATGGAGGCTTGAAAAGCTACAGAAGCTAAGGGAAGAAAATGTTATCAGAAAGCAGCAAATACTACAGTCGAGAAATAATAAAGTAAAAAGAAAACTAGTTCAAGATAGTACACTGAGCATGTGTTTATATCTGAGGTTACAAAGTGAAGGCTTGAACTTTAAATCCAGTCTATAAAAGTGCTCTTTTGGGGACAAAACAGTTTTTGTTGTTGTCTGGCTGCTTTCTGTTTCCCAACCTTAAAACAGAACATTTAGTTTTGAATATTTCTCTGTGTGTGTGTGTGTGTGTGTGTGTGTGTGTGTGTTATATTTTTAGAAATGAGGTCTTGAGCTCTGTTGCCCAGGCAGGAGTACAGTGGCACAATCATAGCTCATGCAGCCTCAAACTCCTAGGTTCAAGTGATCCTCCCACCTCAGCTTCTCAAGTAGCTGGGACAACAGGCATGTACCACCATGCCTGGTTTATACTTCCTAATATTTTTAAAAGAAAAAAAATCATATAAAATTAATAGATTAAAAGTACTAGCAACACTGGGCCCTGATTCCTACTTAATGGCAACAAGATGCACAAGCTGGGCAGCCGCCGCTCCTTTTGGATGAGGCATGCTTTCTCCAGGTTTCACTTGGCCTTCTTCATTTATTTTATTAGCTAAGTTAATGTAGGCATTTACATTTGTGATTACTGACATAAACCTCCTCCCTTTCCATTACTCAATTAAAATGATAAATAATATTTAAAAGGCATAAATCCATAATGAACAAGAAAATAAGAGATGAAACCAAAAGAGATTCTACTCATATAAATCTACTGCAGTAGGTTTATAGATTTTTGGAAAGGCTAGATAAGGTTGTACTTAATTGCACAGAAACAGAGTAGGCAAGAAGAAACAGGAGGGAAAGAAAGCAGGGGAGAGAGATGGAAAGGAAGAATTTCAGCCAAAACATAAATCATCAACATTATAACTTTCACTATCAATTAAATCTTTCAAATCTGCCTAAACATTTTAATATTAACTGAACATCAAAAAGCACCCCAAATAAATAGACACAGACATCTTTCTGGATTTCCTTCTACATGAGAATTACACTTATCCTTGCCAATATATGCCTTAAGTTGTTTTACTGATAAGAGTTAATACATTACACTGTGCCATGTATACTATCTTACCTAGTTTTCTACAGACTTTTAAAAAATTGCTTGAAAATAAAATTGACATGTATAATGCTGTGTGAAACTAATTAGCTATATGCTAAGCAACTAAACTCATTACCAGTTTTCTCTAAAACAGAAGGCCCACTGCTTTAATTTTACATTATATGTAAAATTAAATGCAATTGTTTCACACAGTTTACAAGTTGATATATATATTTTAACTTATCATAATTCTAAAAACTCTCTAAAGGGGTTATTATTCGACTTGAAGAAATTCTTTCAGCTTACCAATATAAATTATCTACTACAAATATATGTCACTTTTCCCAATCTCCTTTTTCATGTTCTCTTACTTTAGAAATTCTTGGTTGATAAAAGCAGCTTACAAAAAAGCAGACAATACAATAAATGCAAATATTACAATATATTTTCCATCTCACAGACCTTGCTTAGTCGTGTTTGAAGTACCAAGAGTTTGTTGTATTCTTCTGTTACTTTGTTGAGAAGAGTGTGCATATTTTCTTGAAAGTCTGGATGGTAAACAAACAATTACAATAATTTCACTTCACAGTAAAAGTCTGCATCTTTCAATAAATATTATTCACCTATTTATAACTTAAAAAAATTGCCTGCTAGAAGTAAACCTCAGATATTTAGTAACTAAAAGTTGAAATCTCATTCATGTGAAATGCCTGCTACGAAGATAACTTGAAAATTTCGTATTAAAATATGTTAATTTCTTTTGGTAGTCATTAATTTATATACATTTTGTTCATTATACAAATGGACAGGGCTAGGAAACATTTTCTCTGTGAAAGAACATCAAAAAAGTGGTGATGTTACTATTTGTTAAAACAAACTTATAGCAGATCTATATTAAGAAAGATACTAATATATTTTTTATTTCTTAATGTTTATCTTACTCATTTTAAAGCAAAAACCATTGATATGAACTTATTCAATAAATACAATAACTTTAAAAATTTGGATCTATGGTATAAAAAGTTAAAAGAATTAGGATAAGGAAAAAGATAGGAGTAGAGAGACAGAGGACAGACAATAGTGGACAGCTCCAATTATATTCATATCACCATTATCGCATTATAAAAATTTAAAATGTGTATTAAATATGAGATTTCATGAATCTGAAAGGAGGATAAAATGTTAAGATGAAAAACAACTTGGCTGGGTGATTAAATCATAATCAAAAGTAAAAATCTGTCATCAATTAATTTAAGAGGATTAAATACTGTTTAATAGTATGGTAAGCTTTTATTACCTTGAACTTCATATCTATAATCTTGTAATTCTGGATCTTCATTTTCAGAAATGTAATCACCAGAATTCTCTTTGTCTTCTGCATTTACTTCACATTTTAAAGCAGGAGTATAATATTCACCAAGGACACTGCATAAAGTCTGTTAACAAAATTGTGTATTTTAAGGAATTTAAATTTTGATTTCTGCTTCTAAAGATTAAACATTATTCTCCTAGATGCAAGGCGGTCAAAATGGCACACAAAAATAATTAAGAAAACATTCTCTCCATACCCTTATCAATCTGCAAAAGAAACAAGTCTAAATCTCTCTATCTCTCTGGCATGAAATCTTCTTATATCAGGAAGATAATAAACTTCATTGCACAAAACTATAATTTTTTCTGCTTCCTTATAATAATAAAATTTATCTTATACTTTAATCAACCACTTCCTAGCTTGGATCCTATTTCTGATGTTATCTCTGTAATCTCAAATACCTTTGAAAAAACATCACAGGACAAGGATGGACGTTCAGAAATGCTAATCAGAAAGAAATCTATAAATTCTAAAGAAATCATATCAAGCAAAAGAGTAACATTCATATACTTAAGATAACATTCATAACACAAGAGGCCAGGCGTGGTGGCTCATGCCTGTAATCCCAGCACTTTGGGAGGTCGAGGAAGGTGGATCACCTGAGGTCAGGAGTTCAAGACCAGCCTGGCCAACATGGCAAAACCCCATCTCTACTAAAAATACAAAAATTAGCTGGGCGTGGTGGTGTGCATCTGTCATCCCAGCTACTCGGGAGGTGAGGCACAAGAATAGCTTGAACCTAGGAGGCAGAGGTCACAGTGAACCGAGATTGTGCCACTGCACTCCAGCCTGGGCGACAGAGCAAGACTGTCTCAAAAAAAAAAAAAAAAAAAAAATTCCTAACACATGAGAATAGTTTTATGTAGTTTATATGCACACACAAAAATTGAAAATATTTGACGCATTGTTCCGGTTCTTCTCCTGAGCAACAGACACTTCTATCATCATTTAAAACAATACATGCCCCATAATCATTTGATAAGCTCTCAAATAACTTTTACCTTTGTTCCTCATATAACTAAAAAATTACCACCACCAACTTCTAGACTTAAAAATCAAATTGTTTATTGCTATTTCTTCAGATTTCTTGAGATTTGCTTAAACTATACTGTCAATTAATAATTAAGTTTATTAAATTTTCAGCATAGCCCCTAAGATGCAGTTTTCTCACATTAGAGTTGATTTTAGAAACCTTAAACAATCACCCAATTTACAGACAAAGAAACTGGGACCCAGAAAGATGGGTGCCATCTTAGTGTTTTGGCTCACTCTACACCGTCTCCCAGGATGTCTCCATCTTGTCCTTGTAACTCATCTATGGCAACATCAACAATTAGTGTCTGTTCCACAGGCGAGATAATTTACCTGAATTTCTTTTGTTTCAAACCGATTATCAGGAAAATTTGTAATGCTCATTTTAAGTTAAAAACTCAGGAATACTTTCTAAGCACAGTTCTGAAGGTAGTGAAGAAAACTAGGCTGGGTGATCATCAAATTAGTAGCAACTTACAATTTAGCACTCCTTGTGTAAAAGTACCTTTTATTTATTTTTTAAAATTTATTATTATTTTTTTTGAGACAGAGTCCCACTCTGTTACCCAGGCTGGAGTGCAGTAGCATGATCTCCACTCACTGCAACCTCTGCCTCCCATGCCCAAGCAATTCCAATGCCTCAGTCTCCCAAGTAGCTGGGACTATAGGCACACACCACAATGCCGGACTGATTTTTCTATTTTTTGGTAGAGACGGGGTTTCACCACGTTGGCCAGGCTGGTCTCGAACTCAAGTGATCTGCCCACCTCAGCCTCCCAAAGTGCTGGGATTATAAGTGTCAGCCACCACATCTGGCCATAAAAGTACTTTTAAACATTTTACCTGTAAAAAATAAGAACATTCTTCAGACACTGCCTTTTGAAGTTTTCCAATGAGCAGATGTAAAGGCTTTCCTTCATCACCTAATAGAACAGATAATGGATTAAGAAATTCAATTTACATACTTAAGAACTATGATCATATTTAACTTATGTTTCAACTGGAAGCTCCCCTGCAATAAGAATCATTTTAAATTCTTTATTTCTTTGAGTTATTTTCCATTGCTCAACATTGTCTCAGAAAATGTGTGAGATTTTCCATTTCTATCCACAAAATGGTACAAAGCAGTGACTTCTTTTTACTACAACCCAACACAAAAAAATGCATCATATATCATAACCTATTACATACATCTATGTAAAACTGAAATAAAAATCTCAGAAATCAATATTTATTCTTCTACTGTAGTGCCAGGTACTCCAATGTTTTCTGTTCTACTTTGTTTTTTTTTTAAAATGTTGATCATTACTCACTAAACTGACTTCACCACCCATTAATGGACCTATTAATTAGCCTCTAGTTTGAAAAACACTAGCCTGTTTGAAGAGGACATCATTAAAAATATCACATGCTTAAAATCTTATTAAATTCAAACCCAAAGCACTCCTGAAATTTAAAAGTTTGGTACTGTTATTTAAGCCCCTCTCAAATTTCTACTTTTGAATGCAAACTTCTTTTCCATCCTCATTAACATTTAGTTAATACTTACTGTTTATGTAAACGACAGCTTTAGTTGCTTAACTGGTGTTCTAATCACTACTCTTACCTCCCCCAACTCACCGCAGTGGTGTCATCATAAAATAAAAACCATATTGCGTTACTCTACTTAAAATCCTGCAGTAGGTCTTATCACCAACAGCATAAGGCTTATACATGCTTCTTTCAGAATAAAACTTTTTCTAATCAAACTGTTGCCAATCTCTCCAGCTGTAACCCCAACTACTTTCTCACACACCTTGAACTCTCAATTTTCCAAAATGGGTGTACCCTTACACCTCAATTCTAAAGACTCCAGAGCCTGCCTTAAAATTCCAACCCCACCACTGTCTACCACCTCACCCTACTCATCCTGCCAGGAAGTACTAGATGTTTCTCCTTTCTCCTCCCATTCTTTCTATTCATTCTTCTGTTGGAGAAATTGTTTATTTTATATATGCTTTCGCAATGGATTGTGACTTCCTATGGGAAAATGATTTTAGCTTTCTCAAGCACTTAAATGAATGTCTAGTGATTATATCAACAACTGGTAAACAAATCACCTTCCTCTGTGGGTTCTATGACAAGGAAAAAATTATAGAATGGTGGGCTCTATCCAATACTTATTTGGATCATGGTACTTATAAGTCAGAAACCATTTTACCTGTTTCTTGTGTTTTCATAGTCTGTAGCTCTAACTGGTGTATTTTCTGAAGTTCCTTGATCTTTTCCTCTTGAGCAAAAATAAGCTCTTCTTTAAGACTGCAAAGAGCTTTATCTTTTTCATTTTCCATATATTCACGAACCTGATCCACATGAGTTGAATAAACCAGAGAGAGGCAAATGCGTTGGGCTTCCATCTGTAGCCTTAAATCATTCTTAAAGTAAACATATGTAAACATTATAATATTCTTAAATGACAAATCAAATAATTTAACTTCTTTTTTTTGCATATACTGACTACAAGAGTTTAAAAATTCATGAGAACTGAAGTCTAATTTTTTTTCTATCTTCATGCTGTTGCATTGATCTACCTTTCTTTTTCAAGGAAAGTAGCACAATGTTTTCATTACCTCAGTTTTATACTAAATTGTGATATTTGGTATAGCTAGCATGACTCATCTTTGATTTTTTGTTCTAAAAGATTTTAAACGTACAGACATGGAAATAATGAAGTAATAAACATTTATGTACTCACAACCCAAATTAACAAATACTCACTCTGTCACCCAGGCTGGAGTACAGTGGTGCAATCATGGCTCGCTGCAGCCTTGACCTCCTGGGTTCAAGCGATCCTCCCACCTCAGCTTCCCAAGTAGTTAGGACTACTGGTGCATGCCACCATGCCCAGCTAACTTTTTATTTTTAGGTAAAGATGGGGTCTCACTCTGTTGCCCAGGCTGGCCTGAAACTCCTGGGCTCATGCAATCCTCCCAAAGTGCTGGGATTACAGGTATGAGCCACCGCACCCTGCCTACTACTTGCTTTTATTCACTGTTATGTCACCAGGGACTAAAACAGTGCATAGAATGCAGTAGAGGCTCACTCAGTATTATTAAATTAATGTTGATTTGTAGGGTGTCTTTCCTATATATTAAAATTTCACAAGGATCTCAATGTGTTTCTGGGCTTTCCATTACGCTCCACTGACCTAATTGTCCATCCTAGCATCAAACCATACTGTCTATTATGATTTTGTAGTAAATCTTGCTGTCAGATGCAATACATTTTTCTAGGGTTCTCTTGATTATTCTTGAGTATTTACTTGTCTATATCAATTTTACAATCAGTTTTTCAAGATCCATGAAAAATTTCCTTATAATTATGACTGGAAGTACACTAAATACAGAGATTAATTTGGAGAGAACTGACATTTTTCTTTACATCTTTCCACTATGAATACGGTACATATTGGCATATAGTGAGGTCTTTACATGCTTCAGTGTTTTATAATTTTCTTGACAAAAGTTCAAAGCATCTTATGTAGGGTTTATTTTGTTATTCATAAATCAGTTTTCATATTCTTTATCTCATTTCTTATTCTTGTCAAATTGCATTGGCTAGGAACTACAAAGCAATGTTGAAATAGTGATGTTGAAAGTGGGTATCCTATACTTGATTCTATACTGGATTTTAATGGGAATGCTTCTATCATATTTTATTCTATACTTGATATTAATGGGAATGCTTCTAAATTTCACTATTAGAAATGTTATCTGCTAAATGTTTTAATGAAAACAATTACTGCGGTTAAGAAATTTCCCTTCTATTCTGGATTTTCTCCATTGAAAAAAAATTATGAGTTATTAGTTTTTTATGGATTCTTTTCCAATATGTATTAAAATGATTATATGGGCTGGACACAGTAACTTGTACTTATAATCCCAGCTGCTCAGGAGGTTCAGGTGGGAGTATTGCTTGAGTCTAGGAATTCAAGACCAGCCTGGGCAACAGAAAGACCCCATCTCTAAAAAAATAATAATAAATTAGCCAGGAGTGGTAATATGTGCCTGTAGTCCCAGCTACTTAGGAGGCTGAGATGAGGAGATTGCCTGAGTCCAGGAGTTCAAGGTTGCAGTGAGCTATAATCATGCCACTGTACTCCAGCCTGGCAAGAGTAAAAACTTGTCTCTAAAAAAATAAAATAAGGCCAGGCATGATGGCTCACTCCTGTAATCCCAGCACTTTGGGAAGCCAATGTGGAATAACTGCTCGAGCCCAGGAGTTTAAGTGCCAGGGTTTGACCTGCAGAGTCAGGCTGCATAACAGATGAATAACGTACTCAGACACCAGTATTCAGTGAAAGAGTGGCTAGGGGGCTGGGCCGCTCACAAAAAAGAATTGCAGTAGTGCACGCCCTGACTAGCTGGCCCTGCGGGCATTTATTCAGCATAGATTTAATGACAAAGGCTTTGAGTCAACACACTTGTGGGTAATTAATCTGGTCGCCCTCCCCAGAGAGCAGTCCTGCGAATGATCAAAGGTTGGTCTTAGGACCACATGAGTAAACAAGCTCTTTAGATAAACTCCCTTATATTCCTATGTAGCTACGCCCTAAGCTTTTAAGAGAATTCAGCTGCCTTCAACCAAATCTTTCACTGAAGCTATGCAAACCTCCCGGCCTCCCAAGAAGGTTTGTGTCTATTTCCTATAACTTTATCTTTATCTCCCACCACCCTGACCAATCCCCTATATTTAAGACCAGCCTGGGCAACACAGTGAGATCCTCCTGTCTGTAAAAAAAATGTTTTTAAAAATCTTAGCTAGGCATGGTGCTATGTGCCTGTTGTGGTCCCAGCTATTGGGAGGCTGAATTGGGAGGATCACTTGAGCCTGGAAGGTTGCAGCCATAGTGAAATGTGATTGTCTGACTGCACTCCAGCCTGGGTGACAGAGCAAGACCTCATCTCAAAAACAAAACAAAATAAAAAATAAAATTTATCATATGGATTTTTTTCCTGCTATCTATGAATGTGAAGTTTACATTAATAGATTTTTCAGATGTTGAACTATTCTTCCATTCTTAGAATAATTTGCTAATATTTTATTTAAGATTTCTACAGCCACTCATAAGTAAGATTCATCTATAATTTTATTTGTTTGTAGTGTTCTTATCAGGTCTTCGTATCAATATTGTACCAGTCTCATTAGATAACTGGGTTTTTCTTTTGTCTAGCTTACCTTTCTTCTTTCCTTCTTTTCTTCCCCCTAGTTCGCTCCCTTTAATCCTATTTTATTAAGCAATTATATATTCGTTGAGAGTTGGTAAGACCCACTTGTAAAATGGTCTCAGTCTAATATTTCTGGTTGGAGGAGAGGAGAGAGGGAAAATCTCTATGATTTCAAATTCTTTAATTGTTATTGGTTTATTCAGGTTTTATATTTCTATTTGAGTTGATTCTGGTAGTTTATATTCTTCCAGAAAACCAACCAGTTTATGTCTATTTTCAAATTTGTTGATGGATGTTTATTTATAGTATTCTTTTATGACTTTTATGAATCTCTTTGGTATCTATACGTAGGTTTTGATTTTCATTCATTTGATTTTGTTAGTTTGTTTTAGAGACAGGGTCTCACTCTGTCACCCAGGCTGAAGTACAATGGTGCAATCATAGCTCACTGCAGACATCTGGCTGATTTTTTAATTTTTTGTAGAGACAGGCATCTTGCTATATTGCCCAGGTTGGTCTTGAACTCCTGGGCTCAAGCACTCCTCCTGTCTCAGCCATCTGAAGCACTGGGATTATAGGTGTGAGCAACTGCACCAAGCCTCATTTGGTTTATGTCTTTTTTTCTCAATCATATTCTTTTTTTTTTTTTTAAATGGAGTCTCGCTCTGTTGCCAGGCTGGAGTGCAGTGATTGTGATTTCAGCTCACTGCAAACTCCACCTCCAGGGTTCAAGCTATTCTCCTGCCTCTCAGCCTCCAGAGTAGCTGAGACTACAGGTGCACGCTACCATGCCCAGCTAATTTTTCATATTTTTAGTAGAGACAAGGTTTCACCATGTTGGCCAGGATGGTCTTGATCTCCTGACCTCGTGATCTGCCTGCCTTGGCCTCCCAAAGTGCTGGGATTACAGGTGTGAGCCACCGCGCCTGGCCCATATTCTTTGTTTTTTGAGATAGAGTCTCACTTTGTCACCCAGGCTGGAGTGCAGTGATGCGATCTTGGCTCACTGCATTCTCCACCTCCTGGGTTCAAGGGATTCTCCTGCCTCAGCCCCCGTGAGTAGCTGGGATTACAGGCGCATGCCACCATGCCTAGCTGATTTTTTGTATTTTTAGTAGAGATGGGGTTTCACTGTGTTAGCCAGGATGGTCTCGATCTCCTGGCCTCGTGATCCACCCACCTCGGCCTACCAAAGTGCTGGGATTACAGGCATGAGCCACCACGCCCGCTGGCCCATATTCTTGAAAGTCCAATACTTTACTAGTGTTTTCTTTTCTTTTCTTTTTTTCTGTCGCCTAGGCTGGAGTGCAGTGGCGCGATCTCGGCTCACTGCAACCTCTGCCTCCCGGGTTCAAGCAATTCTCCTGCCTCAGCCTCCTGAGTAGCTAGGATTACAGGCACGCGCCCCCATGCCCGGCTAATTTTTTATTTTTGGTAGAGACAGGGTTTCACCATGTTGATCAGGTCAATCTTGAACTCCCGACCTTGTGATCTGTCCACCTCGGCCTCCCAAAGTGCTGGGATTACAGGTGTGAGCCACCACGCCCAGCCACTAGTGTTTTCAAATAATAAACTTTCAAAATCGTTGAAAACTTTTCCTCCTGTTTTGGTTATTCTAACTTTGCTTATTTTGTTCTTAACTTTATTATTTCCTTCTTTTTACTTTTCTTAAGTCTACATGCTCTGATATTCTAGCCTCTAGAACTAACAGCTTAACTTGTTTTCAATATTTATAAAATCAATATATTTAAGGCTAAACATTGTTCAACACATCATGTTAAATGCATTCTGCATTTTTCAAAAATATTCTTGACTGTTCTTGTGCATTTCTTCTTCCAGATAAACTATACACCAATTACTATTCTGCGTTTTTCAAAAATATTCTTGACTCTTCTTGTGCATTTCTTCTCCAGATAAACTATAAACCAATTACTAAGTTGAATTTCAGTAACTTTTCATTGTGAGTTGGAATGGAACTACATAAGGATTACAGATTAATCTAGAGATAACCTGGGTTTTTACGATATTCAAATTTTCCCACTCAGAAATGAGACTTTTCATTTATTCAAGTCTCCTATCCTTCATTAAAGTGTTATAATTTTATTTACATTGTTTTATTCATATTTATTTTACATTAAAGATATAAATCACTTGAGGTCAGGAGTTCAAGACCAGCCTGGCCAACATGGTGAAACCCCATCTCTACTAAAAATACAAAAATTTGCCAGGCATGGTGGAGGCCACCTGTAATCCCACCTACTTGATAGGCTGAGTTTGTAGTGAGCTGAGATCCACTCTAGCCTGGGTGACAGACTGAGACTCTGTCTCAAAAAAAAAAAAAAAAAAAAAAAAGAATTTCAGTTCTCATGCTTAATTTTTAATTTAATTATACATGGGAATTATGACAACTAAGTATCTTTCTCTCCATTCATACCATATATCTTTTTGTCTTTGCAATGGTTAGGACCTACACAATAGAAAAGCAAGTGACAAAAGCTATTCTGATCTTCTTCCTGACTCTAACATGAAGGCCTGTGCTATTTCACTGTTGGTTCTTGGTAAGTGGGCTTTATTTATTCCCCCCCTTTTATTCATGAATTCATTCATTCATTTAAAAAAATTATTAACTGCCTATCATGTGTCAGACATTATTCTAGGCATTAGAGATACAGGAGACTGGGTCCCTGCTCTCAAGGAGCTGATATTCTAGTGGTTCCTCCTGTAGTTTCTAAGCTCCGGTATCTCTTTTGATTCTAATAATCATCTTCAATTTTAAACACATACACTTCAATCTATGACCTCTCCCAGCATCAATAATTAATCAGTATCTATAAAATTCCTGCCACTCTTCCTTCTTCCTTGCATCCCAACACTGAAAAGACTTCTATGATGTTTTTATTTTTCTCCTTCTGCCCAAACTACCTAAGTGTATTAGAGATATCTGTGTGGCATCCACATTATTTCAAGCATATTTAGGCTGCTCTTAGGTGTTACTATTGTGTAAGTCACTGCTCGATTTCTTCTGTGAACTTCCCTTCCCATCAATAAAGGTTTGTCTTGGTAATGATGAATGGGCAGGAAGTTTACAGGCTTTACTTTATGTAGTCAATGTCAAATAGAAGGAATCTGAATGCCATCAAAAGTATCTTTTTTGTATCTCTTTAGTACAGAAAATACAATTCTGGCTGGCGACAAAGACTCATGCCTATAATCCCAGCATTTCAGGAGGCCAAGGCAAGAAGATCATTTAAGCCCAGAAGTTTGAGACCAGCCTGGGCAACATGGCAAATCCCTGTCTCTACAAAAAATACAAAAACCTAGCTGGGTGTGTGGTGCATGCCTGTAATACTAGCTACTCAGGAGGCTGAGGTGAGAGGATCACCTGAGTCCAGGAGGTCAAGGCTGCAGGATGCTGTGATTGCGCCATGAGACTCTAGCCTGGACGGCAGTGAGAGCCTGTCTCAAAAAAAAAAAAGAAAAAGAAAATTAGAATTCCTAATAAGAAAATTTGACCATCTGAGGGTCAAATTCAGGTCTTCTCCCAAAAATGCTTCCTAAAAAATTTTAAAAGATGTGTGACATTTTCACAAGTAACTGCCATACATTTTGGTTTTGAAAACAATTCCAGACATTTAACAGAACGTTAATAGTTAAGCAATTTGGCCAGGCGTGGTGGCTCACGCCTGTAATCCCAGCACTTTGGGAGGCCGAGGCTGTTGGATCACCTAAGGTCAGGAGTTTGAGACCAAACTGGCCAACATGGTGAAACCTTGTCTCTACTAAAAAAACAAAAATTACCCAGGCGTGGTGGTGCATGCCTGTAATCCCAGCTACTCAGGAGGCTGAGGCAGGAGAATTGATTGAACCCGGGAGGCGGAGGTTGTAGTGAGCTGAGATCACGCCACTGCACTCCAGCCCGGGTGACAGAGTGAGACTCGGTCTCAAAAACAAACAAACAAAAAAATCGTTAAGCAATTCGAATTTCTTGACTCTATTTAGGCAATTAAATATATAAAATATCTCTACATTTGATATAAATCATAAATATAAAATATCTCGACATTTGATATAAGATCATAAATATGATATATTTAGGAATAAAAAGAGAAAACTTTCCAATGGCTTCCAAAGTCTGCAAGATTCTCCAAGGTCTGGTCTCTTCCTCCTTCAAACTCTTCTTCCACTCTCCCGCTCTCTCAAACTCAACTCCACAAGCCTTCATTCTGTTCTTTAAACTTACCCGTGTCTTTACAATTGCTCTAATTTCAATGTCATTCAGATTTCAGCTCAAATGTCAATTCCTCCTAGAGACGTTTCCTGACCACCATATTTAATGTTGTTACTACCCTCTCCATCATTCCCAATATCCTGATGAACATTGATGCAAAAATCCTCAATAAAATACTGGCAAACCAAATGCAGCAGCACATCAGAAAGCTCATCCACCATGATCAAGTGGGCTTCATCCCTGGGATGCAAGGCTGGTTCAACATATGCAAATCAATAAATGTAATCCAGCATATAAACAGAACCAAAGACAAAAACCACATGATTATCTCAATAGATGCAGAAAAGGCCTTGGACAAAATTCAACAGCACTTCATGCTAAAAACTCTCAATAAATTAGGTACTGATGGGGCATATCTCAAAATAGTAAGAGCTATTTATGACAAACCCACAGCCAATATCATACTGAATGGACAAAAACCGGAAGCATTCCCTTTGAAAACTGGCACAAGACAGGGATGCCCTCTCTCACCACTCCTATTCAACATAGTGTTGGAAGTTCTGGCCAGGGAAATCAGGCAGGAGAAAGAAATAAAGGGTATTCAATTAGGAAAAGAGGAAGTCAAATTGTCCCTGTTTGCAGATGACGTGATTGTATATCTAGAAAACCCCATTGTCTCAGCCCAAAATCTCCTTAAGCTGATAAGCAACTTCAGCAAAGTCTCAGGATACAAAATCAATGTGCAAAAATCACAAGCATTCTTATACACCAACAAGAGACGAACAGAGAGCCAAATCATGAGTGAACTCCCATTCACAATTGCTTCAATGAGAATAAAATACCTAGGAATCCAACTTACAAGGGATATGAAGGGCCTCTTCAAGGAGAACTACAAACGACTGCTCAACGAAATAAAAGAGGATACAAACAAATGGAAGAACATTCCATGCTCATGGATAGGAAGAATCAATATTGTGAAAATGGCCATACTGCCCAAGGTAATTTATAGATTCAATGCCATTCCCATCAGGAATGACTTTCTTCACAGAAATGACTTTCTTCACAGAATTGGAAAAAACTACTTTAAAGTTCATAAGGAACCAAAAAAGAGCCCACATTGCCAAGTCAATCCTAAGCCAAGAGAACAAAGCTGGAGGCATCATGCTACCTGACTTAAAACTATACTACAAGGCTACAGTAACCAAAACAGCATGGTACTGGTACCAAAACAGAGATATAGACCAATGGAACAGAACAGAGCCCTCAGAAATAATTCCATCATTCCCTATCACATTATCCTGTTTTATTTCTTCAGAGAATTTATCACTATTTCTCACTATCCTACTTGTTTCATTTATCATCTGCCTCCCTCACTAAAATATATGCTCTTTGAGACCAGAAACCTCTCTCTTGTTGGCCACTATATTTGTACTTGCCAAGAGAGTCAATAAATATGTTAGAAAAATGAAGAAACACATAAAACTTTAGTTAGCACCATTACATTGTAGATAGCAGAATTTTCCTGTTATTTTAATATCAGTATCTGGCAAATATAAATTATCAGGAGTGATCTATTATTATATACATATAATTCTTTAACTATATTTAGAGTTAATACTGTTTTTTCCCCTTCAGGTATAATAAAGACTCTGAAAAAACTCTAGGACTTAAATCAAAGGTTTTTTTTTCTCCCAGAAAAATATAATTTCATAACCACCTAACAACTATAGAGACTATTAAAAAGCTTAGGAGTTCATTTTCAGTTGTAGAGACTTGAAAACATCACTATGAAATAAAAACACTGAAACCAATCTTTGAGATTATAACAAAAATTACAAAATGAAATTAATAACTTTTCTAATGCTGAGATTCTCCATAAAGTTATACAAACTCTTGTCTTTCCAAAGAAAATCTGAATCCATTAGTGTTTTATTTCCTGAGCAGAATATACAAGATAGATTAACTGAAAGAAAGGCAACAATGGTTTAAAAAAAAAAGTACTTAAATGATAAATAAATGATAGGCTCAAGTTAAAATTACATCAGAGGGTTCATTTTCATTCTCTTGTAAGGATATGAACTTATGTTTTATGAAGGTGAAACCTTAGTGTGAAATGTACATTTTTTTCATTGTGCTTTACCATATATGAAGAAGTAAACATACCTGTTCTGATTTAAGTACATTGAGTTCTTTCTGAAGTTTATCATTTTCACTTGGTTGAGTTGCTCTAAGTGATGATTCCTTTGTTACAGATGGTAAGTGATCCAAAATCAACTGTTCTTGCTTACTTTCTTCTCCAACAGTCATATTTTCAAAAGAAACTTTATCTTCCACCATTATTTTTGATTCTTCACCAAAACTTTTATTTACTTTAGAAACTGATCCTTCAGCACCCCTGCTTGTCATAGTCACAACTCCATCTAATAAAGAGCTTACTTGAGTATCACATGACTGTACATTTTCTGCCCTGTTGTGGTTAATAATGATTTCTAGCTCTCTACATCTCAATGAAACTTGTTCTTTCTCTTGCTTTAAAGATTTAACTTCTTCATTTAGAAAACTAATCTCACCATGTTTCTGTTTCAATTGTTCAGAAAGATCAGACAGTCTCTGTGACAGCTCTAATTTCTCTCGCTTGGTTACCTCAAGTTTTTCCATGAGTTCTGTTGTATCCTTTTCAACAACCTCACCCATTTCCAATGTTTCTGCTACAAAAGTTTTGTCTTCATCAAAGACAGAACTTTTCATTTTCACTGTAGTTGGATTTATTCTTTGCAAATGAAGCTCTTCATTAAGTGCTTTAAGCTTACTTTTATACTCTAATTCCTGTTTATTTTTACTGTCTTCTAAATCATCTTTTACTTTGAGAAGGCAAGCATACTCCTCTTGTAACTCTTGATAGTTAACTTCAAAGTTTTTTTCAGCAAATGAAAAAGTGTTCCTTTGCTTTTCAATCTCTTCATTTAGCTGAATACATTGTTGTTTGAGGTCCTCATTTTCCTCTGTAAGTATTTCTATTTCTTTTTCCCACACAGAGTCTTTGGATTTGGACTTAATGGAGTCTAAGAAAATCAATCTTTCTTCTTGGCTAACAGGAGTATGTATTTTCAACATGTCTTCAAGGGCTTTCTTTTCATCTTTAAGAATGCTATTCTCTGCTTCAAGTTGTGCAAATTTTTCTTGAAGATCATTCTCTTTTTCCTTCATCTGTTTTTCTAACAATTCTGTTTTAAGTTGTAATTCTTGAACTTCTTGTTCAAGTGTACCCTTTTCTTTTTCTTCTTGTCTGAGTATTTCAATTTCTTTTTGAAGTTCATCGATTTGAAGAGTCATTTCTTCTGACTTTGAATTTACAAGAGACTGCTGTAAATCTTTTAGCTTTGAAATTTCCAAAATTAATTGATTCTGCTTAGTTATCAAATTGTCCTTTTCAAACTGCATGGTTTCTATCTTTTGACTCATTTCATTCTGTAAACCATCTATCTGCTGTTTATAGTGAATGCCTAAATTATCTTTAAGTTTTTCAATATTTATTCGATGTTCAATTTCTAAATCTTCCTTCAGTTTGGAAAGCTCTTCTTCATGACTAAATAGAAGCTGTGTTCTCAGCCTCTCTAATTCAGCTTCTTGTGATTCAGCCATTCTGTCTAACACAGCATTCTTTTCCTTTTCTAACATTTCAAGTTTTATCTTGTAATTTGTAACTTCTGCTTCATGTTTTAATTCTAGTTCCTTTCTGGATTCAGATGCAGAAACAATCTCAGCTTTCAAATCTTCCACTGTACTAAGGGACTTATGTGCTTCATTAAGTTTACTTTCTTGTTCAGCTATTGTCTGTCTAGCTCTCTGAATCTGTTCCCTTGAAAAGCTCAATTCTTCAACAAGGTCTTCAAGCTGTCTCTGTAGAGCACACTTTTCTTCTAAAATTAGTCCTAGTTCTTCCTTGAGTTTTTCCTTTTGAGAGTTAGTATCTTGCAATTTTATATTCAGTTCATTTATTGCCACATTCATTAACTTTATCTGATCTTCATTAACTGTAATATTTGGATATGACCTTAAAGCATTCTCCATTTCTCCCTTATGCCGTGTTTTAATTTCCTCCATCTGTGCCATGTGTTGTCTTATTAATTCTTGTTTCATTTGCACTATCTGCTGCCCATACATCTCATCCAGCTCTGCCCGGAGTTGTTCTAACTTTCTTTGTGTTTCTTGTTCCATTCGTTGTACTATATCAGTTTCGAACTGGCTGTCTTTATGATTTCTCTTCTGAAGTTCTTCGACTGTCCCCATTAACTGTTTTATTTCTTCAGAAGACTGTCTTTCTTTTTGCTTAGAATTAGTCAGCTCTAATTTCATGTTTTTTATTTCTTGGTTCTTTTGCACAATCTGTTCTTGTAATTCTCCTAGTAATTTATCAGCAGTTGTTAATTTATCCTTTAGCTCAAGAGTTTTCTTTTCTTCTTCTATTATTTTTGTGTTTAATTCTTCAATGATTGTCTCCTTTTCCTGTATTTCTTCTTTATTTGAGTTTTCTACTTTTTTAACTTGTTCCTTTAGGAAAAAAAATGAAAATGTAAGAATGGCATTTTTAGCTTCTGGCAAATTATACTGCTTCATCTCATTACCAAAAGACTGACAGAAGTTTCTCTTTCAAAAAATTCTACAAAAAGTAAATGTTGGTCCTGCCCCTCAATTTTTTCCACAATAATGAGACTTAGAACTCGTGTACCCAACACTACTTGTGAGCAAACACTACAACAGTTTTGGCCTTCTTAGAAGAAATTTCTCTTAACATTTCTGTGATTAAAATTTTTAGTTTAAAAACCCAGTCTGATTTTAGATGTCTCCAAACGTTACATTTTCATTTTTCTTATTAACTGATCAACATTCTAAATATTTAGTATTCTCTATAGCTAAAGTACTGCATATACTCTAGACACATTCAGAAAGATAAAAATAAATAAAAGTTCCTCACATGTATTCTGGTGACTTCAATGTGTGTCATGGGCAAGGGCTATGGAAAAAGAAAAACAACAAAAACAGACTCCTAACGGTCTGTCTTAACTTCAGTCCTGGGCTCTTAAGTCAGTCAGAAATTTAGAGATATGCAATGCTTAAAAGGCTGAACTTCAAGTGACATCTAAGACAACTATACCGTTTATGGCATAACAACTTGGTCCTAGGACTTTTGGTTTAAACAGAATTTTCAAAGCAAAGCAGATACTCTCCCCCAGTTCTTATTTGGGATTCTATTTTGGAATGGAGATAGGGCTACGCCCAGACACAGGCCAAGGCATATCTGTTATGGTGATTACTTCAGCATGACAAAGTCAAGCAGAGGCCCTAGGTCAAAGTTTTGCTTCAGTAACTTACTTGCCTCTGTAAGTAACAGAGGGCTATAGTCTCAAAAACAAATAAATACATGAAATCTACAGAATGGATCAGGACGTAAGTAGGTAAGTAAAATCATTTTAAAGAGACAGGAGTCCCAGGCAAACAGGACTTAAAGGTGCCTTGAATGAATGAATGAATGAACATAACTAAAGAAGAAACGTCAAGGCTGAGAAAAAGAAAAGCCTCAGAGGGAAATGTTGGCAGTGCCCATTCAAGTACAGCCTTTGAGAATTTTGGTTGCTCTAGAAAAAACATTACCAAATGTAGAAAGAAATGTCAGGGGTTGCAGCAAACAGCATTTAAGAATTCCCATCTATAGGCATGACCATTCCTACTGTGAGGTAGATAGATTAGGTTATCTCAGCCTAATGCCCCTGAACATCTGATTCCTCTAAAACCTTTTAATCTCATGGTCACTAAATAACTTTCTAATTATTATGTGGCTTTTAAAATTCATTTGCCCATGGAAATAATATAAAATCCAATGAACCTGAAATATTTAGGTCTCTGTGATAATGATTTCTCATTGTAAATTGATAATCTTATTCAAGCTTTAAACATTAGCCTCATGGTGAAACCCTGTCTCTACTAAAAATAAAAAAAACCAGCTGGGAGTGGGGCTGGGCGCCTGTGATCCCAGCTACTCAGGAGGCTGAGGCAGGAGAATCACATGAACCCAGAGGGCAGAGGTTGCAGTGAGCTGAGATCTCACCATTGCACTCCAGCCTGGGAGACAGAGCGAGACTCTGTCTCCAAACAAACAAAAAAAATTAGCCTCGTTAACTTTGAAAAATCTGAGTTCACTTCTGAGGTAGCTCGTCTCAGCTGACAGGGGAAAAAAAAATCAGACTTCTGAACCTACAAGTCGAAGGCCAGATTCTGTACTATATAAATTAACCAAGGCAATGAATGTTATCCTATGCAGCCTCTTGGGCAAAATTCTATCAGCTTGTGCCTTGGTATCACATATCCCACCCAATATTACCATGTTATTACCAAGTCCTGAGCCTTCTTACTTCAAACTCTGCACTACAATAGGATATTAATAAATCAGTTTAATCTCCTTTAATCCCAGTGTTTTCATCCATACAATATAAATATTATTATTTCCTCTATCTCACAGAATATGCTAAAATAAAACATCACCTATTAAAGCATTTTATTCTTACTGTACTATTAATATATACGAGTGTAATATATTTACATACTAGAAAGAAATCTATAACACATTTGGAATCTATGAGAAAGTAAAATCAGTTCATGGTGGTCAATTCCAGTTAAACTGTTAAATAAGTAACTAAGTTTGAAAAATGTTAATGTTATAAAATCTAACTTTTCTGTTTCCTGATTTATATAGGGGAGTGGGGCCTTCATAAAACAGTATCATTTAATCATTTAATTCAAAATTGTCCAACACCTGATATAATAACAACCAACAATAATTCTTCTTTCAACCGTTAAACAACACAAACTTATGGTTTATTTTTCTTAGTATCACTTATTTCAAAGTACATGGTTTTAAACCACTTACTCTGAATTCTAAAAAAAAAAAAAAAAAAAAAAAAAAAAGCCCTGTGGTTGAATACACTATCTTTTGGAAATACACCTGAGATGGGGGGAAATACTATGCTACGGCACCAATGGGAAGTTTGGAGGATTAGGACAATGAGAATGAGCTTTTGATCATCAACACAGTTGTGTAGGGAAGGGGTCCCCAACCTCCAGGTTGCAGACCCGGTACCGGTTGGGGCCTGTTAGAGACGGGGCCACACAGCAGGAGGTAAGCAAGCATTACCAGCGAGATCTCTGTGAGATCTGCTGCGGCACTAGATTCTTCTAGGAGCTCGAACCTTATTGTGAACTGTGCATATGAAGGATCTAGGCTGCAAGCTCCTTATGTGAATCTAACTAATGCCTGATGTCATCCCAAAACCATTCCTCCCTCATGTCTGTGGAAAAAGTGTCTTCCACGAAACTGGCCCTGGTGCCAAAAAGGTTGGGGACCACTGGTCTAGGGAACCAAGACCATTTCATTTGTGACCCCAATGCCTTAGCTGACCCTAATGTCTCAGCTGCCAATAGAATTATTACTTGGGGGGATTCATTTTCTTAAGAATAAAAATTTAAAAAAATGTATATAGTGAAAAACAGATTGATAAAAGTATTCTTGTTATATTCAAATAACAAAGGTTATTCCCCCTACAAAATGAATTACTTGAATTTTAAATAATCTCAATTTACACTGCCCACAGAGTAAATATAATACAATCCAATCTCCAGGCTCTTCTCACCTAGTCCTAGATTATCCTCCCACTCTTACCTCCTGGAAAGATTAACTTTCAAAGACTACTGTTTCTAGACAAGTTACACCATTTTTTGCTCCTTACTGATTTTTAACATGTTTCATCCTGAGTCTTTATGCCTACTCCACACTCTATCTAAAAAGTCCTCCCCATTTCTATCAGTTGAGATCCTTAATTTACCCACTTGTTTACAAAGTGAGTATTGAGTAGCTACTATGTTCCAGGCATTAGGCCAATTGTTGGGGAAACAAAATACAATTAAAAAGTTGTCCCAATTTATAAACTTACCTCAAATAGAAACTCTTCCACTAAAGCCTACCCTGAATCTCTTCCCTTATGAAGCCAGACCTATTCAGAACTTTCAAAGCACTTTTTGCCCACACTTATCCCTGTTTTGTGGTGTCCTTTGTACATGCCACAGCTCTCCTACTCATCTGAGTTCCAGTGAAGAAAAGGGCACATTTTAAGCCTCACTGTATTTCTTGCAAGGGCCTGCTACAAAAATAGGTGTTCTGTAAATATTTACCTAATAATTTTTAAATTACCTTAGTGGTAAAGCATGTATTTTTCATAATTTCATTGTCTTCAATTTGTACATTCCCTATTATTTAAAAGCAGTCTCTGGAGTCAGACAACTTAGATTTGAAATCTGGCTCTATCAACTTACTACCTGTGTATACCTGAGCAATTTACCTCATCTTGCTTTGTGTTGGTGTCCTCACTTAGAAAATAGGAGTGATAATGGTACTTCTATTGCACAGGCCTATGGTGATGATTCAATGAGTTAATATAAGATGCTTTGAATACTGCCTGTTACACAGTAAGCACTTAATAAATGCTAATTACTACTACTACTATTATTATCATCCAAGCAATATTCTTGTCTTGGTAATTTCTCAACTTCTTGCAGAAGAACCTCCTAAGTTTATAAAAAGTATTATATTGCATGTACAATCCATCCTCATTCTTTGTAGATTCCATATTTGTGAGTTCTTGCTAAAATTTATTTGTAACCCCCAAATCAATGCTCATGGTGCTTTTAGTCATTTGTAGGTGTGCACACAGCGACAAAAAATTTGAGTTGCTGGACATACACTTCTAGCTGAGGTCAAACAAGGTGACCACACTGCCTTGTTCATCCCTTATAGAGAGGACCAGAGGGATGGAGAGGACCCGAGGTAGTGCAGTGTAGTACAGGAAGCTCCAGCTCTGGGGCACCTGTTAGTGGGGTGGCCTCAGGCAAGTCACTTCTGAACCTTGATTTCCCTTTTAAAAAATAAAGAAAAAGAATCTTCCAGGATGAGTAGTTTTATGATTTAAGATTATAATCAATGTGATACACATATATGTAAAATATATGCACCCATACACGGACACATATTCCTCCCAACAATCCCCCACCAGAGAACTTATTTGCTAAATAAGTGTTCCCAGAAACACTTAAGTTTATGGAACATAACTTATGTAAATAAAGATAACTGACTACATTCAATTTTTTTCTCATTAAAATCCATAAAATTTCTCTCTGTTGTGAAAATATTTTCTGAATTTCACAACCACGGCTAAAATAAGTGGAAATAATTATAAATGACAAAAAAAACTATAGCTATAAATTTGTATTTTCCTGCTAATTCAGTTTAACATAGGCTGATCACTTTTAGGGAACTCAGTAATGACTATTATCTTAAAAACTACATTACTGAGATTCCCATTTGCTTTTGAAATAAATTACACAAAGAGCTTAATTATGAAATTTTGTGATTCATGTGCCTAACAAAAAAAAACCACTTGCATAAAAAACTTGAAACTCTAAAGCTTCTACAAGTTAGCTGACTTCCTTAAAATAAACATACCATTTCATATACTTTAATTTTCTCTTGCAAGAAACTAATTTGCATTGTGAAGTCTTCTTTCTTTTTCTGATAATCTTCTAATAAGTGGTCTTGTTCTTCAAGCTGCTGTTGATGAGTGAGGATCTGTTGTTTGGCTTGTAGTAAGTCTGCAGCTGTGCTACTATGAGTGCTGTTTCTCAGAGTTTCACTAGCCTGTAACTGAAAATAGAAAGAAACCTCAAAACGTTAAATTCTGAAGTGACTGTATTAGGGAACGGACACCTTTGGGGTGTCCCTGCAATAGCTCTCTGGGAACTTTGCAGGCTTGAGACCCTAGCAAACATGCTACCTTGGCTGACTAGATAGGTATACCCAAGCCGAGCCAATAAACTTATCTTTTCCATGATACAGCAGAGAACCTAGGTCTCCTGAGACTGAGGCAGATATACGAAGAAAAGTGGGGCATCAAAGACAGTACTTCCCGAATTCCCTATGGCTTTCCAGTTTGTAGTTCCAATCCCTTTCAGAGGCCTGGTTGTATTTCTGCCCTTGGGTTCTGGAAACAGCCTGAATCCTTACACTAAGTACCTCCCTTTTGCTTAAACTATTTCAAATTGTTTTGCTACTTGCCATCAGAAATTCTGATTAATGCAGTTAGATTCCTGTGGCTCTAATTAAAGGAAAATGGAATATATTTAGTTTTGTTATCATTTAGAACCTAACTAAAATAAACCATACCAGAATTGGCAAAGGTAGGATGTGACTACAGGTTAATTTCTGCAGAAATACCCTCAATCAACCTTACACAATTTGTAAGATTTCAAAATAGAGACAGGGAGGAAATGAAAAGAAAATATTAGTAGAGAACCATTTAAGAAGTATGAATTAAATTCCTGGTTAATATAGCAACACATATTCACTAATTTTTCATACATGATATAATACGAAATGGCTTTTTTAACAAATTTAGATTTGTTCTTGAAAGTGAATTTTTAAAATTCATTACTAAAAAAATAATGAATTTTGTTGCATTAGTAATACTTACTTGCTGAAATTGAATCTGTAATTTTTGACTCTGTTCTGTCAACTCTAAAAATTCTCTCATTGTCTCATCCTTTTCTCTTCTTGCTTGTTGTAAATTAGCAGTGAGCTGGGTTATAATGCCATCTCTTTGTTTAATGGCAGCTTCAAATTCTTGTAACTGAAAGAAAATAGTAAGTGCTAGATTTATTTTTTTTAATTGACTATTATTACAGGTAACTTTTTCAAAATAAGAATTCAAAACACATTGGCATAATTCTTACACTTTGTAATCAGTATTTTCCACATTTGAAAACTATTAACTTACAGAAATTGGTGCTTCCAAATCAACTTCAAAAAATTTATCTGAACTAAGGAAAAAATTGATCTGGCTTATCCATATATTTACTTATAGAAGGACAAGTGCCTTTATATTTAGGGGTGCCCCTAATCTGTTCCCAGGCAACACCACCCTAGACATGTTTAATTCCAACTTGTTTCTGAAGAGGATGAAACTGATATGTATTTTTGTCATCCTCATCAATGTCCTACTTCATCTTGTTTTCATAACTGACTGCCATAGACAGTTATGGCAGTCTAACCACAGATGTTAGTCTAACCACAAGAGGTTACTTACAAGGACCCACTGACATCGTTTTTCTGTTCTTTTTTTGAGACAGGGTCTCGCTCTGTTGTACAGGCTAGAGTGCAGCGGTGTGATTTTGGCTCACTACAGCCTCAATCTCCTGGGCTGCAGTGATCTTCCTGTCTCAGCCTCCCAAGTAACTAGGACTACAGGCACACACCACTATGCCTGGCTAATTTTTAAATGTTTTGTAGAAGCGGGGTCTTGCTATTTTCACCCTGCCAGTCTCAAACTACCAGACTCAAGCTATCCTCTTGCCTCAGCCTCTTGAAGTGCTGGGATTACAGGCATAAGCCACCATACCCAACTTGCTGACATTCTTAATGGACTTAAGTTATAATATTTTGATGTGGTTTGCACCATAATTTTCTCTCAGGCTGATTACAAAAACATCTGTCTTATTAAAGTGATTTCAGGCTAGCTATCATAAAGTTAAAAAAAGAGTCTGTGTTATATTAACCCTGTTAATGAAATCCTACTTTTAAACAGGGTTGTTTATGCAATGTATAAAGACAAAAATTATGAGTGATATTATCATTTACTTTTCTGTTTGATTTTTTAAGAGACAGGGACTCCCAATGTTGCCCAGGCTGGACTTGAACTCGTGGGCTCAAGTGATCCTCCCACCTCAGCCTCCTGAATAACTAGAACTACAGGTGCATGCCACTGTGTCCCACTAAGTTACCATTTTAAAACCCCCTTCTTTAGGCCAGGCACAGTAGCTCACGCCTGTAATCCTAGCACTTTGGGAGGCCAAGGAGAGTCCAGGAATCTGAGGTGACACCCTGTCTCTACAAAAAATTAGCTGGGTGTGGTAGTGCATGCCTGTAGTCCCAGTTACTCACAAGGCTGAGGTGGGAGGATCGCTTGAGCCCAGGAAGCAGAGGATGCAGTGGGCCGAGATTGCACCACTACACTCCAGCCTGGGCAACAGAGCAAGACCCTGTATGGAAAAAAAAAAAAAAAAAAAAGAAGAAGAAGAAGAAAAGAAAAGAAAAAAGTTAAAAAAAAATTTTAAAAACCCTATCTTTAAAGACTACTATTATTGGCATTTCCTGTTTTTGTTTTTGTGAGTAGCAAATCAAAAGCCACAGAAAATAAACATACCTGCTGCAGTCCTTCAGTCCCATAGGTAACCCTCATTTCTTCCAGCTCTCTGTTTAGCTCTTCAATCTCATGCTGCTTCCCAGCCAACTCACTTTCCATCATCTCTAGGTGAGTCGGACTGTCTTGTGCTCCTTGTTCAGAATAAGAATCATCAACACCAAATTCTTCTTCCTAAATCAATCCAAGATTTTAAAGAATTCAGTATTAGCAATATTCCTTAAGGAGAGAGATTCAAATATTCAAATACTGAAATCCATAGCAAGGTCCATTTTAAAACATCACTCACCACCTGGAAGATTATGGTATGGCAACCTACTTCGTTAACATGATATTTACCTCAAGAACATAAACAGGTTATCCGCAAATTCTGTCACAATTGAGTTTTTTTTTTTTTTTTTGACAGAGTCTTGCTCTGTCACCCAGGTTGGAGTGCAGTGGCGCAATCTCAGCTCACTGCAACCTCCGCCTCCCGGGTTCAAGCAATTCTCTTGTCTCAGCCTCCCAAGTAGCTGGGACTACAGGCGGCTGCCACCACGCCCGGCTAATTTTTGTACTTATAGTAGAGATGGGGTTTCACCTTGTTGGTCAGGCTGGTCTCGAACTCCTTATCTCAGGTGATCCACCTGCCTTGGCCTCCCAAAGTGCTGGGATTACAGACGTAAGCCACCACGCCTGGCCTACAATTGAGTTTTATAATAAATGGTAGATAACTTTGTTTTAGTAAACATTAAAATTAATTTGAAATCACACACAGAAAGAAGTACATGCAGGAAAAAGTTTTGTTAGTAAGCCAGATGATTTTAAATAGTATCCAACATTAGTATCACAAGTAGTTTTAAATACTGTACCCTTAATAAATTTGTAGGCTTTCCTGTTCTCATCACAAAACTGCAACCATTTACCTGTATAAAAACAATTTCCTGATATATTATGATCTTAGACATAATTTTATTTAGCTAAACAATATTTCTGTTAACTGTATTCATGTGTATGTCTTTTATTCCTAGGGAAAATGCATCATTGGCGAAAACAGATACAGAGATTAATTTAAAATATCTAAGAGACATAATGACCATTTCAAATGCCAATCATTCCTCACAAATCTGAGTGCTTACAATGCAAAAGACACATATATACATTTTCACTTAAGTGAATTAAAGTTCTAAGTGCAGTTTCTGTTTGCTCTTCAGAAGTATAAACCTCAATAAAATCTCTTCTATGAAAGGCTTCCTTAAAATGGTTCAAATAGTTATTTATTAAGCCCTATTCATTTTCAAGTAAAACAATTTAGGCCGGATGTGGTGGCTCACGCCTGTAATCCCAGCACTTTGGGAGGCTGAGGCGGGCAGATCATGAGCTCAGGAGATCGAGACCATCCTGGCTAACACGGTGAAACCCCGTCTCTACTAAAAATACAAAAAATTAGCCGGGTGTGGTGGCGGGTGCCTGTAGTCCCAGCTACGTGGGAGGCTGAGGTAGGAGAATGGCGTGAACCCAGGAGGCGGAACTTGCAGTGAGCTGAGATTGAGCCACTGCACTACAGCCTGGGCGACAGAGCAAGACTCTGTCTCAAAAAAAAAAAAAAAAAAAAAGAGTTCTTCCCATTTGGCTGGTTTCCAGCTACAAGGGAGGCTGAGGCAGGAGGACTGCTTGAGCCCAGGAGTTTGAGGATATAGTGCACAACTGGCACACCTATTAATTGCCACCACACTCCACTGTGGGCAACATACTGAGAACCATGTCTCTAAAAAATTTTTTTTAATTAAAAGATTATTAATATCAAGTCATTTGCAATAACTTTCAAATTAAATACTTCTAAATTGCAATTAGCTTTCCTTGATCCTGAAATGAAGCATTCTGATGTGTCCTCTAAAATATTTTACTGTAGCCTATCAGTGTAACGAAATGGATGTTTATGAATACAGTAGTCTTCCTTAATCCACAGGGCATATGTTCCAAGACTCCCAGTGGATGCCTGAAATCATAAATAGCATTGAACCCTATATACACTATGTTTTTTTGATCTGATAAGGTAGACAGCTACTAAATGAACATGAGATGGACAGAGTATATGGTGTAGATCCACTGTATGTTCAAAGGGATGATCCACATCTTGGGTGGGATGAATGGGATGGAGCAAGATTTCACCATGCTACCCAGAACAAGGCACAATTTAAAATTTATGAATTGTTTATTTCTGGAATTTTCCATTTAATATTTTCAGATAATGGTTGACTACAGAAAGTAAAAACAGGGATGGGGGACTACTGCTTCTTCAAATATGATATAAAGCAATGAATATTCCTTTAAGGAGTGATTATGTCAGTATTACATGAATCAGTTATCAGTTATCAGTTTGTAATAACTGTCAGTATTACATGAATCAGTTATCAGTTACCATTTTATAATAATTATGTTTATAGTTTCATCTAGTACTTTAGCCACTGCTGTTTAATTTTTCTCTAATTCAGATAAGCAAATGTTATACTTGAACTCATATGTATTGAATTCTTAAAATACCATTAACACATGACTGTTTCAAAACATATTTATGTTATAATAAATGTAAAACTTATCAATATTAATAAATCTGAAAAGTTTAACATCATACAAATTGGCTATAAAAGATTATTCACCAGAACTAAACTAAAACACACTATATTCCAAAGTTAGAACAGGAACACTTAACAGAATATCAGGATCATTAATAGTTAACAACAAATTATTGTTTTTAAATTTAGATAATTATTTTATTGATAACTAAAGGGTAGAGTATTTATCTCCTCTTCTAACATCAGTCTTCTAACACTAAGTAAACCTTCATATGAAAGTAAATAAATGACTTGAAACATGAAGATTAGATTAACAGACTCCTTCAACTGAAAAAAGCTCAACTTCTCTCAATGTCCTTTTTTATTGTGGCATTTGTTGAAGTTATTTAACCTACAGACTATGTTAATATATTCTTTCTGCATTCACAGAAAAATTTACTCTATCTGTACAGATAACTTAAAGATCTGGGAAAGTACAAGTGAGGTACATTTTAAATTTTAAAATGTTTTATAGAGGTATCACACCATAACAACATTGCTATTCAGAAAGAATCAGAGGAAAGGTAACTTTCACTATGTGACTATAAAATGGCCTTCACATAAAAACTCATCCTTGTGGTGAACATTAGGTTGATGAAACATAAAAGAACAACTCATCCTTATTTATGATTAATACCTTATTCTTGTACTTAATTTGGAAATATATAAATTAAAAACATTAATATTGAATATTTTCATAAAAAATAAAAATCTGATGGCTCATAAAAGTTCATGAAAATTATAAGAGTTCAATGTGCCTAAATGACTTATGGAGTTGCAGTCAAGTAATTAACGAGGTTAAAATAAATGTCATAAACCATACAAGCACTTGGTTAAAAAGTATTCAATAATCAGATGAAATCTATAATAAGAGTGAATACCCTATTACTATCATTTCATCTTTCTATACATGGCAAAGTATATTTATCTACTTGTCTTGACTCTATATTGCCTGTATTCCCAACTTCCTCCAAATAACCCTGCTCAAAGGGTATCAAAAACAATTCATGTAAATATGGTATTCTGGACATGAAATGTCCCTTCATTAATGATTGAAGATGACTGCATATAATTTAATTTGTAAGAAGAGTATTTTTCATTTAGTCCGATTTCTCTAGTGTACATAATAGGATACATATTTCTACAAAAGAGATCTTGGAATAATATTATTTGACTAATTCTAAGATGGAACCAATTTTCCAACCCAATGAGTGTACTAGTCACAGAAGTCAAGAACATTAAACCCACAATATACCTAAATAAATACAATTTACAAACTAAGTTCTAATCAAATATTATCAGAACCTGAAATCCTTCTGAGCACAATTTATTAAGGGAATCATCATCACTCATTTCATATAAATGTAGTGTAAAGAAAAGTGTATTTCTAGTGATGAGCAATTTAAAAAATCACACTTTGCTGAACGTCTAATGTATGCCAAACACATATTAAACATTCTCAAGCTTATTTTGTGAACTACTTTGTGAGGTATGCAAATATATCAGGTAGATATCATCGTCCCCCATTTTATAGTTTAAATAACTGTATTTCACCTAATGTAAATGACTAGTTGATGGGTGCAACAAACCAACATGGCACATGTATACCTATGTAACAAACCTGAATGTTGTGCACATGTACCCTAGAACTTAAAGTATAATAATAATAAAAAAACAAACTGTATTTCAGAGTTTAAGTGATGTGCCCAGGTTCACATAGTTCAAAGGTGATGAAGTATGTAAACAGGACTTTCTGGCTCCAAAGTCCCCCTGCTCTTTTCTTACATCTTATCGCCCTATTTACCAGAAAAATGATAGTCATATTTAGGTAAAATACAAGATAATTATGTGATCTATGATTAAAACTACTTGATTTCAAAATTTTAGAATACTCAAATACAATCTAGATCTGCCAAGATTATTAAACTTTGCAAATATGGCATTGCAGTGAAGTTATAATGTTACATATTGCCCAGAAATCTCTCTCTCTCTTTCTCTTTTTAAGACAAGGTCTCACTCTGTCACACAGGCTGGAGTGCAGTGGTGTGATCATTAGGTCATTGCAAACTCAAACTCCTGGGTGCATGGGATCCTCCTACTTCAGCCTCTTGAGCAGCTGGAAGTACAGGCACACACTATCGCCTGGCTTTTTTTTTTTTTTTGAGATGGGGTCTTGCTCTGTCACCAAGGCTGGAGTGCCAGTGGTGTGATCATACTCCTGGGCTCAAGTTTTTGGAAAGATACTTATTCTTACAGTATGACGTATCTTGTGATGATACTGTTTCCTGTTAATGTTGGTCAAAAAAACTAAATTGATGAGCTATCTTACCGTGTGGAATAAACAGTGACTTAGAAGATTACATTGAAAAATGTAACCTCAGCCTCCCAAGTAGCTGGGACTACATGTGCCCGCCACTATGCCTTGCTAACTTTATTTTATTATTTTAATTTGTAGAGATGATGTCTCCCTATGTAGCCAAGGCTGGTCTCGAACTCCTGAGCTCCAGTGATCTTCCCACCTTGGCCTCCCAAAGTGCAGAGATTACAGGTGTGAGCTACTATGCCCAGCCAATAAATCTCATTTTTTAGGTGTGTTATTGGGAGATAATTCCATAAAAGTTCCAATATAAAAACTATTACAGTATGAGTTTATTTCTCGGGTTATAAATTTGGTCCACTGATGATTTTTCTGCCTCCTGAATAGGTGGATATGGCTTAGAAGTCTCCTGTAATTCTAGTTGAGTCAAGCCAGTCTAATATCATTAAATGGAGGAATTCAAGCCTCAAAACTAGCCTAGAGCATCACAGATCCAACTAGTATCCATCTTAGCAATTTTGATGACACATATCAAACATTTCACCAAATATCAACTTTACTTCTATGTTTTCTCTAGACATAGTGAATCTATAAATTTCTCAAAGTATAATCCGTTGTGAATCCATACATAACACACAAAATATTACTAGGGTTATAATTCAAACCAGGTCAAATCTGTCAAAAATTATTTCATAATTATCTTTTTTCTTCTTTTTTTTTTTTCGAGATGGAATTTCACCCTTGTTGCCCAGGCTGGAGTGCAATGGCACTATCTCGGCTCACTGTAACCTCCACCTCCCAGATTCAAACAATTTTCCTGCCTCAGCCTCCCAAGTAGCTGGGATTACAGGCATACGCCACCATGTTCAGGTAATTTTTGTTATTTTTAGTAGACATGGGGTTTCAGCATGTTGGTCAAACTGGTCTCCAACTCCTAACCTCAGGTGATCCGCCCACTTTGGCCTCCCAAAGTGCTGGGATTACAGGCATGAATGAGCCACCATGCCTGGCTCATAATTATCTTTTTTCAATGTAATCTTCTAAGTCACTGTTTATTCCACACGGTAAGATAGCTCATCAATTTAGTTTTTTTGACCAACATTAACAAGAAACTGTATCATCACAAGATATGTCATACTGTAAGAATAAGTATCTTTCCAAAAACTTGTTTGGAAAAAAGTATGCATATGTATATATTTATTCATATATAATTATTCATGTATATAACTATAAATATATGTAACTATATATGTATATATATGAAATTACAAACATGTATGTAAAATATATTTCTCACCATGAGCTATGGTCAACAAGTATGATAAATACTGTTCTAAGTTTTATCGGTAGTACTTATACTTAAATACTATTTGTACCTTACCTTAAAACATATATTTACTAGGCATCTCAGATAAATAGGTTCAATACATTTTTTGGAACCTGATAATCTCCACCAGTTTTTTAATTTAAAAAATTTAGCTGAAGCCTGTCTTATTATAACAAGAATTTCCCATACTATTAATTAACATTTTCCTACAGAAAACCTGAAAATCACCATCTTTTGACCTCTTTAGCTTCTCAAATCAATATTTAAAATTAAAATTTGTGAGGATCCGCTCCAAGAAGGCCAAATAGGAACAGCTCCGGTCTGCAGCTCCCAGCGTGATCGACACAGAAGACGGGTGATTTCTGCATTTCCAACTGAGGTACCTGGTTCATCTCATTGGGACTGGTCGGACAGTGGGTGCAGCCCATGGAGGGTGAGCCAAAGCAGGGCGGGGCATTGCCTCACCCAGGAAGAGTAAGGGGTTGGAGGATTTCCCTTTCCTAGCCAAGAGAAGCTGTGACAGACTGTACCTGGAAAAACGGGACACTCCCGCCCAATACTGCACTTTTCCAATGGTCTCAGAAACTGGCAGACCAGGAGATTCTCTCCCGTGCCTGGCTCAGCAGGTCCCATTTCTTTCATCTAGAGGAAATGGATGAATTCCTGGACACATACACCCTCCCAAGACTAAACCAGGTAGAATCTCTGAATAGACCAATAACAGGCTCTGAAATTGAGGCAATAATTAATAGACTACCAACCAAAAAAAGTCCAGGACCAGACAGATTCAAAGCCAAATTCTACCAGAGGTACAAAGAGGAGCTGGTATCATTCCTCCTGAAACTATTCCAATCAATAGAAAAAGGGGGAATTGGCTGGGCGAGGTGGCTCATGCCTGCAATCCCAGCACTTTGGGAGGCCGAGGTGGGGAGATCAAGAGGTTAGGAGTTCGAGACCAGCTTGAACAGTATGGTGAAACCCCATCTCTAATAAAAATACGAAAAATTAGCCAGATATGGTGGCACGCGCCTGTAGTCCCAGGTACTCAGCAGGCTGAGGCAGGAGAATTGTGTGAACCCGGCAGGCGAGGGTTGCAGTGAGCTGAGATCATGCCACTGCACTCCAGCCTGGGCGAAAGAGTGAGACTCCGCCACAGAAAAAAGAAAAGGGGTGGGGGAATCCTCCCTAACTTAAATGAGGCCAGCATCATCCTGATACCAAAGCCTGGCAGAGACACAACAAAAAAGAATTTTAGACCAATATCCCTGATTAACATGAATGCAAAAATCCTCAATAAAATACTGGCAAACCAAATACAGCAGCACATCAAAAAGCTTATCCACAGTGATCAAGTCAGCTTCATCACTAGGCTGCAAGGCTGGTTCAAAACACACAAATCAATAAACATAATCCATCACATAAACAGAACCAAAGACAAAAACCACATGATTATCTCAATAGATGCAGAAAAGGCCTTTGACAAAATTCCACAGCCTTTCATGCTAAAAACTCTCAATAAACTAGGTATTGATGGGAGGTATCTCAAAATAATAAGAGCTATTTATGACAAACCCACAGCCAATATCATACTGAATGGGCAAAAACTGGAAGCATTCCCTTTGAAAACTGACACAAGACAAGGATGCCCTCTGTCACCACTCCTATTCAACACAGTCTTGGAAGTTCTGGCCAGGGCAATCAGACAAGAGAAAGAAATAAAGAGTATTCGATTAGGAAAAGAGGAAGTCAAATTGTCCCTGTTTGCAGATGACATGATTGTATATTTAGAAAACCCATTGTCTCAGCCCAAAATCTCCTTAAGCAAAGTCTCAGGATACAAAATCAATGTGCAAAAATCACAAGCATTCCTATACACCATTAACAGACAAACAGAGAGCCAAATTATGAGTGAATTCCCATTCACAATTCCTACAAAGAGAACAAAATACCTAGGAATCCAACTTACAAGGGATGTGAAGGACCTCTTCAAGGAGAACTACAAACCACTGCTCAACGAAATAAAAAAGGACACAAACAAATGGAAAAGCATTCCATGCTCATGGATAGGAATAATCAATATTGTGAAAATGGCCACACTGCCCAAGGTAATTTATAGATCGAATGCCATCCCCATCAAGCTACCAATGACTTTCTTCACAGAACTGGAAAAAAACGACTTTAAAGTTCATATGGAACCAAAAAAGAGCCCACATTGCCAAGACAATCCTAAGCAAAAGGAACAAAGCTGGGGGCATCACACTACCTGACTTCAAACTATACAACAAGGCTACAGTAACCAAAATAGCATGGTACTGGTACCAAAACAGAGATATAGACCAATGGAACAGAACACAGGCCTCAGAAATAACACTACACATCTCCAACCATTTGATCTTTGACAAACCTGACAAAAACAAGAAATGGCGAAAGGATTCCCTATTTAATACATGGCGCTGGGAAAACTGGCTAGCCATATGCAGAAAACTGAAACTGGACTCCTTCCTTACACCTTATACAAAAATTAATTCAAGATGGATTGAAGACTTAAAAGTTAGACATAAAACCATAAAAACCCTAGAAGAAAACCTAGGCAATAACCTTTAGGTCAGGCATGGGCAAGGACTTCATGACTAAAACACCAAAAGCAATAGCAACAAAAGCCAAAATAGACAAATGGGATGTAATTAAACTAAAGAGCTTCTGCACAGCAAAAGAAACTACCATCAGAGTGAAAAGGCAACCTACAGAATGGGAGAAAATTTTTGCAATCTACTTATCTGACAAAGGGCTAATATCCAGAATCTATAAAGAACTTAAACAAATTTACAAGAAAAAAACCCCAACAAAAAGTGAGCAAATGATATGAACAGACACTTCTCAAAAGAAGACATTCATGCAGCCAACAGACACATGAAAAAATGCTCATCATCACTGGTCATCAGAGAAATGCAAATGAAAACCACAATGAGATACTATCTCACAAAAGTTAGAATGGCGATCATTTAAAAGTCAGGAAACAACAGATGCTGGAGAGGATGTGGAGAAATAAGAACGCTTTTACACTGTTTGTGGGAGTGTAAACTAGTTCAACCATCGTGGAAGACAGTTGGTGAAACCCCATCTCTAACAAAAATACAAAAATACATGCGCCACCATGTTCAGATAACTTTTGTTATTTTTAGTAGATATTTTAGAAGCAATTCCTCAAGGATCTAGAACTAGAAATACCATTTGACCCAGTGATCCCATTACTGGGTATATACCCAAAGGATTATAAATCATGCTACTATAAAGACACATGCACACCTATGTTTATTGCGGCCCTATTCACAATAGCAAAAACTTGGAATCAACCCAAATGTCCATCAATGATAGACTGGATTAAGAAAATGTGGCACATATACACCATGGAATACTATGCAGCCATAGAAAAGGATGAGTTCATGTCCTTTGCAGGGACATGGATGAAGCTGGAAACCATCATTCTGAGCAAACTATCACAAGGATAGAAAACCAAACACCACATGTTCTCACTCATAGGTGGGAACTGAACAGTGAGAACACTTGGACACAGGGCAGGGAACATCACACATGGGGGCCTGTCGTGGGGTGGCGGGCAGGAGGAGGGATAGCATTAGGAGGTATACCAAATGAAATGACGAGTTAATGGGTGCAGCAAACCAACATGGCACATGTATACCTACGTAGCAAACCTGCATGTTGTGCACATGTACCCTAGAACTTAAAGTACAATAATAATAATAAAAGAAAGAAAAAAAAAAGCAAACAACCCCATCAAAAAACAGGCAAAGGATATGAACAGACACTTCTCAAAAGCAGACATTTATGAAGCCAACAGACACATGAAAAAATGATCAACACTGGTCATCAGAGAAATGCAAATCAAAACCACAATGAGATACCATCTCATACCAGTTAGAATGGCAATCATTAAAAAGTCAGGAGACAACAGATGCTGGAGAGGATGTGGAGAAATAGGAATGCTTTTACACTGTTGGTGGGAGTGTAAATTAGTTCAACCATTGTGGAAGACAGTGTGACAATTCCTCAAGGATCTAGAACTAGAAATACCATCTGACCCAGCGATCCCATTACTGGGTATATACCCAAAGGATTATAAATCATGCTACTATAAAGACATATGCACACGTATGTTTATCGTGGCACTATTCACAACAGCAAAGACTTGGAACCAACCCAAATGTCCATCAATGATAGACTGGATAAAGAAAATGTGGCACATACATACCATGGAATACTATGCAGCCATAAAAAAGGATGAGTTCATGTCCTCTGCAGGGACATGGATTAAGCTGGAAACCATCATTCTGAGCAAACTATCACAATGACAGAAAACCAAACACTGCAAGTTCTCACTCATAGGTGGGAATTGAACATTGAGAACACTTGGACACAGGGCAGGGAACATCACACATGGGGGCCTGTCGAGGGGTGGGGCGCTGGGGGAGGGATAGCATTAGGAGATATACCTAATGTAAATGACGAGTTGATGGGTGCAGCAAACCAGCATGGCACATGTATACCTATGTAACAAACCTGCACGTTGTGCACAGGTACCCTAGAACTTAAAGTATAATACATACATACATACATACATACATACATACATACATACGTAAAATAATACTTAGAATGACAAATTAAATTAAAATTTGCTCTATTATCTCAATGTGAGAAAACAGCTATACAAATTGTAACCAAATTTCATGGGCATATATGGGAGGGTCTGACCTATAGCCACTAGCATATTAAAAAATATTCACTTTAGTGTAAAGAGAAAAATGCACTTCATGGAACTCTGGGGTGCCCCCAGAGATACAGGCAGTTTAAGCACCAAAGCATTTATGACTTTCAGTCAAGAAATACAAGCTATAGCCAGGTGCGGTGGCTTACACCTGTAATCCCAGCACTTCGGGAGGCAGAGGTGGGTAGATCACGAGGTCAGGAGTTCAAGACCAGCCTGGCCAAGATGGTGAAACCCCGTCTCTACTAAAAATACAAAAATTAGCCGGGTGTGGTGGCACATGCCTGTAGTCCCAGCTTGGGAAGCTGAGGCAGAGAATTGCTTAGATCCAGGAGGCAGAGGTTTCAGTGAGCCAACATTGCACCACTGCACTCCAGTCTGGGCGACAGAGTGAGACTCCATCTTGGTGGGAAAAAAAAAAAAAAAAAGAAATACAAGATATAAAAATTAGAGCATTATAAAGAAAAAAAAAAGTTTTCAAATGCAATAATCCCTTGGTGTCTTCAAGTGAATTAGCTTTAGGAACTCCCCTAAGGATACTAAAATCACGGATGCCTAAGACCCTTAATGGCATAGTATTTGTATACAACCTGTGGACATCTGCCCATATACTTTAAATCATCTCTAAGATTACTATATACTTAGTTGTTATACTATATTTTTAAATGTTATATATTTTTTATTGTTGTACTGTTATTTTTTATTTTTTCGGAATATTTTCTATCTGTGGTTGGTCATATCCTCAAATGCAGAACCCAGGGATATGGAGGGCCAACTGTATGTGCCCCAAATTTAATGTCACAAAAGCAGACTCTGAATTTTAAGCAGTGATTTTAAATCAAGATACTTCCCAGAGAGGCAACTTTAGCCTAAATCAGGCACCAATGTGTTTATTTAATGTTGGCTAATTATTTTCCTGGCCAGATTACTAGTAAGTATATTCCAACTTTTAAGCACATTAACTTCTAAAGTAGCAGTTTTTATTGCTATTAGCAATCTAAAACAGTAATACGTTCATTTAAGAACATGGAGTTTTTTTTTCCTACTAGAAACCTACAATAAATTGAGACTTACTGAATACACTGAGTTGCTAAACCATTCAGAGTACAGAATAGTTTATAGTCTCCTCAAATTCTGGAGTAAAGAAATGACAATCACATCTAAAAGAATAAGAAAAAGATAACAAAATGACATATACTTTTACCAACACACGAAGAGGGTATTTCCTAAAGTGGCCAATACCTTTATCACCTAAAGTAAAAACTACTATTGAAACATTAATTTCAATAAACAAGTTCATATGATTAACTAGAATTCAAGCATTTATAAAAAAGCATTACTCGAAATGAAATATCCTATTCAAAGTCTCAAAAAAATTTTGATATTTTTACTGTGCTAAATATGGATGCCTTGTAACAGTCACATGTCTAAGAAACCCAATATCAAATACTTTCCAGAAACTAAAACAGAGACCAAGCTATTTAACCAGACTTAAGACCTTAGCTAATAATCTGAAAAAAAAAAAGAAGTCAGTAATACATAATCCTCAGGTTCTAGTCACTTAACATTATATTTATAAAAATAAAATAGAAGCATGAGTGACAAGAAATCAAGTAGCAACAATCAATGATTTCAATAATAATATAAATATACATTTATGATATTAGAAATCAATATAATTTAGTCTTACCTCTGAACTGCAGTCATCTGCTGTGGTTGAAATTTCACTTTCCAGCTAAAACAAAAATAAAACCCAAATATAATTATGACTTTTTTTGTGCTAAATATCATACTTTACTAAACCATTACTATTGGTAACATATGATAGAAAAGTCACATAAAATACCACTAAAAAACTAGTAAAAATTATTCAAATCTTTAAAATTTTCATTTAATTATAAATAACAATGGCAAAATAATGCAACCAAAATGTACCAGTAGGCATTTTTCTAAATATAAAAGTATCAAGAGGTACTTTCATACAGGGTCTTATATACATATCATTTGTAAGCCAAAAGCATGAAGTAAGACACCATCCCTCCAATCCTCATACAGTAGCCCCCTCTTTATCCACAGTATTGCTTCCTATAATTTCAGTTACCCATGGTTAACTGTGGTTAGAAAATATTAAAATGGAAAATTCCAAAAATAAACAATTCATAAGTTTTAAATTGTGCACTATTCTAAGTGGCATGATGAAATCTTACTCTGTCCCATCCAGGACATGAATCGTCCCTTTGTACACCATATCCACACAGTATATGCTACCTGCCCAACAGTTACTTGGTAGCCACCTCCATTATCAGATGCACTATCATACAGTATGGCAGTATGCAGTATTGCAGTGCTTGTGTTCAAGTAATGGCCCCAAAGCACAAGAGTACAGTGCCTAATTTATCAATTAAACTTTATCATAAGTATATGAGTATAGGAAAAAACACAGTATATACAGAGTTCAGTACTATCTGTGGTTTCAGGTCTCCACTGGGGGTGTTGGACTATACTCTTGATATGGTTTGGCTGAGTTCCCCCATCCAAATCTCATCTTGAATTGTAGCTCCCATAATTCCCATGTGTTTTGGGAGAGACCTGGTGGGAGATAAGTAAATCACGAGAGCAGTTTCCCCCATACTGTTCTTGTGGTAGTAAGTCTCACGAGATATGATGGTTTTATAAGGGGTTTTCCTTTTCCCTTGGCTCTCATTTTTCTCATGTCTGCTGCCATGTAAGATGTGCCTTCTGCCTTCCACCATGATTGTGAGGCCTCGCCAGCCACGTGGAACTGTGAGTCCATTAAACCTATTTTTCTTTATAAATGACCTAGTCTCCGGTATGTCTGTATCAGCAGCATGAAAATGGAATGATACAACTCTCCACAAATAAGGAGGAACTACCGTACCTCTAAAATGAAACAAAGTCCTAAAATGCTACTGTTAGAAAAGTTCGGCCAGGTGTGGTGGCTCATGCCTGTAATCCCAGCACTTTGGGAGGCTGAGGTGGGTGGACCATTTAAGGTCAGGAGTTCGAGACCAGCCTAGCCAAAATGGTGAACTCTCGTCTTTACTAAAAAAAAAAATAAAAAAAATAAAAAAATACAAAAACTAGCCAGGCAGTAGTGGTGCATGCCTGTAATCCCAGCTACCTGAGAGGCTGAGGCAGGAGAACTGCTTGAGCCTGGAAGGGAGAGCTTGTGGTGAACCAAGATCGTGCCATTGCACTCTGGTCTGGGTGACAGAGTGAGACCCTGTCTTTAAAAAATAATAATAATTAAAATAAATCAATAAAAAAGAAAAGTTCAATTTCTCTGAAAGAAAAATCATATCATCATGATGCTAAAAAAAGTAATAACTAAAGAAAAAATAACCACTTTTGTTATAACACCTTTACAGTTTACAAAAGCACTTTTAAAGTCATTCTTGTTTCACTATCACATCCCTGGATTTGGGTATGAAGTGAGTAGCTTTTTCAAGCTTCCCTAAAAGAAGTAGTAGAAAGAGTCAAGGAACAAATCCAAATGTTCTGACTCCAAAAGTACTATTCTCACTGTTGACCCTCTCCAGAGAGTTTCACCCTTTCATTCAACAAATATTAACTGTTACTGTCTCCTTTCTCATCTACACCTATGGAAATTCTATTCAACATTCAAGTCTAAGTTCTAAAACTACCTTCTCCATGAAGTAGTAACTGAGGCCAAGAACAAAAATAAACTTGCCTGTAATCTAAAATGCTATTAACAGTGGTTCCTAACTCATAAGATTCTCTCTTTTTTTTTTTTTTTTTTTTTTGAGACAGAGTCTCACTCTGTTGCCCAGGCTGGAGTGCAGCGGTATCATCTTGGCTCACTGCAACCTCCGCCTCCCAGGTTCAAGCAATTCTCCTGCCTCAGCCTCCCGAGTAGCTAGGATTACAGTCACGCACCAACATGCCCAGTTAATTTTTGTATTTTTAGTAGAGACAAGGTTTCACCATGTTGCCCAGGCTGGTCTTGAACTCCTAACTTCTAGCGATCTGCCCACCTCAGCCCCCCAAAATGCTGGGATTACAGGCGTGAGCCACTGCACCCAGCTGAGATTATCTTTTAAATCTGAAATACTTTCATGATACAATCCCTCATATTCATTAAGTGCATATTGTGTACTAGAAACGGTAGTACTGAGAATTAAATGGTGAATAAGACAGTTGTTGCATTCAAAATGCTAAAACTATAGAATAGAGAACCCAAATATTGGTTTGTTATATTAAAAAATAAATAATACACCTTTGAGCCAAATCAAGCAGTAGAGTTGCCACACTGCATTATTTTTAAAATTCCAGTTTTAATAAAACAAAAATTACAAGATGTACAAAAAAAGGAAAGGATAGTCTATGCACAAGAAAAACAATGGTCAATAGAAACTGTCCCTGAGGAACACAGATATTGTACTTAACAGACAAAGTTATTTTTGGTTTTGTCTTGGTTTTTTCTTTTTTTGAGACGGAGTCTCGCTCTGTCGCCCAGGCTGGAGTGCAGTGACGTGATCTCGGCTCACTGCAAGCTCCGCCTCCTGGGTTCATGCCATTCTCCTGCCTCAGCCTCCCGAGTAGCTGGGACTACAGGAACCCGCCACCATGCCCCGCTAATTTTTTGTATTTTTAGTACAGACAGGGTTTCACCGTGTTAGCCAGGATGGTCTCGATCTCCTGACCTCGTGATCTGCCCGCCTTGGCCTCCCAAAGTGCTGGGATTACAGGCGTGAGCCACCGCGCCCGGCCCTTGTGTTGTTTTTTGAGACAGGATCTCACTCTGTCACCCTGGCTGGAGTGCACTGGTGTGATCACAGCTTGCTGCAGCCTCCACCTCCTGGGCTCAAGCGATTCTCCCACCTTAGCCTCTGGAGTAGCTGGGACCACAGGTGTGTACAACCATGCCCGGCTAATTTTTTTTACTTTTTGTAAAGACAGAATCTCCCTTTGTTGCCCAGGCTGGTCTCGAACTCTTCGGCTCAAGTAATCCCCTTGCCTCTGCCTCCCAAAGTGCTGGGATTACAGATATGAGCCACCATGCCTCGCCAACAAAGATTCTGACTCAGCTATTTTAAATACAGTCAAATAACTAAAGGAAATAAATTCTAAAAACAAAACAAAACAAAATTTAAATTGTAAGAACAACACCTCACCAAATGAAGAATATCAATAAAACGAAGAAATTATAAAATAATCAAATAAAAATTCTGGAATTGAAAAGGAAAATAAATGAAAAGCCACTGGAAGGACTCAGTAGTAGATCTAAGTAGGAAGAAGAGAGAATCAGCAAACTTCAAGATAGATGAATTGCAATTATCCACTCTGAAGAACAGAAAGATGACTATATGTTAGACCATTTAAATACCCAAAATATTTTAAAAGGCTGAATTTATATAATGTAAAATGTGTGCTGTAACATCTTTTGTCCCTAGTGATGGTTTTTGTATTAAAGTCATTGCAAATAGACACAAAAAAAGCATTTAACAAAACTCAACACTCAGGTTGGGAGCAGTGAGTGGCTCATGCCTGTAATCCTAGCACTTTGGGAGGCTAAGGCAGGCAGATCACTTGAATCCAGGAGTTCAAGACAAGCCTGGGCAACATGGCAAAACTCCGTCTCTACAAAAAAATACACAAATTAGCTAGGTGTGGTGGCATGGGCCTGTAGTCCCAGCTACTTGTCGGGCTGAGGTGGGAGGATCACTGAAGCCTGGGAGGTTGAGGCTGCAGTGAGCCATGATTGCACCACTGCATGCCATCCTGGACAAGAGTGAGATCCTGTCTCAAAAAACAATAAAATAAATGGATGGGCATGGTGGCTAATGCCCGTAGTCCCAGCACTTTGGGAGGCTGAGGTGGACGTATCACTTGGGGTCAGGAGTTCGAGACCACCCTGGCCAACATGGTGAAACCCCATCTCTACTAAAAATACAAAAATTAGTTGGGCGTGATGGCTCACAATCCCAACTACTCAGGAGGCTGAGGCAGGAGAATCACTCGAACCTGGGAGGTGGAGGCTGCAGTGAGCTGAGATCACCCCACTGCACTCCAGCAGTGGAGTGCAAAGTCAAAGCGAGACTTTGTCTCAAAAAAAAAACAAAACAAACAAACAAAAAAAAACAAACCAATAAAATAAAAAATAAAAACAAAACAAAAAAACCTCAACATTTCTTTATAATGAAAACACTTAATGAACCAGGAATAAAAGGGAACCTCCTCAATCTGATAAAGGATAGCTACAAAAACAAAACAAAACAAAACAAAAACAGCTAATATAAAACTCAATGTTTAAAAAAAAACCTGAATGCTTTCCCCTTATTAGGAGAAATAATACAAGGATGTCTGCTTTCAACACTTCTTTTCAACATTGTCTTATATCTTCCAGCTATGGCAATTAGAAAAAAGAAAAAAGAACATCGACATTGGAAAGGAAGAAGTTGAACATTTCTAGTTTAGTTGCAGATAATATGGTCTTGCATACAGGAAAAATCGAAGGAATTCACCAAAACAAAACAAAACAAAACAAAAAACCTATTAGAACTTACAGATGAGTTAGTTCTGCAAGGGTACAGGAGACAAGATCAATATACAAATTTAGTTGTATTTGTATACATGGATAATGAATAATCAGAAAATAAAGTTAAGAATACAATTATATTTAGAATAGCAGTAAAATGCTTAGAAATAAAATAGCAATAAAATGCTTGGTGGCCAGGCATAGTGGTTCATGCCTGTAAATAAAACTTTACAGGCATAAGCACTTTGGGAGCCAGAGCGGGAGGATCACTTAAGTCTTGGAATTCGAGACTAGCCTGGACACAAAGTGAGACCACATTTCTACAAAAAACTGAAATAAAATAAAATAACAAAAACAAGGCCAAGCACGGTGGCTCATGCCTGTACTCCCAGGACTTTGGGAGGCCAAGGTGGGTGGATCTCCTGAGCTCAGGAGTTTGAGACCAGCCTGGGCAACATGGCAAAATCCCATCTCTACCAAAAATACAAAACATTAACCAGGTGTGGTAGCATGCACCTGTGGTCCCAGCTACTCAGGAGGCTGAGGTGGGAGGATGGCTTGGGCCTGGGTGACAGAGGTTGCAGTGAGCCAAGATCATGCCACTGCACTCCAGTCTTGGTGACAGAGTGAGAACCCATCTCAAAAAGTAAATAAATGAAAATTAAAATAAAAATAAAATGCTTGAGAGTATATTTAACAAAACAAATGTGAGATGTTTACACTGAAAACAAGGTAACATTAAAAAAATTAAAAACCTAAATAAATAAAAAATCCTGTGTTCATAGGTTGAAAACTTAATATTGTTAAGATGACAAAACTCCCCAAATTCATCTACAGATTCAATGCAATCCCTGTCAAAATCCTTGGTGTTTTTAATGCAGAAACAGAAAAACCTGACCCTAAAATTGATATGGAAATGCAAGGCAACAGCCAAAACAATCCCAAAAGAGAAGAAAGTTGGAAGACTCACACTTACTGATTTCAAAAGTTGTTATAAAGCTACATTAATCAAGACTTGGGGGCATAGTAGCAAAGGCTAAACATACAGATCTACAGAATATAATTGAGGGGATAAATATAAACCCTCACCTTTATGTTCATTGACAGTTCATTGGGAAAAGAATAGTCTTTTCAACAAATGGTATTGGTACAACTGGATAGCCACAAACAAAAAAAAATGAAGTTGGACATCTATCTCTCATACTAGCAAAGGTCTAATCATAGCACACTGCATATCTTTAAGTCTGCCTTCTCCACTAGAATAATTTTCCTAAAGGGCAGAGATAGTCATATCCATCTTTGTAACTCTGGTGCTCAATCTTTGGTGTACTGCAGTTGTTCAACATATATTAAATTAAACTCACAAAACTCCCTCTCTGAGATGATCAAATATTTTAGTTATGACTGTTTAGTTACCATACTACTAAAACTTTCAAGAGGACATAAAAATCATGATCAAATTGCGCACAGTTGCTAATGACTGTTGTTATTACGACTACTTTCCATCGAGAACCATAATGATTAAAAATCTGGGAGAATACTTACTTCCACAGAGAAGCCCTGCTCATGACTGGTTATTTCTCCACTATGTAGAGTTCTCATTATTGTAGATTCAGGAGTCACAGTTGATTCTACTCTCTGAGAACTATTTATGTACATTTCATCACACTGTGATTGATCAATATTCAAATCATGGTGTGCTGACACATCATGTTTACTGCTTGACGTTTTTCTCTTTTTTTTCTGCTTCTTGGAAGGATTCTGCCCATCCGATTGAGCTTTTCTTTGTCGAAACTGGGCAAGCTAAGAAAAAAGAAAATTACCGTTATTGTCAAAGATAATTTTTCTTTATTGCCACCAAGAAAAAAGCAGCTTTGGGAGTCTCTCTTTTAAAGATCAAACTATCACTAAATAAAAATGATAAAATAAAGAACAATTATTACAGTCTTTAATGTAACTATTGGAATGCAAAGAAACATTTCTGAATAAACCTACTGAAATACTGAGGGGTAAGAACTGAAAATATCATGTCTAAATAAAAGAAAATAAGCCCAGAATTAGGCAGAATAAGGGAAATCAGGCACTGTCATTCACTGCTTAGTGAGAATATAATCTCACCAAGATTTTGTTTTATTTTTTGAGACAGGGTCTTACTCTGTCATCCAGGCTGGAGTGCAGTAGCGCCATGACAGCTCACCTCAACTTTCTGGGCTCCACAGATCCTCCCACTTCAGCCCCCAAGTAGCTGGGACTACAGGAACATGTCATCACACCTGGCTAATTTAATTCTTGTATTTTTTTGTACAGACAGGTTTTTGCCACGTTGCCCAGGCTGGTCTTCAACTCCTGGGCTCAAGCAATCCGCCTGCCTCAGCCTCCCCAAAATACTGGGATTACAGACGTGAGCCAGTGTGCTGGCCAAGCTCTGGATTTTAGATTATATGAAAACACACACATACACACATGCACACACAGAGCACTAAATGAATTTGCTTTCTGGAATTTCTGTGTCTTCTATTACTATATACTAAAAAGATTTAGTTCATGCAAAAAGATTTAGCTATATAAAGTGGTCACTGCAGCCTTATTCATAATGGGAAAAAAAACTGGAAATAACTTAAATATCAAACAGCAGTGCTTTCCAGCCCTTAATCGTTTACATATCATCATCAGGATTTTTGTCCTATCCTAGAGCCACCTTTATGTATCATTTACTTAACATGTTTTAACCAATGTAGTTTTCTTATTTAAATTTATTTTAAGAACAGAGGCTTCCATTAGGTCAGTACAAAAACTGCAATTGCTTTTGCACCAACCTAATAGCTCCAAAATGGTGGCACAGAAGCAAGCTGCCTTCGCTTCCCCTAACAGAAAACCAAAAGCAAATATACAGAGCTTAGATTATTACTGGCGATATCCCAGAACTCAAATATGAGGAAGAAACAGTATTCAAGACCATGGAGAAGTGAAAAAACTCTGAGCAGAAGTTAAAAGAATTAGACTTTGATTTTCATGATTCCCATTCTCCTAATCTGCCCATCACCAAACATGGAAAATATTCCCCTGACTCACGGTTTCTACACTGGAAAAAGTGAGATCAAGGTGGACAACCAGCTTCTCCATCAACTTGGGCTCCTTGACAGGAGATCTGTCCCTGGCTCAACCAGGGACAACCAGGAAGTACTGGGAATATCTGAAGGGAGAAATATTCCTAACAGCCAGAGACAAAGCGGGAAGGCAAGACTACCATTCCTAGCCCTGAAAAACCCTGCTTTGTAACTTGGCCAAAGGAGACGCCAAATCAGACTGGCTGTTCAGCAGCATCACACTGTAAGAGGTTCATGCCACAGGTCCTCTGGGCACGAGCCCCTAGCCAGACTAGGGGCCTTTGGGACCTTACCGATCAAGGATGGATAACACTGATTGTTTACTAGAACTGAAGCAAACTGGGGCTACAGACATCATATACATTATATTATGTAGTACTGAAACAGAGGCAGTGACATAGTGCAAAAAAAAAAAAAAAAAAAAGAGAGGCAAAACATAAAAGACTCTATGAGCAAACATATCCAGTAAAAGCTAAAACAAGCCAGACAGAGAAGACTAGAATAAATAACAAAATCTTCACTTTAAGAAATAGATGTAGGCCGGGCACGGTGGCTCACACCTGTAATCCCAGCACTTTGGGAGGCCGAGGCGGGAGGATCACGAGGTCAGGAGATCGAGACCATCCTGGCTGACACGGTGAAACCCTGTCTCTACTAAAAATACAAAAAAATTAGCCCGGCAGTGGTGGCAGGCGCCTGTAGTCCCAGCTATTCGGGAGGCTGAGGCAGGAGAATGGTGTGAACCCGGGAGGCAGAGCTTGCAGTGAGCCGAAATCGCGCCACTGCACTCCAGCCTGGGCAACAGAGCGAGACTCCGTCTCAAAAAAACCCAAAAAACAAAAAAACAAGAAATAGACGTATATCCACAAGAAACAACAGCAAATGGGAAACCTTGACTTAGTCAAATGGACAAAGCACAAAGAACCAGTGAATGACCCTAACAAGACAGAAATATGTGAACTCTGTGAACAAGAATTCAAAACAGCAGTTTAAAGGAAATTAGTGATCTCCATTACACAGAAAAACAATTCAGAAATGTATTAGAAAAATTTAACAAAGATTAAAATTTTTTTATCAATCAAAAAGAAATTTTGGAACTGAGAAAGATTTGCTGAACAGAAAGAATCATTAGAGGCTCTCAACAGGAGAATGGATCAAACAGAAAAAAGAATCAGTGAGCTCAAAGACGGGCTATTTAAAAATACACAGAGGAGAAAAGGAAAGAATGAAAAGGAACAAAGATCACCTAGAAGATACAGAAAATTACCTCGAAATATCAAATCTAAGAATTATCAGTGTTCAAAAGGGAGTTCTAGTCTTCACTGTCTGGCTTGTTTTTTACTGAATGTGTTCACTTAGAGAGTCTTTGCAATTTATGTATTGTTTTTGTATCTTTTTTTTGGTACCATGTCACCGCCTGTTTTTCAGCACTACATAATATAATGCCTAACTATAATGCAAGGGGGTAGAAATCTTATTCAAGAAATAATAAAAACTTTTTAAAACTTGAGAAAGAGATAAAATATCCAGGTATAGGAACGTTAGAGAACAAAGCAGATTTGACCCAAAAAAGATTACTCCAAAGCATGTAATAATCAAACTCTCAATGGTCAAGGACAAAGAGAGGATCCTAAAAGTGGCAAAAGAAAAGAAGCAAACAATGTATAAAAGAACTACAATTCGTCTGGCAACAGACTTCTCAACAGATACCATACAGGTCATACAGGAGGAAGAAACCATATAGGAGGATGTGGGACAACATGTTCAAAGTGCTGAAGGAAAAAAACAGCCACCCAAGGATACTGTATCCAGCAAAGCTATCCTTCAAATACAAAGAAGAGGAATAAAGTCTTCCACAGACAAACAAAAGCTGAGAGAATTCACTAACACAGACCTGTCTGACAAGAAAAGCTAAAGAGAGTTCTTCAATCTGAAAGAAAAAAACACTAATGTGAAAAAACAAAACATGTAAAGGTATACAACCCACTAGTAAAATTAAGTACGTGGACAAACCCACAATACTCTAATACTGTAATTGTGGTGTAGCGCCCACTCATAACTCTAGGATGAAGTCCAAAAGACAAACCTACCAAAAACATTAATAGCTACAGCATCCTATCAAGAAATAGGTAATATAAAAACATGTAAATTGAGACAAAATAAAGTCAAAATGTGGAGGGAATGGAGTTAGAGTATAGAGGGTTTTTTTTTCTTTTGTTTCCATTCTTTTATTTGTGATCTAAAGTAAGTTGTCATCTCATTAAAATAACTGCTTGAACCTATGTCTTTTTAAGTCTCATGGTATCCACAATGCCAAAAACTATAATAAATTCACTACAAATAAAAAATCAACAAATTCAAACATACTACCAGAAAAAAAATCACTTAACTTCAAAGAAAGACAGTAAGAAAGGAAGAAGAGAGGAATTACAAAACAACCAGAAAACAAGCAACAAAATAGCATTAGTAAGACCTCACTTATTAATAATAATACTCAAGGTAAATACACTCAATTCTTCAATTAAAATGGCGAGAGTGGCTGAATGAATACAGAAGTAAGACCCAACCATAAGCTGCCCACAAAAAACCCACTTCACCTATTAAGAATGCGCACAGACTGAAAGTGAAGGGGTGGAAAAGGATATTCCGTGCAACTGGACACCAAAAAAGAACAGGAGTAGCTATACTTATATCAGATAAAATAGGCTACCAGTCAAGACTATAAAAAGAGACAAAGAAGGTCATTATATAATGATAAAGGTGTCAATTTAGCAAGCGGATATAACTATTATAAATATCTATGCACCCAGCACCAGAGCCCCAAGTATAAAAAGCAAGTATTAATAGATCTAAAGGGAGAGATAGACAGCAATACAGTAATATAGGGAACTTAAATACCCCAATCCCAGTATTGGACAGATCATCCAAAGAGAAAATTAAAGAAAACATCAGAATTAAACTATACACTACGCCAAATAGGCCAAACTGACATCTACAGAACATTTCACCCAACTCCTGAAGAGTATTGTTTTCATCAGTATATGGAACATTCTCCAGAATAGACCATATATTAGGTCATAAAACAAGTCTCAACAAATTCAAAAGGTAGAAATCATATCAAGTATCGTTTCTGACCATAATGGAATAAAACTAAAAATCAGTCACAAGAAGTACCTCAGAAAACACAAACAAATAATAATTAAGTATGTTCCTGCTGGGCATGGTGGCTCATGTGTGTAATCCCAGCACTTTGAGTGCCTGAGGTGGGATGATTGCTTGAGCCCAGAAGTTCAAAACCAACCTGGGCAACAAGATTTCACTTTGTTGCCCAGGTTGGTCTCAAACCTACAAAAATTCAAAACATTGGCTAGGCATGGTGTCCCACGCCTGTGGTGCCAGCTACTTGAGAGGCTGAGGCAGGAGGATCGCTTGAGCCCAGGAGGTAGAGGCTACAATGAACCATGTTCACACCACTGCACTCCAGCCTGGGCAACAGAGAAAGGCCCTGTCTCAAAAAACAAAACAAACAAAAAACCAACATAATCCTGAAGGACAAATGGGTCAATGATGAAATTAAAAGAGAAAATTTTAAATTTCTTGAAAGAAATGAAAATGGAAATACAACATACCAAAATCTATGTGATAAAGCAAAAGCAGTACTGAGAGGGAAGTTTATACCAATAAAACAATATGAGAAAGACTTCAAATAAACAACCAAACAACGCACTGCAAGAAACTAGAAAACCAAGAACAAACCAAACCCAAAATTAGTAGAAGAAAAGAAATAACAAAAATCAGAGCAGATACAAATGAAATTGAGGCCAAAACAGTCAATACAGAAGTCAATGAAACAAAAAGTTGCTTTTCTGAAAACATAAACAAAATCAACAAACCTTTAGCTATACTAATTTTCATAAAAGGAGAAAGGTCAAATAAAATCAGAAATGAAAAAGAAGATGTAAAAACTGAGACCACAGAAATACAAAAATCATTACAGACTATTATGAACAACTATATGCTAACAAATTCAAAAACCTAGAAGAAAAAGATAAATAAATTCCTGGACACATAGAACCTACCAAAATTGAACCATGAAGAAATAGAAAACCTCAACAAACCAATAATGAAATCAAAGCCTTAATAAAAAGTCTCTCATCAAGCTGGGAGCGGTGGCTCACACCTGTAATCTCAGCACTTTCAGAGGCCGAAGCAAGTGGATTGCTTGAGCTTGAGCTCAGGAGTTTGAGACCAGCCTGGGCAACATGGCAAAACCTCGTCTCTACCAAAATACAAAAAATTAGCCAGGCATGGTGGCACATGCCTGTGGTCCCAGCTACTTGGGAGGCTGACATGGGAAGACGGCTTGAGCCCAGGAGGCAGAGGTTGCAGTGATCTATGAACACACCACTGCACTCCAGCCTAGGCAACAGAAGGAGACCCAATCACACACAGACACAAAAAATCCCCCATCAAAGAAAAGCCCAGGACTTGATGGCTTCACTTCTGAATTCTACCAAACATTTAAAGAATAACAATTCTACTCAAACTCTTCAAAAAACTTAAGAGAAGGGAGTATTTCCAAACTCATTCTATGAAACCAACATTAGCGTGATACCAAAACCAGACAAGGACACAACAAAAAAAGAAAACTACAGGCCAATATCACTGATGAACATAGATGCAAAAATCCTCAACAAAATACTAGCAAACTGAATTCAACAACACATTAAAAAGATCATTCACCATGATCAAGCGGGATTCATCCCAAAGACACAAGGATAGTTAAACATGTGCAACTCAATAAATATGATACATCACATTGAAAGAATCAAGAACAAAACCCTATGACCATTTCAATTAACGCAGAAAAAAAATTTAAAATTCAACATGCCTTTAGGATAGAAACCCTCAACAAACTGGATACAGAAGATGCATACCTCAAAATAATAAAGGCCATATATGGCAAACCCACAGCTAATATCACACTGAATAGGGAAAAATTAAAAGCCTTTCCTCTAAGTCTGGAACAAGACAAGGAGGTCCACTTTCATGCAACATACTGGAAGTCCTGGCCACAGCAACTAAGCAAGAGAAAAAAATAAAAGATAACCAAATTGGAAAGGAAAAGGTCAATTTAGCCTTATTTGCATACAATATGATCTTATACTTAGAAAAACCTAGAGACTCCACCAAAAACTGTTAGAACTGATAAACAAATTCAGTAAAATAGCAGGATACACAATCAACATACAAAAATCAATAGAAATTATATATACCAACAGCAAACAATCTGAAAAAGAAATCAATAAAGTAATCACATTTACTATAGCTACAAAGAATATAAAATACCCAGAAATCAATTTAACTAAAGAAGTAAAAGATCTATACAAGGAAAACTATAAAAGAGTGATGAAAGAAATGGAACAGGACATTAAAAATGGAAAGAAATCCATGTTTGTGGATTCGAAGAATATTGTAAAAATGATACTATCCAAAGCAATTTACAGATTCAATACAATCCCTATTGAAATACCAATGCCATTATTCACAGAAATAGAAAAAACAATCTTAAAATTTTGATAGAACCACAAAAGATCACAAACAGCCAAAGCAAAAAGAACTAAGCTGGAAGCATCACATTACCCGACTTCAAAATATACTACAAAGCCATACAAACAAATCAGCATGGTCGTGGCATAAAAACAGACACACAGACCAATGGAACAAAACAGAGAACCCAGATATAAATTCACACACTTACAGTCAACTCATTTTCTACAAAGGTGCCAAGAATATACAACATCCACACAGAAAATAAACATCAGAGTTAAACTACACACTAAATAGGCTAAATTGATATTTACAAAACATTTTATCCAACTGCTGAAGAATACACATTCTTTTCCTCAGCACATGGAACATTCTCCAGAATAGACCATATATTCTGAGAAAAGGACAATCTCTTCAATAAATAATGCTGGGAAAACTGGATAACCATATGTAGAAGAATGAAACTACATAAGTATCTCTTACCACATACAAAAAAAATCACATCAAAATGGATTAAAAAATCTAAGACCTGAAACTACAAAAAGAAAACAGTAGAGAAATACTCTAGGACATCGGTCTGGGGAAAGTTTTTTTTTCTCTAAGATCTCAAAAGCAGAGACAACCAAAACAAAAACAGACAAATGGAACCAGGCTAAAAAGTTTCAGAAGAGTGTGGTGGCTCAAACCTGTAAGCACAGCACCATGGGAGGCCGAGGCAGGAGGATCACTTGAGCCTGAGAGTTTGAGACTGGCCTGGATAACATAGCGAGACATAGATCTATCTCTACAAAAAATAAATAATTTAAAAAATGTTTTTAAAGCTAAAAAGTTTCTGTACAGCAAAGGAAACAATCAACAAAGTGAAGAGACAACCCACAGAATGGGAGAAAATAGCTACAAACTATTCATCTGACAGGGAGTTAACAACAACCAGAATATACAAGAAGTTCAAACAGCTGGACAGCAAAAGAGCAAATAATCTGATTAAAACATGGGCAAAATATCTGAACAGACATTTCTTAAGAGAATACATACAAATGGTCAACAAGTATATGAAACAATGCTCAATGTTACTAATCATCAGAGAATTGCAAATCAAAACCACCACGATATATTATCTCACTGCAGTTAAACTGACTTTCATCAAAAAGACAGGGAATAACAGATGCTGGGGAGGATGTGGAGAGAGAAGAGCCCTTGTATACTGTTAACAGAAATGTAAATCAGCACAGCCACTATGGAAAACTGTATGGAGGATTTCTAAAAAACTAAAAATAGAACTACCACAGGATCCAGCAATTCCCCTACTGGGACATATTCAAAAGAAAGAAAATCAATATATAAAGGAGATATCTGCATTCCCATTTTTTTTCAATAGCTAAAATATGAAATTAGCTTAAGTGCCCATCAATTGATAAACGGATAAAGAAAATGTGGTATGTACACAATGGAATATTATTCAGCCATAAAAAAGAACAAATTGTCATTTGCAGCACCATGGACACAAATGGAGGGCACTATGTTAAGTGAAATAAGCTAAGCACAGAAAGACAAATATCACACGTTCTCACTCATATATGGGAGCTGAAAAAGTAGATGCAAATAGTGAGTAGATTGGTGGTTACCAGAGACTGGGAAGAGTAGGAGGGTGGAGAAGATGAAGAGGGGCTGACAATGGGTACAAAGAACAGTTTAACAGAAGAAATAAAACCTAGTGTTTGATAGATTGGTAGGGTGACTATAGTTTACAAAAAACTACTAAATATTTCAAAATAGCTAGAATAAAATAATTTGAATATTTCTAAAAAATATTTGAATATTTCACTAATTAAAGCTAACGGACATCCCAATTACACTGATTTGATCCTTACAAACTATATGAGTGCATTAAATTATCACATGTATTCCCAAAATATATACATTACATATCAATAAAAATTTTAAAGTAAATTTATTTTAAAAGGAGACTTTCTATCCTTGGCACAAACTAAAAGTCAGTATCACTGTCATTTCTTTTTTAGAAAAGTAAACAAAAATAAATACAATGAAAAAATTATTAAAATTTTAGTTAGATTTTGTTGAAGGGTATGAGAGAAATGGGCAAGTGTTAAAAGGGTGTTAAAGATATATGAGTATCAAACAGACTCTTGGCTATCACAAGCAGATGAACTAAAAGAAAACTGGCAAACATAATAACTTTCTTACAATACTATCTAATGTTTTTCTCTTTCTATTTTTTTATTTTTATAGATTTAGGGGGTACAAATCCAGTTTTGTTACATCGATATATTACATAGTGGTGAAGTCTGAGTTTTTAGGGTAGACATTACCCAAATAGTGTACATTGTACCCATTTATCCAATGTTTTTAATACTGGATCAGGATAGACCTAAAATATCACCACCTAACATCAGAAGTATGTATTACATGCTTTAGGCAACATTAGGTTAACTATCATGACGCCATATTAAAATATTTATGTAAACCATTATTGCTAACAAAGATGTTCATGACACAGTAGTAGGTATATTACTGCTGCATAATCTATTTTTATGAAAAAATAATGTACACTTCTTTTAACAGAGAAGGCAGGACTCAAACTCACATCCTTCAACAATCGTATCTAGCTTGAATTTTAATAACATTGTACTTGTAGGCATAGAGAAACTCTGGAAGAATATAACTGAGAACTTTGGTGTATCTCTGGACTTGAGATTACAGGTATTTTTCCTTTTGCTAATGTGAAATTTCCTTTTGTTATGCAATAGATTTTCTAATTTTTCTAAGAAGCAACTATTAGCCACCTATTCCTAAATTGAATTTGAGCTCTTTGGTCATTCTGAGAGGAGAGAAACCAAAGAATAAGAAAAGGTGTAAGCTTTGTTGTGCTTTAAAAAAAGGAAATATACTACTAGTATTAATATAACTATTAATTAGACCAATTACAACAATGGCCAGAAAATTTATCATAAAAATAAAGCAATTTTTAATGATGCTCATATTACTATCAAAATATGTGACAAATGGCTGGGCGCGGTGGCTCACGCCTGTAATCCCAGCACTTTGGGAGGCTGAGGCGGGCGGATCACAAGGTCAGGAGTTCAAGACCATCCTGCCTAACACGGCGAAACCCCATCTCTACTAAAAATACAAAAAAATTAGCCGGGCGTGGTGGCGGGCGCCTGTAGTCCCAGCTACTCAGGGGGCTGAGGCAGGAGAATGGTGTGAATCCGGGAGGCGGAGCTTGCAGTGAGCCGAGATCATGCCACTGCACTCTAGCCTGGGCGACAGAGCAAGACTCCGTCTCAAAAAAATATGTGTGTGTGTGTGTGACAAATATGTTATCTACAGAATAACACACAACATATTTTATACTTATTTTGTCTGCTGTGGATGAAGGAAAGCATATGTACTATTTACTTAATAAAGACATCTAATTTATAAATCAGAAATAGCTAATCACTAGCCTAGTAGGATATAAAAATAAATTATATTTAAATTTTTTCCCAGTTATTCAGCAACTACACAGTTATTCCACCTCATGTCTCCTTGAGGAACAGGTGCAAGAGCAGTTGCCTCTACTTGTACATTAAGAAACTGGAATGCACTTAAACTACTTTGGAGGATAGCAAATTCATTCTTAAAAATAAACCAACTGGAATACTGCTAAATATATTATCTGTAAATGGAATCAGAATTCTAGGTGCATTGTTTAAAAAGAAAAGATCCCTCAGAGAGAATGCAAAACCAAAAGAAATTAATAGCATTTTTGATATTTATGCTCAACTTCAGAAACTTAAAATTCCACATTGTCTGCATTAGAAAATACATTTAGACAGCAAAATATATCAGGGCAAAGATGAAAATTTGGTTTGAGATTCCAACTGTAATTAGGGTATACATAATTTATATTTAATATTTATTCAGATGTGCAAACACATAATAAATGAGAAAAACTAAAACTTTGCATCATAAAAAGTTCGATTAAAAATCTGAAACAATAATATTCATTACTAAATGAACCCAAATTAAAAAGATAATGGATAGATATGGAATCAAAATAGGAATTTTTCTATTATAGTGCTTAGAACGAATCACTTTTAAGGACATTAAATTACCATGGCATTGTTTTAGGCCTATGTTACTGATTATATGAAGTCATATTATTTTTCAGATTAACCGGAAGGTAAGTTCAATGAGGGTTAGGGCTTTCTTTTGTTCTCTGCTATATATACAAAGCCTAAAATAATATTCAGAGTAAAAAAAGATAATTTATCTTTTACAGAAAAGTCACCACTAAGCAATGATTTCAAGCACCACTTCACAAGACTTGAGAACCAAAACAGTTTAACGGGCATATTTAATTCTACTACATTAAAAACTCATGGTTTCAAAATTAACAAATTTCTAGTTACTTATTAAATGAATTAAAACACAAAAAATTATAATCTCCCTCCTCCACCAAAAGACAAAAAGCAAAACAAAATTTAAATTCGCAGAAAAATAATATCTACAATAACTTTTTAGCAAGAGTTCTGTTTGGTAAAAATGTGAGAGAGGGAACAAGATCATATATATCCAATTTCTTATACTAATAGATATTTAAGCTATTTACTTTCAATCCGAAAAATGGCAAGCTAGCAGATAAGGAAAAAATTCTACTCAATTAGGTAATCATCTTATACTGAAATGATGCACTTTAAATTTCTGAGAAAACATTTATTCTAAAACATGGTGAAAATTCAGACTACAGCCATCTGTGTTTGTTATTTGGAAGCCAATTATAAAAATGTTAACATATGTAGTCACAGAAATAGTTGCAAGATTTACTGGAAAGATATTATGTCCATATATAATTGCCTTTCAAAACTGGTTCGGATCTCAAGCAAATGTCTTACCCTGATCAGAACATGAATAAATGACTTAATACAAATAATAACTTATTCCTTAAACTCAAGATTTTTTTTTTTGAGACGGAGTCTCACTCTGTTAGGCTGGAGTGCAGTGGCACGAACTCAGCTCACTGCAAGCTCTGCCTCCCGGGTTCACGCCATTCTCCTGACTCAGCCTCCCGAGTAGCTGGGACTACAGGCGCCTGGCACCACGCCCGGCTAATTTTTTGTATTTTTAGTGGAGATGGGGTTTCACCATGTTAGCTAGGATGGTCTCAATCTCCTGACCTCATGATCTGCCCGCCTAGGCCTCCCAAAGTGCTGGGATTACAGGCGTGAGCCACCACGCCCAGCCAAACTCAATATTTTTAACTTAACAAATGATCATTCTGAATAAAACAATGAATTTTCAAAATGCTGTATAAAATATGCTAAGTTTTGGCCAGGTGCGGTGACTCACACCTGTAATCCCTGCAGTTCGGGAGGCTGAGGCAGGCGGATCCCCTGAGGTCAGGAGATAGAGACCAGCCTGACCAACGTGGTGAAACCCCATCTCTACTAAAATACAAAAATTAGCTGGGTGTGGTGGTAGGCGCCTGTAATCCCAGCTACTCGGGATTACAGCTACTCGGGATTTTACTGAGGCAGTAAAATCACTTGAACCCGGGAGGCGGAGGTCACAGTGAGCTGAGATGGCACCACTGCACTCCAGCCTGGGCAACAGAGTGAGACTCCGTCTCAAAAAAAAAAAGCCAAGTTTTTATAATGTCAATTCAAAAAAATCAACTATTTGGAATCTCTTCAGTTTCTTGAGTGTTCATTGTTCATTATGTGCCAGGCACTGTGCTAGACATGTGTCAAAATATATGATCTTAACAGTAGGACCCTTTAGTCTACTATTATTTAATAAGTCTCTCATTTCATCAAGTTGTGAGAAATAAATGAGATAAAAGTTAATACACAATTTCATAAACTCAGCAGTCCTATATATATTTAAGGAGGTGGTATGGGAACCTCCCTTGTCCTGATTTCTTCATGTAAGTCTTTCCAAAAGAGATGTGGTTGTAGAGTTTTACCTGTGAAGAAAATAACTTGGCATATGTCAGGTAGTAAGTAGTTTATTTATTCAACAGATATTTATTGACTGCCCCATCATGCATGCAACTTTGTGCTAAAGTAAGACATGTAGTGAGGAATAAAAGAGGTATAAACCCTACTCTCATGAATTGTAATACAGGTGGGAAAAACAAATTAAATATAGATAAACACAGAAATATATCATCTCAAGTGATAAAAAGTGCTTTGAAGAAAAAGGTATTAGGAGAGCCTCACACAGAAAAAATTTAATTTAAATGGGGTCGTGTGGGGAGAAGTCAGGAAATGTTGAAAGAATGTGGAAACCAAGATTTAAAGATGAATATGGGTTATCTGCCCAAGATCATAAGCAGTAAGCAGCAAAATAAAATGGAACAACAATATCTGACTCAAAATCCAACTTTCCATTATACCATTTGCTTTCCATGCATTCTCATCCTGCTTTTCATTCATCTGTCATTACACCCCAATCCTAGAACAGTAACTTAAAGAACATGAGCAAGTGATACCACCAAATAGACAAGTGCTTTTTTGACAAGACTGGAGAGAAAATAAAAACAAACACGATGAAACAAATATTCTCGAGAGAATGGTACAAAATATTACTTAAATGTGTTACCTAGTTTCTCCAGTATTCAAAAATAGCAGTAAATAGAGCTGTTTTTTGTTTTTGCTGTAGAAAAGCTAAGAAATACCAATTAATTCTAATTATGATGACTATATATACTTGTCAATGCTGCCTTTAAACGTTTTTAGTATTCCTTAATGAATGATAAACATGAATGCTAATACAAACAACTACAACAAAACTCCAGTAGCCTAACTAGGGAAATAAAAAGATTATAACAGTTGTCCCAAAGACCATTTGTAAATGAAGTTGAAGTAAGGCAACTGAAAGTAAAGAAGACAAAAGCAACATTTTAAGGATGCTTTAAAGTATTCTTAAATATCACAAAGATACAAACTGTTGGAAAATAACAGTGCCAAACAGGCCTGAGGGAATCAGGAATGGAAAAGACCACAGGACTTTACATATTGAGTGACCAGTCCAGTCCTACTTATAGCCTATAATCTCATTTAATATAATTTTTTTTTAAATAAAGGTTTTGGACCACCGTCATGTCTAAAAAGAAAACAAATTCTGCAGCTTAAGGAACCATCTTAATGTTACATATTTTAACACAATTTCACTGCCTGCCACATAGTAGACACAAATGTTTGTTGGAAAATAATGTTTCAAAAAGAGTATGTGCTTTGGGAAGCTAAAGTGGAAAGATCACTTGAGGCCAGGAGTTTGAGGCCAGCCAGAACAGCATAACAAGATCCATCTCTTAAAAAAGTAAAATTTTTTTTTTTAATTAGCCAGGAGTGGTGGCCCACACCTGTGGTCCCAGCTAGTTGAAAGGCTGAGGTGGAAGGACTGCTTGAGCCCAGGAGCGAGGCTGCAGTGAGCTAGGATCACATCACTGCACTCCACTCCAGCCTGGGCAACAGAGTGAGATCCTATTTCAAAAATAGTAGTAATAATAAAATTAAAATTATTTTAAAAACCAAGGTGAATATCAGGTCCATGGTTACACTATTGCACAACTATGCAATGTAATAACATGTAGCTGTCAAAAATAATGTTTTCAAGTCAGTGTGGTGGCTCATGCCTGTAATCCTAGCACTTTGAGAGGCTGAGGTGGGCATATTGCTTAAGCCCAGGAATTCGAGACCAACCTGGGCAACATAGTGAAACCTCATCTCTACAAAAAACACAAAAATTTGCCGGGCGTGGTGGTGCAGGCCTGTGGTCCTAGCTACTTGGCAGGCTGAGGTGGGAGGGTCACTTGAGCCTGAGAGGTGGAGAATGGAGTGAGCCAAGATCATGCCACTGCATTCCAGCCTGGGTGACAGAGTGAGACCCTGTCTCAAATAATAATAATAATAATAATAATAATGTTTTCAAAAAAATCTTAATGAGCAAAAATGCTCTCAACATAAACTTGGATAAAAAAGAAGAAAGCTGCATATATAGAGTAAGATTTAAGTAACGTTTTACTTATGCATAGAAGAAAAAGAATAAACAACAAACTATTCAAAATCATTACTTGTAGGTTATAACACAACAGGTAATTGTTTTTCTCTTTGAAAGATCTTTACTGCCTGCCTCCCTCACACAACTCTAAAGTATATTCACTAATAAAATTATCGTGGGCCCATATGCTAATATCACTATTTTTAAAGGATATATACAACTACATACCTACTAGAAATCTTATCCCTAAAGAAAGTGCTGTTTAGATGTCACCTATCTCTGCTTCATTTTACAGTCATCTCAGTTACTGCTAACAATGAACAGTGAGAAGAACAGCACTTTACCCCTAACGTTATCTACCCTAAGTATATTATTAAGTTTAATCCCATTAAAAATAAACAACAAATAACACTGCACAGTTTATGTAAAGGAGAATGCCCAAAGCAAGGTATATTTGTAACAAATAGACACTCTCTCTACAGCATAAAATGCATGCCAGTTTACCATCTGAGGTTAACTCATTTATAAACCTACATTATACATTATTCCCTTTCATATGGATATATTTTTGCAGGAAATATTTACTAAAAAATAAAAGAACTGCTGCATCTGGTCAGCATAGTGATCCATGTTGATGGACATCAGGTATCCATCATCAGCTCCCATGGACATCTGTCAGAGATCATTTATGTGATGAAACCAGGCATGTAATAAACACATGAATATCAGTTTGCTTTTGACTTCACTCCCTCTTCTTACTCCATTCCTGAATGTAGTCACTACTCCCCAAGGACTGAAGGACCTTGGGATCATAATCTCTGCATATCTCTAAACCCTTGGCATGTGCTGTACATCAGAACAGAAAAAAATAGCACAGGGGCAGTATTTTTTTTTCTGAAAATAGTTTTATTATGGAAACAAAATAAGGAGGGTAATTAAGCATGAAATAATTTCATTCTTGATAAAAGTATACTGATTATTACAAAATTTGAAGTGTTAGTTTATAGCCCAAATCTTTTAAAGAATTTGTGTCTGCTGAAATGAACTTTCATCCTTTGCAAAGATGCAACTTTAGTTACAGGAGGAACATATTTAATCTAAATACACATTGTCATAGATAAGACTCAGAGGATAATATATATAAAGCTAACTGTACTCATCTGTGTTAAATAGCTATCCAAAGCTACTAACCTAAAATATGAAAGGGTTGTTTATGATACATTTCAAACTATAAGTTTGGAATTCTTGTTCCTTTGTGATTCCATTATTCTACTAAATACATATAGTGGTTAGAAGTCCAGTGTACCTCTTATAGAACAGCACATAGGATTAGATATGCCAAGATTAAAATGTTGCATATTTTAGGAAACTCAGAAATAATTCAAAGATGTTTTATGCTAAACTCAGCAAATTTTGTTCCAAAATGTTTTTTATTATGAAAAACAAGTATAATGTTTGGACATTAATGTACAGAAAATAGTTGTCATATATATTCCTTTACAATTTTCACATCTGTTTATTTAAAGTGTTAATTCTACACATTTAAAAACAGAATAATGAGATCCTGTTTCAATAGGAAATTGCTAAATTTTACTTGCAACTTTTTGTAGCTATAATTCTAATACACATTGGGATCTAAAACTACTAGTAAACAGCAATAATAGAGACTACATATTTTTTTAATTGGGCAAATGAAAGGAGAATATATTGAGACGTAAATCAGGAAGTAGTTATTCGCGTTACAAAAAGTTTTTAAATATGCAGATTAATTAAAAACATATACCCTTTAAATACTAAAACATTTAAAATAAGTTTAACAAAAAAGGCAACTTACATACTTTTCAAAACCCCATCAGTTGTATAAAGAGAGGCACTACTTTTATCCACAAAAAGCATCAAAAATTTTTAACAGTTCAAAAATAGAAGCCCAAAACAACTGATTTATCAGAAACAAAACAATACAATGGCTATTCACAGTGTAAGAAATTAAATCTATTTTTTTAGAGCATGTTTTTCAGTCTCAATTTATAACACACTTTGACTTCCATTTCTGCTTTTCCTTAAATCAATCTGGACTGTGTGGAAGAATGCCATAACATGAAGCTATTAGCAATCTGGGTTAATGTTCTACAAAAAAAATATGCTGTCTATATACACAGAAAGTAATGAAGAAAAAAGCGCTGAAGTACAATGCATACTCCTTAGGTTCTAAAACTCTATCAGTCTAATAGAAAGCACCAAGATACAGATGCCAAAGTTAGAAAAAATACAAAGCAGCTCAGAATCAATATCATATATCTTATTCAAGGTAAATTTTATGTTAGATTGTTTGTCTGGCATTTAGGAGGCTAAATTAATTTAGGAGGCTAGAAATCCCATCTCTACTTTTTTTTTTCTTTTTTTTTTGAGACAGAGTCTCACTCTGTTGCCCAGGCTGGAGTGCAGTGGTGCAATCTCGGCCCACTGCAAGTTCTGCCCCCCGGGTCCACGCCATTCTCCTGCCTCAGCCTCCTGAGCAGCTGGGACCACAGGCGCCTGCCACCACACCCGGCTAACTTTTTGCATTTTTAGTAGAGATGGGGTTTCACCGTGCTAGCCAGGATGGTCTCGATCTCCTGACCTCGTGATCCGCCCGCCTCAGCCTCCCAAAGTGCCGGGACCACAGACGTGAGCCACCGCGCCCGGCCTCCATCTCTACTTTTAACAAAGATTTGCTTATTACTGAATTAAAGTTAATAGTGAAAATAGCATAGTAAAGACTCTTTTTTGTGTTTATTGATGAGGAAACACTACTAAAATGTTCTTATGGAAACTGAGGAAATACATAATAATTTTTTGAAAATAAAAAGTAAACTTAGAAATAAATTCTAGGCGGTTGGGTGCAGTGGCTCACACCTGCAATCCCAGCACTTTGGGAGGCCAAGGTGGGCGATTGTCTGAGGTCAGGAGTTCGAGACCAGCCTGGCCAACACGGCGAGACCCCGTTTCTACCAAAAATACAAAAATTAGCCGGGCATGGTGGCAGGTGCCTGCAATCCCAGCCACTTGGGAGGCTGAGGCAGGAGAATCACTTGAACCCGGGAGGCAGAGGTTGCAGCGAGCCGAGATCGTGTCACTTAGTGGCAGTATTTACAATAGCAAAAACTGGAAACAGCCCAAATACTTACTGACCTCACAATGGATACTGACGTAAATTCCTATAATGGAATACTATGCAGACGTGAACATGCTCTACATGATACTGAACAAAAGGCAAATCACTGATGACTTCATATGATACCATTAAGTTCAAGCACAGGAAAACTAGTATGTTGTATGTGTACATATATGTGGTACAGAAAAGCAAGGAAATAAACAAATTTAGAACTATAGGTACCTCAAGTGGTGAGGGGTTGGGATTAGATGAGGAAAGGTTTCAAATATATTCGTATGTGTATGCTTCTTCAGCAGGGTGATAGGTATAGAGGTGTTCTTTTTATCATCAGTCTTTATTTTATACATACATTTTACATATATTCTTTTTTAGAAGAAACATTTAAGTATTTTTAAAGTATGTAGAACTTCCTTCTGAGGGAACTGGTCAGTGCTCATAGCTTCTCCCATCCATGACACCCCTGCCTCTCCTCCCACCCTAAGTTTGATAAGGAAAGAAAGGTCAGTCAGTTAGATTCTTCTCTTAGAATTAGGGAACAAGGAGGTAAGAAGCTGTCCAGAAAGATAACACGAGGAGATTCATCTTATATAAAGGATTCTAAAATGAGTGCGTCATACAATAATCATATCAATCTACAGATACTCCTAAAATCATCTATAAAGTACAGTTTATATAATCAACCTACTAAACATGTTACAGACTATAAAACACTTCTCTTTGTATCCAACATAGTCAATTTTCCTTCTGGCATTGAATCATCCCTATTCCTTTAGTTCCACACCAAGTAAAGTAGCTGGCACAGTATTGTAGAATCAAGTAAAGTGGCTATGTTAGTGGGTCCTAAAGTCTATTGCTCACTGGGGATCTTTACAAAAAATAGTGAGGCCTGACACTGCAGATTTTCTGATTTTGGTATGGGATGTAATGTAGGCATCAAAAAATTTGTAAAGCTTCCCAGGTGTTTCCTATATGCAGCAAAATTTGGGAGCCTCTAGGCTAGATGATTACTCTATGAGTAGATGTGTTTCTATGATTTATATAATTTTTATTTTCCCCTTCTTTCTTTTTAAAGTATATTTACTGGGGCTGGGCACAGTGGCTTGTGCCCATAACCCCAGCACTTCAGGAGGCTGAGGTGGGAGGATCACTTGAGTCCAGGACCAACCTACGCAACATAGTGAGACCCTGCCTCTATAAAAAATAATTGGGCATGGTGGTGTGTACCTGTAGTCCCAGTTACTTGGGAGGCTGAGATGGGAGGATTACTTGAACCCAGGAGGTTGAGGCTGCAGTGAGTAATGATCATGCCACTGCACTCCAGCCTAAGTGACAGAGTGAGACCCTGTCTCAAAATAAATAAATAAGGGTATATTTAGTAGGAAACAATTCCATTGGATAGAACAGATTTGGAGACTCATCCCATAATTTTGGTCATGTGCAAACTGACATGCAGGCAAGGAAGCTGATCTACAAACAGAGGAGTATAACATATTGTGAAAGTGAGAGAAAAAAATGATGGAGAGAATGGCACCAGTTTCCAATGGCTTTTCAGTTTCCATGAGACCCAGCTATACACTGACCTTCCTCTGAAATCTCCACATCTTTACAATAACCCTCTCTTTTCTCTCCTTCGCTTAACTAGTTTTGTTTTGTTTTGGAACAAAAGAGCCCTACTAGAATTAGACTGCTTACACTTGGCTATTTTAATCAAGTAAATATTTTATGTTAAAAAAGAAACACATAATGGTTTTTACTACTTCATTTGTACAACAATAACATATAACTGCCACCTGGTGGCAGCATACCTATCTTAAGATGAGATTTTTGTGTGTGTGTGGGGGCGGGGGGTAAAGAAATAACATTAGAAGTTATCGATGACAGACATTCTTTAACAGTTTTCCACTACTGTTAGGATAACATCCACACCATTTTAAATGTCATATGTGGCTCCTCATTATCTGATCCCTAGTTCTCCAATCCCATTTTCTGCTATATAGCTTAATCCTCCATGCTCCAGAATGACGATAATGATGATAATGACTGACACTTCCTGAATACTTCTTATAGACTGACAGTGTTCTAAATGTTTTAGACTTATTAGTGAATCCTCACAACAACCGCAAGTACCAAGGCAGGTACTATTATTGTTCTCATTTTCCAGAGGAGGAACAGAGCAACAGAGAGGTTAAGTAAATTCCTGATGCCAAAAAACTAGTAAATGGCAGTCAGGATTTGAGCCTAGACTGTCTGGTCCAGTCCAACCTCATAACCACTACAATTATCAATTCAAAATCTTTGAAAAATTCCATTTAGATGTATAATAAGGAACTTCTAATTTAAAAATGTACAAAACTGATTTCACAATCTTGCCTAGGTCAACAACTGAAACCTTGACCACATTTTTCTTAGTAGTAACAGAAACCTCCTCTCCATGCTCACTATCCTTTACCTTTCAGATCCAGCCAGTCACCAAGTTCTGCTGATTTTACCTTCTAAATATTTACTGATGTATCCCCTCTGTTCCTGCCTCACTGTCTGTCATTTGTACTTTCAACAGCCTCGTAAATGGTTTTATCCTCCTCAACCTATCCTCCACACAGCTGTCAAATACATCTATCTAAAATGCAAATCTAGCTAACCATATTATTCCCCAGCTTAAACACTCATCAATAAGCCAGGTGGGGCGGCTCATGCCTGCAGTCCTCAGTCAGGAGGCAGAGGCAGGAGGACTGCTTGAGCCTGGGAGTTCAAGGCTGCAATGATCTATGATCACGCCACTGCACTCCAGCCTGGGTGAAAGAGTGAGACTCTGCCTCTAAAAAATATATAAAACACAAAAATACCCCTCATTAATAGATCCCCACAATCTACAGGATATAATCCAATCTCCTTAACATAGATTCAAGGATTTTCAAGATGGAGCCCTAGCCTATAGTCTCATTTCTTGCCACATCTTGCTAATAGCTTTATACTCCAATAATACCAAACAAGGTAGGTAATACAATACCTTCCCTAAAACAAGTCAAACGATTCCACATCTCTGTGCTTTTTCCATTTTGTCTCATTCTTCTGGAAGCTTCTACTCACCTTCCACTCCCTTCTCACCTGGGCAGTTCCTCCCCATCCTTTAAGGCTTCATTCAGTGTTTATCCATCCAGAAAGCCTTCCCTAACTGCCAAGATAGAATCAGATATCCCTCTTCTGTGTTTTTCATGGACCCAGAATTATATTACCCATTGTGTATTTATAATTATCTCTTTATGTGTCTGCCTACTAACTAAATAATGCTTAGGCTTGGCAGACTCCATGTCTCTCATATCCTATCATCTTAGCAAAGTGCCTAGCAAGTAGTAAGTGTTCAATCATATTTACTGAATGAGTAAATAAATAGCTCCCTGTAGTTCACTCTGGATACTTAACTTATTGTGTCGTGATTGACTTTCTACTCGAATGTGAAAGTATCAGAGGCAAGCTTGTGACTATCTCTGAATTCCCACTGACTTGCATAAAGTAGAGGCTCGAGTAAATACTAAGTTATCTAGGATTTGATCTGAAAGACTGAAAAGAATGGAGTAGAGGATTAACAAAATGAAAAGGGTGTTTTAAGATGAACCCAGTGACAATATACAGGATGAACCAGAGAAGATGAATAGAGGCAAGGGAACTAGACAGATGAGGGGATGTGGGCCTGATTTTATTGGACTGCAATATTAGAATAGAAAGAAAAAGGTTAAGTGGGAGACAAATTTTTTTATTTTTATTTTTTATTTTTATTTTTTGAGACGGAGTCTCACTCTGTTGCCCAGGCTGGAGTGCAGTGGCATGATCTTGGCTCACTGCAAGCGTGTGAGACAAATTTTTAATTTAAAAAGTAGGATGTGGTTATGAGTATATAGAATAAAGGAAAATAATCACAGAATAATTCAAAGGATCTTTCAATCAAGATGCTTTCTGAATATATTAATAGGTATGAACTAAACTACTGAGCCTAGAAAATATGATGATACATGAGACAGAAAAGAGAAAATTAGCTGGGCGTGGTGGCTCACACCTATAATCCCAGCACACTGGGAGGCCAAGGTGGGAGAACCGCTTGAGCCCAGGAGTTCAAGACCAGCCTGGGCAACATGGCAAAACCCTGTCTCTACAAAAAATTTAAAAATTAGCCAGGCATGGTGGTGAGCCCCCGCAGCCCCAGCTACTCGGGAGCCTGAAGTGAGAGGATCAATTGAATTCAGGAGGTCGAGGTTGCAATGAGCCGTGATCATGCCGCCACATTCCAGCTGGGGCAACAGAGTGAGATCCTGTCTCAAAAAATGAAAGAAAAGAAAAAAAAGAGAAATAAAAGAAAATAGAGAGAAAGAGAGTGAGATAGAGAAAGAAAGAAGAGAAAGCTTAGAACATTAAAAAAATTTAAGTACAAATCCTAGAGAAAAAGTAGACAGACTCTCCTGCCATACAATTAAAATTCTGAGGCCTATTAAAATTGCCTACCTTATTTCACCCTTTGAATTTATTTAAAAATTACACATTCTTCTCAACTAAAAAAAAAACCTCAAATTATCTTTTCTTTTTCTCAAACTTTATTATAAAAATTACTAATGGTTGTTTAAAGTGGAAAAGTGAGAGTTCTCTTGCTGAGTCATTAGAAATGCTCAGATATGAATTTTCATTGTGAAAGGAATTTATACAAATTAAAATTAAATATTATTTTGGCAAATATAAAAAATTTCACACCAAAAGAATTTCCAATATTTTTAAGTTGTATATGAATAGAAAAGAGTTTCTGTAACTTTCAGCCAAAACTCATTATTTCATATATAAACTCCTAGTAGATATTTCCTAATGCAGTTTTAACATATTTTCTAATACCTTGCCATTTAGAAGAAGATCTACTAATTTATTTGGCTCTCAAGAAATGGAGTAGAGGATATAAACGGCATAAGAATTAACTGAGATCTCTGCCCCATGCCCACTGCAATCCCCACAAGGTCTCCTTCACACACAAAATTTGATTCATGATATATATGGAGAACTACTATTTTAGTTATAATTGATCCCTGTCACTATCTTCTCTGGGGAAACAACTAATAAGGCAATACTAACTTGAATAAAAGTGAGACCCTAGCCTGGACGTTGTGGCTCACGCCTGTAATCCCAGCACTTTGGGAGGCCGAGGCAGGCGGATCACGAGGTCAGGAGATTGAGACCATACTGGCTAACACAGTGAAACCCCGTCTCTACTAAAAATACAAAAAAATTAGCCGGGCGTGGCAGCATGCGCCTGTGGTCCCAGCTGCCGGGGAGGCTGAGGCAGGAGAATGGCGTGAACCCGGGAGGCAGAGCTTGCACTGAGCTGAGATAGTGCCACTGCACTCCAGCCTGGGTGACAGAGCAAGACTCTGTCTCAAAAAAAAAAAAAAAAAAAAAAAGTGAGACCCTGGAGGAATAAATACAGCCTAACCACAGAACCCACAATGAGCAATCCTAGTAAACAACAAGGAATTTTATAGTGTGTTGAGTACTAATAGGAGAGAGAGCCTAGATTTTATACCCTATTAGTTTTTCAGAGATCTGTAAATCAGAGAACCTATGAAATCAATCTTTACAGATTAGGACTTTGTATAGTAAAGTTGATTATAGTTCTGAATCATCAAAACAATAATCTTGGGGGCTTTAAGAAATTATTTCTTAAAAGGGGGAAAAACTCTTAGACTTTTACAGAGAAACTTTCACACCACACAAAAATCTCAGAGAACAGTAAACCACAATAAGAATCTTAACTCTGATGGTAACTGAAAACAAACACTACATTGTTAGTGAACAAGGAGGAAAAAGGAATTTTACATATTACAAAAGAATCTATAAATTTAAACAAAGAACCTAAGCAAAACTACTCCTGAAATAATGTTAAATTTTTGAATACTCTGAATATTGAACACTTTTGAATACTGTTAAACCCATGCAAAAATCAACCAAAGCTTTATGCAATGTACCTAGAAGGGCACTAAGTGTTGTAAGTTACAGTTTGGTGATGACTAAGACAAAAAGTAAAAGGGGTGTCAATATGACAACAAAGACATCTCATACTGGTGAAGTAGCTACAGATCCCCCATGTTTAAAATGACAGGTCTTTTCATTTTTGAACACTAAGTTACTTTTTTCTCACAGTGTAAATGGACTGGCAATGATCAAGCCAAAAATCCAACAGGTGCCCCTTTAACCAACTGCATGCACTTGTAAAACAGCTGCTCATGGAATGGAATGACTCACTGGCCAACAAAGAAATCAAGCTTCAGCATCATGCTGTTATCAACTCACCAAGAACCTATTATTCAAAGGAAGCAACAATTTAAACTTTGGCAAAGCCCAAAAAGCCTAAAAATATATATATATGGAAGATAATCCCACTGGGGATACGTATTTCTACCCATTCCTCTCTGGTGCTTGAGTGCACACGTTCTCTCTCTCTCCACACATACAGAAAGGAAATATATATTTTATATACATATATAATTAATATTAGATAAAAGAAGTTGGTAACAACCCAATTAAAAAATGGGCAAGGGATATTAATAGACATTTCTCTAAAGAAGATCTACAAATGGGCTAGGCGCAGTGGCTCAGGCCTGTAATCCCAGCACTTTGGGAGGCTGAGGTGGGCAGATCACCTGAGGTCAGGAGTTCAAGACCAGCCTGGCCAACATGGTGAAATCCCATTTCTGCTAAAAATACAAAAAAATTAATCGGGCATGGTGGTGGATGCCTGTAATCACAGCTACTGGGGAGGCTGAGGTGGGCAGATCACCTGAGGTCAGGAGTTCAAGACCAGCCTGGCCAACGTGGTGAAACCCCATCTCTGCTAAAAATACAAAAAAATGAATCGGGCATGGTGGTGGATGCCTGTAATCCCAGCTACTGGGGAGGCTGAGGCAGGAGAATCACTTGAACCCAGGAGGTGGAGGTTGCAGTGAGCTGAGGTTGTGCCATTGCACTCAAGCCTGGGAGACAAGAGCAAAACTCCATCTCAAAAAAAAAAAAAAAAAAAAAGAAATCTACAAGTGGCCAAAAAGTGCATTAAAAGATGATACTCAACATCATTATTCATTAGGAAAATACAAACCAAAACCACAATTAGAAACCACTTAATACCCACAAGGATGAGTATTAAAAAAACAAAAAAACAAAACAAACAAACAAACAAAACAGAAAACACAACTGTTAATGAGGTTATGGGAAAACTGGAATGTCCTATACATTGCTGATGGGAAGGTAAAATGGTACAGTCACTATGGAAACAGTTTGGCAGTTCCTCAAAAAGTTGAAATATAACTACCATATGACCTTGCTCAGTTCTACTACTAGGTATATACCCAAGAGAAATGAAAACAGGTACTCAAATACATCCATACAAATGTTCACAGCAGCACTATTCACAATAGCCAAAAGACAGAAACAACCCAAATGCCTATCAATGGACAAATTATGGTATATACATACAATGGAATATTATTCAGCCATAAAAAGGAATGAAGTACTGATATATGCAGCAAAATGGATGAACCTTGAAAACATACTAAGTGAAAGAAGCCAGACACAAAGGGTCACATATTATATGATTCCTTTCATATTAAATATCTACAACTGGTAAATCCAGAGAGTGCGTTGGTGATTGTTAGTGGCTAGAGGGAAGAAGCAATGAAGAATATCTGCTTAATGGGCACAGGGTTATATTTTGAGATGAAAAAATGTTTGGGAAGTAGACAGAAGCGGTAGTTGCATAACATTGTGTTAAGCCACTGTGTTAAGTTCACTTAAAGATGGTTAATTTTGCTTATGAGTTTCACCTCAATTAAAAAAAATTATAGCTTCTTTATATCTAGCACCTAGAGAACTCAAAAAGCTCCCAACCATTATTTCATTTATCCTTCAAAACACCTGTTGAGGCACACATCATAAGATTATTCCAACAGACAATAAGGCACAGAATTTGTGATCATTTAAATAAATGCTTGCGGCCGGGCGCGGTTGCTCACGCCTGTAATCCCAGCACTTTGGGAGGCCAAGGTGGACGGATCACAAGGTCAGGAGTTCGAGACCAGCCTGGCCAACATGGTGAAACCCCATCTCTACTAAAAATACAAAAATTAGCCAGGCGTGGTGGTAAATGCCTGTAATCCCAGCTACTTGGGAGGCTGAGGCAGGAGAATCGCTTGAACCTGGGAGGTGGAGGCTGCAGTGAGCCAAGATCCTGCCACTGCACTCTAGCCTGGGAGACAGGCTGTCTCAAAAAAAAAAAAAAAAAAAAAGGCATTTGAATATTCTTTTCTGGTCATAAAAGAGATACATTGTATCAAGAATTTGGAAAATACTAAAAGTATAAAGAAAATTAAAATTTCCTATAAGCCACCACCCAGAGATAGCCACGATTTACATCTTGGTGCTTTTTTTCAGGTGTCTTCATATTTAAATATGTACATATACCTTTTCCTGGTAACTTTTTTCTTTTTAACCTGGCATTATTTGTGGGCATTTTCCACACTCAAAAAGTCTTTGTAGAATTATTTTACATATCATAATTTATTAACCCATTATTACAGATTTGGGGTAGTATAAAACATTTTATACAGTATACTATATATTATACTGCATACATGACAAACTGTTTAAAAAGTGATCATTTATAAGGTTTAGATACAGAAAGGGAATTTTTCAATGGAACTGTTTATCAATAAATTACCCCCAAAAAGATTTGTAAGTTGTGGTTTGCAAAACTAGATTATCAAATACAATACTTAAGTCCAGTGAACAAATGAGACATTTGGAGAATGAAGTCTCAGATAAACTTTGGAAAATGATCATTTAAAGTTGTTTCTGATGCCAGCAATATGGATTTCACATTAAGAGAATTCTAGATTACTGTTATTAAATTACAACCGTGCTAGCAAAGTAACACTTATTAATGACTCATTAATCATTCTGTTCATTCATTAAGCAAATATGTATGAATAACTATTTGAAAGGCATTATATTATGTTGCATTAATATCAATAGTAAAGCTTTCTTAGTAATTCTATAAAATGACATAGTAGTATTTAAAACACTTTAACAAAACATGGAAGAATATCCCCCAAATCCTACTGCAGCTCATCCCTCTTTGTACTTATCACCCAGAGTCTGTCTCTCCCACTAAACAGTGAGCAACTTGAGAGCAGACACTGTCACCACCTCTAGGTATAAAATAGGGATTCAATATACGTTTGCTGAATAACATTATAATCCAGAGTTTTTCAGTTCTAATCTGAAAGCACACGTTTATACAAATGAAATAATGTATATACTATTTTTGATAATGCCCTTTTCACACTATTTTTCATATTCCTATCAGTCTTCATAATCTTAATGGCTTTAAAATATTCCATCATATTTATATAACTTAGAAAATGATTCCCTTCGTGTTGTCTTTAAAAGTTATTTCCAGGGGTTTTTGTTTGTTTGTTTGTTTTTTGAAACAGGATCTCATTCTGCTGCCCAGGCTGGAGTGCAGTAGCATGATGATAGCTCACTGCAGCCTCGAACTCCTGGGCTCAAGTGATCCTCCCACCTCAGACTCCTGAGTAGCTAGGACTACATACAGGCACACACCACCACGCCCTGCTATTTTTTTTTTTAATTTAATTTTTTGTTGAGTCTCACTATGTTGCCCAGGTTGGTCTTGAACTCCTGGTGTCAAGCGATCCTCTCGCCCCAGGCTCCCAATGTCAGCATTTTTATATTGTATAGCTAATGTTGCAGCAAACACACCTTGCCTTACAAGTCTCATAGATTTATATCTTACTGGAAAAAGGGCTAAATTCTAAAAGAAGATAATCTTTTACAACAAAAATTCACCTTAAACAGGTTTTTACCCCATACATAGAATTCTGAAAGATAAAGAAACACATAAAGAAACTAGAATTGTATTTTGCCACATCAACTACAACTGCAAGCAATTTAAATAAATCCTCTATTATGAAATGTGTATGTCCAAAGTAAACCATGTTTTGTAGGACTGCTTCACATATATTCAGGAAAGACATTTCTGGGGGCAGGCAATAAAAATTGTGAGGTAACAGACAAGTAAGACATCTAATCAGATTTTCAATGCTTTTGGAGGGGCACACACTTCACCTCCACTACTTCCTTAGATGCATAGAGCTTGCTCAGCCCCTCAGATTGCACAAGTGTAGGCTTTGGACTTCTAAAGATACCCTGATTCCCCTTTCCCACCATTTATAGATTAGAAAGTAAAAATTTACCTGGCTATATACAAGCATTTAAACCTTGATCTTAAATAGAGGGAGCTTATAGGAAAGTCAACTATATTTTAGAAATATGAAGCTAGTTTTTATATATATATTCATTTAACAAACTTGTGTTGAGCTTCTATCACTGCATCTCTGCGGTATGGCCCTTCATTGATAATAAATTACTAACCTGGTTTCCTTTGTTTATGTGAGGAGAAGAGAAAGGAAGAGAGGAAAAACAGTTACCTGTAATACAATTTTTGTCCAAGTATGATTGCTAACAATTATCTCTAAAAATAATATAATCCATAAAAGAAGACTTCACTGAAGGGAGGAAGGGGGCTTTTGAGCCCAGACAAAATATATGCTCAAATATGTAATTTTTAAAAGAAATATGCTACGCAGCTTATATTCTGTATATGTTAAATTTCTCATGAAGACCAATGAACGATGCCTGTGTATAATTGTGTATTGTATTGTTTGCTTTACAGGCTTTTCCATACCCGTTCACACACACACACACACACACACACACACACACACACACGCACAACCAGGATTCGCCAGAGAGATATATAACAACTAAATTATTTAAAGCAGGAATTCTATAGGTGTTGGCATATGGAACCTTTCGGTCCCCAGAAGTTCTATTCACAGACTGCATTAACATTCCATAGGACACAAAAGCGCATGCCATGACAAAGACCTTCAAGTACAAACATACAAAGACACGCTTCTAAAAACGCCCCTAAAGCCAAGTTCACAGCTGGCACTTGTGGCACACACAAGCCACTGCTGAGACAGCTGTCACAGGCCAATCACACACACCCAAGAGTGCCAGCGTGCTACCTAAGGAAGACAAGCTGATGATCAGCGCACAAATCCCCAACCCAATAAAGAAAAGCCCTAAATCCCCACCCTGGAAAGCACAATGCCTGCACCACCCAGAAAACTCCTTAAAAAAATGAAAGATCGGAGGTTTAGAAGCAACTAAACACTAGTTTACAGCAATACAGTAAAAGGGGAGTTTTATTTGGACATTCACGAGAAAGAAGCCACAATATTCAATCCTCGCGGAAGTATTATCAGCTAGCACAAGGCTTTGTCCCCCAACTGGAAAAAGGGGAAAGGAGGAGGGCGAGGAGAGATGCAGACCCTAAGACCCTGCAGCACCTCCCTCTCGGGCAGTGCACTGGGGCTGCGGAGAACTCCGCTTCCCAGGCCCCCTCCCACCCCGTGCTAGCCACCGCCTCCCACCGCAGGCCCGGTTGCCTCGGGCTCTCCTACCTTGGCTTTGCCGGCCTCCAGCTTCTTCTGTCTCTCCTCGTCCTCCATGGCCTCTGCAAGGAAGGCAGGGGAAAACAGGGGTTGAGGGGTGGTTGGGGATAGAAAGGAAAGGTCGATTTGGACGGAGGTGGGACGGCAAGCTCCACGGCCTAGAGAGCCGATTCGGTCCGGCGCTCCCCCGCCCGAAGTGGAAGCAGTCTCCGCGCTCACTGGCGGATCGTCCTCAGCCGCACGGGAAGCGCCGTCACCGCCGCCGCCGCCGCCATCTTCGTCTCCACGTAAACACACGGCGAGGCGGGAGGGGCTGGAACGTCTGTCCGCGCAGCCGCCTCGTGGGCAGGTGCTCCTGGGGTGCCGCCCCGGCCCAGCCCTCCGGGGTCAACCCTTGCCAGGCCTGGGACCTGCCTCCTACCAGCGAGGATCCCGCCGTAGAGAGCGCCCTTCCCGCACATCAACGGCTCACAGGTGGCGGCCGAGCTGAGGGGTAGGAGAGACGGAGTGTGCCAGAGGCTCCTGGCCTGACCCCCACCCTCCGTCCGAGGAATCCAGTGCTATTAAAACATGAGTTTTTTTTTTTTTTTCCTTCAGGTTACAAAACTAACACACCTAATGGTGAAATTGGCGAACACCTAAAAGCTCCAACGGAAAAGTTCCGGTGGGGGGTGGTGGGGGGGCGGACGCCAGGTTTTCTACCTACATTAACTGCTTGACTCAAGAATTATGAGAGCAGCTAATTGCTCTTATTACTTCCTTAGCCTGAAAAGTCCCTCCCTCTTCCCTCCACTGGTTCCCACTCAATCTCCGGTTCATCCTTATAGTCCCATCGCACACTCTGCCTCCAAATGGCTTTTCTGACCTCTTGTTCCCTCCACGGCAACCGAGACACATCCAGTCAAAACTTAGTCCCCTCCCCCGACTCTTTCGGGCTTCCCTTTAACAGTAGTGTTCTGAAAGGAGCCTGAGCTTTAGAACCTCGGTTAGGGACAATGCCAGACTACACTAACTTTCTAGCTTTAATGACAAGTTACCTATCCTCCCTGAGCCTACCTGGAATTTTTGGAAGGGTTGTTAATATATGTGACTGCCCTGACATATTAAAACGTCCTGAATAATGTCAGCTTTATTTCTCCTTGGACTTCCTTTAAGTACCCTGCACCATATTTTAATAATTTGTGTGCGTCTTAGTTCAGCTCATACTCCCAGCTCCTTGATGACAGAGACTCATCATAAGTCTTGCTCATCTTGGCTTTACTAAAATGACCAGCACAGAGCTCTGCACTCAATAAACGCTTTTTGGATTGAATTGAGCAGTGTTTATAAATTTAACATTACTATCTTTCCTTGTTTCCCCGACATGTGCTCCCTCAATCCTTTGTGTTCGTCTCCCTACCCTCCAATGCTCACATCCATTCCTGGAGTGAACTACACATTTTAATGTCTCTGGTTGATTACTCAGATTTCTCATGTTTCTCCGTTGCTTTGAGCTAGGTTGGACTGAAAAACTAGCAGTTGTGAACAAAAAATAGGCTAAAATGAGTTCAAGCGTAGAAGTGGTGTTAAGTGAAAAATTGAGGTTAAAAAACAAAAAAGGAGAGAATAAAGACCTTAAGTCTACCACAAACTGAAGATGAGTTTTAAATAGCCCTCATTTAGAAATCTTAGCTTTAAAAACGATTTTTTTCTTAAGCTCCGTAATGCATACATTCTGCCAACTTCTAACAGCCAAGTGCATATTGTCCTGTTATCTCAACCTGAATTAGGAACCAGGTAAAATTAGACATTTTATCATAGGGATGAAAGAATTGAGGCAATAAGTGATTTACTTAGTTACCCATCAAATTAAGAGTAAGGACTAGAACTAAGTGTTCTAATAGTGCAGTGATTTAAATACTGCCTGGATTGAGGGATTATGAGTGTAGATGCTGATTGCCTAGGAGGGGGAAGCCCCAGGGTATCCAAAGCTATTCCTGTTTGTTAAAGGATACTGCTTTCTCGGTGACTAAATAAGTCAGCTGTTTGTAGGTGCTGAGAATGTTCAAGAATACCTTCCAAAGCAACAAGATTATGTCAATGTTTCCTTCACTGATAGCAGCCAATCATATACATGTCTAGTTTACATAATGGGTGCTCAATCAATGTTGAAAGTTAGATTTGTGTTAACTTCTATTAGAAGAGCAAGCATTGGGCACTAGTGCTCTGACTCTTCCTTATGGCACCTATTCTGTCATAACTTGTCATACCAATCATTAATTCATGTCATGTCATTCACTTACTCAAGTGATTCTTTCAGAAGATATTTCAGCAAAGACTTGAAAGAGATGAGGAGGCTGGGCGGGGTGGTGCACGCCTGTAATCCCAGCACTTTGGGAGGCTGAGGGGGGTGGATCGCTTAAGCTCAGGAGTTCGAAACCAGCCTGGGCAACATGACAAAACCCTGTCTCTACAAAATAAATAAATAAATAAATAAAAATAAAATACTGGGTGTGGTGGCGGGAGCCTGTAGTCCTAGCTACTCCAGAGCCTGAGGCGGGAGGATCACTTGAGGCCAGGAGGCCAAAGCAGTGAGCCCAGATTGTGCCACTGCACTCTAGAGTAAGGACCTAGACAACAGGTGACACTGTCCCAAAAAACAAGCAGGTGGTGGGTGGGGGTAGAGAGCCACGGAGATAGTTGAGGGTACAGCAAATCCAAAGAAAGGCCCTCAAGCGAGACCATGATGGACCTTCTCAAGGAAGAGTATGAGGTGAGGGTGGCTAGAGTGGAATAAACAAGGGAAATAGTAGGAGATGAAGTCAGAAAAGTAACAGGGGGCCAGATCCTGTAGAGTTCTTTTCTTACTTTCTTTCTTTCTTTTTTAAACGGAGCCTCACTGTGTCACCCAGGCTGAATGCAGTGGCCCAATCTTGGCTCACTGCAACCTCCTGGGCTCAAGCAATCCTCCCACGTCAGCCTCCTGAGTAGCTGGGGCCACAGGCGCACTCTGCCATGGCCAGCTTATTTTTGTATTTTTTGTAGAGGCAGGGTTTCACCATGTTGCCCAGGCTGGTCTGAAACTCCTGAGCTCAAGCAATCTGCCCGCCTCAGCCTCCCAAAGTGCTGGGGTTACAAGTGATCCACCATGCCCGGCTTCAGATCCTGTAGAGTTCTAAAGGTCATTGTAAGGACTTCAGCTTTTACTTTGGGTAAGATTAGGAGCCATTGGAGAATTTTGAGCAGATGAATGACATGATTTGGCTTATGTTGTTCACGGACATTTGGCTGCTATGAGGAGAAAGGGGGATCAGTTTGGATGTTATTTCAGTAATCCCAGATAATGGGAATTTGGGCCATAGTACTATAGTGGAGGAAAAGATATGGAATCAGATTCTGGATATCTTTTGAACATAGAACCAATAGTATCATAGGAGTTGTAGATTGGATATGAGATTTGAGACAAAAAGAAAAGTCAAGGTTGACTCCAACATTTTTGGCTTGAGCAACTGAAGTGATGAAGTTGCCAGTAACCAAAATGGAGAAGAGAAAATCTGGGGACCAAGTGTTCAGTTTTGGACATGGTAATTTAGACATACACATTAGGCATCCAAGAACTGATGTCACCCTTAGACATCAGTTAGTCTGGATTCAGGAGACAGGTCTAAGCTAGAAATAAAAATGTGAGAGTAGTCAGTATTCAGGATGTAGATGGTATTTTAAGTTAAGGAATTGGATGAGATAATCTAGGGCCATGCTATTCAATACAACATCTATTAGCTAGTCTGAATTGAGATGTGCTGTAAGTGTAACACTTTGGATTTGGAAGACTTAATATTAAAATAAAATAACAAAATATTGCACTATTTTTATATTATTAAAATGATTATATTTGGGACCTATTGGGTTTAATAAAATATATATTGATTTCACCAGTTTCTTTTTTTTAAATGAAGTTACTACAAAGTTTCAAATTACATATGTGGCTTGCATTTGTGGCTCACATTATTTTTCTATTGGACCATGCTGCTTTAAGGAGCAAGTTTAGATAGAAAGGTGTTACAAAGACTGAGTTTTGGAATACTTCAACTCTAAGAGGGAGGCAAGGTGAGCAGAATCTGCAAATGAGACTGAGAACAGTGGCTAGATATGTGAAAGGAATCAGTAACCAAGTGAAGAAAGTGAAGGAGGAGGGAGTGATGAACCAAGAAAACTGCTACTAATAGGTCACATAAAATGAGGATTGGATATAGCAAGGTGAAGGTCACTGGAGGCTTCCATAGAAGGCACTGTAAATCAATCATTAATTATTTCCAAATGAGTGCAAGCACTGCTTCAGTATCCTTCTCAATAAAGAGCCTCTGGCAGTCATGTCCAATGGACCAGAATTGAAAAGGGAAATAAAATCTAATTGGTCTCCTCTATTGGGGTTACATTCTAGTGATTCTGTTTATAACATCTGTAAAATTCATGATTTAATTAAGCTACATTTCTTTTAGTGTTGATGTGCCTTCCAATAGTAAGAATACTGCACAACACTCATTTCCCCTGAGAGATTAAATACAAGATTTTTTTTTTTTTTTAAGACAGGTTCTCACTCTGTCGCCCAGGGTGGAGTGCAGTAGCACGATCACGGCTCACTGCAGCTTCAACCCTCCAGGCTCAATTGATCCTCCCACCTCAGGCTCCTGAGTAGCAGGTACTATAGGTGCATACCACCACACCTGGCTAATTTTTAAATTTTTTTTGTAGAGATGGGATCTCCCTACATTGCCCAGGCTGGTCTTGAACTCCTGAGCTCAAGCAATACACCCTTCTTGGCCTCCCAAAGTGCTGAGATTACAGGCGTGAACCACCGTGCCAGGCCTAAATTCAAGATTTCTAAAGATACTTTTTATATTTTCCACTTGAATGGTACTAGTTCTTCATTGGTAAGACAGCAAACTAGTGTATGTAGGATACCTATGTGAATCAGCAAACAAGATTGTTCTAATACTGTAGTTAAATATTTTGAGCTTTCTCCAGCACCCCACCACCCTACTCCCAGGATGTGTTGTCATTTCCATGTTATTTGATCTTTCACAAATTAGTCAGGTACAACCTATCAGTCATTTCATTTTAGTCACCAATACATATCACTTAAACCTTGACCTCACAAAAGCTGCAGCAGCAATTAAAGCAATTCCTTAGATTCTGTCAAGAATAATAATAATTTAAAAAAACTCTCCTATTTTGTCTGGGACAAAATATACCTCCTAAATCAGGAGGCGAGACATTACAGTTTGTCTTTAGCCTATTTTCTTGTGGATTAAATAATATTTCTTTGGCCGTTTCTTACTAGATCTTTTTAAAATATATTTGATCATTTTTGTTGCTATTCTCTGAATCTCTGCCAAATTCTCAAATAACTAATTTAAGTAACCAAATGATTGTCATTAAATATTTGAATTATGTGTCTCTCCATAGCATACTTGTGTTTCATATATGCTTAATTCCTATTTGTGTCACACATATTTTAAAAGCAATATAACATGATTGAGTTATTAACCTCATTTTCATTTAAATGAAGATCACATTTTTCCCTTACAATGCTGGTTTTGCCTTTTCTTTAGCATGTGGTCTTCTGGAGTTTTCACATGAGTAAATTATCAATATGTAATTCAATCATACCATTTTCCTTGAATCTCTAAAATGTACATGTGCTATTAAAATTTAACCCAGTTCTTTAAGGCACCTCACCCACTAGTGAATGCTGTATCTTGTTATACAAACCATTTTTAAAACGTTATCTTGTACTGAGTCAGATTCCCTCAAACATCTCATGAATGACTCTTCACAAACAGATATTCATCTTTCTCATTCCTCAGAAGTATTTATTTATTTTTAAATTTTTTAAATTAATATTTAATAGATGTATATATTTTCAGGGTACATGTGATAATTTAATATTCATACAGTTTGTAAAAATCAAATCAGGGATATCCACCACCTTAAATATTTAAATATATCCCCCTTAAATATTTGTCTTTTCTTTATGCTAGAAACATTTGAATTATTCTCTTGCAGCTATTTTGAAATATACAATAGATTATTGTAAACTATAGTCACCCTACTGACATATCAAACACTATTTTGATATGGTCAAAATATGGTCTTATTTCTCCAAACTGTTTATTTGTGCTCATTAATCAACCTGTCTTCATTCCCTAGGATTTTACTAATTACTTCCTTCAATTTTTGAAGTCTAGATTAATATACCAAAGATCTAGATAAATGATCCTATGGTAATAAAACTGTTATTTGATTATAAACAGGACCAAAATTTTTCAGAGGAAACTTGCATCTATGATTTTTTTTTCTAAACTAGGTAGAGTAATGATCTACTCAGTTGTTTAACCATTATGTCTATCTTCATGGCTTTGCTTCTCTTTAGAAGATATTGTCAGTTAGTATTTCCACCAAACACTTCCAACCTTCACTTGCCATGCACACCACCTCAAACTGTGCACAAGGTCTTCCCTCCAGTGGCAACACTTCCAAACTATTTCAGTTAATGATCTTCTTCCACTCTCTTCAACTTGATATCTTGGAGTTATCTCTGTTTTTTCATTTTGAGACAGGGTCTCACTCTGTCATTCAGGCTGGAGTGCAGTGGTGCCATCTCAGCTCACTGCAACCTCCGCCTCCTGGATTCAAGCAATTCTCCCACCTCAGCCTCCCAAGTAGCTGGGACTACAGGTGCACGCCACCACGCCCGGCTAATTTTTGCATTTTTTGGTAGAGATTTGTTTTCACCATGTTTGCCAGGCTGGTCTTGAACTTCTGCCCTCTAGTGATCCGTGTGCCTTGGCCTCCCAAAGTGCTGGGATTACAGGCGTGAGCCACCATGCCCAGCCAAGTCATATATTTTATTCCTTTCTACATCATCCATCATATTAGATACTATGCCCTGTGGGCTTTTCTTTTCCCCAGCATCTGACTCCTTTGCAAATTTTCCTTTTCCATTGCCACCATGGTAGACTAGTCCTTTATCTCATATTTCAAAAATTCCAGAAGAATCCAAGCAATATGTCTGCCTCATTCTTCCCCATTGCATTCTGGTCCTCATAACTGTCAGGTTAGCTTTCTAAAATGCAAATTTCATTTAATTATTTTATTATAAAATTACTTCTTGCTACCCATAAAATGAACTTCAAATTCCTAAATCTGTCCATTCAAGGCCCTCTATCATTTGCCCTAGTTTAACTGTGTAGCCCTAACTCCAACTGCTCCCTCTCACCAATTTCCCATTCTAGTCAGACAGGGGCTCATTGGGCTCCACGTGCATGACTGATTAATCACATTCTGAACAATGCCAGAAATCCATACACAATGTTACAGTTTTTATCGGACGTCCAATTGAGCTTATTTTGCAAATATGATTGGTGCCCTTTATAACTAGGGTTAGACAGAAGGAAAAGGACATCAAATGCTAAAACCAAAAATGATTATTCTTACTAATAGAAGTGAAAGGTATATAAATAAAATAGGAAGAAGCACAATAGTACATCTTCCACATTTTATAGAATAAGAAACTAAGGCCTGAGAGATTAAATGACTCACCAATTTTCCATGGATGGGTAGCAAAAGTCCCAGCTAGTTCTAGTCCTAGGCCCCCTGATTTAAGTCTTGCTCCATTTTGCTCAGCTGCGTCTCCAAACGAAACCAGTTTAGAGTTTAAAAGGAGTAAATACCTTCTTACAGAATGTATTAAAGAAAACTTAGGACAAATTCATTAGTGTTTTAGGTTTCAAAAGATAATTCTTTTGAAATAATGATTTATGAAACGAGTATTCTTTTAAAATGACCTATAATCTAATGAAATGTTAGAGAAATTTAAGGTGTTACTATTATGAAAGGATTTAATTATGAGCCTATATTCCAAGATGTTGCAATTGATTACTGAATAATAGTCTATACATACTAATTTCAGATCTCCAAGGATTTTCATATTGCCAAGCAGTCACAGAATATAAACTAAATGAGTTCCCAAATGAGTTGTGTCAAGTGTCCATGTTGTTTTTTAGAGTCAAGACATATTTAGTTTAAATGTGAAAAGAAATTTCAAGTAGTCTTTCTGTTTCAGTCAACAGTCTGTGAAATGCCAAATACTCACTATTGTTACATTGGCTTCTTAGGAAAACTGCCCCTAGGTACTATGGCTTGTGTTGATTTTCAGTGAAGCCAGCCTTGTTTATCCTGGTCTACAAATGTTTGGACACTATAAAGACTAGACATGAAGGAGGCTGACCTCCTGTCAGCTAGAGTGGCATAAAATTCAAGCCAATTTTGGCACTCCATTTTGAATGGTGATTTTTGGATCTAATAACATTCTCTCTGTCTTGGAAAGTAAGATGCATTGTGAATTAAGAGAATTCAGGTCATTAGAGTTTAGGCATGATTCCAGTTTTCCATAAGGCCTGCTCCACTATTGCTTCCCATCTTGGAAGTGCTTAGAGAAACTCTATAACTGAGAAGATAACATCCGGGGCTACCTTACATCCCACTGTGTCCTTGCACAAAACCTCCATTGCCAAAGGTGATATGGATATAGCTTTTCTTTGCGTCTTTAAAGAGCTTAACAAATAGATCTCATGTAAACTGTAATGCCATTTTTTTGAAATAGGGAAACACTATAAAATATTTAAACTCTTCTATATCTTCAGAATTGACATGTTTTCATATCAGTCTTTATCCCCCCATTCTTCATCCAAGAAACCAGTAATAGAATTCACCATTGTGAAGGTATGAAAGGTAATTCTGGATTGATTATACACTCCTCTGTGTGAGTGTAGCCATCTATAGAACCTCACTAAAGAGTCTTGCAGAGTAAGTTATCAGCCAACAATCATAAATTTCTCTTTCTAGTCCGACAACTGGAGTACCATTTGGATCTCTGCAGCAATGATTTACTAAAAGCTACCTAAAAGTTTGAAAGAAAGTATTGAATTTGACATCTGTATTGACAAATAAACTAGGATATGATATAGTACCATTTAAAAAAAAATTTTATTTTCCTTTAAGTTCTGGGATACATGTGCTGAACATGTAGGTTTGTTATATAGGTATACATGTGCCATGGTGGCTTGCTGCACCTATCAGCCTGTCAAATAGGTTTTAAGCTCCACATGCATTAGGTATTTGTCCTAATGCTCTCCCTTCCCTTTCCCCCACCCTGCCACAGGCCCCAGTGTGTGATGTTCCCCTCCCTGTGTCCATGTGTTCTCATTGTTCAGCTCCCAATTATGCGTGAGAACATGTGGTGTTTGGCTTTCTGTTCCTGTGTTAGTTTGCTGAGGATGATAGTTTCTAGCTTCATCCATGTCCCTGCAAAGGACATGAACTCGTTCTTTTTTGTAGCTGCATAGTATTCCATGCGGTATATGTGCCACATTTTCTTTATCCAGTCTATCGTTGATGGGCATTTGGGTTGGTTCCAAGTCTTTGCTATTGTAACTAGTCCTGCAATAAACATACGTGGGAACGTGTCTTTATAGTAGAATTATTTATAATCCTTTGGGTATATACCCAGTAATGGGATTGCTGGGTAAAATGGTATTTCTGGTTCTGATATAGCACTGTTTTTTAATCATTTAAAATATAAAATTTTTAAGTCTACAGGTAGAATTATTATTTAGAGTTGTAAAGTTTGCTGATTTTCCTTTACGAGACAGATTTTCACTTTAATCTTTATACATTCTATAGAAGTTTAAAAAAACTTAGACATTATGTTAACATATGAATTACATGGGTTGATTTATTGATTTCATATCTTCTACTACAGTGGTTCCCAAACTTTAATGTGCTAGTGGATTACATGGAGTGTTTATTAGGAACATAAATTTCTCAGGTCATGTTTAACAAGTAGCCTATATGACAGTGCCAGTGATGCAGGTGGTCTGAAGGCAAGCCTTCTATTCTGTAAGTAATGATTTGCCAAATATGTATCAACACACATGCGAAATTATTGTTTATTTTTTATGATATTAATTATAGTCTTTGTTATAGAATTCAAACTTGGGGAGAATTATAAATGTTATAATTCCTAATAGAGGAAGCACATCTTTAAATAATCTAGGTTTGAAAATCAGGCAAAATATATTAACAATTCACAGAAAAAGAAATGTAAATAGTACTTTAACAGGAAAAATTGCTGGACCTTGCCCAATAATGAGACAAACGCAAACTGAAACTACACTTAGATACCATTTTATATATACATTAATTAGGTTCCAAAAATCCAAAAGTTTGCAACATGCTGTGTTGGCATGGTTTTGGGGAAACAGCCACTCTTACATGTGCTGGTAAGAATGCAAAATGACATAATTCCTGTCAAGGAGGATTTTGCAGAAACTAGCAAGATTATATGTATTTACTCTTTAATCCTGTAATCCCATTTCTAGAAATCCAACCCACAGATTTACTGGCAAAAATGTACAATAATGTATATACAGGTCTATTCATTGCAGCATTGTGTATAATGACAAATGACTGCAAACAAACCAAATTTTCAATAGAGAACTGATTGAATAATCTTTGGTAGATCCACACATAGGGTACTTTACAGCTGTGAAATAGACTCAATCTCTGTATGCTGATATGACCCAATTTCTAGAATATTATTAGATGATATAAGCAAGGTATAGGACTGTGTTTATAATGTGACAGTTTCATGTAAACAAAAGAAGTTATATGCGTGTGCGTATGTATTTGAAACAATAGAAACCTAAACCAAACACTTTTTTTCTTTTTGAGACAGGGTCTCACTCTGTTGCCCAGGCTGGAGTGCAGTGGTGTGATCACAGCTTACTGCGGCCTCGACCTCCAGGGCTCAGATAATCCTCCCATCTCAGCCTCCCATGTAGCTGGGACTACAGGCATACATCACCACGCCTGGCTAAGTTTTTAATTTTTTGTAGAGATGGGGTTTTGCCATGTTGCCTAGGCTGTTTTCAAACTCTTAGGTTCAAGCAATCTGCCCGCCTTGGCCTCTCAAAGTGCTGGGATTTACAGGCATGAGCTACCGCACCCTGCCACCAATCACTTTAAAAAGCAGTTACCTATAAAGGGAGGGAGAGAAGAGGATAGATGAGAAAGGATGTAAAGGTAGACTTCTCTGAATGTACATAAATGCAATGTTTTACATAATTAAAAAGCAAAATTAATCAAAATGGAAACAAAAAAGAATCCCTTAAAAATACTAATGCCACTGTACACCAATGTAGTAGCATAAAAACACTGAGGAAAGATAAAATGCAAAATAAATGATAGAATTCAAAAATAACTATTTTGCAAACCCCAAAGAAATAATGGATCTGGGCAACATTTATCAATGGGTGTTAAAGCCATTAGTTGTAAGACTGATTGAAAATTTTCTAATGAAAGGATCAGGATATACCATCTAACCCTACTGATCAGACTCACTATCACTCAGAGTGGAATAACCAGACATTACATGCCTCATAATGCGATGCAACAGGAAGTGCAGTAGTACCACCTGTGTAGTGTTCGTGCCTTGAAAAAGAACCAGAATCTAATTAAGCCTCTGTAGCCAAACACCAGTTTATATGGAATCCAAGTGGTGAAAGAATGAGTTAAAGGACACCATGAGAAAACAGTCATCCAAATCTAGAATGTGAGACATTCTACATGACTAGATCTTGTACAACTGTTTTCTCTAATGGAGGGGGAAAAGTGGACAGTCCTAGAATAACAAGACATAGATACATAATCAAATAAAGTTTGTAGGCATCTTCTGAACTCTGTTTCTAACAAACAACTGAAAAAATACATTTTTGAGACAATGCAATGGACTGGGTATTAGATGATGGTAAGGAATTACGTTTACCATATAAGGTGAGGTGGATATGTAAAATGCAAGTGTCCTTATCAGCAAAAAACTAATAAAGGTGATGTTCACAGAATACATTTTATAACTCAAAAGTCATTCATTTTGACTGTTACAAGAGGTCACCATCAAGCATTTCCAGTTCCCAATCCTTATACTATATAAATATTGTATTTTTTAGTATGATATTCATTGGTTGTAAAGTCTTAGGTTGAGCATTTTGCCAACCAGTATTTGATTTTCATTTTATTTACAAATGTACTCATGACCAAATAGCTCTCCAGAACTTATAATATAAAATATACAACTTATTTGTATACATGTATTTTTAACGTGTTATACTATACTGGTATAAATAATGATTTCACAAAATTTGTCCTTGTTTATGATTTGATTAGTTTTGCATTCTTATACAGGAGGGAATGTAGATTTGTATATCAATGAAATTCAATTCTGCATAGACTGACCAAGGGATTCATGAAAAAAAAAAAAACGGCTTAGGTGTAAAGACATAAAATTAGAAACAGATAACTCACTTTAGTATCAGTATTGCTGTACTTTTCATGATTACTCTTTTTTCCATTACCTGTTCAGATAATGAAAAACATAAATTGATTTTCAATAAATGTCTTATGACAATTTCCGTTCTATGTATTTTAATCCAAATTGCTATAGCAATCACTGCAGTCCCTAGGAACTAGAGATGAGAAAGTAGTGGAAACGATGAATTCACAGAGCCTGTATACAGTTTTGATCTCTTCTCTTTAATCTCCTTTGTTTCATCTTTGATAATTTATGAAAGTTATATCTGCACAAGACAAGCTAAACAGTAGATTAACATAATAATCTAGAATACTTGAGCAGAACAAACAACTGAATCATCTAGCTAATGGCTTCAATTCTCTACTGTCCTTTTTTTTTTAAACAAAACTAAACAACTCAAGAGAACCTTTCGCGCATTCTGTAATACAACCCGTGTCTTTTGCTTCCTCCCCCAATCTCTTTCATCTCTCAAACCAAACCTTTCCAATGTGCCCTTTAGAACTCACGATTGTATTATAGTTAGCAAAATCCTAGATATCTCAAAACCTTTTTTCTGATGTTTCTCCCTTCAGCTCTCCCCTAGCATACTGCTTTCCCTGCAGTCTTCTCATGTGGGAGCTGTTTCTCTCCCAAAGCCCTAGAGTTACTGGGCTTAGAGGTGGGGTAAGAGTCTTACCCTTTACTGTGTCACAGACCGTGATCCCTTCTGAAGTTCATGCTATCAGACGGTACTACCCATCAACCGTTCTATTGCAGATCTCAGCCCCTCATTCCTTGAATTTTAGACTTGCCCTCATTGACTCATTTTACTATAATTTCTATCATAATTCTCGATGATTTCAACATTCATGTGGAGGATCCTTCCAGTACCCTGACCCCTCAGTTACTTGACCTTTTTTTCTTTTCTTTCTTTTTTTTTTTTTTTGAGACAGTCTCACTCTGTCACCCAGTGCAGTGGTGCGGTCTGAGCTCACTGCAACCTCTGCCTCCCATGTTCAAGCGGTTCTCATGCCTCAGCCTCCCAAGCTGATGGGACTATGGGATTACAGGCACATGCCACCATGCCCAGCTAATTTTTTGTATTTTTATTAGAGACAGAGTTTCTCCATGTTGGCCAGGCTGGTCTTGAACTCCTGGCCTCCAGTGATCCGCCTGTGTCTACTTCCTAAAGTGCTGGGATTACAGGCATGTGCCACCGCGCCTGGCTTCAGTTACTTGACCTTCTATCTTCCAGTGATTTTGTCCTCCATCCTACCTAAGCCACCCTTACCTACTGTTACATTGTAGACTTTGTCATTACTAATGTCTGTACCCCTTAATTTCAATTTAAAGTATCCCATTCTCAAATACCCCCTCTTATTTTTCAGCTGATTTCCTTGGGGACCCTAACTCCCAATAATTCTTTATATAATGATGTTTAATCTGTTGACCTTAATATCTTCTTGCACCCAATTAAATCCTTACTTCTTGCCTTATCCAGCTTAGGTTTATGGACCATCACTATATTCACTCCTTGCATATACCCTATCTCTCTTGATTTTGCCTCTCTCCCTCCCTTACCTTGAATAAAATTCACTCCAGCAGCTGAACTTGGCTAAAAACAAAGCACTCAATTATGTTAACCAGTCTTATTTTAAATTTACTACGTTTTCATAGACAATTCTTTTAACAATTTATCTTGTTGACTGAATTAATATCTTTTTTCTCCATAAACTTCCAATACCTTCTACACAGTTCCTGCTTTTAGGTAATGATCTTGATTCTTTTTGAGACAGAGTTTCCCTCTGTCTCCCAGGCTGGAGTGCAGTGGTGCAATCTTGGCTTACTGCAACCTCCGTCTCTTGGGTTCAAGCGATTCTCCCACCTCAGCCTCCTGAGTAGCTGGGATTATAGGCACATGCCACCACAGCCCGGCTAATTTTTGTATTTTTAGTAGTGATAGGGTTTCACCATATTGGTCAGGCTGGTCTCGAACTCCCGACCTCAGGTGATCCACCTGGCTCAGCCTCCCAAAGTGCTGGGATTACAGGCATGAGCCACCATGCCCAGCTTGATTCTTAATTACTTAGAAAATAGACATAACTGGAAGAAATGTTCACATTCTCCCACCACCATATCAGTTGACATATCTGCACATGTACCCACATTTTGCTTACTCTACAAGTTCCTTCTTGCATGTAAAAATAAATGATTCTATCGCTCCTATTTAAAGCCAACCCTTCCATTGCCTCCCTTTCCCTCTTCTTGCTCTAGGGCACTGTTTCAGTAATTGTTCCCTCTTTCACCTACGGTTTCCTCTTTAATAGATCAATCATTGCATCAGCATATAAAAATGACAACCTCCTATCTGAAAAGAAACAAACAAAAACTTTCAACCCCATGTGGCAGGGCAGTTTAGCCACCACACCATTTTGTGATTCCTTTTGCAGTAAAACACCCCAAAAGAGTTGTTTGTGCTCACTGTCTCAAGTTTCTTTATTGTTTCTTGAACCCACTTGAAGCCGGCTTTCACCTTCACCACTCTACCCAAACTATTCTTGTCAGAGTAACCTATGGCCAACATGTTGTCAAATTCAGTGCTCACAGTTGGCTATTTCTTATTTTTCTGACCTCTAAATGTTGCAGTGACCAAGATAAGTCCTCAGATTTTCACTACTTTGATAGTGAGTGATCTCATCTAGTGCCTGTTGTGGGAAGTCAGGGACCCCGAACGGAGGGACCAGCAGAAGCCATGGCAGAAGAACGTGGATTGTGAGGATTTCATGGACATTTATTAGTTCCCCAAATTAATACTTTTATAATTTCTTATGCCTGTCTTTACTGCAATCTCTAAACATAAATTGTGAAGATTTCATGGACACTTATCACTTCCCCAGTCAATACCCTTGTGATTTCCTATGCCTGTCTTTAATCTCTTAATCCTGTCATCACATAAACTGAGGAGGATGTATGTTGCCTCAGGACCCTGTGATGATTGCGTTAACTGAACAAATTGTAGAGCATGTGTGTTTGAACAATATGAAATCTGGGCACCTTGAAAAAAGAACAGGATAACAGCAATGTTCAGGGAACAAGAGAGATAACCCTAAACTCTGACCGCTGATGAGCCAGGCAGAACAGAGCCATATTTCTCTTCTTTCAAAAGCAAATGGGAGAAATATTGCTGAATTCTTTTTCTCAGCAAGGAACATCCCTGAGTAAGAGAGTGCTCCCCTGAGGGTAGGCCTCTAAACTGGCCCCCTTGCTTGTGGACGTCTTCTATGGTCGAGACTGTAGGGATGAAATAAGCCCCAGTCTCCCATAGCACGCCCAGGCTTATTAGGACGAGGAAATTCCCGCCTAATAAATTTTGGTCAGACCGGTTGCTCTCAAACCCTGTCTCCTGATAAGATGTTATCAATGAAAATGATGCCCAAAACTTCATTAGCAATTTTAATTTCGCCCCGGTCCTGTGGTCCTGTGATCTCGCCCTGCCTCCATTTGCCTTGTGATATGCTATTACCTTGTAAAGCACGTGATCTCTGTGACCCACACCCTATTCGTACACTGCCTCCCCTTTTGAAAATCCCTAATAAAAACTTGCTGGTTTTACAGCTCAGGGGGCATCACGGAACCTACCGACATGTGATGTCTCCCCCAGATGCCCAGCTTTAAAATTTCTCTCTTTTGTACTCTGTCCCTTTATTTCTCAACCCAGCCAACACTTAGGGAAAATAGAAAAGAAGCTACGTGACTATCGGGGGCAGGTTCCCTGATAGTGCCATTGCTTAAAATTCCACTGATAGGCTGTCTACTTATATTTCTAGCTTGGACCTTTCCCTTGAACTCCAAATTTGTTTATATGATTATTTATCAACTTAGTTACCAACTCTACTTGAACGAGTAACACACATTTAAATATGTTTAAAACCAACCTTTGGTTTTCCCTCCAAAATCTCCTCTTCCAGTCGTCCTTCCTATCACAGTAAATGGTAGTCCTACTTTAGGAGTTTCTTAGGTTGATAATCTTGGAGTCATCCTTGTCTCTTCTGTTTCTCTTACAACCCATAGTCAGTCTAATAGTAAATTGTGTTCAAATAGATCCATAACCCTATTAGTTGTTTTCACTTCTGCAAATGCTGCCCTGGTCCAAGTCACCATCATCTCTCACCTTGAATTTTGCCAAGATCCTAACTGATATCTTTGTTTCTACCCTTGCTTCCTTGTAATATATTCTTCATACGGTAACCAGACTAATCCTTGTAAAATGTAAGTCACATCATGTCATTCCTCCACTCAAAACCCTTTAATGGGCCAGGTGCAGTGGCTTACACCTGTAATCCCAGCACTTTAGGAGGTTGAGATGGGCGGAGCATCTGAGGTCAGGAGTTCAAGACTAGCCTGGCCAACATGGCAAAACCCCGTCTCTACTAAAAATACAAAAATTAGCTGGGTGTGGTGGCGGGCACCAGCTACTCAGGAGGCTGAGGCAGGAGAATCGCTTCAAGCCAGGAAGCAGAAGCAGAGGTCGCAGTGAGCCGAGATCATGCTGCTGCAGTCCAGCCTGGGTGACAGAGTGAGCAAGACTTCGTCTCAAAAACAAAACAAAACCTCTTTCAATGGCATTCCATATCATTCAGAGTAAAACCTAAAATCCTTATAAGGCCTTCTGGATTTGGTCTCTGACCTCATCTGTAGCTAAGACTACAGGCACATGCCATCACACCTGGCTAATATTTTGTATTTTTAGTCTTACTTAAAATGTTTAGTCTTACTGTATCCTCTAGTCCTACTCTGACCCAGGCACACTGACTTTCTTACTTTTTCTCCAAAAAACCAAGCATATGATCTACTTCAGGTTCTTTGCACTTGGCTATTCCTACTGCCTGGAATGTTCTTTCTCCATATAGCCAAATGGCTCATTTCCTTATCCCTTCTGGCCTCTGTGTAATTATCATCTTATCAGAGAACGCCTTTCCTACACACCCTATAAACATGTTCTCTCCCATTCCTTGCCCAGTGTTATTTATTTGTTTATTTATTTATTTAGAGATGGAGTCTCACTATGTTGCCCAGGTTGGCCTTGAACTCCCAGGCTCAAGTGATCCTCCCTCCTCAACTTCCAGAGTAGCTGGGATTCCAAGTGCACCCAGCTCCAGCTCTGTTATTATTATTATTATTATTATTTTGTGTGGCACTTGCCACAAAAAACTTACCTGACATCTGTTAAAGCTAACTAAATATAGCCTGAGAAGGACTCTGTACTTCTATATTTGAGTGCTTGTGGACAAACTGCAACCTAGCTTGATAGGTAGACAAGGTTGAAAACCTAATTTAGGAGTATGTGCCTGTAACAATAGCTGAGTCTTGGCTAATCCCAGCAGCTGTACTTCAACCATTCATACACTGCTAAGTGTTCAAACTGTGTTCAAATAAGGCAAATGGCAACTTGTAACCAATCCAGCCATTCTGTACCTCACTTCTGATTTCTGTACATTATTTCCCTTTTTTGTGTTTATAAATTTTCTTTCACTATGTGGCTGCGCTGGAGTCTCTGTGAATCTGCTATAATTCTGGGGGCTGCCCAATTCGTGAATCATTCATTGCTCAATTAAACTCCTTTAAATTTAATTTGGCTGAAGTTTTTCTTTTATCACATCATTTGTTTATTTTATGTTTCTCTCTCAACTCATACCAGAAGTTCCAGCAAAACAGTGACTTTTTTAATTTTGTTCATTGCTGTATCCCAGTTTGGCACATGGTCTGTGCTCAGTAAATATTTACTGAAAGAATGAAGTCTTTTAGTTCTCTCTCTCCCTGTCTTTTGCTTTTTGATAGTCACTTAAATATATACTAAATCTTTTTGTAGTAAAACTACTCAACATTCTTTGATAGTTCCCCAAATCAATTAAGATGGTATTCTAATGATTGGAAATGATCTTTATTTGTTCTTTTCTTTCTCTTTATTAGCCAAGTGTTATTATATACAGCTTTCCACAATGATTAAAGAAATATTCTATATCTGCACTCACTAATATGGTAGTCACTAGTCACACGTGGCTATTGAACATTTCAAATTTGGCTAGCACAAATGAAGGAACTAAATTTTTAATTCATTTACCTTTTCTTTTTTTTCTGAGACAGAGTTTCAGACCAGGCTGGGGTACAGTGGCATGATCATGGCTCAATGTAGCTTTGACCCGCTGGGCTTAAGCAATCCTCCCACCTCAGCCACTTGAATAGGTGAGACTACAGGTGTACACCAGCACACTTGGCTAATTTTTAAATTTTTTTGTAGAAACAAGATCTCACTGTGTGGCCCCAGCTGGTCTCAAACTCCTGAGCCTGGCTAATTTTTAAATTTCTTTGTAGAGATGAGGCCTCACTGTGTTGCCCAGGCGGGTCTTGAATTCCTAAGCTGAAGCCATCCTCCCACTTTGGCTTCCCAAAGTGTTAGAATTACAGGCATGAGCTACCACATCTCTAGCCTAGTTTTTTTTTTTTTGTTTTTTTTTGTTTTTTTTTTAATACAAGGTCTCACTCTGTCACCCAGGCTGGAGTGCAGTGACACAATCATAGCTTACTGCAGCCTCAACCTGCTGAATTTAAGCAATCCTCCCACCTCAGCCTCCTGAGTAGCTAGGACTACAGGTGTGCACACCATGCCCAGCTAATTTTTTAAAAAACATTTTTTTTTTGTAGAGACAGTCTTGCTATGTTGCCCAGGCTGGTCTCAAACTCCTGGCCTCAATCAATCCTCCTTCCTTGACCTCCCAAAGTGCTGGGATTATAGGCTTGAGCCACCCTACCCAGCAATTTCATCTAATGTTTTTTTTTTTTGAGACGGAGTCTCGCGCTGTCGCCCAGGCTGGAGTGCAGTGGCACAATCTCGGCTCACTGCAAGCTCTCCCTCCCGGGTTCACAGCATTCTCCTGCCTCAGCCTCCCGAGTAGCTGGGACTACAGGCGCCCACCACCATGCCCAGCTAATTTTTTTTGTATTTTTATTAGAGATGGGGTTTCACTGTGTTAGCCAGGATGGTCTCAATCTCCTGACCGCGTGATCTGCCTGCCTTGGCCTCCCAAGGTGCTGGGATTACAGGCATGAGCCACCATGCCTGGCCTAATTTCATCTAATTTTAACTTAAATAGACATGTGTGGCTAATGGCTACCATACTGGACAGTGTAGTCTTATAGAATGTGATGGCTTAGAATTCCAATTACACATTTTGTAATTTTATTTTATTTTAATTGATTAATTAATTTTGAGATGGAGTCTTGCTCTGTCGCCAGGCTGGAGTGCAGTGGCACGATCTCGGCTCACTGCAATCTCTACCTCCAGGGTTCAGGCGATTCTCCTGTCTCAGCCTCCCGGGTCACTGGGATTACAGGTGCACACCACCACACCCAGCTAATTTTTGTATTTTTAGTAGAGACAGGGTTTCACCGTGTTAGCTAGGATGGTCTTGATCTCCTGACCTCATGATCCGCCCCTCTCGGCCTCTCAAAGTGCTGAGATTACAGGCGTAAGCCACCGCGCCCAGCCACATTTCATAATTTTATACTTCTATTTTAAATTTCTTTATTGTATTTACAATTGTTTTCTTAAATTGTGGAGCAAACAGCTTCATAATTCCCATTTTTAAATTTTCCTAGTTTTTCTCTCTCTAACCCACTCTTTAGAAGGTTTCTTCCAAGTTAAACTTACATTAACCTTGAAATATACATATGCATATTTCTTTCTTTTTTTTTTTTTAGATGGAGTTTTGTTCTTGTTGCCCAAGCTGGAGTGCAATGGCACAATCTCAGCTCACTGAAACCTTTGCTTCCTGAGTTCAAGTGATTCTCCTGCCTCAGCCTCCTGAGTAGCCGGGATTACAGGCATGTACCACCATGCCAGGCTAATTTTGTATTTTTAGTAAAGACGGGGTTTCACCACGTTGGCCAAGGTGGTTTTGAACTTCTGACCTCAGGTGATCTGTCTACCTCGGCCTCCCAAAGTGCTGGGATTACAGGCGTGAGCCACCGTGCCTGACCACATATGCATATATCAAATAATAATAGTAGTATATAAATAAGATAATGAGCACTTTTTAATAGAAAGAATAAAACCTAAGTTTCATCATATAATTGAAAACTGTGAAATTCATTTTGGTGGATGTTGTTTGGCTACTCAAAAGCCATTCCCAGTCTGATTCTCCTTTGTAGTCTCCCATGATAGAAGCTAGAAACACAAATGCTTTCCTAGCCTCCTTTGCAGCAAGGAGTGACTGTGTGACCAGATATGACCCATCTCAAGAGATCCAAGAATACATTTACTAGGAAAGTTTCTAGGAAAGCTTTTGGTATCCTGATAAGAAAGGAACAGACAATGGAATATACTCACAATAAAAAGGCACAATCTATTTAATATGGTTTGACTCTGTGTCCCCACCCAAATCTTATCTCAAATTGTAACCCCCATATTCCCCACATGTTGAGGGAGGGACCTGGTGGGAGGTGACTGGATCATGGGGATGGTTTCCCCCATGCTGTTCTCATGATAATGAGTGAGTTCTCATGAGATCTGATGGTTTTTTTCTTTTCTTTTCTTTTCTTTTTTGAGATGGAGTCTTACTCTGTTGTCCTGGCTGGAGTACAGTGGGGCGATCTCAGCTCACTGCAACCTCCACCTCCAGGTTTCGAGTGATTCTCCTGCCTCAGCCTCCTGAATAGCTGGGATTACAAGTGTGTGCCACCATGCCTAGCTAATTTCTGTATTTTTAATAGAGACGGGGTTTCACCATGTTGGCCAGGCTGGTCTCGAACTCCTGGCCATAAGCAATCCATCCACCTTGACCTCCCGAAGTGCTGGGATCTGATGGTTTTACAAGTGTTTGGTAGTTCCTCTTTCATGCACTCTCTGTCCTACCATCTAGTGAAGAAGGTATTTGCTTATTCTTTGCCTTTGGCCATGATTGTAAGTTTCCTGAGGCCTCCCTAGCCATGCATAACTGTGAATCAATTAAACTTCTTTTTTAAATAAATTACTCAGTCTCAGGTATTTCTTTATAGCAGTGTGAAAACAGACTAATATGCTATTGATACACATATGAAAATCTCAAAAGTATTACGTTGAGTGAAAAAATCCAGACAAGTATACATACTGTATGATTTAATTGTTATGAAATTTAAAAATAGTTAAAACAAGCCTTTACTTATAGAAATTATAACTATAGTTGCTTCTGGAACAGGTAAGGGTACTGTCTGTAAAGTAGCACAAGGGAATTTCAGGAGTGATGAAAATGTTCTACATGTTTATTTGTGTAATGACCACATTAGTGTATATACATTTGTCAACATTCATTGATTGGTATATTTAAGATATATTAATCTCATTACATAGAAATTATATCACAATTTAAAAAAAAGGAAGAGTGGTAGCTCACATACCCTTCAGCCATCCCCCTTTCTTCCTAGACAATATTCCTGGAGTTGCCACTTTCATTTGTGTCTATGCAGAAAGACCAAGAGAAATGCAGAGATACTCACTGTAACTTTGCTAAGTCATTGAACCACTACAGTAATTGTCCACTTCAATTTCTCATTATGTCAGAAAAATAAACTATTTGTTTTAGCTACCCTGGTTGGGTTAATCAAGAAAATGAAAAATACATTTTATTTGGAGTTTTGAATGACACTAGTGATATAATAATTTCATATTATGTGATTTGTTACATCCCACATCTCACCCAATGGGATTCTACAATGACCCAAAATAGTTTGTCATGGAAGCATCAACATGAGAAAATAGGCATATTAAGGAAATTTACCTTGTTATTGATGAAATATTAGTAATGATAAACTAGAATGTACACTTATAAAAGTTAAGTGTTGGTTCTAAAGGTAAACAAGAGGACAAATATGAGTAAAGAACAAGATGTTATATAGCTTCTGGAAATTTGGTCTCCAAAAGAAAATAAAATAGTACTTGCTAAAATAAGAAGAAATTATGCATGCTGAAAAAGTTCAAATTGCATACCATAAAAATAATTGTGAGAACTAATACTCGTTGAGTGCCTTCCAAGTATCTATCAGTCATGTACTAAACTTTTTATACATAATCCTAACAACTCTATGAGGAATGTATTATTTCCATTTTGGTATGAGGAGACTGAGTTTCAGAGAGGTTAAGCAACTTTTGTAGAGGCAGACCTTGATCCTGGGTCTGTCAGACAGCTAAGATTAGTGCCCTTACCATGGCTATGTTTACTTTCCCCCGTCACCACAGGACAATGCATGAGAATTTTATTGGGTTTAAAGTAGGGATTTTTTTTTCCTAACAAATATATGAAAAGAATCTTGACAATTTCTGACCTCATAGGGTGTTCTTATAAACTGTAAGTCACATACTAGATTTCCTCATAAAAATTAAAAGACAATCTTACTTTGAACTGAAGGAAGATATTGTGGCTAATAATCACAGTTTGTGTGGACTACACTGCAATTCTGTAGCTTAACACATTCCATAATCTGTCCTTGTCTTAGTATTTAAATAGTGGTAAAACCTTGTATATTAGAATAATATTTGTCTATTACACCTTAATAAATCTGGAAAAAAGATCTCAGAATAATGATCAGTTATAATCTGTTTATAAGATATAGAGTCTCAGATAATTCAGAAGATGTTGTATAATATGTACAGTGAAACTTTCTAAAGATAACTAGAATATTTTCAGTTTTGCAATTTTATCCTTTTACTCTTTGAAAGACAGTGATAGCGTAATTGTCAAAACATTAATTAAAACTATTCCATGAGAAAGTGGTTTCAAAAGATTAAATAACTTTTCTTCCAAATAAGAAAAAATTCAGAGGCTTTGAGAAAACATTCAGTAAAGCCATAGAAATAGAGACTAGCCTTATCCTTCTCCTCAGCCAGTTGCCTAAAGAAGTTTCAGGAAAACTCCCCAGAAATATTTTAACTGAATATAGTTCTTGGTCAGTTCATGAAGTTTCACTATTATACTAAGGTCCTTCCTTCATTCTCAAAAAATAGAAATAGCATTTACAGTTTGCCATTCCTTTTCTGCAGGTCAGGGAATGGGAAGAGATAGGAGTAAAGAATTGTTGCTCTATTGAATTCTTCTTAATTTCTTACGTAAATCTTACATAGATATATGTTTAGTGGCCACGCCTCAGTTATTTAGATCATATAAACATTCAAGAATGCAGCAAAACCAGACAGTAATGACCAACAAAAAGCATAAAATGTAGTAAGTTGCTTGATTACTGAAAAACTACTATTTCTTCAATGATTCCCAAAGTGTAAAAGATAGTAATGATTCTTCTCCATGAGCAAATAAGCTAGATAGTGGGTTAAAATAACAAGGAAGTTGTGGCCACAGATACTGAAGCATTTGAATCTTTTGAATAGTTCTAAAACGTAAAGAAAAGGGGGGGATTAAATACATAAAGGAATTATTGAAAAGAAAATGGCTTGAGAGAAAACTTCATTTTATTTTAAAATCTTAATGTACTTGTTGCTCAGCAAGTCATATAGCTAAATGCAAATTCTCTGCCTTATGAGACACAGGTAAGGAAAAATACATGAAACTGATATCCTGCATTTATTCAAGAGCTTCAGTGCTGAGATACATCTTGGGGAGATACAGAACAACCCAAAGGGTCTCATATTATCTATGTCTATAACACAGGACACTAAGTGATTGTAATGAAGATCTACATTCATCAAGACTGGAATATTGCTCAAGCAGGATGCTGTCTACTCACAAAGATTCCAACTGGAGTTTAGGAATATCCACAATGCCCTGGACCCACCCATGATCTTTCTTGAAATTATGACATGTGAAAGGAAAATTAAATCTCAGGACCCCAAACTCACTATGCCAAGGAGAAAAGTTAGACTGTCTTTTTGCTCCTAAACAGATAGCTACAAAGACATTTTTTGTTGTTGTTTTGAGACAGAGTCTCGCTCTGTTGCCCAGGCTGGAGTGCAGTGGTTCGATCTCTGCTCACTGCAAGCTCTGCCTCCCGGGTTCACACCATTCTCCTGCCTCAGCCTCCTAAGTAGCTGGGACTACAGGCGCCCACCACCACGCCTGGCTAGTTTTTTGTATTTTTTTTTAGTAGAGATGGGGTTTCACCATGTTAGCCAGGATGGTTTCAATCTCCTGACCTTGTGATCTGCCCGCCTTGGCCTCCCAAAGTGCTGGGATTACAGGCATGAGCCACTGCGCCTGGCCACTGCAAAGACATTGACTAGAAGGTCACCTATCTCCTCAGGAGGCCTCCCTCACAATTCCCTAAAACTGAGTTCTGTTGAATTTCACCCTGACAATGTAAATAACAGCTTATATTCACAAGCAGGAGACGAAGACAGGGCTAGAAGTTATCCCTCTGTTCATCTAAGACAAATGCATGTTTGACTGCTTCCCCTACTTTGTGATTATCTCATGTAAAAATGCAGATTCACTGAGCACTAGAGGAATTCATAATGGACTCTTCCACCTACTTTCCCCTTTTCACATGCAACATGTGGATTCAGTGAGTTCTAACTAAAGCCTCACAAGCATTTGACCACATCCTCCCTCTTTTATTTTCTTTCCCCTTTCCCCTCTTGCCCATTTTTCCCCCTTTAAATACTGAAGCCCTCAAATCCTCTTTGGAAAACATATAGGCCACACATCCTATTATGGTTTGTGTCTCTTTTTCCCAGGCATATCCTCAACATTGGCAAAATAAACCTCTAAATTGTTTGAGATGAGCCTCAGTCATTTTCTTTAGTTTTACGGACTCCCTGTGGAATTTTTCTTATAAAGACATGGAAAGCAGTGATAAATGGAGGGGGATAGTTTGTTAGGGCAGGACTGATTTCACGCTCCTTCTTCTGGGTCAAACTGCGTAAGATAAATGCTTAGGTATGAGAGCTAGCTTTCATTTTTATGCTTGTACAGCACAGGGCACTGTCTAGGGGTTTTATTTATATTATTCATTTAATCCTCACTAAAACCCTGTGAGAAAAACTTTATTGGCCAATAATTCTTACAAATAAAGAAATGGAAACTGAGAGAGTTGAAATGTTTTCTATTTTATCACATGGATAATAACTGACAGAGCTAGAATTCAAACCAAGCTCTGAGTCACTACAGCACTTTACCACAACTACTTCAGAAAAAAACAAGAAGGGTAATCAGCAAAGAACACTGAAAGGTCCTGAAGCCCAAACCTATCTCTCTTTTAAATTCCATCAGTCATTCACTTTAAATCAGATCACCACTCATAAAAACAGCTATCTTCAAGGAAGTAGTAGTGTTATTGAAGAAGTAGGGGATGAGTTATTTGATGGAAAAAAGATTGAAATTTTGAGCATGAGAGGAGAGGTCTGTGGTTGAAAAGGATAAATTTTGGACATCGACTGAATGAGGGCCTAGGGTCAGAAAAGACACGTGGGTAGGAAAAATATTCAGAAAGAACAGGAGAACAACAGACTAATTTTTTTTTTTTTTTTTGAGACAGAGTCTTGCTCTGTCATCCAGGCTGTGCAGTGGTGCGATCTCAGCTCACTGCAACCTCTGCCTCCCAGGTTCAAGCGGTTCTCCCACCTCAGCCTCCTGAGTAGCTGGGACCACAGGCATGTGTCTCCACACTCCAGCTAATCAGACTAATATTTTTACCAGGACTCTGGTGCCAGCCAGTGTTCAAAGGTATCAGAATGAATTTCAGAGGCTACAAATCTGTTTCCTTATAATTATCTCACCTCAGTATCCTCTGTTCAGTCTAGCTCCATCTTGCCTTGGTAGTTCACCCAGATTGTTTGCCATTCATTTCCTATCCTCTCTGCTGGAAAAATAAGGCAAAGGAGAAGAGTAGGAAGAGTTGAGCTCATGCATTCTCAACATCCAGTAAATTAGTCGGCTAGGGCTGCTATAACAAAGAACCACAAACCGAGTGGCCTAGTCAATAGAAATGTATTGTCTCACAGTTAAGGAGGGTAGAAGTGTGAGATCAAGGTGTCAGCAGGGTTGGTCCCTTCTCAGGGCTATGAGAATTTGTTTCATGCCTCTCTCCTAGCTTCTCATGTTTTGCTGGCAGTCTTTGGCATTCCTTGGCTTATAGATGCAATACTTCAGTCTCTGCTATTATTGACACATGGCATTCTCCCTGTGTGTCTTCACATAATCTGTCTTCCATTCATGTCTGTCTCTGTCTCTGTGTCCAAATTTCCCCTTTTTATAAGGACACAGTCATAATGGATTAGGGCTTACCCTAATGACCTGATTTTAACTTGATTGTCTGTAAAGTCCATATTTCTAAGTTAGGTCACATTCACAGGTACTAGGTATTAGGACTCCAACATCTTTTGGAGGGACACAAATCCACAGTGCCAGTCTATGATTAATATAGATGGCCATTTTCTTGGGACTTCTAACTTTTAGTATCTCAAATATTGTCTTCTCTACTATGGAGTCAGGGAAGAACATGGAATATGCTTCACCAAAAAGCATAAATAGAAGCTTTGGCCTTTAAAAAGATACAAACCTTAAAGGATAAAAGGAATGTGAGAGGAGATGACATCACGCCAGAGATATCATAAAAATTTTAGAAGATAGAAAGTTGATCTCAGTAAAAGATTTAGTAGATAAAAATAAATTTGAAATCCCTATTGTCTGCAGAAGAGCAAAGTCATTTTGGCAGAAGACGTAAGTCTTCTGGGAGTGTATCTAGAAATTTTGAATTAGAGAGGCTCTGGTCTTGGAGACATCAGGTACAGCTGAGATTAGGGATGGGGTGTAAAACTGATATAAGAGTCAGTAAACCTCCCTGCCTCTGTTTTCCTTCTTGGCTTCCAGAACTTTTTAGGCTAGACATATACTCCCAGATGCGATGTTGCCAGAAATCCTCTCCAAGGAAATCAATCAGCCTGAGACAAGAATGAGAAGGTCCTTTTTGGAGGCCCTCTGACTCAATAGTCCTGGCACATCACTCTTAGAGGAACCCACTTATCATTAAACAGTGCCAATATACACACAAGCAAACAGATAATCAAGAACCACCAGACAGGCTGGCCGTGATGGCTTATGCCTGTAATCTCAGTACTTTGGGGGGCCTAGGCAGGAAGACAGCTTGAGCCCAGTAGTTTGAGACCAGCCTGGGAAACATGGTGAAACCTGAACTCTACAAAATTAGCTAGGTGTGGTGGCATGCACCTGTGGTCCCAGCTACTTGGGAGGCTGAGGTGGGAGACTTGTTTGAGCTCAGGAGGCAGAGGAAGTTGCAGTGAGATATAATTATGGAATTGCACTGTAGCCTGGGTGACAGAGCAAGACCCTGTGAGACACACACATACACACACAAACACAGAGAGAGAGAGAGAGATTTTAAAAAAAGAATCACCAGACATTTGAAGGATACTTTTAATATAAAAAAGACACAAAATAAACTGAAACCTAAACTTAGAGAAAACAGAGACAGTGCAGAGAGTGAAGAAAAACATTTTTAAGTACATAAAATGTATGTCTTCAGAGATAAAGAGAGGATATTGATTGCACATTTGAGGCAAAAACAATAGGCTATAAAAAAGTCATATTCAATGACCAAGAACAAGCTCTTGGAAAGTAAAACAGAGTAGTGAAAAAAAAAAACTCAATAGAAGAGTTGGAAGATAACATTTAGGAAATTACCCAGGAAGTAAACAAAACAAGGCAGAGAAGGAAATAGATAAGAAATAATAAGAAAATTAGAGGCCTAGCTAGTAGAAGTTTTAGAAAGTGATAACAGAGAAGGTGGAGGGGATAAATTATGAAAGAAATAATGCAAGAGAATTTTCCAGAACAAAAGAGAATGAAACTCCACTTTGAAAGAGCCCACAGATTGTCTAGCACAATGAATGAAAAATGTCCTATACCAAGGCAATCACTGAAAAATTACAGAACTCTGAGTATAAAGGGACCTTGCCTTTTTTCCTTCTTTGCCCTTGTTTGAGAAAACCACAACTTGGATTAAATCCAACTCAAAGCTCACTCTTTGTCTCTACTCTCTGCCACAGCTGAATAAAACTATGGAAAAACCACACTGACTAGCATAATTTTAAATTAATGACACTAATCCCAAGAATTAGAATGAGAGATTCTGGTCTAATGCTGTTTTACTCATGACATATTTCCAAGGTTCATTCTTGCTCCTAGTGACCACCTTATACCATCTCCTCTCTCATCAAACTCCAACTCTGCCAGCTTCCTCCCTTTAAGCTAACAGTGTTGCTGTCTTTTGCTAAGAAAGGTTTTGAAACAACTAAAAGAGATCTTATACAAACTTCCACCACCACAATATCCTTCTACTTGCATCACGGGGGCCTATGTTCTGCCTTCTCCCCTGTTACTTTTGATGAACTCTTCTAGCAAAGGCCAATTTCTCCACTTGTGCATTAGATTTCATCCCCTCTTGCCTACTCAAGGAGGTTGCTCCAGCAATTCTCTTCTTTTCTTCTCTGTGTGTGTGTGTGTATAAAGCCAGCCTTTTCTTAAACCCACGTTTCCAGTTTCTGCTCCATTTTTGTTTTCCTTTTCAGCAACACTCTAGCCATTGCCAATTTCTCTCCACCCATCCGCCCATTCTCTCTTAAACCCACTGTAATCATGTTTTCATCACCATCATGCCATCAAAACTGCTCTACCTAAAGTCTCTGATGACCTCCATGATGTTAAATTGATGGCTATCTCTCAGGCCTCCTCTTCCTTGATTTATCAACAGCTTTTGACACAGATAATCACTCTCTCCTCCTTGAGACACTTCTTCACTTGACTTCCAGGACACATTACACTTAGTTTGTGTCTTAATTTTCTAGCTGCTCCTTCTCTGTCTTTTTTTTTTCCCAATTCCTTTTCATCTTTTCAACCTCTAAATGTTGGAGTGCCTTGGACTTTTGTACCTACTCACACTCTCTGGGTGATCTTATCCAATCACAAGACTTTAAATACCATTGATACTTTGAGAAGTTTTACATTTATATCTTAGCTTGGACTTCTCCCAGACTGTCTATTTGATATCTCCAGTTGACATCTCAGATTTAGTATGAACAGAACTGAGCTACAGATACCTCTCCCAACCTGTTCTTCTCACAGGCTTCTCCATCCTTAGTTACCCTTAGTTAAGGGCAACTCCTTTCTTCCTTTTTGCAGGCCAAAACTTTTTCATGCTTGACTCCTTTCTCTCGCTTTCTACCTGCATTAAGTCAACAAATACTGTTAGCTCTACCTTTGGAATATGTCCAGAATTTGACCGTTTCTTACATCTCCGCTACCATCATTCTGGTGCAAGCCACCATTGCTACTCACCTGAATTACTGCAATAGCGTTCTAACTGCTCACCCTTACCTCTTCCCTCAGGCGATTCTTTTGCTTGATGCCAAAGTCAGATTAGTCCCATTTCTGCTAAAAATTCTCTAATAGCCTCTCATCTCTTGTAGAGTATAAACCCATTTCCTCACATGATCCGGCCCATCTTACTGCTCTGAACTCATTGCCTTCTACCTTTCATCTTGTTCACTTTGCTCCAGCCACAGTGGCTTCCCAAACAAGTGCTTCTTGTTCCTCAAACAAACCAGTCACACTTCTGTCTCACAGCCTGTGCACTTAGTGTTCTCTCTGCCCAGAAAGGAAATTCCCTGGATATTAGCATGGCTTGGTACCTTACTACCTTCAGGTCTTTACTTAAAAGTTTTCTTTTAAATAAGGCCCTTATCCAAATTTCTACCCCTGACACTACATATTCTCCTTTTCTTCTTGAGTATTTATCACTACCTAATATACTATATGTTCTACTTATTTATCTTATTTATTACGTCTCCCCCACTAGAATGTAAGCTCCACAAAGGTAGGAATGTAGGTGTGCCTTTCTTTTTTCAATGCTGTAATCCCCAGCATCTAAAACAGACCCTGGCACAGTAATGGCTGTTCAATAAATATTTGTAAATAAATGAATATTTTATAAAAGCTCCTATAGAGAGAAAAAAAAAACAGATTCAGGGATCAGAATGGCCCCATGCTTGTCAACATTGGAAGGTAAAAGACAGAAGATCAAGGCCTTAAAAATATAAGGAAAAATGATTTGCACCATCCCTGGATTATATATCCAGTCAAACTTAATAGGGCATGAAGGTAAATTGAAGACACTTTCAGATTTGCAAGATTTCAAAAATATTGTTCTCATGAACTTAGGAAGCTATCAGATGATATATATCCACTAAAATGAGGAAGAAAAACCAAGAAATAGGAAGACATAGGTTCCAGGAAACACAGATTTCAACATAGAGGAAAGGCAAAGGGAAAACCCAAGATGATAATTAGGGAAAACTTTAGGCTGTTGCTATGCAGAAGGTCTAGAGAGCAACCAGTCCAGACAGAAGCAGGAGGATCTGGACTCCAAAAAAGATGTCACCAAGGGGGGAAAAAAAGCAGAACCAGAATTGAGAGCTCCCCTGATATATTTGTTCTTAATGAGAGGACTTCTATAGTCCTATTGGAGATTTTGTGAAAAAGGTGGTAATAGATGGGTCTGGCATGGTAGCTCACACCTATAATCCCAACGCTCTGAGAGGACAAGGCAGGAGGATCACTTGAGGCCAGGAGTTTGAGGCCAGCCTGGGCAACAGAGTGAGATCCTGTCTTTATCAAAAAAAAAAAAAAAAATTAGCAGGGCTTGGTGTTGTGCACCTGTACTCTTAGCTATGCAGGAGGCTGAGTGGGAGGATCCCTTGATCCCATGGGTTTGAGGCTGCAGTGAGCTATGATCATATCACTGCATTCCAGGTTGGGCAACAGAGCAAGACCCTGTCTCTAAAATAAATTAATACATAAATAACACTTTGTGGCTTAGTTATGAACAATATTTGCATATGTAAAATGAATACTGAGTTGACCAAAAATTGTAAGGTTGGGTTAGATAAGAATGTGAGGAAATGATGTACAGGAGCCAATCGAAATTTTTCATCGGAGGAGCCAAGATGGCCGAATAGGAACAGCTCCGGTATACAGCTCCCAGCGTGAGCGACGCAGAAGACGGGTGATTTCTGCATTTCCATCTGAGGTACCGGGTTCATCTCACTAGGGAGTGCCAGACAGTGGGCGCAGGTCAGTGGGTGCACACACCGTGCGTGAGCCAAAGCAGGGCAAGGCATTGCCTCACTTGGGAAGCGCAAGGGGTCAGGGAGTTCCCTTTCCGAGTCAAAGAAAGGGGTGACGGACGCACCTGGAAAATCGGGTCACTCCCACCCGAATATTGTGCTTTTCAGACCGGCTTAAAAAACGGCGCACCACGAGATTATATCCCGCACCTGGCTCGGAGGGTCCTACGCCCATGGAGTCTCACTGATTGCTAGCACAGCAGTCTGAGATCAAACTGCAAGGTGGCAGTGAGGCTGGGGGAGGGGCGCCCGCCATTGCCCAGGCTTGCTTAGGTAAACGAAGCAGCCCGGAAGCTCGAACTGGGTGGAGCCCAACACAGCTCAAGGAAGCCTGCCTGCCTCTGTAGGCTCCACCTCTGGGGGCAGGGCACAGACAAACAAAAAGACAGCAGTAACCTCTGCAGACTTAAATGTCCCTGTCTGACAGCTTTGAAGAGAGCAGTGGTTCTCCCAGCACACAGCTGGAGATCTGAGAACGGGCAGACTGCCTCCTCAAGTGGGTCCCTGACCCCTGACCCCCGAGCAGCCTAACTGGGAGGCACCCCCCCGCAGGCGCACACTGACACCTCACAAGGCAGGGTATTCCAACAGACCTGCAGCTGAGGGTCCTGTCTGTTAGAAGGAAAACTAACAAACAGAAAGGACATCCACACCAAAAACCCATCTGTACATCACCATCATCAAAGACCAAAAGTAGATAAAACCATAAAGATGGGGAAAAAACAGAACAGAAAAACTGGGAACTCTAAAACGCAGAGCGCCTCTCCTCCTCCAAAGGAACGCAGTTCCTCACCAGCAATGGAACAAAGCTGGATGGAGAATGACTTTGACGAGCTGAGAGAAGAAGGCTTCAGACGATCAAATTACTCTGAGCTACGGGAGGACATTCAAACCAAAGGCAAAGAAGTTGAAAACTTTGAAAAAAATTTAGAAGAATGTATAACTAGAATAACCAATACAGAGAAGTGCTTAAAGGAGCTGATGGAGCTGAAAACCAAGGCTCGAGAACTACGTGAAGAATGCAGAAGCCTCAGGAACCGATGCGATCAACTGGAAGAAAGGGTATCAGTGATGGAAGATGAAATGAATGAAATGAAGCGAGAAGGGAAGTTTAGAGAAAAAAGAATAAAAAGAAATGAGCAAAGCCTCCAAGAAATATGGGACTATGTGAAAAGACCAAATTTACGTCTGATTGGTGTACCTGAAAGTGATGGGGAGAATGGAACCAAGTTGGAAAACACTCTGCAGGATATTATCCAGGAGAACTTCCCCAATCTAACAAGGCAGGCCAACGATCAGATTCAGGAAATACAGAGAATGCCACAAAGATACTCCTCGAGAAGAGCAACTCCAAGACACATAATTGTCAGATTCACCAAAGTTGAAATGAAGGAAAAAATGTTAAGGGCAGCCAGAGAGAAAGGTCGGGTTACCCTCAAAGGGAAGCCCATCAGACTAACAGCGGATCTCTCGGCAGAAACCCTACAAGCCAGAAGAGAGTGGGGGCCAATATTCAACATTCTTAAAGAAAAGAATTTTCAACCCAGAATTTCATATCCAGCCAAACTAAGCTTCATAAGTGAAGGAGAAATAAAATACTTTACAGACAAGCAAATGCTGACCGATTTTGTCACCACCAGACCTGCCCTAAAAGAGCTCCTGAAGGAAGCACTAAACATGGAAAGGAACAACCAGTACCAGCCACTGCAAAATCATGCCAAAATGTAAAGACCATCGAGACTAGGAAGAAACTGCATCAACTAACGAGCAAAATCACCAGCTAACATCATAATGACAGGATCAAATTCACACATAACAATATTAACTTTAAATGTAAATGGACTAAATGCTCCAATTAAAAGACACAGACTGGCAAATTGGATAAAGACTCAAGACCCATCAGTGTGCTGTATTCAGGAAACCCATCTCACGTGCAGAGACACACATAGGCTCAAAATAAAAGGATGGAGGAAGATCTACCAAGCAAATGGAAAACAAAAAAAGGCAGGGGTTGCAATATTAGTCTCTGATAAAACAGACTTTAAACCAACAAAGATCAAAAGAGACAAAGAAGGCCATTACATAATGGTAAAGGGATGAATTCAACAAGAAGAGCTAACTATCCTAAATATATATGCACCCAATACAGGAGCACCCAGATTCATAAAGCAAGTCCTGAGTGACCTACAAAGAGACTTAGACTCCCACACATTAATAATGGGAGACTTTAACACCCCACTGTCAACATTAGACAGATCAACGAGACAGAAAGTCAACAAGGATACCCAGGAATTGAACTCAGCTCTGCACCAAGCAGACCCAATAGACATCTACAGAACTCTCCACCCCAAATCAACAGAATATACATTTTTTTCAGCACCACACCACACCTATTCCAAAATTGACCACATACTTGGAAGTAAAGCTCTCCTCAGCAAATGTAAAAGAACAGAGATTATAACAAACTATCTCTCAGACCACAGTGCAATCAAACTAGAACTCAGGATTAAGAATCTCACTCAAAACCGCTCAACTACATGGAAACTGAACAACCTGCTCCTGAATGACTACTGGGTACATAACGAAATGAAGGCAGAAATAAAGATGTTCTCTGAAACCAACGAGAACAAAGACACAACATACCAGAATCTCTGGGACGCATTCAAAGCAGTGTGTAGAGGGAAATTTATAGCACTAAATGCCCACAAGAGAAAGCAGGAAAGATCTAAAATTGACACCCTAACATCACAATTAAAAGAACTAGAAAAGCAAGAGCAAACACATTCAAAAGCTAGCAGAAGGCAAGAAATAACTAAAATCAGAGCAGAACTGAAGGAAATAGAGACACAAAAAACCCTTCAAAAAATTAATGAATCCAGGAGCTGGTTTTTTGAAAGGATCAACAAAACTGATAGACCGCTAGCAAGACTAATAAAGAAGAAAAGAGAGAAGAATCAAATAGACGCAATAAAAAATGATAAAGGAGATATCACCACCGATCCCACAGAAATACAAACTACCATCAGAGAATACTACAAACACCTCTATGCAAATAAACTAGAAAATCTAGAAGAAATGGATAAATTCCTTGACACATACACGCTCCCAAGACTAAACCAGGAAGAAGTTGAATCTCTGAATAGACCAATAACAGGATCTGAAATTGTGGCAATAATCAATAGTTTACCAACCAAAAAGAGTCCAGGACAAGATGGATTCACAGCCGAATTCTACCAGAGGTACAAGGAGGAACTGGTACCATTCCTTCTGAAACTATTCCAATCAACAGAAAAAGAGGGAATCCTCCCTAACTCATTTCATGAGGCCAGCATCATTCTGATACCAAAGCCGGGCAGAGACACAACCAAAAAAGAGAATTTTAGACCAATATCCTTGATGAACATTGATGCAAAAATCCTCAATAAAATACTGGCAAAACGAATCCAGCAGCACATCAAAAAGCTTATCCACCATGATCAAGTGGGCTTCATCCCTGGGATGCAAGGCTGGTTCAATATACGCAAATCAATAAATGTAATCCAGCATATAAACAGAGCCAAAGACAAAAACCACATGATTATCTCAATAGATGCAGAAAAAGCCTTTGACAAAATTCAACAACCCTTCATACTAAAAACTCTCAATAAATTAGGTATTGATGGGACGTATTTCAAAATAATAAGAGCTATCTATGACAAACCCACAGCTAATATCATACTGAATGGGCAAAAACTGGAAGCATTCCCTTTGAAAACTGGCACAAGACAGGGATGCCTTCTCTCGCCACTCCTATTCAATATAGTGTTGGAAGTTCTGGCCAGGGAAATCAGGCAGGAGAAGGAAATAAAGGGTATTCAATTAGGAAAAGAGGAAGTCAAATTGTCCCTGTTTGCAGATGACATGATTGTATATCTAGAAAACCCCATTGTCTCAGCCCAAAATCTCCTTAAGCTGATAAGCAACTTCAGCAAAGTCACAGGATACAAAATCAATGTACAAAAATCACAAGCGTTCTTATACACCAACAACAGACAAACAGAGAGCCAAATCATGAGTGAACTCCCATTCACAATTGCTTCAAAGAGAATAAAATACCTAGGAATCTAACTTACAAGGGATGTGAAGGACCTCTTCAAGGAGAACTACAAACCACTGCTCAAGGAAATAAAAGAGGATACAAACAAATGGAAGAACATTCCATGCTCATGGGTAGGAAGAATCAATATCGTTAAAATGGCCATACTGCCCAAGGTAATTTACAGATTCAATGCTATCCCCATAAAGCTACCAATGCCTTTCTTCACAGAATTGGAAAAAACTACTTTAAAGTTCATATGGAACCAAAAAAGAGCCCGCATTGCCAAGGCAATCCTAAGCCAAAAGAACAAAGCTGGAGGCATCACACTACCTGACTTCAAACTATACTACAAGGCTACAGTAACCAAAACAGCATGGTACTGGTACCAAAACAGAGCTATAGATCAATGGAACAGAACAGAGCCCTCAGAAATAACGCCGCATATCTACAACTATCTGATCTTTGACAAACCTGAGAAAAACAAGCAATGGGGAAAGGATTCCCTATTTAATAAATGGTGCTGGGAAAACTGGCTAGCCAGATGTAGAAAGCTGAAACTGGGTCCCTTCCTTACACCTTATACAAAAATCAATTCAAGATGGATTAAAGACTTAAACGTTAGACCTAAAACCATAAAAACCCTAGAAGAAAACCTAGGCATTACCATTCAGGACATAGCCATGGGCAAGGACTTCATGTCCAAAACACCAAAAGCAATGGCAACAAAAGACAAAATTGACAAATGGGATCTAATTAAACTAAAGAGCTTCTGCACAGCAAAAGAAACTACCATCAGAGTGAACAGGCAACCTACAAAATGGGAGAAAATTTTTGCAATCTACTCATCTGACAAAGGGCTAATATCCAGAATCTACAAAGAACTCAAACAAATTTACAAGAAAAAAACAAACAACCCCATCAAAAAGTGGGCGAAGGACATGAATAGACACTTCTCAAAAGAAGACATTTATGCAGCCAAAAAGCACATGAAAAAATGCTCATCATCACTGGCCATCAGAGAAATGCAAATCAAAACCACAATGAGATACCATCTCACACCAGTTAGAATGGCAATCATTAAAAAGTCAGGAAACAACAGGTGCTGGAGAGGATGTGGAGAAATAGGAACACTTTTACACTGTTGGTGGGACTGTAAACTAGTTCAACCATTGTGGAAGTCAGTGTGGCGATTCCTCTGGGATCTAGAACTAGAAATACCATTTGACCCAGCAATCCCATTACTGGGTATATACCCAAAGGACTATAAATCATGCTGCTATAAAGACACATGCACACGTATGTTTATTGTGGCATTATTCACAATAGCAAAGACTTGGAACCAACCCAAATGTCCAACAATGATAGACTGGATTAAGAAAATGTGGCACATATACACCATGGAATACTATGCAGCCATAAAAAATGATGAGTTCATGTCCTTTGTAGGGACATGGATGAAATTTGAAATCATCATTCTCAGTAAACTATCGCAAGAACAAAAAACCAAACACCGCATGTTCTCACTCATAGGTGGGAATTGAACAATGAGATCACATGGACACAGGAAGGGGAATATCACACTCTGGGGACTGTGGTGGGGTTGGGGGAGGGGGGAGGGATAGCATTGGGAGATATACCTAATGCTAGATGACGAGTTAGTGGGTGCAGCGCACCAGCATGGCACATGTATACATATGTAACTAACCTGCACAATGTGCACATGTACCCTAAAACTTAAAGTATAATAAAAAAGAAAATGAGTTAAAAAAAAAAAGACTGAGATCAAATGAAGAACAAAGATGGGGTAGGTAGAATGACTATGTAGCTACTGTCTTAGTAACTGAGCATAGTGACCTAGTAGCAATTTGGCTTGAAAGAAATTTCAAATTACTTGGCTGTGTATTGAGATAGTTTCCCACATAGTATTATAGAAAAGTCTGTCTATAGACAGGAATTACAGCAAAAATCTAGTATTTTTGTTGTAATACTTGTTGATCATCTTTTTTTGCTCTATATTTGCAGCTGAACAAACTATAGCTGTTATAAAGGAGAAAAGGAGCCAATTTGATATTCTAATGCAATGAAGTCTTAGATATATTGAAATAAATGTCTTAAAATAAAAAAAAATTTTTCATCATAAGAAATTGATAAATAAATATCTAACATGGAATAATTTAAAGAGCACTATATGCATATTAGCTAGAAATATAAGTGTAAATAGCTAAAGAAAGAGATAAAAGAGTTGAAAGAAGTTAAATCTGGAGGCTGGGCATGAGAGATTGAGAGGAATAGGACCCTCACAGGTTCCTGTCCATTATCAATTTAATAGTACTATATGACTTCTTAAGTTATATAAATGAATTTTGATAAACATAAAACTTAAAATGTAAAAGTTAATCTAAAATCAAGAAATAGGCTGGGTGCGGTGGCTCACACCTGTAATCCCAGCACTTTGGGAGGCTGAGGTGGGGGAATCACTTGAGGCCAGGAGTTCGAGACCAGCCTGGCCAACATGGTGAAACCCCATCTCTACTAAAAATACAAAAATTAGCTGGCTATGGTGGTGCATGCCTGTCATCCCAGCTACTCAGGAGTCTGAGGCAGGAGAATCGCTTGAACCTGGGAGGTGGAGTTTGCAGTGAGCTGAGATCATCCCACTGCACTCCAGACTGGGTGACAGAGCAAGACTCTGTCTCAAATAATAATAATATTAGAGAAATGTCACTTAGAGTTATGGAAATAATAAAGGAACTAAACACGGATGGTAAGAGACAATGGTTACCTCTGAAAAGTGGGATTCGGGGTGGACTTTTTATGACCATAGGCATGACTGCTTTTACAATAAAAATAAATGAATAAGATCAATTGGCCTATCAGATATCTGTGAGAACAGGATAGAACTAAAAAAAAAATCATGAATTAATCAGTTCTTATTGGGGTCACTTTGAGAGAACACATCAGCTAAAAGAGAGAAACTACTATTTTTGAGAACATGGACATGTTTGCCCTTTATTTTTATTTTTTGAGACGGAATCTCGCTCTGTCGCCCAGGCTGGAATGCAGTGGCGCGATCTAGGTTCACTGCAAGCTCCGCCTGCCGGGTTCACGCCATTCTCCTGCCTCAGCCTCCCGAGTAGCTGGGACTAAAGGCGCTTGCCACCATGCCTGGCTAATTTTTTGTATTTTGTTTAGGAGAGACAGAGTTTCACCGTGTTAGCCAGGATGGTCTCGATCTCCTGACCTCGTGATCCGCCCGCCTCGGCCTCCCAAAGTGCTGGGATTACAGGCGTGAGCCACCGTGCCCGGCCCATGTTTGCACTTTAACGTGATGTCACAATGGCTTGCCATTCTAAAAATTCAGTCTAGTACCTTAATATCAAGGAAAGGTAGCTGTTGGCGTAATAGGAATTACTCAAAGGCTATAATCCAAATTCAAGTTGTCCACTTGAATCAAAATGACCTTCCTGGAAGCACTGATCCTCTTGAGATTTTTGTTCTAATCCTATTGTAAGGGCAGATTTTCTCTAATACCCAGTGGAGTCATTTGAGTTCTAACACAGAAATAGCAAAGAAACAGTAATGACAGTTAAGTGTACAGTCAGGAGTTCTGTGTGTGCCATGGTAGCATCCAACCCTCTCATGGATTATGCGGTACTCAGAGGAAAAGAATATTGGTTTTTATTTTTTAAGATACTTAGACAAAGACTTCACAACATTCCTCAATAACTAATTTCTCTGACAAATTTTTAAAAATATTTTTGTTACATAATATTTTAATATGCACTGAGACTGTAACCCATACATAAGGGATAAAGTATGGTGACATAATGAGCACCAGTGAAACCACCACCCAATTTAATAACGGGAGCATTACCAGTACCTTTGTATCTCCCTGAGTGCTTCCTTTCCACATCTCATCCTCATTGATAACATAGCACTCTCTATAAGCTAACTTCAATGCTCCCCATCATAATTCAAATCAATTTCTTTTTTGTTTGTTTGTTTGTTTGTTTTATTTTTTTTGAGACGGAGTTTCGCTCTTGTTGCCCAGGCTGGAGTGCAATGGCGCAATCTCGGCTCACCACAACCTCTGCCTCCCGGTTCCATCGATTCTTCTGTCTCAGTCTCCTGAGTAGCTGGGACTACAGGCATGCGCCACCATGCCCGGCTAATTTTGTATTTTTAGTAGAGACGGGGTTTCTCCATGTTGGTCAGGCTGATCTTGAACTCCTGACCTCAGGTGATCCACCCGCCTCGGCCTCCCAAAGTGCTGGGATTACAGGCATGAGCCACCGCGCCCAGCCTTAAATAATTTCTTCTGGCTTTTTTCTTTTCTCTGGAGATGAATATCTACGAAATATCTTTGCTTTCACTCACGAATAAGTGATCATAGTATTTGGAGTAGATCTAGTTGCAAGTCCAGCTCTGCCTCTACTAACTGTATAACTGTAGACAAGTTATTTAATTCTTCTAACCTGCAATTTTCTCATTTGTAAAGAAAAGATAATAATTTCTAATTTTCAGGGTTATTATAAGACTTAAGTGAGTTAATGTATATAAAGTACTCATTACCTGCAGTTATTTTTATAGAAAGTTAATCATTGTAATCTTATGTGAGAATCTTTTTGCAAAGTGTAAAGGAAATTTAATTAGATGTCTGGCTAATTTCTTTCTTTGATAATGTTTGCTTCAAAAATAATTAGGCCGGGTGCTGTGGCATATGCCAGTAATCCCAGCACTTTGGGAGGCTGAAGCAGGAGAATCACTTGAACCTGGGAGACGGAGGTTGCAGCGAGCTGAGATCGGCCCTCTGCACTCCAGCCTGGACGACAGAGCAAGACTCTGGCTCAGAAAAAAAAAAAAAAGAAAAGAAAAAATTAGCCTGGCGTGGTGGGGGGCGCCTGTAATTCCAGCTACTGGGGAGGCTGAGGCTGGAGAATTGCTTGAACCTGGGAGGCGGAGGTTGCAGCGAGCCAAGATCCTGTCATTGCACTCCAGCCTGAGCAACAAGAGCAAAACTCCGTCTCAAAAATACATAAATAAATAAATAAATAAAAAATAAACATGGCTGAGCACGGTGACTCATACCTGTAATCCCAGCACTTTGTGAGGCTGACGCGGGTGGATCACTTGAGGTCAGGATTGATCACTTGAGGTTAGGAACAGCTTGGCCAACATGGTGAAACACCGTCTCTACTAAAAATACAAAAATTAATTGGGCGTGGTGGCGGGTGCCTGTAATCCCAGCTACTGGGGAGGCTGAGGCAGGAGAATCGCTTGAACTCGGGAGGCGGAGGTTGCAGTGAGCTGAGATCGTGCTACTGCACTCCAGCCTGGGTGACGGAGCGAGACTCCGTCTCAAAAAAACAAAAACAAAAACAGAAACAAAAAAACAAAAACAAAAGAAAACTTAATCTGGAAAACAAATACTTCACCCTGTTTTTTAATGGATATATTAACAACTGAATCTAGTCACCAGCATGGATGATTTTTAATTGATTGTACAGATATTAGTTGTCAGGGTAGCTAATATATCCTGTTCATTAATGAATTCAATGCCTTTTAAAAGACTAATATAAGAAGGAAGAAAATTATAGAAATTACACATTAGAAATTTCTGTGGGATATTAATTTGGTCTAGATTTTGTGTTTTGCTGAGACAGCATTGTAGATAAACAGAAAAAAGGGGTAACAACTTGGGAAATATTTCATTTTAGTCTTACTTTTTAAAACCATTTTTCTGCTTTAAGAAATCACAGAACCAGCCATTACAGTAAAGCACTCCAGAATGTTACCAGTTAGTCTGTCACCATAGTAGCAGCATCTGGGGAACATTCAAGATGTATTATTTCGGAAATCCCGAGGTTGATTTCTACATTTGTATAAGAAGACTTGTTTATCTGAAGAAATATATAATCAGTTCTCTTTGTACTCTCGAATTGTATGTAATGTTAACTTCTTCAGAGAGAAGATACTAGTGTGTAAAATTCCAGAATAACCTAAAGATGCCCAACCTCAAGTAGCTGCAGAAATAAAATCAGTGTTGAAAAGACAATAGGATGGAGAATTGATCATTTAAGCTTAAAAATTACTTAATGCTTTGGTATCACATATGATGCTTATGCTAGAAATGATGATGATGATAATGATGATGATGATAATGACCATGCTATTGTGAGTCAATAAGGATAGAGTACTTAATATTAGTGTTAAACACAAGTGTTCAATCATTTCAGTGCATTTCTTGTTCATTCTTAAAGAACAGTGCTATTTAATTTTCATGTGAGATGCATCCTACGTTATAGGAGTCATGTTTTTTGACTCATCTGTTGTGGTGAAACATGCCACAGAGTTACATAATTAGATTAATTTTAAAGACCTACTATAAAGTAGTGTTTTTGCTACCTTTTTCTCTGTCATCTGAGATTAGGGCTGAGATTATAGCATGAAAAATATTTGTGTGAAATATGAAAAATTCAGTCGAATGACAGTTTATCTTTTATATGATGTCAAAAGACTGGTTTGACTGGTTTTATGTTTTTGTTTTTATAGTAAGGATTTTATCGAGTGCTCAATATGCCCTGGTCACCATGCTGAGTACTTCATGCACCACTTCCACATTTAATCTTCAGGCATAGGAGGCTTAGGCTATGCCCAAACCTGTGTTAACTGACTATGTTTAACTGACTTGACCAGTAGTTATTTGACCAAATCGTTTCCTTTGTTATCTTGTAGACACAATTTATAATAAATTTAATAACCAGCTGTGTGGGTTTAAACTATTTGTTCTGGCAGAAGGAGGGAATGAGAGACGTTGGTTAGTGGGCACTGTTAAATCAAGATTAGCCTAAAGCTACCTCCTTACATATTTTAAGTTCAGGTTAAGGGTTTTTATGTACATCGTGAACTATATCTAGTGGAGCTGTAAACAGACCGAAGCCTACACTTGTGCCAATTACTGAGTTTTGGCCAATCAAATGTAGCCAACTGTTGGAACCATGTTCAAATAAGGAAAGTGCCAACCTGTAACCAATCCAGCCGTTTCTTTACCTCATTTCAGTTTTCTGTATGTTACTTTCCTTTTTCTGTCCATAAATCTTCTCCCACCATGTGACTACGCTGGAGTCTCTGAGCCTACTCTGGCATGGCAGGGTGCTCAATCTGCGAATCGTTCATAGCTCAATTAAATTCCTTTAAATTTAATTTGGCTGAAGTTTTTCTTTTATAAGTACAAACACTGAGTTAGATAGAAGGAGTAAGTTTTAATATTTGATAGCAGAGTAGGGTAACTATAGTTAACAAGAACACAGTGCACATTTCAAATAGCTAGAAGAGGAGACTTACAATGTTCCTAACACATAAAAACGATATCCTGACTTGATCATTACACATTCTGTTCATGTAGCAAAATATCATACATATCCCATAAATATGTACAAATATTATGGATAAATAAAAATGATTCATTCACCCACTTTTAATAACAGAGTTTCAGTAATGAGGTTTTCCACTGAATATCTAGTCCAATCACTGTAAGGTAATAAGAAAAATCCACACAGTGGTATTGACTTTTAGTTCAGCCTTAATTTTGACTGACAAAATGAATTATAAATGACAAAAAGATGGTTGAGAATTCTTTTCTTAATAAAGGAGATGATTTCTGTTTTTAATTTTGTAATTATAATTCATATTATTCAGAAATTTTATAGAATAGGTCACTATTATCTTAGTCAATTCTTCATAAAAAACACATTTTTATCTGTTAACATCCCAAATATCCAGAAGTGACAATATGAGCTTAGCTAAGGCATACTTTAATTTTCCTTAGTGAAATAGTCACCTGGTGCTCTTAGAAACTTTATTAAGAGAGGAATCCTTTTTTTTTTTGACATTAATATTCCTTAAGACTCTTACCTCCAAAACTATGTGCTTAGATTTTGCTTTACCATTTCTATAAGTTTGTAAAACTTTTTTCATATTATGAAGTAACACAGTATTTGGCCTCCTGGTGAAAAGTTGTATACTCTACTGAAGTTTTTCAATCTTTAAGTGTTTTTTTTCTAAAAAAATTTTAAGTTGTACTTCCAGAATATCTATTTATCAACTTGAGGCCTAATTTAGAGTTTTGTAATATTATGATGTCTATTATTTTAGCACAGATTTTTAAAAAGTCATAGTCTAATTATATACTTGTTTTATGTGTCAAAGTTTTGTGTATCCCATACAATATTTTCTCTATTATTATCATTATTATTGGTAATAACTATTACTTTTAATAATAATAGAAATAGATATAACAATTTGTATGGTTTTGAAAATTATAATTCAAAACCTTTTCTCATATAACATGACTATTATTTTCTTGCTTGTCAACAAACTGAAATGGTTGCTATATACAGTGCAGTCAAGTTGCTATCTCTTACTTTATATTTTCTATCTTTCAAATGCTGCATTTTGCTAACATTTATAACCTAAAAAGAATATTTTGTTCTTTTATTCCTTTTGAACACAAATATAAAATGAGTCAAAAATATGACTTCCTTCTCATGCATTACTGTTGGAAATGAAAATTGGTACAACTTTTTTGGAGGGCAATTTGGTTCTATTTGTCAAAATTAAAAATGCTCATACTCTTTGATCTAATAATGTCAACTCTTAGGTATTTATTGTATAGATAATCTTGCATATGTGCAACCCAAAGCATATGCAAATAAAATATTTGTTGCAGAGTATTTGCAACAGTAAAAGATGAAAAAACATCTAAACACTCATCATAGAGACTGTTTAGATGAATTATGATATATTCATACAATGGATCACTATGCAGCTACTAGCTTGAATAATGACTTTTATATATACTGATTTGGAACAATTGCCAAGAGTGAAAAATCAAGGAACAGAGCAAAATATATGATATACTATCTGGTGTGTGAAAGGACAGAGTCGGGGGTGAGGGAGAGGGAGAGAAAAAGAGAAAAAGAGGGAAAATTTATGCAGGTATGTTGGCAAATGAATAGGTTGTCACTGGAAGAATCTTCAAGAAACTGGGTATAGTGTTTGCTTCCAAAGAGGGAAAATGAGTAACTTTTTCCCATTTTGGGAAAAGAGAAAAAGTAGAGGAAAGGTAGAGAGACTTAGTTTTTATTATACATGCTTTTGTATTTTGGTATCATGTGTATGTAAATCCATATACACACACATATAATTTTAAAAACTAAAACAAATATGGCCTCATGACCTAGAAGTAACACACTGAAATGAAATTCATTTCCTCCCACCTTCTCCATCACTTGAAAAGGACTTAAGTTCTTTTATTAGTTGACAAAGAATATACATTTCTACCTTTACAACTAGTCTGCACAATCATTCCCAAGTAATTGGAGAAGACTTGGACCTCTCAACCTCAGCATTTAAAAAGTGTTTGGCTTTGTAAATATGCCAATGTAGTTGGGTCTGTCTGATCTAAAGAGAAGTGGAGATTTGATAGTTACTAATGTAGAAAAAAATCCCATTTGGAGGTTGCAATTGTTTGTGGTCCAAACTGAGTACCTGCCACACCGCTTCAATGTACTAGGTACACAGTCTCAGAATGATTATCTAATAGCATATTGTAATTAAATTTCTGAAGATGATTAAGTGAACACCACACAAAATATGTAAAACATTATAAAATGTGCACTATATATGTAAGACATATTTAGAGATTAATGGCAATAGGTTTGAGAACTTATGTCAAAGCTTTAAAATAAGTTTCTAAACTTTACAAGTGGGCCAGCGCAGTGGCTCACATCTGTAATCCTAGCACTTTGGTGGGCTGAGGCAGGAGGATTGCTTGAGCCCAGGAGTTTGAGACCAGCCTGGGCAAGAAAATGAGACCCTGTCTCTACAAAAAATTTTAAAAAGTAGTCATGATGGAATACATCTGTAGTCCCAGCTACTCAGGAGACTGAGGTAGGAGGATCCCTTGAGCTCAGGAGTTTGAAGTTGCAATGAGATATGATTATGTCACTGCACTCCAGCCTGGGTGACAGAGCAAGATTCTGTCTCAAAAAACAAAAGCGAAAAAATGAAGAAAAAAAATGTTAAAATTTCAATGTGGAAAAAAGAATTACAAAGACACTATAATGCTTTGTAAAATGCTATCTTGCTTATAGGCAAAGACTATCTCAAATCCTATATTTTGTGGCCATCCCATTGACATTCAATGAGAAACAAGAAAAGTAAAACTTTTTTCCTGAAAATAAATCTTAAGGATACTAGAAAAAAAATCACATGCTCATATGGATTCTCACAACACAGGCACAAAAGCATGCAGATCAGTTCAGTTCCAATTCACTAATGTTTTTCCTTCACCATCCCCAGGAATTCACATCTGTTTCTCTTCTGAGGAGGTTTACATGACTGGACAGTTATACAAATGAACTGGCACTTAATCTTCTAGAATGATTGTAATAATACATACCCCCAGGAGAAGAATGTCTTTGTTTCCTGGATCTTGGAGTCCTACAACATATGGTCTGACAGATTTTAAGCTCCAAGTAGCTATTTTTAGACATGATGGCTCTTTACCCTTATCTTTTAATAAAAGAAAAAGTATTTGTTGAGCAGATACTCACTTTCACAATATCATTTTAGCTAGAAAGCAAGTGGCTTTGTCAGTCTAGAAAGTTTGGTGAGATGAATAATTTAGTCTGTAGGAATAATATGTCTAGGGAAGAAATTTAAGTAGGGGTTTAAATAATGCAGGCAATTAATTAAATGATTTTAGGATACTTGATTCATAATGGCTAATTTGAATATGTACTAAAAATACATACAGATCACAAATCATGATTGCATTATTTTCAAGGGCAATACAGAACATACACTTCACTGCATAATAGAAAAAAATTAATTGTTTATGTGCTTTCAACATTTGATTTTTTTTTTTTTTTGGTCTTCTGCTAATGTTCACAGAGGATCACACTGCCTGGTCAAAATAGAGAACAGAATCAAGGTTAGGTTTATATTTAATGTCAGGAAAAATGAACATACTTTGGAGTACTTACTTTAATTATACAAATACTTAAAATTTAAAAGCACCTTTCTGAGAATAGTTCCAGGCATGATAATAGGAATTGCTTCGACAAATTCTCATAGTAATTAATGGGTTCACTGGTGCTGTGTCTTAGTGCTTGGCACTAAGAACATCATATATGGCAGATTCTGCTAGGGCAAACAAGAGAATAACTCCCCATACCTCACTGATGGCTGGGAAGTCATCAGTCTTTTTTTTGTTGTTGTTGTTGAGACAGAATCTCATTCTGTTGCCCAGACTGGAGTGCAGTGGTGTGATCTTGGCTTATCACAACCTCCGTCTCCCAGGCTCAAGCGATTCTCCTGCCTCAGCCTTCCGAGTAGCTGGGATTACAGGTGTGTGCCACTACTGTCCAGCTAATTTTTGCATTTTAGTACAGATGAGGTTTCACCATATTGGCTAGGCTGGTCTTGAACTCCTGACCTCAAATGATCCACCCGCCTCAGCCTCCTAAAGTGCTTGGATTACAGGCATGAACCACTGCACCCGGCCAGTCATCAGTCTTATCCACAGAAACATATGCTATTAAAGTCTGCCGTCATATGCATTCCTCTCCTTTGGCAAACCTTAAAAACAATTCCCTCTGACACTGGCAAAGTGGATTTCTTAGTTAATGTGGTGCCCAGAATGCTGTTAGGCATATTCATGCAGTCCTCAATTTGCAGATGAGCTGGGTTCCAAAACTTTGGTACTTAGAGTAGAATTTCCAATTACAGTGTTACAGATGGTGCTAATGTTCTGAGAATAACCCACACCAATGAAGTGTTGTTAAAAAAAAAAAGCAGAAAAAACAGTGAAAAAAAAAAGATTGCCAAACAAGTATCAAATAGTAGTACTTTTATGGACACTAGATGTTCTTTATTTTCATATCAAAATTCCACGTTTAAAAAATTTAGTTTTCTTTTTCTTTGGTTTAAATAAACCACTGATATTCCAGTGTATATGGGGTTCCAAAAAAAAAAAAGGAAAAAAATACCATTTATACCAGTCTTATGCTTAGACATGAATACAGTCAGCATTGGGGGAGAGGTTTGTAAACATGAATCAAAACAGAGGAGAGGATTCTGGAATTAACTAGGTACAAGTTAAAAGAGGGAGAAGAAAGGGAAGGGGATTAAAGATGAGTCATCTGTGGGAAAGAGATTATTAAGGTATCACTAAAGAGGTATGTAGTGAAATAAAGAGAAATATCTGGCAGCTTGACATAAAGCATGGCTGAAGAGATGTTTGGTCAGATGATTTCCTATGCATGCTTGTCACTAAGTGACACTATTTACTCAGTACAAGTTTGTTAAAATGTTGAGAGTAGGGGATGGGGGCAGAAGGAAGTGGGAGGGCATTAAACACCTGCCATTTTGTCTGCCCAGCAACTCTTTCTCCTTTTACCACTCATGTTCCTTTGGGGGAGAGGCTTAGTCACAATGAACAACGACAGCCTGTAATTACTGCAACTGGGAGTCCAGGCCACTGTGGGATTAAGCTCTGAGGGTTGCGCCGCTGAGCTGCTGGCCTAAGAATCCTTGAATACCCCCTGGCTGAGATCAGAATTGACCCCAGAATCCAGAGTAAGGGCTTAACCAGCAGGTAAAAATTAAGCAACTCTGGTTTCAAAGGTGCAGTAGTTCTCAATTCTGGCTATATATTAGAATAATCTGCTGGAAATTAAAAAGAAAAACAATGAAAATCAGACCAATATCTGGGCCTCATGTCAAACCCATTAAATCAGAATCCCTGGGGGTGAACAGCTGGGCTTCTGTATGTTTACAAAGCTCCCTAGGTGATGTTAATAGAAGCTAGGATTGAGAACCACAGGATATGAAGTATACAGAGGTGAAAGAGTCAAGCATCCACCTCATGGGTAAAAGTGAAGAAGGAAGCTGTACAGGCAGTTCTGGAGAAGGGGAAACTTCACGTTTGGCTGGTGTGGCTAGTGTAAAGTGGGATCTGGAGGGCACTGGTTAGTACATATTGGAGTTAGTAGAGCAATGAGGAAGGCTGGCAGGGGGCAGTGCAGTAAGGTAAGGCTTCCTATTCTTCATTATTTTGCTTTGAGGCAGCCCTGTATTATTCACTCCTCAGTGGTTATATGACAAGCAGTACTTGTCTCCTCTTCAAGTGCCTAGCAAGGGCAGTAGTCATTTAAAATGTATCAGAATTTACTCTTTTTGCACTGATTTGTGCACTTAGGAGGGGAGGAAGTATGAGCTATCTTCTTGTAATAAAAAATCTACCACTTAGGTACAATGTGAGCAAATCTCCCACTAAATAGAATCTTAGAATTTTAGAGCTGGAAGGGGCCTTCGATATCACTTGGTTCACCTTTTTCTTTCAGACTGTAAATATCTCCACTAGACTTGTCAAAAGCAGGAGGTATTTCTTATATTTCATGGTTTCTCTGGCACCCACATGGAGGATATTATATAAGCAATGATATAATGGTGGATATTATATGACCAATAAAATAATTTTCAGATGAGGAATCTGAGTTCCAGAGTCAATAAATTAGTAGGCTCATCCATCCATTCATTCATATAATACTAGTAAAAACAGAAAGCTTTAGATATTCATGAATGACATAAAATGACATAATGACATAAGTTAGTTAGAAATATAAGAGGTTAGAGTGTTTCTGATGCTCTTATGCAAGTAAATTTAATCCAACTAACATATTGATACCTTACTAGGGAAGGCACTGCATTATGTTCTATAAAGGTTAGTAGGGTATAGTTATTAGGGCCCAAGCTCTGGATTTAGATAGCCTGGGTTCAATTTCTGGTTCCTATTTCCTAGCTGTGTGATATGGGGCTATTTATTTAACCTCTTTGTGACTCCCTTTTCTGCACTGTAAAACGGGGATAATAAAACCTGCCTTGCAGGGAAAGTAGTACTTCACACATAATAAATCCTTAAAAAATATTAACTATTACTAAATACAATATTATCTGCTATTTTAAATCCCCACTATCCACTAACAAGGGTAAGGCCTATTACCTAGATGAAACTTTATTTTGCTGAGCCTCATACTGGGTTTGGGGGTGCCAGTGTGAAGATGGGGCTAGGGCACAGCTGAATTGGGACAAAATAATGGGGAGTCTGGAGGCCTGAGGACCAATCAGTCAGTAAGAAGAAAATGTGGGCCAGTGAGTTTAACAGGAGATCTCAATGTTGTTTTTCTGTTTGGTATGGTATGTAACCCCTTGACAAACCTGCAATGAAGGCTATATTGCTCACTAATGCTCACTAATGTTCATAGGTGATGTGGTTTACTTTAGCAGAACTCAAAGTGGTCCTAGGTTCTAGCTCCAGAAGGGAGCATGTATAGCTGGCAGAGACAGAGGATGGAGGATGTTGACACCTGTATTCCACAAAAATGGAGAAAAGTCTGTGTCCTCAAGGAATTTCTAACCATGGAGAAGATCGATACATATGCAACAAATTAATTTTAACACATGGTAGAATGAATTCAGTGTTATAATGATTGAACAAAGTGTTACATACATACAGAATTGGGAAATATTTATTCTGATTTATACAAAAGTGGGAAAGAAGTGGATTTGGGAAGGCTTCAGGGAGAGATGATATTGCCCTGTGGGTTAAGTGACTAACAAGTAAAGATGGAGAGAAGAGGAGCAAACAAAGGACCAGGGGCAAGGAAGCGCAAGGGTGTGCTTGAGAAACGGTGAGACTACATGGTGTTAGAAAACAATGTGAACAATTAACTCCTATCTCTAGACTTTTTGCTATACAAGCCATCATTGACTGGAGATTCTGTTGCTTGCAGCTAAATACAATCCTCATAGACTGCTCAGTAACTATGTGTTGAATGAATAAATAGAGAAATGCAAAGATGACTGAATGAAAGATCAAAGACCCCCAACTCCAATTCAGGGTCTCCAGCTGCCCTGGTGGACAGTAGATGCTTTTGTCTGTCCAACCTCCCTTCCTTCATGCTAGTAATAGTGAGCTCCTATTTCCCTTAACTTCCTTTCTCCAACTCCAGATGGTTTTTCTGGAACTGCCAATTACATTATATCCTGCCACCTCCACCCCACCTCCAAAATAATGGGATGGTCATATGACTCAAAGAAGCTAATCGGAATATTTACTTTGGATTTGATGTTCAAAGACTAATAGTTAGAATTTCTCTCTTTCCTTTATGTTTCCAGTTAAAAGGTTGCAACCTTAGAGATACTGGTAGCCATATACCTTGTTGCACAGGAGAGCCTGAGAAAATTAGGACTACGTACAGAGAGAAGCTGAGATGAGATACAGAGAGAGTGGTGGATCTAATTTAATTCCTGGATTCAGTTGTGCCTGAGGACATCTCTGCCTTTTTCCCATAGGAGAAAATAATTGTGCTGTTTCCCTTTTTGGGTTGAGTTAGCTTGAGGTGCATTTCTGTCACCTGCAATTGAAAGAATCCTGTGTAATAGTCACTAACTAGCAACATTATTTGTTAAATAATAATTTTTACCATTTTGGACCTCAGTTTCCTTATCTATAAATAACGGGGGTTGGACAAGATATTCAATATTCCTTCAAGCTCAGTTTGCATTTTTCACACTTCTATAACAACTGGAAAGTTTGAACCAAAATATGCTTAACTAAATCCTTTTAATTTTGTTAAAAAGAAAAATAATCTATAAAGGAAATTTTTTTTTTAATTTAGTATTTATTGATCATTCTTGGGTGTTTCTTGGAGAGGGTTATGTGGCAGGGTCATAGGATAATAGTGGATAGAAGGTCAGCAGATAAACACGTGAACAGAGGTCTCTGGTTTTCCTAGGCAGAGGTCCCTGCGGCCTTCCGCAGTGTTTGTGTCCCTGGGTACTTGAGATTAGGAAGTGGTGATGACTCTTAACGAGCATGCTGCCTTCAAGCATCTGTTTAACAAAGCACATCTTGCACCACCCTTAATCCATTTAACCCTGAGTTGACACAGCACATGTTTCAGAGAGCACGGGGTTGGGGGTGAGGTTATAGATTAACAGCATCCCAAGGCAGAAGAATTTTTCTTAGTACAGAACAAAATGGAGTCTCCTATGTCTACTTCTTTCTACACAGACACAGTAACAATCTGATCTCTCTTTCTTTTCCCCACATTTCCCCCTTTTCTTTTCGACAAAAGCGCCATCGTCATCATGGCCCATTCTCAATGGTCACTGTCTCTTCAGAGCTGTTGGGTACACCTTCCAGATGGGACGGCCGGGCAGAGGTGCTTCTCACTTCCCAGATGGGGCAGCCGGGCAGAGGCGCTTCTCACTTCCCAGACGATGGGCGGCCGGGCAGAGACGCTCCTCACATCCCAGACGATGGGCGGCTGGGCAGAGGCGCTCCTCACCTCCCAGACGACGGGCGGGCGGGCAGAGACGCTCCTCACCTCCCAGACGGGGCAGCCGGGCAGAGGCGCTCCTCACCTCCCAGACGGGGCGGCCGGGCAGAGGCGCTCCTCACATCACAGATGATGGGTGGCCGGGCAGAGGCGCTCCCCACTTCCCAGACGATGGGCGGCCGGGCAGAGGCGCTCCCCACCTCCCAGACCGGGCGGCCGGGCAGAGGCGCTCCCCGCCTCCCAGACGGGACGGCCGGGCAGAGGTGCTCCCCACTTCCCAGACAGGGCGGCCGGGCAGAGGCGCTCCCCACTTCCCAGACCAGGCGGCCGGGCAGAGGCGCTCCCCACTTCCCAGACGATGGGTGGCCGGGCAGAGGCGCTCCCCACCTCCCAGACGGGGCGGCCGGGCAGAGGTGCTCCCCACTTCCCAGATGGGGCAGCCGGGCAGAGGCGCTCCTCACCTCCCAGATGGGGCAGCCGGGCACAGAGGCTCCTCACCTCCCAGATGGGGCGGCTGGGCAGAGGCGCTTCTCACCTCCCAGACGAAGGGCGGCCAGCCAGAGGCGCTCCTCACATCCCAGATGATGGGCGGCCAGGCAGAGATGCTCCTCACCTCCCCGACGGGGTGGCTGGGCAGAGGCACTCCCCACTTCCCAGACAGGGCGGCCGGGCAGAGGCGCTCCTCAGTTCCCAGACAGGGCGGCCGGGCAGAGGCGCTTCTCACATCCCAGACGGGGTGGCGGCCGGGAAGAGGCGCTCCTCATGTCACAGATGGGGTGGCTGGGCAGAGGCGCTCCTCCCTTCCCAGATGGGGTGGCCGAGCAGAGGCGCTCCTCACATCCCAGATGGGGTGGCCGGGCAGAGGCGCTCCCCACTTCCCAGATGGGGTGGCGGCCGGGCAGAGGTGCTCCTCAGTTGCCAGATGGGGCTGCCAGTCAGAGGCGCTCCTTGCCTCCCAGGCGGGGTGGCAGCCGGGCAGAGGCGCTCCTCACATCCCAGACAGGGTGGCCGGGCAGAGGCGCTCCTCACTTCCCAGATGGGGCAGCCGGGCAGAGGCACTCCTCACTTCCCATTCGGGGCAGCTGGGCAGAGGCGCTCCTCACTTCCTTCCAGACGGGGCGGCTGGGCAGAGGCGCTCCTCACTTCCCAGACAGGGCGGCCGGGCAGAGGCGCTCCTCACATCCCAGATGATGGGCGGCCAGGCAGAGACGCTCCTCACTTCCTAGACGGGGTGGCGGCCGGGCAGAGGCGCTCCTCACATCCCAGACGATGGGCGGCCAGGCAGAGATGCTCCTCACTTCCTAGACGGGGTGGTGGCCGGGCAGAGGCACTCCTCACTTCCTAGACGGGGCAGCTGGGCAGAGGGGCTCCTCACATCCCAGACGATAGGCGGTCAGGCAGAGACGCTGCTCACTTCCTAGACGGGGTGGCAGGCAGGCAGAGGCTACAATCTTAGCACTTTGGGAGGCCAAGGCAGGCGGCTGGGAGGTGGAGGTTGTAGCAAGCCGAGATCACGCCACTGCACTCCAGCCTGGACAACATTGAGCATTGAGTGAGCGAGACTCCGTCTGCAATCCCAGCACCTTGGGAGGCCGAGGGGGGCAGATCACCCGAGGCCAGGAGCTGGAGACCAGCCCGGTCAACACGGTGAAACCCCGTCTCCACCAAAAATACAAAAATCAGTCAGGAGTGGTGATGCGTGCCTGGAATCCCAGGCACTCAGCAGGCCGAGGCAGGAGAATCACGGGAGCCCGAGGCAGAGAGGTTGCAGCGAGCCGAGATCATGGCAGTACAGTCCAGGCTCGGCAAGAGAGGGAGACGTAGAAAGAGAGGGAGAGAGAGAGGGGGAGGGGGAGGGGGAGGGAGAGGGGGAGGGGGAGGGGGAGGGGGAGGGGGAGGGAGAGGGGGAGGGAGAGGGAGAGGGAGAGGAGGAAAATTCTTAAATCAGGCTGAAACCTATTTTCCTTTCTTCATATCAACACTTAAGTTAGATAATCACAACAGACTTTGAGTAATATCTTCCACAACTGGAATGCAGTCATTCAAAAATGATAATAAAAGATTACTTTATAATTTAGTATATGATAAAGTAGTATTTCAAAGCAAAGGGGAAATAAATACTATTCATTAAATGATATTAGGACAATTGACTAGCCATTCTGAAAAGAAACAAAAATAAATTTCTACTTCATTTCTCATTCCAAAATAAAATCCAGATGATTCAAAGATTTAAAGGAAAAACAAGAAAAATAATAATGAATGTACTGGAAGAAAATATATGTGCCTGAGCTTTATGAACCTGAAGTGTAAAGGACTTTTTAAGAACAAGGTGACTTCTCTATAAGCTTGAGGTGAAAAGGACTTTTTATACAACGAAGCATAATTTCAAATGCAGTATAAGCAAGGGCTTAAGAGTAAAGGTTCTAGAAGCAATAGCTTGGGTTCAGATCCTGGTTTCACAAACATTAGCTTTATGAGCCTGACATAATGCCATTGTTTGGATATTTGAGCCTCCAAACCTCATGTTGAAATTTTATCCTCGATGTTGGAGGTAGGGCATAATGGGAGGGATACAGGCTTGGTGCTATAATGAGTGAGTTGTCCCTCTTGGTTCCCATGAGAGCTGGTTGTTAAAAAGAGCATGGCATCCTCCATCCCTCACTTCTTCTCTTGCCACATGATCTTTGCATGCCCTTTTGCCTTTTACTGTGAGTAGAAGCAGCCTGAGGCTCTGCATAGAAGCAAATACTGGCACCAAGCTTCTTGTACAGCCTTGATATAGTTTGGATGTCCCCTCCAAATCCAATGTTGAGATGTAATCCCCAGTGTTGGAGGTGGGGCCTGGAGGGAAGTGTTTGGGTCATGCGGGCAGATTCCTCATATTCTTCATGCTGTCCTTGTAAGAGTGAGTAAGCTCTTGTGAGATCCTGTTGTTTAAAAGTGTGTGGCACCTCCTGTCCCCTGCTTGTTCCCTCTTGCCACACGAGACGCTTGCTCCCCCTTTGCCTTCCACCATGATTGTAAACTTCCTGAGGCCCTCACCAGAAGCTGAGAAGATGTCAGTGCCATGCTTCCTGTACAGCCTGCAGAACTGTGAGCCAATTGAACTTCTTTTCTTTATAAATTACTCAGCTTCAGGTAATCCTTTATAGCAACACAAAAATGGACAAAGACACACAGTCACTTAATCCATCTGAGCCTCAGTTTCATCTGCAAAACTATGATACCTGCCTCATAGGGTTGAATAAAGATATTCAATATACTCTATGGGTATATGTATATAGGCCATAGTCTGCTAAGACCTGCATTAAACTATAATGAGCTACTCACATATAACTGTAACTTAGCTTCAGTTACAGCTACACAATATGTCACCCACAATGCCTAAAATACTTAGTTTATATATTTTATTTATATTCTTTTGCTTTATATTCTTTCATATGTTCTGGAAGGATAGAAACCAAAATAATATAAATAAAATATAAATAGTGGTTATTTCTAGGTGATGGAATTATAAGTGAAATTGTCATTTTTTTGCTCCTTTCTTCATTTGTATTTTCTAACATAAATTAAAGTATTATGTCTCCCCGAGTGTCAGCATAGCATTGTGAATACAGTCATAGACGCTGGAGCCTGACTTCTTAGGTTGCAGTGCTGGCTCCCTTACTTACTACCTGCGTGAGCTTGGGGAAGTTACACAGTCTCTATCTCAGTTTCCCCATTTGTAAAATGGAGATAATATTACTTCCATTATACAACAAAATGAGTTAATAGAGGTGAAATGATTAGAATTGTGCATGGCAGATAGCATTACATAAATGTTTTCAAATATTATTTTTCTCTCCATGTACTTTCTCTTAAAATTCCTAGTTTTTGGATGTCTTTAATATAGTAATCAACAAATGAAGTTAGTTATATGTGAGTAGTTCACTATAGTTTTTAATGCAGGTCTTAGCACACTATGGCCCGTGGCCCAGCAGCCCCCAAGGTAAGAAAGGTTTTTATACTTTTAATGGGTTGTGAAATATGGAAAGAAAAAAAAGAATTTGCAACAGAGACAGTATGTGACCCACAAAGCCTGAAATACTATTTGGTCCTTTATAGGAAAAGGTTGCTGACCTTTGGCTTAATATGCTTTCCCTTTCAAATACATTTGCAATTTTAAATCAGCAGTTTATACCAAGGACTAAATCTCTAAAGGAGGAATTTCAAGAAACGCCTTAAATAGAAAGGAAAATAGTTTCGGACAGTGAAAATAGTATTTCATCTTGTGAATGTTTGCTCCCCTCCTCTCTGTTGAGATTAATTTTTCTACTAATGACTAAGAATCACTTCACGGTAATTAATTGAAGGTTTGGTACAGTAGGATCAAACAATCCAAAAGGTACTTAAACTCACCAGGCTAAATACGATCTCAAATGATTATTGTGTTTCTCTTGGCCAACTCTGTCAGGCTGATCCAACTACCATGGGAATTGCTGTCATATCAGGTCTGGAATCAGCAAATTTGCTAGGCTAAGTATCCAGTTCTTTGCCACAGACCCTTGTGGTAATGAGTGTGGGAGCATGAAAGCTGACTCAGGAAGTCTTTAGGCACACTTCAGAGAAATAAAGTTGCCTGAAGTAAAATCTTTAGAAATCTTAAATTGTTAAAAAGCAATTGTGAAAAGGGGGGAAATTAAGCAATCTTTTTTATTTTTTGCCAACAAAGTGTTAACCTGAGACTCTCTGGGTAACTTTATCTACCACTTTAATTAGCCTTGAACAACTGGGAGACATTTTATGCTTTATGCAAACAAAACAGCTGCAGGCAAGAGAATGGAATAAGGGAGTCCTGGGTAGAGACCTGATGTTCCTCTGAGGGCCCTCAAGTAAGTCACATAGGAAGCTAGCAGGTCTGTCTGTGAAGTTGATGTGGGGGTGGGGCAGGCATTTGTCTACTGAATCCAGGAGTCTGCGGGTGTTGTATCAACTGAAGGTAAGAGTGGGAGGAATGAAGGGCCACTTTCTTTTTGACCTTAATTGGGCTTGCTGAGATTCAAACATGAATGAATGGTCAATTGAGGGGCTGTGGTTTGCCAGAAATCTATTTGCATAAAGCAAGAAGGACACTTCCAGGGCAGAGGAACAGGCACATTTGGCACAGTCAAAAAATTCTTAATTATAAAAGGCAGAGGCACTTCTGAATACAGCACAGATTCTGTCTTCAGACTTGACTTTCAGCCCAGCTTCTGAGTATCTAAGTCCATCCAACGTGTTGGGATTACAGGTGTGAATCACTACACTCAGCCACTTTATTTTTCTTAATTACATCAACTTGGTAGGGACATGGGTCTGCTATGGTCCTGGGGAAGGAGATGGAAGAGGCATGTAGAGGAGAAGACATTCAGGCTGAGAGTAAGACTTGCCACTAGAAATAAGGTCCAGGAAGGCAGGGGCTTTGTCTTGGTTTCCACTATGTCCCCTAACTTGAAAACAGGGCCTGGAATGTGAAGGTGCTGAGAAAATGTTCATTGAATAAACAAATGAAATACAGGCAAAGTATATACAGGTCCTATTGTAAAACATCATAAAGGACGATGAGGCAGTAGTCATTTCTCTTACTGGAGGTAATGACATTTCAAAAATCACTGAAGAAATACAATAAGAAAGAAACCTAATTAATTATACAACATCCTAACCCAACCATTATTACACTTCTATTGTTATACTTTCAGTATTTTATAATATGCAATTAAAATAGATTTATAATCAGAAAATTTCTGACGGGAAATATGGAACTTATTTTCAAAAGAACCAATCTGCCTTTACCGACAAAATATCAGTAAAAACCAACATAGGTGATGTTACCTAAGTAAGTCTGAAATAATTATTGATAGCTAAGTCAACACAACAAAGTATGTGGTATAAATCTTAGAGTTACTGGTAAAGAAAATATAAGACATGCATTCTCTTGCTAGTTCCTACTGTATGGGTTTCAGTGTTCTCATTTGTAAAACGAGAGGGCTGGGGCTCAATAATCTCAAAGGTTATTTTATTTAATTTAATCTCTAAATTTTATTTTACATGCCAATTGTAAAGCAGTTTGTGTGTGTATATACAGAATATATAATAATATTAATTCAGACATAGGAGCTCCTTCCATGCAGAAGGAATATAGATTTTAGAAATTCACATTTTAAAAGCCATCTCCAATTTTTTGGGACTAATTTTTACCTGGAGGAATTGCAGTAAGTAGTTTCACTTAATAGATAGACTAATTATTAGTATTTTAAATTCCAAAAGATAAATCTTTATCCTTCTAAACCAACAAAACAGAGAGTTAATTAAAAACAAAGTGACAACAACAACCCAACTAGGAGTAGTCAAAGGGGAAGAGTGATGGTAAAACGTAATTGGTTCATTGGCATAGAAATGGGATAAACAGGCCGGGTGCGGTAGCTCACGCCTGTAATCCCAACACTTTGGGAGGCCGAGGTGGGTGGATCATGAGGTCAGGAGGTCGAGACCATCCTGGCCAACATGGTGAAACCCCGTATCTACTAAAATACAAAAACAAAACAAAACAAACAAACAAACAAAATTGCCGGGCATGGTGGCACGTGCCTGTACTCCCAGCTACTCGGGAGGCTGAGGAAGGGGAATCGCTTGAACCCGGGAGGCAGAGGTTGTAGTGAGCTGAGATCGCGCCATTGCACTCCAGCCTGGCAACAGAGTGAGACTCCGTCTAAAGAAAAAAAAAAAAAAGAAAAAGGAAAAAGAAATGGGATAAAGAAAATTCTTTTTCTTTCTTGAGACAAGGTTCACTGCGTCACCCAGGCTAGAGTGTAGTGGCACAATCACGGCTCACTGCAGCCTCAACCTCCCAGGCTCAGGTGATTCTCCCACCTTAGCCTCCCAAGTAGCTGGGACTACAGGCACCTGTGACCACGCCTGGCTAATGTTTGTACTTTTTGTAGAGATGGCGTTTCACCATGTTGGCCAGGCTGGTCTCGAACTCCTGGCCTCAAGCCATCCTCCCGCCTTGGCCTCCCAAAGTGCTGGGATTACAGGCATGAGCCATCGCGCCCGGCCAGAAAATTACATCATTAGGCTCGTACATGGAGGAGTTAGTAATGCCTGAAATTTTTCCTCTTTGTAGAATTCAGGGTCAACCCTGTTGATCCTGTGTTTTTTTAAGGACCAAATCACCATCGTCTCCTGAGGATAACTCGACAGACACAATTAATTCATTAATGTAGATATTATCTTTCTTTTGATGGTCACAGGAGAAGTGCCTTGAATTGAAGCTTTATCTCCTCCATTGTCACCATCACTAGGCAGGTGAGGCTGACAGGACCGAGTGGCTTAAGGCAACGCCTCGGGAGGGAGCAAAAACGCATCCACTGTGGAGATGAGGTTTCGGTTGCCTCCATTCTTTAAATAGCGCAAACCCTCACAATGTCAAAAGAATCATATTTGAATTCGAACTGCAAGTAAGGAAATCGAAGTATACTAGAATTGATTCCCAGCCTGAAGGCGGATGCTGAATTCAGACCAGCAGTGACACTCCAGGATTTCCACGGTAGTTCATTAAAGGAAGAGAATCTGGGACTAAACAGACAAGAGTCTACACCCGCTTATCCTGCACCAAAAAACGCCGAGATGTTCATCGGCATCGCGTTAGTCACATTAGCAGCAGCAATCGCATTATCAAAAACTGCAACACGCATGTAAATAATAGCTACTTTCCCACCACGTGTCGTCGGCCGGCAGTGGATGCCCTCTGTAGGATCCCTATAAGATGCCTTACAGTTCCCCACGGACATCTGCCCAGGCGACTGGGAGTCCCAGGCCCCACCCCACCCTCCAAACCCCTTCTTTGGCGTTCAATACCCCGCGCTCACCGCGGTCTCTTGCTGCCCCCTGCCAGGCCCCTAGCGTCGGGCTACGAAGGGCTGAAGTACCGCCATGAGGGGGCGCAGGACCAACGACATCACCTCTGCGCCGACCCGAGGCCGGAAGTTAGTCTTTTCCACTTCCGCTCCTCCTAGCCGCTCGGGACCCCAGAGGCGGAAGTAAAAGCCAACTACAGCGGATGGGTGCAGTTCAGGGTGAGATTGGGAAGGTGGTGAGGCTGTGCTTTCCTTTCTTTTTGTTAAGAAGTGGGTGTGGGTGACTGCTGTGCAGTGCAGCCCTTTGCAGATTTGTCTTTGGAGGAGGAAGAGGGATGGAAAGAGCCTTCGGTGTGGAATTACCTTGGTTTTGAGTTAAGAAAGACCCACCTGGGTTCGAACCCTAATGCTTCAGCTAGCGAAGGCAGGCTAGTATGGGAGCTCGGCGCTGTTTCAGATTTTGTAATTTTAAGGCTTATGCATACCTTTTAAATTGTTGTGGGGAGTAAAGCGAGACAATATATATGAAGCACTTAGCTTTGGTACAAAACGTATTCGTGATTCCGCTACCTTTTCCCATCATATGTAGGTATGTACTTGCCGTGTTCTTTTCTGTATGTCTGAGAAATGTTGTTTGCAAGAGGTAATGCATCTCACGAGAACATAATGCAACGAGAACGTTAGCTGGGATCTATCTCTTATTTTGTATTAGGAAGGCCTGAAATATTTTGCCTTTTTTGTGTGTGTGTGTGTCATTTCCAGAGATAGCTGTTCTCCAGCCTTTCTGGAGGGATGCAGAGCCTTTCCTTAGGACAAACAAGGTGAGAAATGCATGTAAAGATCTCCAAACTTAGCTTGCTGTATCAAAAGAAGACCAGCTGGAATGTGGTATTTTAGGGTCAGTGATTAGTTATTTCCATTAACAGCCTTTTTAACAGGCCAGTTGTGGGGCAGAGGCGAACGTAAATATTTTTTTAGACAGCTCATACTACAAGCATAGAGATTTTCAGTGTGTTTGTTAAGTTTGAACATTAGCCCTTTGGATAATGGTTTCGGTTAATTAAAAAGTCAATTTGAGAAATAGATCGAAGTCAATTTTTGAATAGGTACCATTTTTGAAATTTGTACGTGAGGAAAGTTGCTAACTTTCTTGTATTAGGCTATTTAGATGTTCATTTACTCTGCTAGATATTATGAGTATTTTGAATGGAGATCCGTTGCTAAGAGTAAAGCATCATGGAGAATTTTGAAGTGTGACTTTTTTGGTACTAGAAACCGAAAAATAGATAAAGATAATTTGTATTTTCCATTGTTTTTCACACCAAAGGCCAGTTTTACTTGTTTAAATTTTTTCGTCTGACTGCAAAGTAACACATATTCATTAAATAAAGTCCCAGTATTTCAGAAGTAGTACATAGCCTCTAATAATCTTTCAGAAATAACTGTCATTCCACTTCCCCCCTCTGTATATATTAACGTCCCCCTCCCCGCCTTTAATATACATGGCATTATCCATACTGTTAAGCAGTTTGTCATGTAGAATATCTGACATCTTTTGATTGCAGTAGATCGGCCTTTATTTTTGGCACCTTTGTAGTATATTGCATAGATGTACCACAATTTATTAATTATTCTATTGGTGGCCATTTGGGTTTCTTCTTCTTTGTTATAGCAAATAATGTTATGATGGTCATCCTTTTTCTTTCTTTCTTTTTCTTCTATTTTCTTTTTTTTCATGAGACAGATTCTTGCTCTGTCGCCCAGACTGGAGTGCAGTGGTGCAATCTCAGCTCACTACAACCTCCACCTCCCAGGTTTAAGCAGTTATTGTGCCTTAGCCACCTGAGTAGCTGGGATTAGAGACATATATCACCATGCCTGGCTAATTTTAGTATTTTTAGTAGAGATGGGGTTTCGTGATGTTGGCCAGGCTGATCTCAAACTCCTGGCCAACATCTCAAAGTGGTGAGATTATAGGTGTGAAGCCACTGTGCTTGGCCTAGTCATCCTTTTTCATAACAAACACATATTGTCTTTTTTTCTTTTTGAGATGGGCTCACTCTGTCATCCAGGCTGGGGTGCAGTGGCTAGATTATGGCTCACTGCAGCCTGGATCTCCTGGGCTCAAGCAGTCCTCCTACCTCAGTCTTCTGAGCAGCTGGGACTATAGGTGTGTGCTGTTACAGTTGGCTAATGTTTTGATTTTTTGTAGAATAAGGGTCTCACTTTGTTGTCCAGGCTGGTCTCAAACTCCTGGGTTTAAGCAATCCTCCCACCTTGGCTTTCCAAAATGCTGGGATTACAGGTGTGAGCCGCTGCCCCTGGCCCTGTTTTTCCCCTTTGGATAATCTCCAAGAAGTGGAAATGCTGAATTAAAGGCTATGAACATTTAAAATTGTGGCAGCTGGTGCCAAATTCTGGTCCATTAACAATATTTGAGAATTTCCTCTGTTTCCTCATATGTTCATTAACAGTCAATATTATTAATTACTGTTTCTAAGTTTAGCTGAGACCACACATGTCATTTTTAGAGTAAATTTACTGCATTTTAGTATTGTAATCAAGACCAAATTTCTAGGTTTAGCTGAGACCACACATGTCATTTTTAGATGTCATTTTTAGAGTAAATTTATTGCATTTTAGTATTGTAATCAAGATCAAATTTCAGTTGCCAGTTGTAAGTCCATTTCAGCTCTTGTTTTCTATAAATAGAAAGCTTAGTTTTAGATTCCTTAGTAATAAATTATCATAAAACAAATGGTTGATTTCAGTGGTTAGTATTTTAAAGTAAGTTAAGGATTTGAGGGAAGATTATATTTGAATGGGACCTTGTCGTATGGATAGGCATCAGGAGGATGGGCCTTTCTAAAAGAAAGAACAACTTAAGCAAAGGTAGGGAGACAGGAATGGGCAAGGATGTTTGGGATCAGAGGTTTGAGAGGCGATAGTGCTAGGTATTGAGGTGGTAGAATAGAAGAGATAGCTAGAAAGGTGGTTAGAAGTAGATGGTAAGGTAGTTAGAACTAACTGAAAAGGTAGCTAGAAAAAGATCACTTTGAAGATTTTGTTTTTTCGGGGAGAGCTACAGAAGGTCTTTAATCAGAGAATGAGGGACATAATCACATCATTTTACAAATGTCAGTATGGTGGCAGTTTTGAGTGATGGATGTCAGAGAAGCACATCAGGTGGCTGTTACAGGCTGGGTAAAAGAGAATGAAGACTTGTAACAGAATGAGAATTACAAAGAGTAGCGAGGTTGGATTTCAGAGAGATGCCAAAGAAGTTGAGTCTACGTGATTTGATGACTGGAGTTGAGGAAGAGGAAGAAAGCAAAGCTCACTTTTAGATTTTTATCACAAATGACTCTTAGATAGTGATTGTGATAATGATATCTTTAGTCAGAAGAGGGCAAATTTGGGGACTGGCAAAGATACTCAAGTTTGGGGCATGTTAAGTTTGTGTGGAAGATACTTCCATGGAGGATGAGTTATACACAAGACATGAAATTTACTTGTGACAGATTTAGAAGAAACGTTTATAGATTTGTTACTTTTTGTTAGGAATTTTGGCATACATTTTCACCTATTTTTAGTTTGTTATTAATAGAATTTCTGTTGAACATACTGTGGCTTATTCAGCCTGTTTACCATGATGCTAATAGTCCTAAGAAAGTGCACTGTCTAGTAGTCTTCACACTTTTTTGATTGTGTACATTGTCAATAGAAATATGCCTACAATATATGTACATTTGTTTATTGATTATATATGTCTTACAGAACAATCATATTGTTTATATTATAAAACATATGTAGAAAGAATTTTTCAAAGGCTAAGACAAATACAAATTGTAGTTTTAACTATTTTCTTCCTCCATCCCATTGTATCATCTTGGACCTCTCTAGAAAGTACTGATCTGATTTCCAGCTGACGCATTCTGCCCCTTTATTCCAGTAGAGGTCAGTCGAGCATCTGGAAGAGAGAACAGGCTGTTGAACTATGCAAGGTAGAGCCGTCATTCTTCAGTTAGAAGGATAATTATATTTTAAAGTTTCTAAATTCATGCATTTTTGGAAGAGTAATTACAGAGTAGTATGTGGTATTACGGAGAAGTGAAGAATAGTGAGCTCAGTAGAGTATGGATCAATCTGAAATGTGCTTTTGTTGTTTGATGTTTATGTTGTGAGTACCTTGCATTTGGCTTTGAACATTACTTGATTCTGTAGTTTTGGGATCTTTTCCCAATTCTGTGAGAATCCGTAGATTATGTGAGCCACAGGAATGTTCCCTGCCTGTAGGCATAATCAAGTTCTAGTTAAAATTGGAGTAATTGAAAGGACAGACACAAAGAGGCTTTCTTTGAAATTGATCTTGAAAGCAGTATCTTTAGCCCAAAGAGGTTAGTAGTGGGTTGGAATTATCTATCTCTATTTTCTGTTTTATGCTTAATTAGGAGAAGGAGAAAAAAGAAATGCCCTTTCTAAGTAAGAGCCCATTGTAAGTAATTAGAAATAAAGCACGAACTTGTTACAGCTATATATTCTAAAAAGGCAAAAGTACAGTTTAAAAAATATATATGTACTGTTATATGACTCAGGCACAAGTAGCTTAGAAACAAATCATCAGATAGGTTGAATAACAGAACACTTTTTCTGTTGCTTTCCTCGTAAAATATTTCTTATAAATAGAGATGCTCATTTTAGTAGGGACCTATGGTTATGATTATAAATAAGTTTGTATGTTTTGAGCCCCATTTCTAAATGATGAAGAAAATGAGTTATTGAGGTTTTAGTCACATGCTAGAAGCTGCAAGTTGAAAGTGTTGTGTAACAGATGCAAACAGCCCAGAATTAGTCTTGTGTAATATGGTGATGGAGAAGGGGAGAATGGTAAAGGTAACGTTTTAATGTTTACATGCCATCTTTCAGTACAGTTTCACATGTGGCGGGCCATGTGGATTTAATATCACAACTAGATCATTTTGAAGATGAAAATTGGTTTGGAATTATTGGGTTACAACGTAGGGAATGGTAGGGTAAACCAAATGAGACGGAGATTGTGATCAAGAGCTGTTGACTAGAGGTCTATATAAGCTAAGAAAAATTAAGGCTTTAATGGTAGCATGGATATAAAGGGTAGCAGGAATTTAGGAAAAGATGTTCAAGATGGAAATTAATCTGAGGTGTTGGTTTTCAGGGCTAGATTTAGAGTTTGAAAACCAGGAGGCCAGAGGCAAAGAAATCTAGTATCTATGGGCAGGGCAAGGTCAAAGACCTGGAAAATTGAAATATGAGGCAGAAATGAAAGTGTCATTATAAGAAATAAGCCACGCCTGGCATGGTGGCTCACACCTGTAATCCCAGCACTTTGGGAGGCCAAGGCAGGCAGATCACTTGAGCCCAGGAGTTTGAGACCAGTCTGGGTGACATAGTGAAACACTGTCTCTACAAAAAATAAAAATAAAAAATCAGCTGGGCATGTGGGGCATTCCTGTGGTCCCAACTACTCAGGTGGTTGAGGTGGAAGCATCACCTGAGCCCAGGGAGGTGAGGCTGCAACGAGCCATGATAGTGCTGCTGCACTCCAAGCCTGGGTGACAGAGTGAGACCCTGTGTCAAAAAAAAAAAAGTTTGGAAATCAGGAGGACAAAGCAGAGATGGAGAGGGTCAACTGATTTTAGGTAGCCAAGGCAGGCAAGGGTAAACAAAAAGAGCAAGAAAAAAGCAAGAACAATTCTGGGGCACTAATGGTGCCCCATTGGAAGCAGTCCTGTGCTTACAGGTAACAGAAGCAGTGAGCTAGGGAGAGACAGTGATATATGTACATTTGTTTATTGATTATATATGTCTTACAGTACAATCATATTGTTTATATTATAAAACGTAGAATTTTTCAAAGGCTAAGACAAACATAAATTGTAGTTTTACTATTTATTTAATAATTCAGCAGTGGCTGAATTATTAACACAGTTCTGGAGAGCTGGAGCTGAAGGTATATTCTCATAGAAATGACCGTGATGCTCATAGGATTGTAATATGGTCATTTAGTTGTTTAACACATGCATTTGTGTAATATTTTATGTGTTGTTTTACACAGCATTTCAAAAGGTTTGAACTACCTAACCATTATGGCACCAGGAAACCTCTGGCATATGAGAAATAACTTTCTCTTTGGTTCAAGATGTTGGATGACCCGATTTTCAGCAGAAATCATCTTCAAATCAGTTTCATTTAGGCTTTTTGGTGTGAAGTGTCATAATGCAGACAGTGAGCCTTTGAAAAATGAGGACCTACTGAAAAACTTACTTACTATGGGAGTAGATATTGACATGGCAAGGAAACGACAGCCTGGAGTTTTTCATAGGATGATTACCAATGAGCAGGACCTGAAGATGTTCCTTCTTTCCAAAGGAGCTAGCAAAGAAGTGATCGCTAGCATCATATCAAGATATCCACGAGCAATAACACGTACTCCCGAGAATCTTTCAAAACGGTGGGATCTGTGGAGAAAGATTGTGACATCAGACCTTGAAATTGTAAATATTTTGGAACGTTCTCCTGAATCCTTTTTTCGGTCCAATAACAACCTAAACTTAGAGAATAATATAAAGTTCCTCTACTCAGTTGGATTGACCCGTAAATGCCTTTGTCGATTGTTGACCAATGCCCCTCGTACCTTCTCCAATAGTCTTGATCTGAATAAACAGATGGTTGAATTTTTGCAGGCAGCCGGTTTGTCACTGGGTCACAATGATCCCACAGATTTTGTCAGAAAGATAATTTTTAAAAACCCTTTTATCTTAATTCAGAGCACCAAGCGGGTGAAAGCTAACATTGAATTCTTACAGTCAACTTTCAATTTGAACAGTGAGGAACTGCTGGTTCTGATATGTGGTCCAGGAGCTGAAATCCTAGACCTTTCCAATGACTATGCCAGAAGAAGCTACGCAAACATCAAAGAGAAGCTGTTTTCTCTTGGATGTACTGAAGAAGAGGTACAGAAGTTTGTCTTAAGCTATCCAGATGTGATCTTCTTGGCTGAGAAAAAGTTTAATGATAAAATAGACTGCCTCATGGAAGAAAACATTAGCATTTCACAAATAATTGAAAATCCTCGGGTTCTGGATTCAAGCATAAGTACTTTAAAAAGTCGAATCAAAGAATTGGTAAATGCTGGCTGTAACTTGAGTACTTTAAACATCACTCTTCTATCTTGGAGTAAAAAAAGATATGAAGCTAAATTGAAAAAGTTAAGCAGATTTGCCTAAGGCTGCCAATGTTTTTAATTCTCAGGAACTGTGAATATGTTATGCCACATTGCAAAAGAATTTTGCAGAAGTGATTAATTTAAAATGTTATTACGGGCCTTGAGATGGGGAGATTATCCTGAATTACTTGGGAGGGCCTAATATAATTGTAGGGATCTTTAAAAGTTGAAGAGGGAGGCAAAAGAGGAGGTCAGAGTGATCCTGTATAAGAAAGACAACTACTTTTGAAGGAAGTTAAAAGGTGGCTTTGAAGGAGGAAGACACCTTGAGCCAAGGAATGAAGGGGGCCTGTAAAAAAAAATTGAAAAGGCAAGGAAACAGATTCTCCATTAGAGTCCCCAGAAAGGAATGCAGCCTTGCTGGCACCTTTTTAGCCCAGTGAGATCAATGTCAAACTTCTGACCCACAGAACCATAAGATGGTAAATTTGTGTTGTTTTAAACCACTGAGTCAGTGATAATTTGCTGAAGAAGCAAATAGATTAACACAGCAACTAAGTAGATGATTAGTTGCATTATAGGTGAAGTCAAAAATACAGTCCTTTAGTAAAGTCTGTATTTCTTCCTTTTATAAGAGTAATTATATTTAAAAAATCTACCTACCCTTCTGGAATTGCTAATGTTAGTGTTTATAAAGTCTTAAATGTGTGCATAAAAAACTAAATGTGAATATAAAATCTAAATAAAGGAATATGTTTGCCTAATATAGTTTAAGGAAATGATAATCATTTCTGTGCATTTTGTTGGCATTTCAGCTAATATTAAAGAGTAATTTTCAGAGGCATTGACTTAAAAAATGGCAAATCAGATAATGTCGGTATTTTCAAGATACAATCTAGCTCTGACATAAACTGAAAGATGTGAGACAAATTATATGACCTTAATTTTAATTATTTTCCAGAGGCATTTGTTTTCTAGATGTGGTTTTTGAATTAAATAACATAATGGTGCTCAACCTCATTTAAACCTCATTTGCTATCAGTGATACTTCAAAAAACCTTATTCCTACTATTGATAAAAACAACATGTCTGCTTTTCTAAGGCCATTTATATATTCAACGATACTCCTATTATAATTTGGTTAACTATTTGATGGCAAGCATGGCATAGTTTAGAAAGCAAGAGCTTTAGAGTGATGTATCTGGGCACCATTCCTGAGTAACTTGTGTTAATGTTTTAAATTTACTAAACCTGTTTTTCTCATCTGTAACACCAGAAATTGACCTTCCAGAGTTGGTAGGAATCAAATCAAAAAGCACCTCTAAGGTTTCTTGCACATAGTAATGATGCAATCAGTGATAGCTATAATAAAAAGATAGTATTTTAAAAAGCAGCTTTATACATAATTCACATATTCAATTTACCTATTTAAAGTCTGACACAGTTCAATTTATATATAGAGTTGTGCAACTTTATTTTCCATTGCTTATAATACGTTTATAATTTATTGGAAAATTTATAAAGAAAATGAATTTCTTACAGTTATGGAAGCTGAGAAATCCTAGGTTGAGGGGCCACATCTGGTGAGAGCCTTCTTGCTGGTGGGGACTCTGAAGAGTCCTGAGGTGGCACAGTGTATCACATGGCGAGTGCTAATGTACTTAGGTCTCTTTTCCTCTTATAAAGCCACCAGTCCACTCCCATGATAGCCTATTAATTCATTAATCCATTAATCCATGAATAGATTAATCAATTTCTGATGACATAGCCCTTATGATCCAGTCACCTCTTAAAGGCCCCACCTCTCAATACTGCCACATTGGGGATTAAATTTCAACATGAGTTTTGGAGGGGATGGATAGTCAAACCATAGCCCCAACCATCACCACAATCTAGTTTTAGAATATGTTTGCAGTCCTAACAGAAACCTTGTACCTGTTAGTGAATCCCCATTATTTCCCTCCATTTGTTCCCCCAACCCTAAGCAAAAATGAATCTGTTTTCTGTGTCTATAAATTTGTTTATTCTGAGCATTTCATATAAATGGAATCATACAGTATGGTCTTTTGTGACTGGCTTCTTTCACTTAGCATATTTTCAAGGTTCATCCATGTAGCACATATTAGTATTTCATTTTTATTGGCAAGTAATAGTCCATTGTATGGGTACAGTAGTATTATTGGGAATACATTTTACTGTTATGGCTTAAAGTATTGATTTCTTAAGTCTTCTGAATTGTACACGAGTGTTTTCTGAGGTATTGCTTTGGAATCTAACAAGCTCATAAGGGACTTGAAGGAGGTGGGTAGAAGAGATAATAGTTTATTGACATCAGCAGATCATAGGATTATAGCTGGGCTGATGAGAAATGGTATAGCAACGATAGTTGCAAGTGGCCAGAGAGAATGTGGGTTGCACTGAAGTACAGTACAGCACTTGATCATTGGGCAGTAGGGGATGGGGGAAGGAAAACTTTGGAGAAACAAACAGATAATGCCTGTCAGGCAAAATTAACATGTCATACTTTAAGGTTTGAGTCTGATCAAGGGAGAGTCAATTCTTTTTTTTTAAAGATAGAATTATAGAAATATTGGCCAGGCATGTAATCCCAGCTCACGCCTGTAATCCCAGCAATTTGGGAGGCCGAGGTGGGAGGATTGCTTGAGCCCAGGAGTTCAAGACCAGCCTGGGTAATACTAGCAAGACATCATTGCTAGTTGGAAAAAAAAAAATAAAAAGGCCGGCCATAGTGGTGCGCACCTCTAGTCCTAGCTATTCAGAGGCTGAGGTGGAAGGATCCCTTGAGCTCGGAAGTTTGAGATTGCAGTGAGCTACAACTGTGCCACTGAACTCCAGCATGGGCAAGGGTGAGACCCTGTCTCAAAAAATAAATTATAGAAATCTTCAGTAATACTTTGTCATGAGTGAAAAAATCCATGTTTATGATGGGAAAAGATAGAAAATAAGCCCCCCAAAAGAAAATAACTATAATCTTATCTCTCAGAGATCATTAACATTTTGGTGACTCTTCCTATTGTTTTCGTTGGTAGAAATATCCATACATGCATGTAATATGAGTAGATGAGTGGCGTATATATTTGAAACCAAACTATTTTATAATTTTTTTAGTGTAATAGATCCTGAACATACTAAGTATTTAGTAACTAATTACAAAATCAAGTATTCACCCATAACATGATTTTTTAATGACTGCATGAAATTCTGTTCTTTGGATAAACCATAATTTGTCACCATTGGTCAGAGTGAGTAAATTTTAGTACATTAGCAATTTTTTGAAAATCCTACCTAGATTATTTCAGTATTCCATAGTGTTAATGCATACCACCATGTTTTAATCGTTGGTATATTTTATAACTTAAAATTTTGGTCTAGAAAATATAAATATTAAGAGTGCTGCATTTTGCCATTCGCCAAATGTCAGATGGATCTGTAAAACTTCATTTTTTAATGGAAACCATTCTAAATTATTGCCATAAATTTGAGCACTTTCAAATAACTGCAAGAATTTGGATACTATCACAGATTAAAAAGAAAAAAAATGAGTTTCTTCCAGATGAACTTAGCAGGAAGGAATTTAAAAAGTGAATATTTATAGATGGGTTTATTGGGTTATTAAACTAGTAATTTCTCCCCTTAAATAATTTCTAAGGCTGGGTAGGTACATGGTCTATGGCTAAAGATCCAACAATATAGCTTTCCTGTAAAAAAACAAAACAAAACCCTGACTACTGGCTCCTTCCTTGTTAGTCTGTAATGCCTCCTTACTTGCTACCATCTAGTGGAGATCCAGTAGAGAACTGTTGATGGCAGAACCCTAGCCACAAACTTTGGTAGTAGTCCATTGTTATACAGTTCAGGAAAAGTTTGGCACAAGTGAGGTAGAATAGCAGGACTGTATTATTTTTAGATTTTGGGAAGAAATAGAAGATACACTGATGGAATTTCATTTTCTGTCTCAGTTTCACTATTTTTCTGATCAGTATTTGGGATTTATTTGTCCTTAATAGAAATATTGTGTGAAGATTAATGAACTTTTGTACATGAATTGCTTTATGTTAATTATGAACAATTTTAGTATGATGATATGCTAATTCTTTCATTTCCATTTTGAATATCCCAGTGCCACTTTCACCAGCTCTCAAGGTACCTTCAAATTCTGCCCACCATAATTTTCTTTCTTTTAAAAGTTTACCTTGGAAATGAATTTATTCTGTGGTAATAATCATTGTAAAAGTCTTTGAACAATACAAAGAAACAAAGTCTCAGCTAACCTATTTATCATGAGGTTGAAGAGATATCCTTTTATTCTTAGTTCACAAAGAGGTTTATTTATTTAAATCAGGGATGAAAGATAGTTTTTGAAAAAAAATCCTTTAAAAGTAATCTCTTAATCCTTTAATGAATGACATCAGTGGATTTCTGCATATCACTTTTTGTTTTTACTTAAAACCTATGCCCTATTCAATTTACTAATATTTTACTTAGATTTTCATTAGTATTCACAAAGGAGATTGGTCTACAGATCCTTCCTACCTTTTATTATGAAAGTTTTGGTACATAGATTTTTTTTTTTTTTTAAAATAGGGGAAGGAGGTTGCCGCTTTGTCAGGTTTTTGGATTGGGGCTGTGCTAGCCTCAAGATAATTTGGAAGCTTACTATTTTTTCCCTATGTTTTGGAACTATTTGAAAACTGTGGAAATGATCATTTCTTTAAAGTTTGGCACAACTTTGAAATTATCTGGGCCTGGTGTTTTGTTCAGGATAGATCTTTTACAACAATGGAAAGTTGTTGTAAAGGCTTATATGAAAGCTATTGACCTGTATCTTTTTGGTAGACAGCAATATAAAGCTCTCTCTTATTGTAGTTAATACATTTTGGTTTGAATTCTACATTGAAATTAACATTGCCGTGCTTTATGTCTATTCAAATAATTGTACTTGTTCAAACAGCTTTACTTGGAGTAACCAAAAACTGGAAGTAACCCAATGGACATTGGAACAACATGGAATTGAAAAGTACATTGTGATATATTCAGGCAGTGGAATATTACTCACCAATATGAAATAATGAAATATTGATACATGCAACTACATGAGCAAATCTCAAAATATGCTGAATGAAAGAAGCGAAAGAGTAAAATCTTTATTATTCAATTTACTTAAAATTCTAGACAGTGCTCACTAATTTGTGGTGACAGAAAGCAGATCATTGGTTACTGAGATGGGGTGGATGGATGAAGAAGGCCATGAAGAAAGGACTGCAAAAGACTACAGGGAAACTTTTGGGAGTGATGTATATATTCATCATCTTGATTGTGGTGATTGTTTTGTGAGTCAAAATGTATCAAATTATATGTTTTAAATATGTGCAGTTTAGTACACTTCAGTTATACCTCAGCAAAGCTGAAAAATCCATTCAACTCTGATTTGAAATGCCATCTTCATCTGATGCTGTTTCCATGTCTCTGAGTGTGTTTCTAGGCTCTCTTCAAGTCTACTAAACAAATATATTTGACTTCATGTTTCTATATTGACATAAATAATTAAACAGTATCTTTTCAGTAAAAGTGTTGGGAGACCTGGGAAGCCACCTGAAAAAAAAATTGATAGATTCGTATTCATACACCAGGATAAATTCCAAGTGGAGCAGTCATGAGCTCCAAACCACTCAAGCCCCTGCCTTGGCCTTACACTTAACGACCTATACTTAAGTCAGGCCATGACATGAATTAAACACTGGTACTAATATCAGAATCTTTTTTATAGGGGGCTTCCTGGAACTTGACTGGGACCTATGGGCTAGAATTTACCGAAAGCAGCTGACCCGTGCTTTGCTTTTACTATTCCAGGAATGCAGATAAAGTCTAACTTCCAGCTAGACATGGTGGCTCGTGTCTGTATTCCTAGCTACTCGGGAGCCTGAGATGAGAGGATTCCTTGAGCCCAGGAGTTTGAGTCCATCCTGGGCAACATAGGAAGCCACCATCTCTTAAAGAAGAAAAAAAAAAACAAAAACCTAGATTTTGACCTTTTTGTCACAAGAAAACAAAGGCTCTTATGAAGTCCCATGCCCTGTTGAGCACTGGTTTATTTAATTAGTTAATGGATTGGGTTTACGCTCTCACACAGCTACATATAGCCTCCTTTTCTAAGGAAAGTAGGCTGCAACCACCCAAGTTAGAGGCAATCTTTTTTTTTTTTTTTTTTTTTTTGCTTTACTGCAGTTAGGGAGAACTGATTGTCATGTTGTACCCTAAATATCAACTAAAGTGTCTATGACAAAATTAGTGCAGTTAGATCAGCATTATCCCACTCTGTATGTTTGAATTTCTCTCTCTGACCTGCACAGCTACTTCAGAAGCCCTTCTCCTGAATGAAGCTTTATATTTGCAATTCATATAAGTACAATACAGCTGGCTATAGCTTACTGTTTTAGCTGAATGTGATAAATTATTCACAGAATTAAAGTTTAACTTTGTGATAAAAACAATTAAATATATAAATTATATATAACTGATTAAAAAGATTAAAATTAGGTCTTAATCTGTGTTTACTTGTGTGTAGAACTTCATGAACTGTAGGGGGAACTGTAGATAGAGGTTTTGCTGTACAGTTTCTAAAGCCAATTAGCTCTAAATCTGGCTGATAATCCAAACTAAATAAAGCGTCCTTTAAATGCCAAAAGAGGTCGGCACTGTGCCATTTTTTCTGTAGGTTCTGTCAACCTTAAGCTGTAAGAAAATAAACAGATACTTTTGCATATATATATTTCCCTGTTAGTTTAATGTCTGAAACTGTTTTCTTTTAATGGTTATTCTTTTTCTTTTCTCTCTCCCTTCCTTCCTTCCTTCCTTCCTTCCTTCCTTCCTTCCTTCCTTCCTTCCTTCCTTCCTCTCTCTCTCTCTCTCTTTCTTTTTCAAGTACCACTTTTTCATTTTTCATTGTCTTAGTTCTGAAATTACATTAGGGTGCTTTTTTCATTTTCATCTAAGTTTAACACCTCTTCTTGTTTGTTACACAATGTTAATGCTTAAAAATATACAGCAATGTCTTTATACTTATTCAGTTACTACTGCCAAATCTTCTGTTCTTATTTAATTTTCACCTGTCAACTTCTGTGGTGGTATTTGTTGTGTATTTGTACACAAAACCCAACATAAAGTGGTATGTTCTCCACATGATTGCAACTGATCTTAAATTTTCATCTTTTTGGGGGTTTAGGAGTTTTTTTAAATAGAGATCCTAATTGTGACATCTGAAGTGAGGGAATCAGATTTTGTTGTGAGACTAAATGTTATATGCACATTATAAACTATCCTTGATTTCTCCATCATTTAGAAAAAGTTGCAAACAAATGCATGTGCTCTTGGGTCTCCCATGGCATCTAATAGCTGCTTTAATGACCTTGCCCACTTAACTGTGATTTGGTAAACAGTTCTAGATCTGAGGATTGATATGTGAGGGAAAATGGTAGAATTCGAAAAAAGTAAAATAAATGCGGTATAAAGCGCCATATGTACAAAGCATGCCCTAGATGTTATGGTGGCTACAAAAGAGGTTGAAGTCTCTGCAGTTAAATGATGTTATGTCTTTATTGTCTGCATCATGCCCTAATCAAGTTGAATTCTGGTTCAAATTCTACCTGACATCTGAAGATTTGACAACAGACTCTGGAACAGATTTGTCATCAGAGAAATTCTCTCCCTCTCCCAATCCCCTAGGGTGAAGTTAATACTTCTTTAGGTAAGTTTTGCCTTGTGCTCCTATATTTTCTTCCCTAGAGTCAGTGAACAAGGGTGACACCTTGGCAATGGCTTGGTCAACTAGGACCTTCAGAGAACCTAAGTACACCCTCTCCTCCTTTGCCAGTCAAACTGCTATTTATATAAAGACCACATTCTGAGTTAACTGCCAGCATTGATGCTGTTGGGGGCATGGAAGAGCTCAGTAGTAGCTTTGATAGTTTGTTGGTTTGTTTATAAAAATAATATTTTTTTTCCTGATTGCAAAATAGTCATGTAATTACCCAACATTGGAAAACACAGAACAGCGCACACACAAAAAGTACTTATAATTCCAATACCCCTGAGATAGTACTTGTTAACATTATTTAATATAACTTTCTAGTTTTTTTCCCCCATGCATGTATGGTTTGTGTAGAAAATAAATACCCATTTTCTGGCTAAAATTAATTAAATTATTGAACACATATTTGTTGAGCACTGACTATGCACTATTGTGCTTGACACTGGATTCTTATGTAATAACTATTTTAAACCTGTTTTTATAAATATATGATCAGCATTCTTCCACATCACATATCATTTATGACTTGTCTTTACATAAATTGGAGACTTGGCAAGCCTGGTCCGCTGTGGTTAAGGGATGTGCTGTTTGAGACCTACAGGGAAAAGACTGGCATTCCAGGAGGCCTCTTTGGGCTCAGGAGATCACCATATAGAATTAATAGAGCTCAGAGCTTGTCCAGAGAATCCCATTTTCTTTCCATGTAGCATAATGGAACTTCCTGGAAAGGTTATCAAAGACTGATAGGACGTGCAGGTTTGTTACATAGGCAAATGTGTGCCATGGTGGTTTGCTGCACCTATCAACCCATCACCTAGGTATTAAGCCCCACATGCATTAGCTATTTATTCTGATGCTCTTCCTCCCCCGACCCCTGCTGCAGCACGCTCCATTGTGTGTTGTTCCACTCCCTGTGTCCATGTGTTCCCATTGTTCAGCTCCCACTTATAAGTGAGAACATGTGGTGTTTGGTTTTCTGTTCCTGTGTCAGTTTGCTGAGGATGATGGCTTCCAGCTCCATCTATGTCCCTGCAAAGGACATGATCTTGTTCCTTTTTATGGCTGCATAGTATTCCATGGTATAACTATTTTAAGTGACAAAAATAAAAATTGTATTTTTTTTATGGTGTACAACATGTTTTGATATATGTATACATTGTGGAATGGCCAAATCAAGCTTATTAAAATATGCCTTATTTCACATACTTATCTTTTTTTGTAGTGAGAGCACTTAAAATCTACTTTCTTAGCAATTTTGTTTTTCTTTCATTCATTTTTTTTTTTTTTGAAACAGGGTCTTACCCTGTTGCCTAGCTAGAGTGCAGTGGTGTGATCACAGCTCACTGCAGGCTCGACCTTCCTGTCTCAGGTGATCCTCCCACCTCAGCCTTCCGAGTAGCTGGGACTACAGGTATGCGCCACCACGCCCAGCGAATTCTTTGTAGTTTTTTGTAGAGACAGGGTTTCACCATGTTGCCCAGGCTGGTCTCGAACTCCTGGGCTCCAGTGATCCGCCTGCTTTGGCCTCCCAAGGTGCTGGGATTACAGGCATGAGCCACTATGCCTGGTCAGCAATTTTCAAGTATATAACACATTATTATTAACTAAAGTCACCATGTTGTACAGTGGATCTCTTGGACTTACTCCTCCTGTCTAATTGAAATTTTGTATCCTTTGGCCAACATTTGCCCAATCCTTCCCCGATTCTACTCTCTGCTTCTGTGAGTTTGTATTTTTTGGATTCCACATGTAAGTGAGATAATATATTTGTCTTTCAATGCCTGGCTTATTTCACTTAATATAGTGTCCTCCAGGTTCATCCATGTGGTTGCAAATGACAGAATTTCCTTCTTTTTAAGGCTGAATAGTAGTTGCTTGTGTATATATACCACATTTTTTTTTTTAGCTGTTCAGCTGTTGATGGACACTTAGATTGAGTCCATATCTTGGCTATTGTGAATAATGCTGCATGAGCACAAGAGTGAAGACATAATGATATCTTCTTTTTGATATACTGATTTCATTTCCTTTGGAAACATAGCCAGTAGTGGGATTGCTAGATCATCAGAATGGACTTTAATTGCTCTTCTTGGATTCTTTTCTTTTGCCTCTAACCTTTTCACTTCTAATTCCTACTCCTAAATATTCCTTTTTTTTGAGATGGAGTCTTGCTTTATTGCCCAGGCTGGAGTACAGTGGTGTGATATTGGCTCACTGCAACTTCTGCCTCCCAGGTTCCAGTGATTCTCCTGCCTCAGCCTTCCAAGTAGCTGGGACTACAGGTGCTTGCCACCACACCCAGCTAACCTTTGTATTTTTAGTAGAGATGGGGTTTCACTATGTTGGCCAGGCTGGTCTTGAACTCGTGACCTCAGGTGATCCACCCGCCTTGGCCTCCCAAAGTGTTGGGATTACAGGCATGAGCCACTGCGCCCAGCCCCTACTCCTAAATATTCTATACAGTGCCCCTAAAATAATTTCCTGACCAATACTGGGTCTATATTGCTAGGCTGAACAGACCTTGTCCCTCCTATCATGGAGCTTACAGTCTAGCGGAGAATGATAGAGCAATTATCAGCTAAATATACAAATAAATAAGTAACTATAAATTGAGAAAAGTGTTACAAGGAAACAGTTCTGGGTTGGAGAATGAAGGGCGAAAACAGACTGGCCAATCAGGAATGGCCTCTTAGGGAGCTAAAATGTAAGCTGAGACTTGAAGGATAAGAAGGAGATGGCCAATGAGTGAGGCAGAGCATTACAGACATAGGAAATGGTTGGTGTGAAGGCCCTACTGGGTATAAGTGTGGTATGTCTTAGAAATGGAAGAATGCCCAGTGCTTCTGGAGAATAGTAAGTGGTGCGGCAAAGCAGAATTTAGATGAAGTCATAAAGATGGGTGGGGATGTGGGGGGCTGGAAACATATTACATGCAGGGCATCAAAGTCCATGAAAGGAAGATTGGATTTTAAGGACAATGAGAAAATCATTGAGACTTGTTAAGCAAATAGGAAAATATAATGGAATTTACATTTAAAACTGAGTCCAGTAACTTGTGAGAAGAATCATTTGGAATGGGACAAGTGAGGAAACGTGTAGATCAATAAGGAAGCCATTGTAGTAGTTCAGGCCGGAAATGATGGTGACTTGGATTAGGGTGGTGACAGTAGATTTGGGAAGAAGTTGATAGATACACTTGACAACAGCAGCGCCCAATAGATTTATTTTGAGCCAGGAATACAAGCCATATGTATATTTTAATTTTTCTTGTAACCACATTAAAAAAATAAAAAGGAAATAGGTGAAATTAACTTAATAATTTAACCCAGTATATAAAAATGTTTTCACAAGCACATACTCAATATAAAATTTATTGAGCTATTTGACATTCTGTTTTTGTACTACATCTTCAAATCTGATGCATATTTTATGCTTAAACCACACCTCAATTTGGGCCAGCCACCATTCAAACGCTCAGTTGCCATATGTGGCTAATGACAGCCATATTGGACCAGACATCCTTATAGAATTTGGTGATGGATTGGATGTGAGGAATTTGGGAGAGGGAGGAATTAAGGATAACTCCTTGAATTTCAGCTTAAGCAAGAAGTATGTGGCAGTACCTTTGGAGATATAATAAATTGGAGGGAAAAGGGTTTAGGATACAGGTAATAAAGCATATAGCTTTGGACATGTTAAACTTGGGATGTATGAAGAGACAAGGATGATGGATGACCCTGACGCCTCCTATGGATTGTCTGGCAATGAGACATCACCGATGGCCTTTTTTCCCCTGGTGTGAGTGCCTGCACTTCATTACCCTTCTCAAAAAGATTTTCGGGTATCATCAGCGCTGTTCCCAGCACTGGTTGGTACCTTTTATGAGAACCAGGTGACCCAAATATAGTTTCTCTTTGCTCACAAAGCTGTGTAAAGACCAACAGCAATAGTAGGAAGGGTCATTCTGTTTGAGGATATACCAGTGTGTGTCCAGTGGCATGCCGGCCCAACCATGCCTCTCCACAGGATGGCTAGAGGACAAGAGACCCATGCAAGCTGCAGACCTTCTGCCTGTGAGTTAGCTCTATTGTGTTCTAAGTGATGCTTGCTGGTATCTGTCAGAATCCCTTTTCTGGACAAGATGCAGGTGGGACATTCAAGTAGACTTGTCAAAGAAGCCATTTAGATATATGAGTAGAGTTTAGAGGAGAATTTTGAGGTAGAACTATAACTTCTGGGATTAATGGCATACAAATGATAATTAAAATTTTGAGAATGCTTTAGAGGAGGAACAGACAAGAGAGTCTAGGACCCAGCCTTAAGTTCTCCAACATTTGGACGTTGAGTGGAAAAAAAAAGCTAGGAATGGATGGAGTTGTGGAAGCTAGGAGAGGATAGTATTTCAAGAAGGAGGCAGTGGTCAACTGTGGTGATACCGTGGTGAAAAGATGAATAGGCGTTCTATGGAAGTTTCACTGTTCCCTTGTGATGAAATGCAAGCTCCACCAGCTGCCTCCCATCTACCACCTTCCTTAAACTTTTTTTGATTTTTGTTTGTTTCCCTAAACCGAAACCTGTTTTTCTTGCTTCCACCCCCGACTTGAGCTATTTTCTTGTGCTTTTCCCCACCTCCAATTCTAATATAGTGCTTTTGTGTGTGTGTGTGTTTTTAAATCTTCAAACCTTCCCTCAAATTGTTTCATGTAGTGTATATGGATTAACTACTCTTTGGTTTGCTGTATAGCACCCATCTGCTGTACTTATTTGGATACCTATGTCGATCATGTTTTTGATGTCCAAGGATAAGAATTTTGAATATAAGGCTTATATCTATGCTACATGTACTAAGTGTTTAGCATAATGCATTTATTCACTGCTGGATCCTAATTATTAATCCAAATTCTAAAGGGGTTTATCAATAATTAACAATAAATTAATAATAAAGGTTGGCAAAATTAGATCAACAACTTAGTGGCAATGCTATGTTTTAGACTAGTGCTGCCCAACAGAACTTTCTGCAGTGATGAAAATTTCTCTCTGTTCTATCCAGTAGATAGCCATTAGCCTCATGTGGTTATTGAGTACTTGAAATGTGGTTAATGAGGAACTGAATTTTAATGAAAAAAGAAACCTCAATTAGTTAGAATTAAAATTTAAATAACCACATATGGCTAGTGACTACTGTATTGGAAAGCACAGCTTTGGACAACATGATCTGTTAATATAGCTTCTCTATTGCTTGAGTTTGTGCACAATAGGACCATGTTGATGCTTGATAACCACATGCAGATGACAGATTTTTTTTTTTTAGGTCCTTGGTAGCCCTGAGATTTCTATATTCTATTAATAAAGCAGCCCTGAAACTTTGTGCTCAGTTTACATATGTCCTTTACATCTGAAAGTCTGCTCAGGAACTATTTGAAACAGTGGTTCTAAAATGTGATCAGTCAGATCATTACAATCACCTAGTGAGCTGTTGCCTAGTTATTTCCCTGTTACAGGGAATTTTTCACTGTCTGCCTCTTCATAGGCTTTAGCTTGCTGTCATGTGGCCCATCTAGACTTTTAGACTCTGATTTCATTTCGTTTCTTCTGTCTTTCACCGCTCTTCAAGGCACCAGAGGACAATGCCAAAATTCCTCTTATTTGTTAGTTGATCTTGAACATTTAAAATCATCATTGCCTAAACAACTTCCCATCTAAATTATGCCTAGAGCACCTCCACAATAGCCCAAAATAGCCAAAAATGCTCAGTGAAGTATCTTCACAAATAAGGGGCAGTCTTTTCCTTAGAGCTATTCTGGTCCTCAAAGGCCATGTGGCTCAAACGGAAACCAACATTGATAAATTTTTTCTTTCCACTGGGCAAATTTCAGTCTTTTTTTGAGGCACTTTCTGCTGCATTTGATACTGTTAAAATAGGAAGTTACTGCTTATGGAATATAGTTCTGAAGGTACAAACAAATTTAGAATGCAAAGTAAATCTTCCCCACTCCTGTACTCATCTAATCTATCTTTCCATAGACTACCTCTGAGAGGCCCCACAATAAATTAATATGTTTTCCTCTCAGAGATAGTCTATGTTTATATAAGACAAATGTACATATATGTTCCTGTATTGTTAAACTTACATTGTAGCATAAAATATATACTGTTGTTTTAACTTGCTTTTTTATAGTTTAGGGATCATTCTTTGTCAGTACACAAGGAGCTGCTTCATTCTTTTTAATGGCTGCATAGTACTCTTGTATGAGTGTACCAAAATTTATTTAACTAGTCCTAATTGATGAGCATTTAATCTATTATTAAATTACTATTATATATTGTTAAATGACACATTATAAAATTGCTATTAAAATAATCCCTGCAAGAATATATTTATTTTCATATCATTTTACATGTACAAAATATCTTTAGGACATAGTCTTAGAAATATAATTATTAGGTCAAAAGATATGTACATTTAAGTTTTAATATATACTGCCAAACTATCTTCCATTGATACTATACCAATTATACATCTACTAATAATGTATGAAGATGCTTGTTTCTCCTTCACCAATGGCAGATTTTAAATTTTTCAATACTTGACAACCTGATAGGTAAAGTTAGTATCTCCTAACTTCAATTTGCATTTAATTTACTGTGAATGAGGTTGAGTATTTAAAAAATATGCTCAAAGCCTCGTGTTTTTTTTAATCTCTAAATTGTCTTTTTATGCCTATTGCCTATTTTACCCCTAATTGAGCTATTTGTCTTTTTGCAGGAGCTCTTTATATATTGAGGAAAATTAGCCCATTGACTGTAATAATGCTGTAACTATTCCACCTAAATTTTAACTTTTAACTTTTTTAATGGTATTTTTTGGCCATGCAGAATATTTTAATTTGCATATGATTGGACTTATTTATCTTTTCTTTCCTGGTTTAGAAAGACTTTCCCATTCTAATGTTATAAAATAATTTACCCGTATTTTCTTCTAGTAGTTTTATGATGAAAAGATTCAAATGCGATATATCTCAACATTAAATAATCTTTTTCTGTCTACTGAGAAATATTTGTCTTATTTCTTTTCTTTTTTTTCTTGGGACAGAGTCTCGCTCTGTCACCCAGGCTGGAGTGCAGTGGCACCATCTCAGCTCCCTGCAACCTCCACCTCCCGGGTTCAAGTGATTCTCCTGCCTTAGCCTCCTGAGTAGCTGGGATTACAGGCGCCCACCACTATGCCTGGCTAATTTTTGTATTTTTAGTAGAGACAGGGTTTCCCCATGTTGGCCAGGCTGGTCTTGAACTCCTGACCTCGTGATCCACCTGCCTCGGCCTCCCAAAGTGCTGGGATTACAGGTGTGAGCCACCATGCCTGGCCTATTTGTTTTATTTCTGGACTCTATCTGTGGTACCACATTGTTTCCATTTATTCAAGTGTATGTGTGTGTGAGTGTGACCTGCAGTAGTAACATTTTAAACCTTTTCTTTACATACCTCTGACATATTTCTTGCTAAATTTATTACTAGGTATTTTTATCTTACTATTGCTATTGTAAATAAGGTATTTTATCCCACTACATTTTTTAACTGGCTGTTTGTATACAGGAAGGCTGTTCATTTTATGTTAAAGTTTTTTACCCATTCCTTTTTCTAATCTAATTATTATGTCAGCTGATACTTCTATAACAATAGCATTAACAATGTAATTATAGTATTAATAGACATTCTTTTCCTAACTTTAACAGAAATGTGTATAAATGAAATTGAGACCAAAAAAAAAAAAAAACCATACAAAGGATCAAGAAAACAAAAATTTGGTTCTTTGTTTTGGATAAGCAAAATTGATAGACCACAGAGTTATTTCACTTAGGGTAATGGCTTCCAGCTCCAGTATGGTAGTTCTGTTTTTAGTTCTTTGAGAAATCTCCATACTGTTTTCATAGGAGTTGAACTAATTGACATTCCCACCAGTGGTGTGTATGCGTTCCCTTTTCTGTGCATCCTTGCCGATATCTCCTTTTTTTTTTTTGATTTTTTAATAATTGCCATTCTGACAGATGTGAGATAATATCTAATTGTGGTTTTAATTTGTGTTTCTCTGATGATTAGTGATGGTGAGCCTTTTTTTTCATATATTTATTGGTTACTTATATATCCTCTTTGAGAAGTGTCTGTTCATGTCCTTTTAACCCCCCTTTTAATGGGATTGTTTTTTTCTTGTTGATTTGCTCCTTACAGATTATGGGTATTTGTCCTTTGTCAGATGCATAGTTTGTGAATATTTTCTGCCACTCTGTAGGTTACTTGTTTTCTCTGTTGATAGTTTATTTTGCTGTGCAGTATCTCTTTAGTTCAATTAGGTCTCATTTGTCTATATTTGTTTCTGTTGCATTTGCGTTTGAGACCTTAGTCATAGATTCTTTGCCTAGGCCAATGTTTAGAAGAGTTTTTCCTAGATTTCCTTCTAGATTTTTATAGTTTCACATCTTACATTTAAGTCTTTAATATATTTTGAGTTAATTTTTGTATATGGTGAGAGATGGGGGTTCAGTTTGATTCTTCTGCCTATGACAAGCTAGTTTTCCCAGCACCATTTATTGAATGGGGTGTCCTTTCCGCATTATTTTTGTCAGCTTTTTTGAAGATCAGTTGGTTGTAGGTTTATTTCTGTGTTCTCTAGTCTATTCCATTGGTCTATGTGTCTGTTTTTGTACCAGTACCATGCTGTTTTGGTTACTATAGCTTGTAGTATAGTTTGAAGTCAGGTAATGTAATGCCTACAGCTTTGTTCTTTTTGCTTAAGATTGCTTTGGCTTGGGATCTCTTTTGGGGCCACATGAATTTTAGAATTATTTATTCTAACTCCATGAAAAATGATGTTGGTAATTTGATAGGAATTGCATTGAATCTGTAGATTGCTTTGGGAAGGCATTTTATTGATACTGATTATTCCAATCCATAAGAATTGGGATGTTTTTCCATTTGTTTGTTTCATCTGTGATTTCTTTCATCAGTGTTTTATAGTTCTCATTGTAGAGGTGTTTCACCTCCTTTGGTAAATATATGCCTAGGGTTTTTTTTTTTTTTTTGGTGCTATTAGAAATGGGATTGAGTTCCTGATTTGGGTCTAAGCTTGAGAGTTATAGTGTATAGGAATGCACTATAGTGTATAGGAATGTATACACTACTGTAGTGTATAGGAATGGATTTTTATGCACTTATCTTACATCCTGAAACTTTACTGAAGTTGTTTATCAGGTCTAGGAGTCTTTTGAAGAAATCTTTCAGATTTTCTGGGTATGAGATCATGTCATCAGCCAACAAAAATAGTTTGACTGCCTCTTTTCCAATTTGGATATCTTTTATTTCTTTCTCTTGCTTGATTGCTGTGGCCAGGAGTTCTAGTACTCTGTTTAGTAGGAGTGATGAGAATGGATATCCTTGTTCTGTTCCACTTCTTAGGGGAAATGCTTTCAGTTTTTCCTCATTCAGTATAATGTTGGCTGTGGGTTTTTCATATATCTTATTATTTTGAGGTATGTTCCTTCAATGTGTAGTTTGTTGAGGGTTTTTATCATGAAGAGATGTTGGATTTTATCAAATGCTTTTTCTGTGTCTTGAGACGATCATGTGGTTTTTGTTTTTATTTCTGTTTATGTGTTGAAATACATTGATTGATTTGTGTATGATGAACCATCCTTGCATCTCTGGAATAAAACCCACTTGATCATGATTAATTATCTTTTTGATGTGCTGCTGAATTTGGTTTGCTAGTATTTTGTTGAGGATTTTTGCATCTATGTTCATCAGGACTATCAGCCTATAGTTTGTTGTTACTGTTGTGTCCTTGTCAGGTTTTGGTATAAGGATGATACTGATTTAGTAGAACAAGTTAGGGAGGAATTCTTCCTCCTTGATTTTTTGGAATAGTTTCAGTAAGCTCTTCTTTGTATGTCTGGTAGAATTTGGCCATGAGTCTGTCTGGTTCTGGGCTTTTTTTGTTTGGTAGATTTTTTATTACTGATTTGATTTCATAACTTGTAACTCGTCTGTTCAGGATTTCAATTTCTTTCTGGCTTAATCTTGTGAGATTATGTGTTTCTAGGAATTTATTCATTTCTTTTAGGTTTTCTAGTTTGTGTGCATAGATATGTTCCTAGACGTCTCTGAGGATCTTTTGCATTTCTGTGGTATCAGTTGTAATGTCACCTTTATCATTTCTGATTGTGCTTATTTGAATGTTCTCTCTTTTTTTCTTGGTTAATCTAGCTAGTGGCCTATTAATTTTGTTTATCCTTTCAAAGAACCAAGCTTTTGTTTTATTGGTCTTTTGTATGTGTGTGTGTTTTTTTTTTTGGTCTCAATTTCATTTAGTTCTGCTCTGATCTTTGTTATTTCTTTTCTTTTGATAGCTTTGGGTTTGGTTTATTCTTGTTTTTGTAGTTCCTTAAGGTGTGATACGAGGTTGTTAGTTTGAGATCTTTTCTTTTTTCTTTTCTTTTCTTTCTTTCTTTTTTTTTTTTTTGTGGAGATGGGGTCTTGCTTTGTTGCCCAGGACGGTCTCAAACTCCTGGACTTGGCCTCCCAAAATGTTGGGATTACAGGCATGAGCCACTGTGCCTAGTCTTTCTATTTTTTTTTTTTAGGCATTTAGGCTGTAAACTTTCCTCTTAATACTGCTTTTGCTGTATCCCAGAGGTTCTGGTATGTTATGTTTCTATTTTCATTTGTTTCAAAAATTTTGTGGATTTCTGCCTTAATTTAGTTGTTTACCCAAAAGTCATCCAGGAGCAAATTGTTTAGTTTCCATGTACTTGTGTGATTTCAAGAGTTCCTCTTGGTATCGATTTCTAGTTGTATTACACTGTGGCTGAGAATATGCTTGATATGATTTCAGTTTTTTTTTTGAATGTATTGAGACTTGCTTTATGACCAAGCATATGGTCAATTTTAGAGAATGACCCTGTGCAGATGAGAAAAATTTATATTCTGTGATTGTTGAGTGAAGTGTTCTTTAGATTTCTATTAGGTCCAGAATATTCCAATTTAAGTCCAGAGTTTCTTTGTTAATTTTCTGGCCAGCTGGGGTGGCTCACGCCTGTAATCCCAGCACTTTTGGAGGTCAAGGCAGGCAGGTCACTTGAGTCCACGAGTTCGAGACCAGCCTGGGCAACATGGTGAAACCCTGACTCTACAAAAAATACAAAAATTAACTGGGAGTGGTGGTGTGCACCTGTAGTCCCAGCTACTCTGGAGGCTGAGGTGGGAGGATTGCTTCAGTCAAGGAGGCAGAGGTTGCAGTCAGCCAGGATCATGTAACTGCACTCCAACCTGGGCAACAGAGTGAAACCCTGTCTCAAAAAAAATACCCCAAACAAACCAGAGTTTCTTTGTTAATTTTCTGCCTTGATAATCTGTCTAGTACTGTCAGTGGGGTGTTGAAATCTCCCACTATTATTGTATGACTATCTCTTTACTTAGGTCTAGTAGTATTTGTTTTATAAATCTGTGTACTCTGGTGTTGAATGTGTATACATTTAGAATTGTTAAATCTTTTTGTTGAATTGAACCCTTTATATAATGTTCTTCTTTGTCTTTTTTTTTTCACTGTAATTGAAGTCTGTTTTAGATAAAACAGACATATTAGAATAGCAGCCCCTGCTCTTTTTTGTTTTCCATTTGCATATCTTTTTTTACCCCTTTACTTTGAGCCTGTGTCATTGCACATTAGGTAAGTCTCTTGAAGGCAGCAGAAGGTTGAGTCTATTTTTTTTATCCTATTTGCAAATCCATCTCTTTTAAGTGGAACATTTAGACCATTTATATTCAAGGTTAATATTTATATGTGAGGTTTTGTTCCTATCATAGTGTTGTTAGCTAGTTCCTTTGTATTCCCAATTGTGTGATTGCTTTATTTGATCTTTGAACTTTATACTTACTTGTGCTTTTATGGTAGCAACTGTTGTCCTTTTGTTTCCATGTTTAGAACTCCTTTGAGCACTTCTTATAGGGTTGGCCTAGTGGTGTCAAATTCCCTTATTGTCTGCTTGTCTAGGAAAAAGACTTTATTTCTCTTTTGTTTATGAAGCTACATTGGGCAGGATATAACATTCTTGGCTAGATTTTTTTTTTCTTTAGAAAGGGTAAAAATATACCACCAATCTCTTATTGCTTGTAAGGTTTCTGTTGAGAAGTCTGCTGTTAGTCTGATGGGATTTCCTTTACAGGTGATTTGACCTTTTATCTAGCTGCCTTTAAGATTTTTTTCTTTAGCATTGATCTTAGATAGTCTGATGACTATATCCCTTGGTGATGTTCATCTGGTATAGTGTCTTGTAGCTGTTCTCTGAATTTCTTGTATCTGGATGTCTACCTCTCTGGCAAGATTAGGGAAGTTTTCCTGAATTATTCCCTCAGACATGTTTTTTAAGTTGCTTACTTTTTCTTCTTCTCTCAGGAATGCCTAAAAGTCATAGGCTTGGTTGATTTACATAATCCCATATTTCTTAAAAAATTCTTTCTTCTTTATTTTTGTCTAAGTTAATTAGTCTTCAACCTCTAAAATTCTTTCTTCTGCTTGCTGTAGTCAATTTTCAAAGCTTTCGATTGCATTTTGAAATTCCATTAGCGAATTTTCAAATTCAAGTTCTATTTTTTTTTTAATATAGCGATCTCATGTTTCATATCTTGAATTGATTTTCTGGTTTCTTTTTGTTGGTTTTCAACTTTCTCTTAGATGTCATTGAGCATCCTTGAAATTCATGTTTTGAGTTCTTTTTTTCTCATTTTGGAATTTTCATCTTGGTTAGAATCTATTGCTAGGGAGCTGGTGTGATCCCGTGGAGGAGTTAAAACACGGTCTTTTTGTATTGCTGGAATTCTTGCACTGATTCTTTCTCATCTGAAGGAGGTGTTGCTGCTTATTTTTTAATTTTCCATCATTTGGATGGGACTTTTTGATTTTTTCGTCTTGTTTCACTTGGGGGTATGACTGTGGTGTATGTTGCGTATGATCATTTGGCTTCATTTCCAGGTGTTTTCAGGGGGCCAAGGCTCTGTATGGGTTCCTTGGTTGTGGATAGCTTTTGTGTGGTGGCTTTCTCAAATGCTGCTTGTTGTAACAATGTATTGGGTGTATGAGTCAACACACTGTCTCCTGCAGGGCTGAGAGTGCTGAGGTCTCAGGAAGCTTATCTTGTACACTAGTGCTATGACCTTTTGACAGCAGGTTTTTTATTTGGTGGTGCTATTTGGTTGCCATTCCAGTAGGTGGCACTTAAGAATAAGAACCAGCTCACCCTTGAGTAGTCTGATAATGAATAGAGGCAACTTTCCTGACTGGGGAGATCCTTTTGGACTGCACTGAGGTCTCTTGGGGAAGGGGTGGTGAGGGGGAAGTTGCACTAGCTTCTCAACCTGGGCCAGCAAGCATGTAATCCACTTCCCTATCACACCCTAGTTGCATTGCTCATGACCTTCAGTTCTTATAGACATTGCCCTTTGACTCCCTGCTGCAATGTGGGTGTGGACTGCAGGAATGCCCCTTTGACAGCTACCACCAAAGTGGGCTCAGTGCAGAGCCTCTTATCCTAGTCCAAAGCAGATAATTTTGCACTTATGTGCCTTGTATTGCTGGGATGCTGCCATCCTGTGCAGAGATGGGCCCTATCCTTTGTGGAAGCCCTTGCTATGGGGGATCACTTTAATCAGGGATGCAGCTACCATGAAAAGCACTGGAAAGTAACCCTAATGAGAGTGGCAGTCAGCAAGTACACACACATCAGCCCCCAGCTGGGAGAGCCTCTCCTGTGTCTGCAAGAGTAGATGGGGGAGCAGGAGATGACCCCCTGTCCATGTCCATTTCTGACCACTGGTACCTTCCCCTTTAGCAGTTGGTGCTATGCCCGTGTTTTCTTTGTCCTAAGTGGGGCTTTGGTGGGCTGAATTCTTCCCTTCCCTAGGGGCAGCCCATACTGCGTGCTGGATCTCCAGAGATTCTGCAGTTCCCTAGAGACCTGCTGGCCCCTGTGGTTGTGAAAGTCAAAGCGGGTTGTGGGGTACGTTTGCAGGGGGTCTGGTGATGTGGCAATTCAAAGGCTGAGGTTCCCTGGGGAGGGCAGTGGGCCACAATCGGTGAACAACCAATATGGCACCTGCTGTCTCAGTTCAGGCCTAAGGGGTATGCAGGCACTTCTGTGTGAGTTGGTACCTGGTTCTCTATCCCTGGAAGTTCCCAGATTGCCACCAACAGCATTTCCTGGGGTCATGAGAGCACAAGGACTCCTCAAAAATTTGGTGGTCAGCAAATTGTTACAAGGGTAAGAGGAGCAGAGAAGCCCTACCCTTTCCGTAGGGCTATGGGTTTCTCAGGGGTTGATCTCTGCTGCACTCCTGCTGCTTTCCTTTTCTGCACTACAGCTTCATTCTCCGGACTCTCTGACAGATCCTGGTTGTCTTCCTTCATTTTTTCATTCAGATTTTGACCATTCACCTATAATTTTGATCTTATTTCTGAGGAGAACTGGCATCCGACATCCCTAGTTAGCCATCTTGAAAAAAAAAAAAAAGCAACAAAAAACTGATGCTCCCTTTGTGAGAATCCATGCTTAAATTCTCCTTAGACCACTAAGACAGGAAAGGCTTACTTCTGAGCAGGTGGGCTATTTTCTATCTTGTAGAATCACAGTCATCCTGACCACATGTAGGTGGTTGTGCTTCTGTTATTTCCCCTCCTGTAGCTACCAGGAAGCTAAGCCTTTCAATATATTATTTTTCTGAAATTTTATTCTTAAAAATTTTAAACATATAAAAGTTGAAAGAATTTTACAGTTAACATCTACCTGTCGTCTATATTCCACTCCTTACATTTTATTATACCTCCTATATCATATATCTTTCCATGTATCTATATATCTATCAAAAATACTTATTTTAAAGTCCATACATGATAACTTCAATATCTGGAGCCTTTTTTAAATTTGTATTTTCAGTTGTTCTGGCTTGCATTCAAACTGTCTTGTTTCTTCATGTGCCTGGTTATTTTTTATTGTGTACCTGACATCATATTTGCCAAGGTTTAGAAAACATTTGAGACATGGAATGATACTAACTTCTTCCATAGAAGATTTATGTTTTCTGCCAAATACCTGTGGGCCTTAGCAATCTGTGACTCACCTCATTCCAATTTCAGGGACTGAAACAATTTAACACTGTGTAGGTATGCCTACTTCTGCTTTACCTTTCCTTCTAGGTATCTCCTTGGTCTGAAGCCAAAATGAAGAGTATTTATGAGTTCTCCTTTTCCTTCAGGATCTGTAGTTTAGTCTGTCCCTCACCTAGTGCTGTCAAAAGCCCTGCTTAGCCTCTCAGCTGCCCCTTTCAGAATCATTAAATGCTCCATGGGGATGAGCACCCTCAAAATAAGCAAAGCTCAACTTTCTGAGTGAGGCCACCAAATCCTAGACCACCTTTATTGAAAACTGGAACTCTTTTATTTAAATAGAGTTTATCCCATATACATTTAGTTATAAGACAGATATTTTTTGCCTCAGTATTAACATCATATTTTAGGTTATATTTTCTGTGTTTATTGATTTTTAAAAATTTCACCATATGGTGTATTTTCTTTGATTTTTGTTATGTTTTGTTCTTTTGTTCTGATAATTAGGAAGTCTTATATTCTCTTTTTAGCTATAAGTTCTTTGTAGCTTTAAATGTATATAATACTTTTTTAAGGGTTGTCAGTTTCCTTATCTGTAAGTTGTAATAATAACCTATTTTACTGAGTTGTGAGAATTAAAATAATCACACTAATCATTTATTTGTCATACCGCCTGGTATATGGTAAGCCTGTTATAAATGTTGGCTTTAGAGATTATATATTGCAAATGAATGAATCACAAGATCATAAAGCAGAGAGAAAAGAATACTGAAAAGGGAAGGGGAGAGTAAACATCCCCTGCTATTGGTGGGGTTTTCTCAGGCCCAGTATGCAGGTCTCTTTGGTAGCATCTTCATCCTCCATGCCATTTACTCAGTACCCATATCTAAGGTCCTGGCTTGGTCTTCACAGCAGACCTATCATGAAATAACTGGATAAACCTGAGACTGAGCATTCCTCTAAAATGTATTTGTCAGGATAATTTATTGACATTTTGTTGTTGTTTCCATTATCCCCAGGAGCTGTTATGTTCTGATTCTGGGATTCCTAGCTTCAAGGTATTATAAACTGCCTTTATATGGCAGGCCTGAAAAATAACATGGATGAAAATGGAAGTTTCTTGGTCTCTGGAATAAAACCCCATCACCCATGTTATTGTTTTGGGATTAGAGATGTTGGGGGAGGGAGGAAATGGGAGCATGAAGGTGAGGGGTTTTCTGGGAGGGCAGAGGAAACAGAACTGGCAGGAATGGAAATAGCTTTCAGAGATTTGGGGGGAGTACTAATCTGGGTGATAGCTTAATGAATGGTTGCAACCTGTCCCCTTGCCTTTTAATAAGTCTTTGGATGGAGAGTTGAGGTGGTTCATGTTGATACTGTGGACAGCAAACATTTATAACTGTCATAGAAGCTGGCTTAAAAGATCCCTGGCACAGAAGAATGGTGTGGTCCTTCTTTGAATGGACTGGTGGACTGAGGCAATTAACATCTCATGTGTGATCATGATGGCCTAAGGATCATAAGAGATTTACTTTGTTTTCAGGGCACCATCCTGCTTCCCCATGCTGGTGGGGGGCATTGAAGAGGAGAAGGCAGTCACCCAAAAGTGAATTGGAATATCTTGATACTTCTGGCTGGTGAGGGCAGAGCCAGATTTTTTTTTTTTTCTGAGTAGAACATATCCATTTAATGTGAGCTGTCTTGCTCTTAAATGTTGTAAAACAAATTTATACCTTTTTTTGTCCCCCACCCCCACCAAACAGATTGTTATCCAAGTGTGCTTTTTTCTCAACTTAGTCTCAATTAAAAAAGAAAAGATGTGGAAGGCAAATTTGGAAAAACACTTTTATCTCTTGACCTCCTTTGTTAGCAGCTGTAACAATCTTTAGGAAACTTCAAAAGGATATGTGGGAACAAAGGAGGAAAGCCAAGACTGCTGTTCTGTGATGCAGTAGACCAGGAGGAAGAGTGAAACCTTGGTGGAAGCAACAGGTGGTAGCAGTTGGAGGGGAATCAGAACAATCCCAGGGCTGCTGGAAGAAAAGAATGATGGTGTACAGGCTAGACCAAGGAGTGAGGCCTGAGGTGTACCCCGGCAGAAGACTTTTGTCGATTCCTAACTTCCTAGACCCCATCCCACACTTTCACCCCTCAGACCCAGTCTCTGTCTTCATATGCCCTTACATAAATCTTCCACTATGCTGGAGCCCTGGCTCCAGATGATAGTGGCCAATACTGGTGGTTTATATTTAGGGCAAGGAAGTTGAACTCCTGTTGCCCAGTAGCAGGGGAGGTCTGCAAGAGGGAAGTGAGGATGATGTTACCAGAAGTTGTGTCACAGGCATAAAAGGTCAGAATTCTTAATGAATTTCCTCAGAGACATTATTATACATCATTCCATAGTATTACTTAACACAGGTGCGTTTTATTCCTATTAAACTATCAGCACATCTATATGTTGGGTTAAATAGGCTTTTAACCTTTTAAATGACCTTTCTTAAGAACCTAACCAGTGGGTATAACATTGTTTCTGTGGTAAAATGCTTTTAAAATCCTACAATAGACTGACAAAAGAGCCTTTGAATACAATCTGTTTGTAAATTGGATTGGCCTGGCTGGGGTAAGGAGGCCCACCCTGTTCTTTAGCTTTAATGTCTACCCTTGTTCAAAGAAGGCAAAGTCTTTTATAGTGACAGGCCACACTGAGTTTAAATAAAGATAAAGATTGGCTCCTTGCAGGAGAGCCTGTCTGATTTAAGATAGGTCATATTTAATGAAATGTGGCATTAAATAGGCCTGCTTCAAATGGGGCAGTTTGTGTAAAGTTCGCTACTATTATCGGACCATCTGTGTTTACTTTTGTGTGAAGGCAGTAGTTTCAATCTTATTTTGGATCAAAAAATTGCTCAGTGTGATAAGGGGTGTGAAAAGTAAAAAGTAAATCAAAATGGGGATTTTATTTTTTATTGGTTGCCATTTTCAATGGAGAATAAATTAAACATACAGAGTTAAAAGGAAGGTAAAGAGGAGGTGGTTGACAGCTTAGTCATGTTTTATGTAACACTTGTTTTTCTTTTACATGAACGCATTATACCATCCATCAGGATAAATTAACATGTTGTGGGCCTTTAAAAACTATAAAGAAAATAATTTTAATGGTTCCAATAACAGCTCCAGATGAATGCTGGAAAACAGATATTCCAAACTGTCAAATAGCGTATGTATTGCTTGGCTGTTTTATAACCGCAAGTAAAAGCTGCTTTTGTATGAGGTTTCCTTGACTGCCAATGGAAGAACTGTAACACATTTATTGTGAACAAAATTGGAATGGAAATGAGACGTGTTACAACAGAATGGCACCTAATTCCTTCTTGCCAGTTGGCCTGAATTAACATAATAAGTCATTAGGACAGTAAAAAGTTCTTGGTTAAAAGAAAGAATAATTTAATTAAATAGATTTACAAAAATGACAAGTTCATACATGTATCGCTTATGACATGGAAACTTGGTTTGAAAATATGGTTGTCTTATGTGAGAGAATAGAATTATACCCTATATAAATGTATATGTTCAATGGAAAAAAAATCATAAACTTCAGAGGAGAATTTATAAGCGGTATGGAAAACAACTGAAAAGTGTTTGCAACAAAGGCCAGTTCTGACTGCTGTTTACTGCAGGTAAGGGGCTTCAGGATGCTGCCCTATGTTTGAAGGGGTGACTCATGTCATTATTTATTGCGGTTAATTGCTAATGTTTGTGAAGAGCACAGTATGTTGCATAGCAGGACCAAGTAATCCATGGTGACCTTTTGTGCTATCAAAGCTTTATCAATTAGAAGCTCTTGATTATAAATTCATAGGATGCCCAGTGAGTGCCATCAAAGAAAGAATATACTTGGCTTCTTATGCAATCTGATTTTTTTGTTGTTGTTGTTGGCTCCTCTTCCTTCAAAACTGAACCCTCACCAGGGAACTATTTCTAAATCTGCAAAGTGAAGCATATTCAAAATGTTTTCAGACTTCAAGGAGTATTGTGGTTTTTATAAGCAATGGCAGGAATTTTATAAAAATAGTAGTTATATTTTCCTGATAAATACCTTTCTTCTTGAGACTCCTACACTGGCTATCTTCCTGGTAACTTTTTTCCCCATCTGCTTTGTTCTATTGATGCTAGGCCTCCATGACATTTACAAAAACTTTGTTAAATACTTCAAAATTATAAATTAAAGTCCTTATTTTACTATAATTCTCACTGTGAGTCAGTCTTAAAATATTTGTTCATTTTCATTCACTGATCCCCTGATAATAGGAACTTTGAGTTCTTATTTGCCTTCATGTTGCTACAGCTCTTGACATTGTTTAATGCCCCATTTCTTGAAATTATCTGCTCTCATCTTTTTTTTTTTTTTTTTTTTTTGAGACGGAGTCTCGCTCTGTCACCCAGGCTGGAGTGCAGTGGCGCCATCTCGGCTCACTGCAAGCTCCGCCTCCTGGGTTCACGCCATTCTCCTGCCTCAGCCTCCCGAGTAGCTGGGACTACAGGCACCCGCCACCACGCCCGGCTAATTTTTTGTATTTTTAGTAGAGACGGGGTTTCACCATGTTAGCCTGGATGGTCTGTATCTCCTGACCTCGTGATCCGCCCGCCTTGGCCTCCCAAAGTTCTGGGATTACAGGCGTGAGCCACCGCGCCTGGCCTCTCATGCCTTTTAAGACACTGCAATATCCTGGATTTCTTTCTGTTTACTTTGTCCTTTTTTTTTAAATTGACTTTTCTTCTCATTTGTTTTCTCTAATTTAGCCTTAACCAAGGCTACAGCAGCAGCCTTTTCTCTCCTTTTCTCTCCTCTAATCTCATTGCTAGCTCTTCTACCAGCAACTGTTTTCCAAACCTTGGGTCCACATTGCCAACTGTTGTCAAACATCTCTACTATCTCCATCAAAATTGTCCAAAATCAGACTCATGGTTTTCCCCTGCTCATATTCAGGATCCTAAATTATGATCAGAATTACTCCCCTAAATCTCCTTGCCAGTTCCACTCTTAGGATTACCACTACTGACTTATCATGTTAGCACTAAGTTGTAGTTCTGCTTTCCCCCACCTCCCACCATCATGGTCTAGTCTACAAGACTGCGTTTCTGCTATGGTTGCAGTTTATAATTGGATTGGGATCAGTGGAAGTCTATGGACCATGGTGTAGTTATTCTGGAATTTATAGATCAGTAAGATAGTTATTCTGGTCTTAACTGGGCTCACTTACGCATCTATGGTTAGCTATGGGTCTGGAAGTTTGCCCTGCTGATCTTGGCTGGACTTGTTCACATGTTTGAATATCTGCTGGCTGTAGGTTGGTATTTCATCCTCAGAAAGACAGCTTAGATTTGTTGTCATGGCAGAGACAGTGCTTAGAAGTTATAAGCCTCTTGGAACTCATCTGAACGGTAGTGGGAGCCTCAGTGGTTCATTCAAGGCAATAGGAAATGGAGTGAAGGAAGCAGATGGAATATAAGAGGTGGTATAGAAGGCAGGACAGATCTTGAGCGGAAGGATCCAGCTGGAGACTAACTCCAGAGTGGTAGCTTCCAGTGAGGAAGCAGAGCATGTCAGGAGTCTACACACAGTGGTGGTAGCTGAGGTGGATTGAGTGTGTTGATGGCACAATTAACAGCCTGTCTGTACTCACAGCCATTTCAGACTTTGCAGCTTTTTCCATTTGTGGTGGAGTCTATTTTCCCACTCCTTGAATCTGGGCTTGTCTCATAACTTGTTTTGGCCAATAAAAAGTAGGTAAAGCCACAAGGTTTTGGCACTCCAGTCTTGAAAGCCTCTGTGGTCTTCCCATTCTCTATTCTCACTGACAGGAGAACTTGCTAAATATTCTCTCTTCAGTCATGCCATCCCTGAACATCTTGTCTAGAGTTGGTTTTACTGTTTTTATTTTCTTTTTTCTATTTTCAGTTCTTTTTAAAAATTATGTTATTATGATTGATAATTATTTTGTTTACTTTTTTTCTTTTTGTTTCTCTAAACTGTGAGATCCATGAGTATAGGATAGCTGTTATCCTAGTGACTATCACAGTGTCTGGCACAAATTAGGGACTCAATAAATATTTGTTGAATTAAATTCTATGAGACCTGGTGAATGAATTTTTAAGAAGCTTTTCAAGTTTCAGATGTGTGATCAAGTTGATGACCACCATAGTATACTTCTTTTCTTTTAGCTACCTCACAGATTCATCTTCCGAATATTATCTTGGCTGGGTGCAGTGAGTCACACCTGCAATCCTAGTGCTTTGGGAGGCTGAGGTCGGAGAATCACTTGAGACCAGCAGTTTGAGACCAGCCTGGGTAACGTACCAAGACCCCATCTCTAGCAAAAGACCTGGGCGTGGTGGTGCATACCTATAGTCCTAGCTACTTGGGAAGCTTAGGATTACTTGAGCCCAGGAGTTCCAGGCTGCAGTGAGCTATGACTACGCTATTATACTCCTGCCTGGGCAACAGAGTGACACCTTGTCTCTAAAAATATAAGAAAACAAACATTTTCATAGCCTCTGTTGTGCTTCATGGCCTTTGTTTCAGTTTCATATCTATTATCTGCCTATTCCCTATAGTATTTTGCAACTCGAATCTTTAATAAAAAGACTCTGATTGGTCTAGCTTGCCTCTGTTTGAATAGAATTTTCCCACATCAGGACTGGGTGTAGTTAGATGGTCAGCCTGGGGATTAGGTAACCTTGCTTCTCTCTAGCCCAATGATATGTAGCCACAAAGGAAGAAAGTAGAAAGAATAGAACCATATGACACAAAATATGGCAGCTTAGCAGGCTGTGAGTGTGGCAGGTAATATGATTGGTTTGTCAAGTACAGAAAACTTAATTATATCTCCATGTTTTTACCAATTACAATCAATTAATTAAATATTGTTGAGTACCTTATGTGCCAGGTTTAGAGTGCCTTACATGTCAGGCACAGGAAATAAAGTAGTAAGCAAGGGAAACATGTAGTCTTTCCTCATTGAGCTTATTCTGTAGTAGGAAAGATAGCCAACATGGCAGATGTATACATATGTAACAAACCTGCATGTTGTGCACAGATACCCTAAAACTTAAAGTATAAAAAAAAAGGATAAAGGAGCAAGAGAAAGATTGTGGTCAAGGTGATGACTTTAGTTTTATACATGTTGGTTCTGAGGTGCCTGAGGGACATTTGTAATATGTTTAGAGTTAGTTGGATATATAGGTCTGTTGCTTAGAAGGCAAGTCTAGGATGCAGAAACAGATTTCTTTGGGCCACCAGGCATAGAGGGCTGTGGTAAAGAGCTGATGTAGTTCAGAAACTTCAGAGAAGAAAGTTCCAGACTTCAGAGGAGGTGTTCTTTCAGTTACTTGTGGATTATGGTTGTATCTCTTTATAGAAGAAATCTGAGAGTGATGCTTGTAGGACTAGTAGCCAAGGAAGTGGTTCAGCTCAGCTGTTGATCTTTGTGTCCAGTGCTCAGTCAGCTCTTCATGTGTTTGAATTCTTTTTTTCCTAGATGAGAGAACCTGGCCAGTCTCCAATTTCTGAGACTCTAATTTAGGTTATATATTTCTCTGCAATGTGAATCTATTTCAAACTTGATGTAAGATTGCTCACTAGTGCATTGCCAAATACCCGATAGGCACCTCAGTAAATATTTATTAATGTTAATGATGAGAATAACCTTTTTAAATATTTGTGTTTGAAATATGTACTCTACCAATACTGCAATAGGGAAAACTTTCAGGATAATTACATTTTGTATTTATATCCAGTGATTTATTCCTTAGATCTCAAATTTTGTTAGAGATATGATTACAGATTTATGTCATTGGCATGTAGGTAGAAATTGAAACCATGCAATTGGTGACTGAGGAGATGGATGAGTAGCATGATGAGAGAAAAGGCCTACAACAGAACTCAGAAATGCCAATGTTTAAGGGTGAGGTAGGGGGAAAATTAGGAGGGCATTGTATAATGCAATCCACTGGAATGAGTGAGTGGTCAATAATATCAAATGGAATTGCTTTACTGAAGAATATGATAATTTTTAAGGTTCTTGATTAATATGTATTATGGAATTTTGGGAGATGATTTTGCAGTAAAAAATGAATCACTTTAAAAGGAAAGGAAAGTTGATGGCTTGTGGAAAAGGCAGTGCATTTCCTACATAGGTGGTAAATCTCACAGTTTTCTATTGTTTTGTTTTGTTCTTCCTTCTTTGGACTTTCCTTCTCCATTAGAAACTTTTAAAGCGGTAAACATTAAAAAGCTTCTAAAAATCCATTCATATACATTCTGTGTGGAGAAGCTTGCACACCTATGATCAGGAATATACTTTTTGCAATGCTTGCTTCATAAGTATTACTCATCTTAATTACCCCTTTCCTTTTAGTCTCTTTCATTCCCTTAATGCATGTGACTAAGCTTAAAGAGATCAGTTGAAAAGGTTTTTGATCCCCGTACTTTAAGCAAGAAGTGTTTGTCAAGCAGGTAAGAGGATCAGTCACTGATAGGTAGGAAAGTTTTTTTTAACTGACTGAAGTCCCAGTTGTTTTCAAAGTGATCTTACCACCAGGGTCAGCTTTAGCGGTCCATGACAGTATGCTGGAACAAATGTCTTCATTTTTCCAGATGCCATCTTTCTGTTTCCTTTTTACTATTTCCTTTTCCTAATTGCCTTCCCCTGAAAAAAGGAAGATACAGAAAACTTTTGAAGAGTTAGAATTTTATATTAGAATTGTCATTAAACATGCAATAGGAGAATATTTTTAAGGGGCCCATTGGAGATCATAGTTACATGAACTCAGAATAGCCTGGGAAATGGCTGTAGGACCTTTACCAAATTATGGTTCCAATCAATGGCAATTTATGTTGTCAATACTGTTGTTCAGGTGAGAGAGAAGGAGGAACTTGATGCTATCTGTGCCAGTTACCAATAGTCTCTCAGCTCCAAATTTACCTGTCAATACCTGCTCCGGGATAAGGGATTGGACTCTTTAGGCATTTCTCTGTCCCAGTGAGAATGATATTGAGCTGTGTCAGTAGAGGTTGATGGAAGGACATTGCAGGAAGACACAGTCTTCTCTTCCTGGTTACTGTGTGCTACATTTTGCTTTTCCTTGATGTAGTGTCAGGGTCTATTAGTAGTGTGTGTGTGTGGCAGTCATTTACTGGCAGTCTGCTCCAGATGTGCCCCAGAACTTGCAGTCTCTTGGTGACCTCAAAGGCCTGGCCTGGACCCAGCGTCTGCCTTGCTGTGACTCTCTCAGTGTGGGCACTGGTGTGTTCCAGGCCTTGTGCTAGCAGTGGCATCCTGATTTCTTCTGTGTGTCTGCCCACCTGTTTTGGCTTACCTGCTCTTCAGAAGGTTGTTTTTGTAACTGTCCCACATGGATAGCAGGTGCTTCACACCTCGCACACCAGCAGCAGTGATTCTGTGTGTGTGTCCACCCACCATCCTCAGCTTGCCTGCTCCCTAGAGGGTTGTCTGCTGCTCTCTGGTGACTAAAGACCAACGCTGACCTGGGCAACCCAGGAAGCCTCTTCATTATCCAGTGGGCTGCAAACATACTTTCTCCAATGAGGTCTTTACTCCAGCCTTGGGGAGGCAGCCCTCCTTCCTAGTTTCTTCTACTTTTTGTATTCCCTCTTTTTCTTTTTGTATTCTCCATCAAACATAGTGTTCTTTTTTGAGTTATCTTACATCTTTATAGTTACTCCCCTATTATACTTAAATAATTTTTTATACTAAATGTTTCCTACTGAAATTACTGTGGTGGCTTCTGTATCCTGACTATACCTAAACTGATACACTATCTTTTCCTTAATCTATTATACATACCTTTGCCCTACTTATTCTGATAAACTCTGATTTAAAACACCAATCAAAAAACTCCACCAAAACAAACAAAAAAACCCCCAATACTGCTTGAATGATTCTGCATTGCCTGGAATTCAAGATCCTCCGTGATCTGGCCCCTACCTGCCCTTCCAATCTTATTTTCTACTCTTCTTAAAGTAACTAAGGCAAGCAGCACTGTGAATACAGAAAGTCCAGTCCTGGGTTTGTCTTGTAGCTCTACCATTTATTACTAAGCAGACAAGGGCATGTCTTTAGGCCCCTCTGTGTTGCAGTTTCCTCATCTGAAAAACGGGGATACTAATAGCTGCTCTGCCTACCTCTTGGGGTTGTTGTGAGGTTAAATTAAATAGTGTATGTGAAAACTCTATGAATTTTAAATTTGTGTTGCTGTAATATATTGCCATAGGATTTGTATAGTGTTTTTCTTTTTTACTTTTTTTCAAAGTATTCACACAAAACAATGACAAGTATTGTCAAGCATTAATCTAGCACTTCTGGATTGGTAAAAGGGATTAAGGCAATACCTTTCTTTAGAACTCAGAATTGTATTTTATTTTTATATTTTATGCTTTTACTTTGTTTCAGGATGGGTGAAATAAGATGTTGAAAGTCTTTTGGCCAGACAATTTCTCCTCATTGCCATCATAAACAAAACAGAATGACTGTAAAATTTGGGAATAAGGAAGAGCATTTGTTTTTCATCATCTCATCTTGAGGGCATCTGTCTACTTCAGTAGACAGATAATTTCATACATATGTGTGAATTCATTAAAGTGGTACTCTTCTCCATCAATATTGGTTGTTCATGTACCAAAATATGCAAAAGTGCTTTGTAATAGAAATAAAAGAATTATTTTCAGGACACAAATCAGAGAAGGAAAAGCTCCCAAGCTGGTAAGGAATTCAACCAATTCGAAACTCAAATTTCTTGAGAGAGGTATTCTCATTCTGCGAGAATTTGTTTAAGAGCTGAGAGCCTAAAGTCTGTGATGCAAGATTAGGGACCCGACTGCTTGTGTTAAAGGAGGCAGATTACTCCAGTTGCTTATGGATTGGACTCATCCTTGCTGGGCAGCAGGCCAGCTTGTGAATGTTTTCATCAGCAGGTGGTTCTTCTGAATTCCTCATTATCTTGTATATATAATGCGGGGGGAAAAGCCAGTTCCAGCAGAACTTGAAACATGAATATAAAAGGCATTTTAAAATGTATTTTAAAAACTTCCTTAGAGAGGAAATATAGGGTTCCTTCTTTTGTAGCCTGAAGAGGAAGGTGAGTTCAACAGAAGGTCAAAATGAGGAGAAGTAGCCATTCCAGTCTTGCTTGGACAAAACCTTTATTATCTAACATTTCTATAGCTCTTTGTATTTTCCAAAGACCTTTACAAATGTATTTTTTCCTCCATGTAACAAGCTTTTGATCAAAGCAGGTTAGTATTCATCTTTACATTTTCTAGATGAGAGAAAAGAGTTCCAGAGAAGTGAAGTCACTTTTGCAGGTCCCAAGATGTATAAAAAGTAAAATGAGATTTTGAGCCTTTGACACAGAATTCTTGGTGTAATTACTGTGCAACATGTTATATCCTGTCTTGACTAAATTTTTACAAATGGGTTAAAAGAGTTCTTAATCTAAGAAGCCAACTCTAGAATTCTAAATAGAGGATACTCAGTGGGGAGGCTTGAGGTTTTATTAGAACAGATTTCTTTGGGCCACCAGGCATAGAGGGCTGTGGTAAAGAGCTGATGTAGTTCAGAAACTTCAGAGAAGAAAGTTCCAGACTTCAGAGGAGGTGTTCTTTCAGTTACTTGTGGATTATGGTTGTATCTCTTTATAGAAGAAATCTGAGAGTGATGCTTGTAGGACTAGTAGCCAAGGAAGTGGTTCAGCTCAGCTGTTGATCTTTGTGTCCAGTGCTCAGTCAGCTCTTCATGTGTTTGAATTCTTTTTTTCCTAGAGGAGAGAACCTGGCCAGTCTCCAATTTCTGAGACTCTAATTTAGGTTATATATTTCTCTGCAATGTGAATCTATTTCAAACTTGATGTAAGATTGCTCACTAGTGCATTGCCAAATACCCGATAGGCACCTCAGTAAATATTTATTAATGTTAATGATGAGAATAACCTTTTTAAATATTTGTGTTTGAAATATGTACTCGACCAATACTGCAATAGGGAAAACTTTCAGGATAATTACATTTTGTATTTATATCCAGTGATTTATTCCTTAGATCTCAAATTTTGTTAGAGATATGATTATAGTATATATATTTTTTCAGCCTTAAGGTTATTGGCAATTGTTATTCCTGTTTAATAGATGAGGAGTGTAAAAAGAGAAGGGGAGTGATTTGCAAAAAGTCTCACTGTGGATTGAAGTAAAGTAAGATATGAAAGTTTAGATCTGTGGTTCCAAATTTCACTAAAACGAGTCTAGCTCTGGGAACTAAACCAATGGTCAAGAAGTTGCAATGGGACATTGAATAACTCACATATGTGGAACTATCCTCCTGATTAAAATTAATTTTGAAAAATGAATTTTTCTTTGACTCTATCTGTGAGGTGTGGCAGCTAGAGACTGTTTTTTCCCTATTAAATATAACCCGTGATTGTTTAGTCCTGATGATTCAAATGGTAATATTATCTATTTATATTACTACTATTATTTTTTTCAAATCAGCCTAATAAATATAGAAATTGATCTTTTTTGTTTGTTTGTTTTAGAGAGGGGATCTCGCTGTGTTGCCCAGGCTAATGTCAAACACCTGGCCTCAAGCAAACCTCCCACCTCAGCCTCCCAAAGTGCTGGGATTATAGGCATGAGCCACCAAATCCAGTCAATATTTTACTTTTGAATATACAGATTCATAATTTTTAAAAGCACAGCAGTGGAAGTTACAATGATTAGTACTTTTCTTAATCAAAGTGGAAAATTGCTTTACTCATTATCTTAGAAATAAATTCAGTAGATATTTTAGAAATGAAGTGTACCTACTTACTTTTATAACTTTTTGCATAAATAAAATGAGTAACTAGTCTATGTATTTAAAAATAATCAAAATAAATGCAATTTTTAGCTTTTTTCTTGTTAAAATTGTCATGTAAAACATCTCCTAGTATTATTTTTATCATTTGTTGTAATCAGCGTTTCTCAAAAGGTGATCTGTAATTCACCTGCATCAGTCACCTGAGATATTTATTAAAATGTAGAGGTTAGTTTCCCACCCCAACTCTACTGAACAAGACTCTTAGCACCAGACCCTAGACATCTGTATTTTAAATAAGCTTTTTAGGTTACAAGTACAAACTGCGAGTAATTCAGAATTGCTTCAGTGTGAGAGGCTGGGGAAGTAGAGACAGAGGCAAGGGAGATAAGCAAGGGAAAGCATGATATGCTGAGGTGTTCGGATCTTATCCTGGAGGTAGTAAGGATTTAAGATAGGCAGTAACATAAATTAACTGCATTCACTTTGAGTTACATTTACTTTTTATTTAACAATTTTTTAGAGACAGGGTCTCGCTACATTGCCCAGGCTAGAGTGCAGTGGCTATTCACAAGCTCAACAATTGTGCACTATAGGCTTGAATTCCTGGGCTCAAGTGATCCTCCCACCTCAGCCTCCCAAGTAGTTGGAATTACAGGTGAATATCACTGACCTTCACTTTTGAGTTACTTTTATAAATTACTTATTTAGAGAAGAGTTAATCCCACTATCAAGAAAGATAGGTTAAACTAACTGCACATAAGATTGCATTCTTATTTAAGATTACTTTGAAGGGTTTCAGATGTGTATAATTTATTCTTCACTATCCTGGCCTTAGCAGTTCCAATTTGTTTTGTGTGTAAATGATAACTCATATAAACAACCATTATTTCCTATTATGATCCATATAAAAATTGAAGTATGGAAAAAGAAACTCAAGAACAAATTAGTAATATTATTAATATACATGCACAAATACAAAGCCGTGAGTAACTATAAATGCCGTAATTGTGTTAATGAAATGGAAAACATTCCTGATGCAGGTTGTCAGGGGCAGGTTGGAGCTTTACTCTGTGGAGACGGAGTTTCACTCTTGTTGCCCAGGCTGGAGTGCAATGGCTCGATCCCAACTCACCACAACCTCCGCCTTCCAGGTTCAAGCGATTCTCCTGCCTCAGCCTCCCAAGTAGCTGGGACTACAGGCATGTGCCACCATGCCCAGCTAATTTTGTATTTTTAGTAGAGATGGAGTTACTCCATGTTGGTCCGACAGGTCTCGAACTCCCGACCTCAGGTGATCTGCCCGCCTCGGCATCCCAAATCCAATGAATCATTCTGCTACCTTCTAAAGCATTGAAATTTTGCCTGCATCCAGCCTTCAGACATGATGGGGAGAAGTTACACAAGCTCTTAACCACCTGGAGGTGACACACATCACCCCCTCCTCCACACTGCTGGTGACAGCCAGTCACACGAGCCCACCAAATTGCAAGGCATCTGGGAGCTGTGATACATTTTAAAGAAAGAACAGAGCCAGTCTCTGTCACAGTAGACTATTCTTCAGGATTGCTCATATCAAAGATATGTGCTAGGGAGTAGGAACTGCTCAAAAAAATAAGCTAACATACTATAGATATTTCCCAATTTATGTATGTTCTTACAGTCAGGCAGTCACTGAGGATAGCTGCCTTTGCTAAGAGGCTCAGAGCAGTCTTTATAAAACTTTTTGGACTGTACTCCCAAAAGAAATATATTTTACGCAGTGACTCAATACCATACATATACACAAATACAAAAATTTCATACCTGTTGTTGAGGAAACAATAATTATTCTTACTATATGTGGTGTACCTTGGTATAGATATGAACAGGAGAAAGGGAAATACTGGGTAGAAGAGGGCAGTTCCCTGGCAAAGGCCCCACCCTCAAGCCTGGAAACCCATGGCCCTAAATGAGAACAGGCATTTTTGTTTTCGCGCCCAAAAGTTGCCTTTTGGCCTGCCATGCCTGCCTAACCTGTACCCATATAAATCCCAAACCCCAGGATCCATGAGCAGACAAGCATATGAGGAGACAAACAGAAGAGCAGAAGAATCACAGAATGGTATGGCAGAGAAGAGAAGAGAAGGAGCGTTTTGAACGTCGAGAGATTGGCTGGGGACAGGCAGAGAGGAGATTGGCCCCAGGATGGCCAAACTCCAGGGGAAGATCATCTTTTCACTCCATCATCCCTTTCAGCTCCCCATCTATCCCACTGACAGCCACTTCCCCTGCTCAGTAAAACCCCTGCATTCACCATCCTCAAGTCGGTGTGCGACCTGATTCTTCCTGGACGCCGGACAAGGACCTGGGTACCAAGAGGGCACCGACCTTTTTAACAAACCATCTGCGGATGGCAAGGCTAAAAGAGCACACTGTAGCACACACCCATATGGGCTTCAGGAGTCGCAGGCTCCCACTCCTGGATGATGTTGTGGGGCCAGAGCCCAGGAGCGGGAGCCTGTGCTCCGGCACCTGCCGTCTGCACACTCCCCCTCCTGTAAGGGGTTTGAGCGCTGAACAGATGAGCCACACCCTTGTTGCATGTCCTCTGAGGGAACTCTCCCATTTCAGTATTTTCTCCACTGTTTCCTAGATTGTTATATATGATAGTATTACCTGTCTCAACACTGATACCATCTGTAGTTTTGGGAGGCTCCATTTCATCTTGAGCAGAGCCTCTGCTTCTGAGGTGAGATGCTCAGAGGAGTTTGAATCTGGATTTCCTGACGTGTAGATGATTCTCATTGCAGTCCTTTAAGTACCCAAAACCTTGCCCTTATCACCTAACCACCTCTGTATTCTTTCCTTCTCTCCTACAGCTAGAGTTGTCAGATTTTGCAAATAAAAATATAAGATATCTAGTTAAATTTGCATTTCAGGCAAAAATGTATAATTTTTTGTTATAACTATGTCTGAAGCAATTATTTGGGACATACTTATACTAAGAAAATTATTTGTTGAAATTCAACTTTAACTGGATGTCCCAAATTTTATTTGGCTAATCCTACCTACAGTGAATTAGGCAATGCAGAGGAGAGTTTTTTTTTTGTTGTTGTTTTTTGTTTTTTTTTGCTGCTATTTATTTCTCTTGGCTGCTGATAAAAAGGAAATCAGACTAGCTTTAGACATGAGCTTCAGGGACAGAGGGGAGAGGCTGTGAGCTGGGGCCTATTTTGTAGTCAGGTGGGGAGAGGAGAGAAATTGTATTCAAGTCACTGGGAGGTAGCAGAGAAATAGGTAGCTGGGAGTGGGGTGGTACTGGCCTGAGAAAGAGAAGGAAGGCAGGGAAGTGGGTATACACAAGGAGTGTCCCTGTAGTCTTACAGTGGCAGGAGGTTCTGGCACACCAATGCCTATTATCTTTGTATCCATACCTCTGGAAATCTCAGTCCTCTTCCTCAACTTCTCTTATTTTCACCTGAGCTCTGTTGGAGGCTGTGATAAACCATTACTGGGAATGTGGAGTATTGGTAAGGATAGGGAATCTCTTATGTAATAAGAAGGTAGAAATTGTTAGTAGTAAATATTAGTAAATAGTAGAAATCGTAAATGACTTTCTCATAGGAAAGTGGTCTTAAGTGGTGTTATATTCTGTAGAAATTATTCTGCAAGAAATCCCTTGGGAGCTTACTAAAATGCAGTTTTCTGGGCTTCATGTAAAGGTTTGGATTTTGTAGGTCTAGGATGAAGCCCTGAATCCCACATTTATTTTGTACAGGCTTCCAGAACCACAGTTTGAAAAATACTGCAACAAAGTATAGCATGATATAGTATAGTACATTTTAATCTAGTGTAGTTTAGTATTGTGTAAGATTACATCATATTAGAAAATTACAATACTATATACATACTATAAATTTAATTAGCCTTTATAAGTTTGCTGGAAAGGGTCTTTTATTTTTATTTATTTTTAAATGAATGCTTTCAATGTTTCAAGCTACATATTTACCAAAGGACTTTTAGAGTCTCTACTCAAATTAGAGATACGGCTAATACAAGTGCCATCTAGTGGCCAATAGGGTTTTTGCTTAAAAAGTCATTAAAATGCCTGGCTGAGCACGGTGGCTCACCTCTGTAATCCCAGCACTTTGGGAGGCCGAGGCAGGCGGATCACCTGAGGTTAGGAGTTCAAGACCAACCTGGCCAACATGATGAACCCCCATCTCTACTAAAAATACAAAAACTTAGCTGGGTGTGGTGACGGGCGCCTTTAATCCCAGCTACTCGGTAGGCTGAGGCAGGAGAATTGCTTGAACCCGGGAGGCGGAGGTTGCAGTGAGCCAAGATCCTGCCATTGCACTCTAGCTGGGCAATAAGAGCAAAACTCCGTCTAAAAAAAAAATCATTAAAATGCTAGAGAATTTGATCTTTTCCATCTTACCAGCTTGAGGCAGTAGCTCTAGGACATGAATGTTATACTTTATTAAATTCTGAAAATAATGGTACTAGTTATGTTGAAGTTACTGAAGCACAGGTGGTTCTGATTTTTCCATCTTTGGAGGAGGTAGTAGGGATAGGAGGGCTTGGACTACAAAGTTGCTTTGCTATACAGAAAGTATTCCTTGCTATCACTTATCAAGGGGTTGCAGAGTATTTGCCATTCATTCATTCATTCATTCTTCAGCAATTTATTCAAAATAGAGTCAATATTTATTTATTGCCAACTAGGTTTAAGACACTGTACTTAAGATTAATCAGACTAGATGTTCTGTCATTTCAAGGGCTTATTGTTTAATTGGGAACATAGGCATCCATGCTTTTAATGTAACTGGTTTTGTGAGATTTATAAAGGTGACTCAGTCATGGTCCTAATCTTAAGGAAGTTATAGCCTATTAGAAGAAATAGGAAACTCCCAGAACTGCTCTAGGTACAGTCCTGGGGAGATAAGATGTGTGCCCACAAAACTATGAGTAATGGAAGATGGTGGCTGAATCGGATGGCTCCATCCGTAAGTGCTACAAGAAGGCAGAAGCTGCCTCTCTCAGCTCAACACACTGCCTTCCCCATGTAGCTCTGTATATTCTGGAATCAACAGACAATGTTTTGTGTAGAGGCACAACAATTTAGCTACTTTTCATATAGTTATCAAATGCAACATAGCAGCGTAATGAAAAACAAGCAGGCCCTGTCATTGTAGTTGACATTCAAATCAACTAATTTGTCTTAAAACTTTTGTATTTTTAGCTAGCTTATGCAGCTAATAAATTTAAATAAAAAATTCTAGTGGCTGTTACTCGGTTAATTTTGACGATAAAAAAATGGCACCAGATGTCGAATAACAAAGAAAAGCTTGTATTTGAATTTAGCTACAGCAAATTAATAATCTCCCAAGTCCCTTGCCCTTATAGCAGCTTTAAATTTTGTAAAGTTTCCCAACTCTGCGTGCCATTTTCCTCCTTCAGGGTCATGAATGATACATTTTATTGACAATATCAAACTGATATTTTTACTGTAAATCCTTTCAAACATTGAGAGACAGATTTCATTTTAATGATTTGAATTTGAGGGTTTATTCCCCCAGTGCTTTGGTGGATTGTTTTTCTAAATACTTAGATGTAATAGGGAACTTAAAACATGATTTATAAAGCAAGTAAGATATATGACATTAGTATTACCTACTAAAGTCTGCAAGGGGAAAATTGATCTCACTTTTTTTCCTTCACAAAATTCCCTAAATCACTATTCAATTAAAATCTCTAACCCAGCACCCCAGATTGTATGTATTAATAATATAGATCTATACGATGTAATGCTATCTTTAAAAATAGATGTAAGAAAACACTTTGAGTGATTTATGGTATAATACATTTTGGAGATAAGATATATATACACACACACACACACACACACACACACACACACATGCATTGCCTAGAGATGTCATTTTGACTAACAAGGGCCAGGCACCGTGGCTCCTGCCTGTAATCCCAGCCCTTTGGGAGGCCGAAATGGGTGGATAGCTTGAGGCCAGGAGTTTGAGACCAGCCTGGCCAACATGGTGAAACCCCACCTCCACAAAAAATACAAAAATTAGCTGGGTGCAATGGTGTGTGCCTGTAGTTCTAGGTATTTGGGAGGCTGAGTTGGGAGAATTGCTTGAGCCCAGGAGGTCGAGACTACTGTGAGCCAAGATCACGCCACTGCTCTCCAGCCCAGGTGACAGAGACCCTGTCTCAAAAAACAAAAATAAAAAACTTTGGCTAACATGAAGGCCCCTGTAGTCCCAGCTACTTGGGAGGCTGAGGTGGGAGTATTGCTTGAGCCCTGGAGGTCAAGGCTGTGGTGAGCCGTGATCATACCACTGCACTCCAGCCTGGGTGACAGAGACCTTGTCTGAAAAAACCAAAAAGCAAAAAACAAAAAACTTTGACTAACATGAAGGGAACATTTGGTTACTTTTGTACTCTTGTAGGGAGGTGAGTAATAATGGTTAATGTGAGTGGGACTTAAGCAAATCATGGCTCTAATGTAATTTTTGTGGGTCATATGGTTTTGTAAAAAGAGAGAAAGCATCTTTGAGCTACAAGCCATTATTTCTGAGATATCACTGAGAGTGGACAACAGCAACTCTCTTTTTCTGGGCAAAGGAAACTGCTCACAGATGTTCCTGCTGGGCACAGCGTTGTTCACAGCTTAATCTTAAAAGTAAGATTATTTTTGTAATTTTACTGACCAAATACAAATGTGGATTTAAGTGCTTGTTTTTAACGATTACAGAGAGAACAACCTGACATAAACTAGCAAGCCAATAGGTGAAGTTTCGACACACCTCCTTTAATAAAGGTATTTTATTTATTCATTCATTCAACAAATATTTCTTAAGCACCCAGTAGGTATAAAGTAGTTTCAAGTGCTAGAGTTTCAACAGTGGACAAAATAGGCTATAATTCTGGCCCATAGGCCAAAACTTATGTTCTAGTAGATGGATATAGGCAAAAAACAAAATAAATGAGTAAAGCATACAGTATGCAGATGGTGATAAGTGCTGTGGCAAAAAATAAAGCAGGAAAAGGGTAGAGGGAGTTCCAGGGTGAATGAAGGGATTCAAATTTAAATAAAAGGGTCAGAGGAGACCTCATTGAGAAGGTGATATTTGAACAAAGAGAAAGGAAGCAAAGGAGTGAGCCATAAAAATATATACAGGGGAAGAGCGTTCTAGGCAGAGGAAATGGCAGGTGCAAAGGCCCAGAGGTAGGAGAGAACTTAATGTATTAACTGAACAACAAAGGGGTCAATAAGGAAGGAGCAATAAAAGAGGGGTAAGTATAGAAGATGAGATCAGAGATGTAATGGTGTCAGGTCATGCAGGTCATGCAGGTCATCGTAAAGACTTTGGCATTTACTATGAGAGGGAAGGAGCCACTGGAAGGTTGTAAGCATCTGACTGATGTTTTAAAATAATCTCTTTGGCTCTTTAATTGAAATAGGAACCAAGGTTATCAGCTAAGAGTGAGGATAAAGGAGAAGGTGCTAGAAGATTGAGGAGAGATTATGAGGCAGTTGCCTAGGAGAGTGGGACAATTACTTGAATAGGAAATATACTGTGAATTACAAAGTAGCATAGTGGGCCCACTGGGGTTTAGTGGTCATGAATTTAAAGTGAGATCAATCAGCCACATAGAGCAGACAGAGTAGAATTTAATGAGGGTTGAAGTTTTGCCAAGTGACTAAGAGAAGAGAGAGTGGAGTAGGGAATTGAGTGTCATGCAGGACAATGCTTTAGTGATTGACTGTGGAATTTAGGCTGGGCAAGGGAAGAAGTGAGTATATGGGCGACAAGAAAAATGTTGATTATAATTGAATCCTTTTATATAATGTTATTCTTTCTAGACTTTTCCACCTAAATATCTGAGACTTTAAAACACTAGCAGAAGATATCCAGAATGGCTGATTTAAAAATTCAGTTACTTGGTTTGTAGATTTCATTAAGAAAAAATTATACCCATCAAAATCCATCTTTTAACATTATTTGCTATATCTTAGCTAAAAAAAACCCCACCACAACTAAAAATCAAAGAAATAAACAAAACCTCCCAAACTAAATAGGACCAAGATTAAGGAAAAAAAATCTCACATATTCAGCTGGAGATATTCAAGGAACAAATGAAAATCACATTAACAGTTTCCTGTTGTACCAGACACTGGCTGTGTAGTAGGGAAACACTTATGAATAGTAGCAGAATAATGGTTATAGTGTATTTGCCATTGGAACATTTATCTCATTTAAAAAATCATGATGTTTCTCTGTTGTCTTTAAAGAAAGACTATTAGACTCTAAGCAGGTAAAACTTGAAAGAAGTGTAAAATAAATTATTTAATGCTTTTTCTCAAATACAGGATAAAATGCCAACATTTGGAGTTTCATAAAATACACGTGGTAGTTAGGCTGCTAGAGTAAAAATTGCATCAGAATGTGTAAAGATTCCTAAAATTAAGTTCTAATGAGGACTTGAAAACAGCTGTTTTCTTATTGTTTTCCATAAGCCTTTCTAGGTATAGATACTATAAAAATATTGACAATTCAAGTTCTGCAGTTGGTTAAACATCAAGGATTATTAGCTATGCAATTATTTTTAAGAAAGGAATTAAAAGTGACTTACAAACTTTTATTAGGGCAAGCCCACAACAAATATAGATTTTATTGTTCAGTAGTTTCCAAAGTTCAAACAGTTTTTCAAAAGTTTTATGAGGAAAATGATGGATAGGTGGCAGGACTAACTTACACCTCCCACTTGGATGGACAGAGCAGTGTGTGGAGACTCACACTGTGAACTTTTGCTCCAAGAACTAGTGCAGGAATACACCAGGAAAGTCGAGAGAATCCACAGACCCTTTGAAGGAAGTGCAGGCTCTGGGAGACATCCGAAAAACTGTGAGTGCCCAAAGTGTGAAGGTGTGAAAGGGGGATCGTCTGCCCCTGAACACACATCCTCACTGGGGAACCTGAAGGTCCAGATCATGGGAGAAGGATTTGACCTTACCTGGAGCTGAGATAAACATAGAGAGCTGAGTGAAATACAGGGGTAGACGAAGCAGTGGGAAGAGCATGTGGGCACTCTTTGTTCCCAGGGAAGCCATTTCTGACTTTGTCTCACAGGGGTCCTTGGGAAGGGATACCAGTGGAATTGGGGAAAGACTACAGGGAGAAGGAAACCTCCAGCTGAACTTTGTAACAATTTCAACCAAACATGAAGTTTCCTGGACAGAATCTGGGTAAGAGGGTGAACTGGGAGCGCAGAAACAGCACAGAAGTTGTGGCAGGCAGGAAGGCATGAAACCTGAAAGCCCTACTTGCTTTCCCAGCAGGAAGGCCTGGAGCCTGGGACAAATCCTCAGCCCTGCTTACCCACTGCCTGGAAATAAACCTGGTGCTGTTGGGGGGTTGGCACGGTGAAAGTAAGACCGGCCTTTTGGGCTGTGTGGGAGCTGGGTGAGAGCTAGGTGGGGCCTGTAACTGCTGGCTTTCCTCCACTTCCCTGGCAACCTGCATGATGCAGCAGAGGCAGCCATAATCACCCTGGGAATATAACTCCATTGGCCTGAAAATGACACCCCCATTCCCCACAGCAGCCTCAGCAAGCACTGCCTGAGGAGAGTCTGAGCTCAGACATGCCTTACCCTGCCCCAAACTTATGGTCTTTCTCTACCCACCCTGGTAGCTGAAGACAAAGGACATAATCTCTTGGGAGCTGTATGGCCACACCAACTACCTGAGAAACTTTTCCAGGTGACCCTAGGGTAAGCCTGTATCCTCTCTATAGTACCACAGCTGATGCTGTTTTGAAAGTGCCACCTCTTGGCTGGAGGCCAACAAACCCAAAACTAGCACAGTAAACAAAACTGCAACCAAGGACCCTCACAGAGTCTACTTTACTCACCTGCTATCTCTACCAGAGCAGGTGCTGGTATCCGGGGCTGAGAAAACTGAAGATGGATCACATCACAGGACTGTTTGCAGACACTCCCCAGTAGCAGCCTGGAGCCTGGTAGCTCTGCTGGGCAGCTAGATCCAGAAGAGAAGTAACAACCTCTACAGTTTGGCTCTCATGAAGCCCCATCCCTGAGCACCCACATCCAGGTAATACCCTATGGGACAAAAGAATCTGAACAATAGCCCTTGAACACTGGATCTCTGATGTAGTCTACCCAAATGAGAAGGAACCAGAAAAACAATTTTGGTAATATGGCAAAACAAGGTTCTTTAATACCCCCAAAAGATCACACTAGCTCATTAGCAATGGATCCAAATCAAGAAGAAATCTCTGAATTGCCAGAAAAAGAATTCAGAAGGTCAATTATTAAGCTACTCAAGGAGGCCTCGGAGAAAAGTAAATACCAACTCAAAGAAATTTTAAAAATGTTATAGGACATGGATGGAAAAATTTCCGGAGAAATAGATAGCATAAATAAAAAGCAATCACAACTTCTGGAAATGAAGGACACACTTACAAAAATGCAAAATACATAGAAAATCCTCAGCAACAGAATAGAACAAGTAGAAGAAATAACTTCAGAGCTCAAAAACACGGCCTTTGAATTAACCCAATCCATCAAAGATGAAGAAAAAAGTTAAAAAATAAACAAAGCCTCCAGGAAGTTTGGGATTATGTTAAATAACAAAAATCTAAGAATAATTGGTGATCCTGGGGAAGAAGAGAAATCTAAAAGTTTGGAAAACATATTTGAGGGAATAACTGAGGAAAACTTCTCCTGCCTTGCTAAAGATCTAGACATTCAAATACAAGAAGCTGAAAGAACACCTGGGAAATTCATCACAAAAAGATAATCACCTAGGCACATAATCATCAGGTTATCTGAAGTCAAGACTAAGGAAATAATCTGAAGAGCGTGAGGCAAAAGCATCAGTAACCTATAAAGGAAAACTTACCAGATTAACAGCAGATTTCTCAGCAGAAAACCTACAAGCTAGAAGGGATTGGGGTCCTATCTTTAGCCTCCTAAACAAAACAATTATCAGCCAAGAATTTTGTATCCAGTGAAACTAAGCTTCATAAATGAAGGAAAGATACAGTCTTTTCTAGACAAGCAAATGCTGAGAGAATTTGCCACTACCAAGCCAGCACTACAAGAACTGCTAAAAGTGGCTCTAAATCTTGAAACAAATCCTCAAAATACACCAAAATAGAACCTCCTTAAAGCATAAATCTTACAGGACCTGTAAAACATTCACACACACACACACACCCCAAGGTATTCAGGCAACAAATAGCATGATGAATAAAATAGTACCTCACATCTCAATACTAATGTTGAATGTAAATGACCTAAATGCTCCATTTAGAAGATACAGAATGGCTGAATGGATAAGAATTCACCAACCAAGTATTTGCTGTCTTTAAGAGACTCACCTAACACATAAGGACTTCCATAAACCTAAGGTAAAGGGGTGGAAAAAGATATTCCATGCAAACAGACACCCAAAAGTGAGCAGGAGTAGTTATTCTTATATCAGAGAAAACAAACTTTAAAGCAACAGCAGTTAAAAAAGACAAAGTGGAACATTATATAATGATAAAAGGGCTTGTTCAACAGGAAAATATCACAATCCTAAATATGTATGCACCTAACCTGCAGCTCCCAAATATATAAAACAATTACTACTAGGCCTAAGGAATGAGATAGACAACAGCACAATAATAGTGGGGGACTTCAATACTTCACTGACAGCACTGGACAGGACATAAAGACAGACAGTCAACAAAGAAACAATGGACTTAAACTCTACAACAGATGGACTTAACAGATATTTACAGAACGTTTTAGCCAGCAACTGCAAAATATATATTCTATTCATCAGCACATGAAACATTTTCCGAGATAGACCATATGATAGGCCACAAAACAAGTCTCAATAAATTTAAGAAAATAGAAATTATATCAAGTACTCTCTCAGACCACAGTGGAAGAAGATTGGAAATCAACTCTAAAAGGAACCCTAAAACCGTGCAAATACATGAACATTAAATAATCTGCTCCTGAGTGATTGTTGGCTTAGCAATGACATCAGGATGGAAATTAAATTTTTTTTTGAGCTGAACAATAATAGTGACACAACCTATCAAAACCTCTGGGATACAGCAAAGGCAGTGCTAAGAAGAAAGTTCATACCCTTAAATGCCTACATGAAAAAGTCTGAAACAGCACAAATAGACAATCTAAGGTCATACCTCATGAAACTAGAGAAAGAAGAACAAACCAAACTTAAACCCAACAGAAGAAAAGAATAACAAAGATCAGAGCAGAACTAAATGAAATTGAAACAAAAAAACTACAAAAGGTAAATGAAACAAAAAGCTTGTTCTTTGAAAAGATAAATAAAATTGATAGGCTATAATGAGACTAACCAAGAAAAAAAGAGAGAAGATACAAATAAGCTCAATTAGAAATGAAATGGGAAGTATTACAACCAATACCACAGAAATACAGATCATTCAAGGCTACTATGAATACCTTTACACGCATAAACTAGAAAACATAGAGGAGATGGATATAGTCCTGTAAATATACAACTCTCCTTGGTTAAACCAGGAAGAAATAGAAACTCTGAACAGACCAATAACAAGCAGTGACATTGAAATGATAATTAAACAATTGCCCACAATAAAAAGCCCATGACCAGATGGATTCACAGCTGAATTCTATCAGACATTCAAAGAAGAATTGGTGCTAATCCTGTTGACGCTATTCCACAAGGTAGAGAAATAGGGAATCCTCCCTAACTCATTCTATGAAGCCAGTATCACCCAATACCAAAACCAGGAAAAGAAATAACTAATAAAGAAAAGTACCGACCAATATCCCTGATGAACATAGATGCAAAACTCCTCAACAAAATGCTAGTTAACTGAATCCAACAGCATGTCAAAAAGATAATCCACCGTGATCAAGTGGGTTTCAATAAATGTGATATACCACATAAATAGAATTAAAAACAAAAATCATACGATCATCTCAATAGATGCAGAAAAAGCATTGACAAAATCCAGCATCCCTTCATTATTAAAACTCTCAGAAAATCGGCATAGAAGGGACATACCTTAATGTAATAAAAGCCATCCATTATAAGCCATCTATTAAAAGCCAACATTATACTGAATGGGGAAAAGTTGAAAGCATTCCCCCTCAGAGCTGGAACAAGACAAGGATGCCCACTCTCACCACTTCTATTCAACATAGTAATGGAAGTCCTAGCCAGACCAATCAGATAAGAGAAAGAAATAAAGAGCATCCAAATCAGTAAAGAGGAAGTCAAACTGTCACTGTTTGCTGATGATATGATTGTATACCTAGAAAACCCTAAAGACTCCTCCAAAAAGCTTCTAGAACTGGTAAATGAATTCAGCAAAGTTTCAGGATATAAAATTAATGTACACCAACAGTGACCATCCTGAAAATCAAATCCAGAACTTAACCCCTTTCACAATAGCTGCATAAATAAATACATAAGTAAATACAATACAATACTTAGGAATATACCTAACCAGGATGTGAAAGACCTCTACAAGGAAAAGTATGAAACACTGCTGAAAGAAATAATAGACAATGTAAACAAATGGAAACACATCCCATGCTCATGGATAGGTAGAATCAATATTGTGAAAATGACCATACTTCCAAAAGCAATCTACAAATTCAGTGCAATTCCCATAAAAGTACCACCATCATTCTTCACAGAACTAGAAAAAAAAAATCCTAAAATTCATATGAAACAAAAAGGGAGCCCTCATAGCCAAAGCAAGACTAAATAGAAAGGACAAATATAGAGGCATTACCCTACCCAACTTCAAACTATACTATAAGGCTATAGTCACCAAAACAGCATGGTACTAGTATAAAAATAGGCACATAGACCAATGGGACAGAATAGAGAATCCAGAAATAAACCCAACTGCTTACAGCCAACTGATCTTAGACTAGCCAAACAAAAACATAAAGTGGGGAAAGAACAGCCTATTCAACAAATGGTGGTGGGGTAACTGGCAAGCCACATGTAGAAGAATGAAACTGGATCCTCATCTCTCAACTTATATAAAAATCAACTCAAGATGGATCAAAGACTTAAATGTAAGACCTGAAATAATAAAACTTCTAAAAGATAACATTGGAAAAACTTTTCTAGACATTGGCTTAGGCAAAGACTTCATGACCAAAAATCTGAAAGCAAATGCAACAACACCAAAGATAAATAGATGAGACTTAATTAAACTAAAAAGCTTCTGCACAGCAAAAGAAACAATCAGCAGAGTAAACAGACAACCCACAGAGTGGGAGAAAATCTTCATAATCTATACATCTGACAAAGGACTAACATCCAGAATCTATAAGGAACTCAAACAAATCAGCAAGAAAAAAAACCAAAATTTCCCATCAGAAAGTGGGCTAAGGACATGAATAAACAATTCTCAAAAGAAGATATACAAATGGACAACAAACATATAGGAAATTGCTCAACATCACTAATGATCAGGGAAATGCAAATCAAAACAGCAATGTGATACCACTTTCCTCCTGCAAGAATGGCATAATCACAAAATCTAAAAATAATAGATGTTGATGTGGATATGGTGCAAAGGGAACACTTTTACACAGCTGGTGGGAATGTAACTAGTACAACCACTATGGAAAACAGTATGGAGATTCCTTAAAGAACTAAAAGTAGATCTACCATTTGATCCAGCAATTCTACTACTGGGTATCTACCCAGAGGAAAAGAAGTCATTATATGAAAAAGATACATGTGCACACATGTTTATAGCAGCACAATTCTCAACTGCAAAAATATGGAACCAGCCCTAGTAGATAAAGAAAATGTGATGTCTATATATCTATATATATACCATGGAATACTATTCAGCCATAAAAAGGAACAAATTAATGGCATTCCCAGCAACCTGGTTTGAATTGGAGACAATTATTCTAAGTGAAGTAACTCAGGAATGGAAAACTAAACATTGTATATTCTCACTCATATGTGGGGGCCAAGCTATGAGAACCCAAAGGCATAAGAATAATATAATGGACTTTGGGGACTCTGGGGGAAAAGGTGGAGGGAGGTGAGGGAGAAAAGATTGTACATTGGGTACAGTGTACACTTCTTAGGTGAGAGGTAGGTGCACCAAAATCTCAGAAATCATCACTAAAGGAATTGTTCATGTAACCAAACACCACCTTTCCCCCAAAAGACTATTGAAATTATAAAAAAGTTTTGTTTTTTCGTAAATGTATATAAAACACACACATATATTTGTGTTTCTATCTAAATTTCTGCCTATGACAAAACAAAACTTTTGTTTAGAAAAGACAAAATTTCATAGGGCTTTGTAATTGTCTTCAAATATTTGATGGGTTCTTAGTAGAAATGGAATTACATTTCTTGAATGTTGCATCAAGGGGTTAGAACTGAGTTTAAGTGGTAGAAGTAATTAGAAAGCAAATTTTGATTCACAGTGAGATGAGAAGAGAACTGTTTATTGAGTGCCTACCATGAGCTAGCACCATGCTAGCAGCTTTCTATACCTCATTTTGTTTCATTATCATAACTGTCATTATATTTAGGAACTATTTATCAAAGACTGATTATGGTGCAAGTACCGTTCTAAGTCTAGTAATAGAACAGTGAAAAAAATAAAGTTCTCGCAGTTTGTGGAATTAAGGAGATAGAATTGTCATCTTTATTTTATAGAACAGAAGCCTAAAATTTAGAGAGGAAAACTTACAAATGTCATCAATGGTGAAGGTAGAATTCGAACCCAAGTACAAGGCTCATGCTCCCTCCTCATCACACTGCAGTTAGAACTATTAATGGAACAGGCTGCTTAACTGAGGGATGAGTTACTTCATGGGCTGTAGTTAAATAGAGCCTGGAAACTGGGTATGGCATGCACCTATATTCCCAGGCACTTGGGAGGCTAAGGTGGGAGAATTGCTTGAGCCCAGGAGTTTGTGACCACCCTGGCCAAAATAGTAAGACTGCATCTCACCGCTCTCCCTCCCGCAAAAGGCTGGGCTGATCACAGATGTTTAGGAACATCACAGGAGAGAAGTCAGTCTTGACTGAGAGGTTGAAGCGGATGCCCTCTAAAGTACCTCTCATTCTGTAATTCTAGGAAAGCATTTCAAGTGAGGGAACCAACATGGGCAATGTCATGGTGTGTGGGATGACATTTAAGAGGACACACTAGGTCACAGAATGGATATTATAGGAATTGTATTCCCCAGAAACAGCTCTACTCCTTTCAGAAATAGAATTGAAGAACTCCCAGTTTGAAGAAGACAGAATCCAGCCCTGTGGGATTTGACATTCACCTTCCCCTCCCTATAATTGGCTGAGTCCACAATGAAAGTCTGTAACTGCTTTAAAAGGGGACAGGAAGGAAGGGGGTCTCTTCCACATAACTCCTTGGACAATTGTTCTTGCTGTTTGTTGTCTCTGGCACCAATAAATGGTACCTTGCTTACCTTCTCTTTCTTCTATTCAGACTTTGGTCCCATGATTAGTCACTTTAGAATAGATCATCCAATGTCATTCCGACGTCATTGCCAGCCCCTCCCTGCCCTGACAGCCTGATTTAATGCAGCTTTCTCACCTGTGCTCTTGTTCTGCCCTACTTGCCCCAGACCCTGCTTGGTAGTCCTGATACCTGTGTCATAGACCAACTGGTAGCTACCTGACCCTTCTCTTAATTACTCAGCTTCCTCCTCTACTTGCCCTGCCCTTGGACTTTTTTGTACAATGTTTTGATAGATGATAGCAGCATCAATAACAGTAACAGTAACAACAACAACACAACAACAACAACAAAAAACTATAACAATAGTGACAGACACTGTGCTAAGTGCTTTACAGTAATTATCTCATTTAACCCTCATAGCCCCACAAGGAAAGTAATATTATGCCTGCATTTTTCAGATTGAGTGAGGAATGGAGAGATTAAATAACTTGTCTAAGATCAACAACCCAGTGAATGGGGGAAACCAAGATTCACCATGCATTTTGAGTCTACAGTCTAAACTTGGCCATTTTATGAAGAATGGGTAGGGAGTCAGGGTGGGCGTTGTAAAATGCTAGGAACTTCATGTATGTTTTCTTGCCTAGTTTTCCCAATAACCTTATTTAATGTTATTAAAATCTTACATATTTAAAAATTGTTATTATTTTTCTTTCCAACTTTTAGGTTCAAGGGGTACATGTGCAGATTTGTTGCATGAGTAAATTGCATGTCACAGGGCTTTGGTGTACAGATAGTTTTGTCATCCAGGTAATGAGCATAATACCCGATACTTTTTTTTTTTTTGGAGATGGAGTCTCGCTCTGTCACCCAGGCTGGAGTGCAGTGGCACGATCTTGGTTCACTGCAACCTCTGCCTCCTGGGCTCAAGCGATTCTCCTGCTTCAGCTTCCTGAGTATCCGGGATTACAGGTGCCCGCCACTATGCTCAGCTAATTTTTGTATTTTTTAGTAGAGATGGAGTTTCACTAATGCTTGCCAGCCTGGTCTCAAACTCCTGATCTCAAGTGATCTATCTGCCTCAGCCTCCCAAATTGCTGGGATTACAGGAGTGAGCCACCACGCCTGGCCTGATAGGTAGTTTTTCAATCATCACGCTCTTCCTACCCTCCACCCTCAAATATGCCCCAGTATTTATTGTTCCCTCCTTTACATCCATGTGTACTCAACGTTTAGCTCTCACTTATAAGTTAGAACATGTGGTATTTGTAAAACCTTATATGTTTTAAAACATATCTACAACTTCTTTGACACTCTTCCCATTGAGAGATGGAGTCTATGTCTACCCCTTGAATCTATTCTAATCTTAGCCGTGAATTGACCAATAGAATATGGTAGAGGTGATACAGTGTGACTTCCAAGGCTAAGTCATAAAAGGTGATACAGCCTTTATCTGGGGACACTTGATCTTGGAACTCAGCCACCATGCTGTGAGTAAGCCAAGCAGTCACAATGGGAGACTCCAGCTGAGGCCAAGCCAACAGCCAGCATCACCTGCAAGACATGTGAGTGGGTGAGCTTTCAGATGATTCTAGCCCCTAGCCTTTGAGTCTTCCCAACAGATGCCACATGGTGTGGAGACAAGTTTTTACCACTGAGCCTCTGTCCAAATTGCAGATTTCTGAGCAAAATAAATGATTGTTGTTTTCAGCTTCTAAGTTTAGAGTGGTTAGTAAAACAAAGCAACAGATAACTAATGTTCTGTGATCTCGGCATTCTTATGTCCACCTTACAGACGGGAAACAGGCTTTAAAAGCGAAATTGTTTGTTCAAGTTTATATAACTTTTTACTCCTCCATATTGTTGATTCTTGAGAATTTAGACTTGTTTCAGGAGAATAAGGAACTATTATAGGAATTTGATAGGGGTGATGTTATGGCAGCCCTGGTTTAGGAACATTAGTCCAACAGAGAACACAGAGCAGATTGGAAAGGACATGGTGTACTCATGGTACCATATTTTAGCAAACAGAAGACACCATCATTTGGAAGATGATATTATTTTATGTATTGCTAAGTAAGAAAATGTGCCCAAGATAGGATTTTTAGTCCGAGACCTGAGACACCAGAGGGCTTAGATTTCCATTTAAGAGAAAATGAGAAACAAACTTAACATGCATAGAGGGGCAACAACAAAATGTTATGCTTAATTATTATATAAATAACTTAATTCTATATAATTATTTATATAATTATATTTATAATTGTAACCTTGGTATTATGTGAAGGGAATAGAATACTCTGAGAATTTGAACTGTTAATCAATTCTTACTCAGATTTGTGATCTGAATCTATTCTACCAGAGTAGAATGAAATACATACACACACACACACACAAGACACAAACTAGCACCAATACAGGACCACCACCACCAAGAACAACACAAGCCTCAAGCAGATAATTTAATTTAAACAAGTTTCAGGGTGGTAGTGCTATTGGACCTGACAGATACAAAGGCAAATCCTCTCTGGAAGATTTGGAAGAACTTGGAGAACTCAGTTTCATTCTGGACCAGCAGCAATTGTAGGACATCACTGAGGGTAAGATGCTATAGACTGTAGGGTATATGCCTATTTTAGAGATATTAAAATCTGTACAATTTTTAAATCTTAGAATAGTCAAAATAGAGCAATTTAGATAGGAGGATATGGAGGTGGAAACTAAGCACTTTTTTATTGACCAGGTAATTATTGATCAGTATGTGAGGTGAATTTTTATGCCAAGTGCTGGAATGGGGCATAAAAATGAATGTGAATGTACATTTCTTGGTATTGCACACTGTATTAGCTTAGATTTCTATAACCAAGTACCAAAAACTTGGTGTCTTAAAATGACCGAAATTCTCTCTCAGATCTGGAGGCCAGAAGTCCAAAATGAAGTTCTTGACAGGGCCATGCTTCCTCTGAAGCTGCTAACAGAGTATCCTTTCTGGCCTCTTCTAGCTTTTGGTAACCCAGGTGTTCCTTGGCTTGCAGCTTCAATACTTCTGTCTTTGATTCCGTTGTCACGTGGGGTTATCTCTGTGTCTCTGTCTTCACATGACATTTTCCTCTTCTTATAAAAACAACAGTCAGATTAGATTAGGGCTCCACCTAATGACCTCATCTTAACTTTTCCAAATAAGGTCACATTCACAGGTATTGGGGATTAGGACTTTAGCATATCTTTTGGGGGACACAGTTCAACCCATAACACACAATGACCTGTATGTTGAGGTGATTCATTTCTACTTTCCTAGTCTCATCTCTCACTTCTCACTCCATGTGCTCATACTTCAGTTCTATTGAATCAGCTGCTGTTGTCCTGTCAAGAAGGCTCCAGTCTGATAGGCTCATACCACATGATACTTACAGCTCAGCTCAAGTATCATTTTCTTTGAGAAGCCTGATCTGAGTCTGCCAAGTCAGGTTAGGGGCCTCCTTCTTAGGGACATCGTAACACCTACCCTGCCACATTGTAATGATTGGTTCCTTTCCTTTCCTTGCTATTTTTTTTCTGGCTAATTTTTTTGTATTTTTAGTAGAGACGGGGTCTCACCATGTTGGCCAACCTGGTCTCAAACTCCTGACCTCAGGTGATCCACCTGCCTCAGCCTCCCAAAATGCTGGGTTTACAGGCATGAGCCACCATGACCAGCTGGTTTATCTTTCTTATATAAGACTCTGAAGTCATTGAAGGCAAAGATTTTGTGTCTTGTTTATCATTGTATTCTCCTTGCTGAGCACAGTGATCAGATTTGGCAGACACTCAGTAAATGTTTATTGAGTAAGAATAATATTATGAAGGGAATTTGATAGAACCTAGAGACCAATAGTATATGAAGCAAGAAGAAGAAATGAAGTATTGCTTTGAATTTTGAGTATAAGTAAGGAGGTCAAGAGAGGTACAATGGGCAGAAAGAGTGCAATTTGAAGGAGTAATGATTTAGGGGAAAATATGAGCTCAAATAAAAGGGATCATGGAATAATACGCAGTACAGCAAGCAGAGGAGGAAACCCTTGAAGGACAAGGACTTTGTCTTATCTTTGTGTTCCTAGTACTTAGTATTATGCCTGGAATAAAAGAGGTAATCAGTTCATATTTACTAAATAAAGTGTAAAGTGAATGTTTCCAGGTCTCTAGAATGGTGTTTGTACTGACCAAATAGAGAAGTTGTAGAGAGCAACTGGCTTAAAGGCTGGGAAGGTAAAGCCTTCCTCTTTGGATATGCTGATTTGAAAATTAGGACAGAATATTTAAGGAAGTAATCTCAGTCACCAAACCTATGGAGCTCAGAGCTACAGACTTGAAAGTCACAGATGTCTATTTGTAAATTATCAATATAGAGATGATAATTGAAGACATGGAAGTAGATGCATTTTTTTAGAGGAATTAGGTATAGAGTTAAAAATGGAAAAATCTAGCAGACAAAAGTTGAACCAGTGAAGGAGACGGAGAAGTAGCAGCCACAGAAGGGAACACCTGCATAATACGGTGTCACAGAATCTAAGGGAGGAAATAATTTTTCAAAAATAGATCATTGTGCCAAATGTTGGAAAAGGATGGAGAATAATGAGGACTGAGAAAAGCTAATCAGTTTTGGATTTAGATTTAGTAATTAGTGACCTTCAAGAGAAATATTTCAGTGGAGTGTTGGCAGAGGAAGTCTAATCAGGTGTTTATGAAGGGATTTGGTGACAGTTTAGTGACAGTAAGAGAGATGATGTCATGTAGACCATATAATTAAATTTGGCAAAAAGGAGAGAAATTGAATAGAAACTTGGAAGATCAGCAGGATCAACAAAGACTTATTGCTGTGCTTTTGATATGAGATACATTTTTGGTGAATTTTGTGTTCTATAGCTTAAGTGTTTGGTTTTCAATTCAGCCTAAAGCTAAAACAGTGTATTAGAAAGGCAGAGAGATTATATGGCTTTTGGCTTAATAAATCAGAGAGGTGTCCTACTGGGTGTGAGAGCCTGGCTCTGTGGCTGGCAGTAGAAAAGAGAAATGCAGGGGAAGAGATCATAAAAGTGTGTATGGTGGAACAGAAATTGTTAGGTCAGGGAGCAGAATCGTAGCATGTTAGAGCAGGAAGGGACAAATTGAGCAAGCCTTTCTATTTATAGACGAGGCAGCTGAGGTTCAGAAAGGAACCCTGGGACTTCTGAGTATTAATGAAAATCTGAGCTGTTTAATAGGGTGGTGGATTTGTTTTCCTTCTTCCTAGACTGAGGGGGAATTTCATGGCACCATTTTTGCTCCTTGGGGGTTATTGGGCTGTAGGCTGTCTGCCCCTTTCTGGAGGATGTTGCTGACCAGAGAGTTGAGTATCAGCCTCTTTGGGAAGAGTCCCCTTCCCAGACAGCTTCTAGAACTAATTTGGCTGCATTTTGCAAATAGAGATGGAGAAATGTAGACCCATGTTGTTGTCTCCTCAGGGTCATCATTAGACACACCAGCTGGCTGAGAAGCCTGTGGCTATAAAAATCAACCTTACTGAGGAAAGATGGATTATAAAAATAAGCCTCTTTTCTTTTTAACTTGATTTTCTGGAATGACACCTTGGCCCTTTAAATTAGGTCTTGCAGAAATATCAGGTTGGATCATTTAATCTTCTCAGTCAATACATTATCATTTAAGTTTTCTTAAATGTACTCTCCCATGTGACCTGTTTGGTTCTGCTGAAGACAATGATGAACATTGCATTTCCCTACACATGAAGTTTTTACATTGCAAACTCATGATATGGTTCACTTTCCATGTATGGAATAAACCAGAATTCCTGAGATAGAGAAAAAAATGGTCTGTGGTGCTGGGCATACATTTGCTGCAGGGACTCAGGATGATGAAAGAAATAGTAAGCTGAGAGTTTGATGTATAGGTATCTAGCTATATATACAAATATCAGTTTCTTTCCTCCAAAATATTTTTTTTCCTTCATTGAGGTTTGGAGACATGTCTCGCGTGCCAGCAATTCATATATGTGAGATCTCTCTCTCTCTCACACACACACACACACACATCAGAACTCCTTAACCACAGTTGGAAAGCCAATATGCAGGGATAATACATACCATAGTTGAAGAGTAGGGGGAGAATATGTGTGACAAAAGCATAGACGTCTTTATTCACTGTTTTTTAGGTTGCTTGACCTATTTTCCTCTGACCTTATCTTCTGTCTCCCACACTGTTGTGCGGTTTTTACATTATTATTCTAGATAACCCTGCAAAACCAGAGGGAGATCATTTTAGAAATATCTCTTGGCATGCTAAACTGAACAGCACGTAGATAATTACAATCATAACTTGCAGCCAGTAAAAACCTTCCAGAAATTGGCAGACTCTTACAACTTTTGAAGGCTTTCTCTCCAACTGCAGAATTCTATAGGATATGAAAACCAAGCTCAGACTTTAGAAGGAAATTCCGTGGGTGGCACAAATGAGAAAACATCTCAAAGCCTTTCAAAACCATAAATCAAGGCATAGTGTTGTGTTTCAGTCATGGATGGAGAATTTGTCTTCACTTCTTGTTCTAAACTGTTCTAAACAGTTGTCAGAAGCTCACTCCCAGGAATACTGCCTCCCAGAAATACCTTGTACTGGATGTTGGGAAACAGGAGGTACACAGAATAAACGAAAGGAGATCAGAGCAAAGGACACCAATAACAGACTGGAAGAAACCTGAGTGGGAGAATCAATGATGGCCATACATTCAGAAGGTTCACAATGTATTAAAGTGATCACACCCCTGTTTTAGAGCAAGATTTCTGCTAAATTACTTTATTTTTACTATTTTTTAACTTTTAAGTTCAGGGGTGCCTGTGCAGATTTGTTATATAGGTAAACTTGTATCATGGGGGTTTATTGTACAGATTGTTTTGTCACCCAGGTACTAAGCCTAGTACTCATTAATTATTTTCCCTGATCCTCTTCCTTTTTCCACCCTCCACTCTCCAGTAGGCACCTGTGTCTGTTGTTCCCCTCTATGTGTCTGTTTGTTCTCATCATTTAGCTCCCACTTATAAAGTGAGAACATCTGGTATTTGGTTTTCTGTTCCTGCATTAGTTTGCTAAGGATAATGGCTGCCAGCTGCATCCATGTTACTGCAAAGGACATGATCTCATTTTTTTAAATGACTGCATAGTATTCCAGAGTTTATATGTACTACATTTTCTTTATCCAGTCTACCATTGACGGACATTTAGGATGATTTTATGTCTTTGCTGTTGTGAATAGTGCTGCAATGAACATAACACGTGCATGTGTCTTTATGATAGAACGGTTTATATTCCTTTGGGTATATATACCCAGCAAGGGGATTACTGGGTTGAATGGTAGTTCTCTTTTTAGGTATTTGAGGAATCACTGCACTGTTTTCCACAATGGTTGAACTAATTTACACTCTCACCAACAGTGTATAAGCCTTCCTTTTTCTCTGCAACTTTGCTAGCACCTGTTATTTTTTGACTTTTTAATAATTCTGCTAAACTACCCTAAAGCGAGGCTCTTCTTTAAAAAAAAAAAAAAAACCCCAAAGGAAGATGCATGGCCTCCATTGGTAACTCATTAAAATAGTTAATAATTCTTTCTGCCAAGATTTAGGCAATTTCTCTTATAGCCAAGTCAAACTTGTTATGAGTTTAGATGAACTAGCTTGGTAACCTACACTGGGGTGTACTAATTCTTATATAGGAGGACTATAGTTAAACATTTGATTTTAAGAGACTATAATTCCTTTATCCTTAATTTTCATATCCTTAATCATCTTGATTGCTTTCCTCTAAACCCTTCAAAATTCCCCACATACTGAAAATATGAACTTGGTTCTCACCTACAATTATTTCAGGGTCAAGCTTCTCATTTTGGAATCTGTAGGAAATGTGAAAGCATTGAAGCAGTTTTCAGTTTTTTTCCCCTGTGAAATATGTGATAGGTGATGTTCACATTTGTAACAGAATGTTAAAATGGAAGTTTCTGCCAAGATCCAAGGATACAGTTAATGTTGCATTCTAAAGCAGGAGGCAGTTTGTATGTAGAATTTCCAAAGGAGTAAACTAAGAATTGGTTACGTGATTCTTGAATCCCTCACCCACTTAAAGGTCATGAAAGGGTTGAGAGAGTAGAGATTATCTCAAGATTTGTAAGGATTTTTTTTTTTTTTTTTGGAAAGAGTTGTGCTAAGTCCTATCATCTCCAAGGAGGTGGATTGGGAGGGTGCTTATTTCTTCATCTCAAGTCAAGAGAAAAGGAGATTTAATAGGTGGCATGGAGAACTTTGATATGTGCCCTCTGTGGTTAAAGGAACATAGTGGACTAGTGTCTGATGATTACAAGGAAAATCTAAGAGATGGAGACCAGTCTGTTAGCTGTTCTGACACCAGGAGTGAAGGAGATGTGTCTTTGTTGGGTGGCCTCTTTTTCCAGTGTTTGTTGGGCAAATACCAAGAGTATTTTCCATGGACCAGATGTAGGACATGCAAGGAAAAACTGGCCTGGAGTCTGGAGCTCAAACTGTTATCAGGGTCTATTTCTCTTTTTTCCATCTCTCAGCATAGCTTTTTGTGTGTTCAATCTATTCTCAGGCAGGCCCTCTTTTTATAATTACAAGATGGCTGTCAGCAGTTCCTAGAGCTAATCCTGCTAGGTTTAAAACCAATGAAATAGAGCAAGATTCCATATTTCACTATTCTGAGCACAAGGTCTGAGATGTGCTTCCCATTGGATTGGCCAGTGCTTGCTCCTGAATGATGCCTGGGCTGACTTTGGGCTAAGTTGTGTACTTCACCCATGGTTCTGGGAAGGTTGCCTTATCCAGTCCATCAGGCTGAGAGTGCGGAAGGACTAGGTCCCCAAACGATTATCAGGGTCATGCCAGAGGAAGGGGGTAGGATGCCAGGTAGACTGGCTATAAATATTCTATATGCCTAGCATTTCTGTAGCTGTTTTTCCTCCCTCCCCCCACTACCTCTCATTAGAAGAGTGAAAAAAATAAGGAATTTGGGCCTGTAGTGGCCAGAAAAATCTTTTCCAAGATTAAATGTGAGGCCAACTCCAGGAAACATGAGATGAGAATGTTTCTAAGAAGCTGGAGCATTTAGTGAAATTATGGGCAAGTTGAGAAGTTAGGGGGTTCATGGATCTTTGCTTGGAAGACCCACAGCAGGACTTTATTGTAAATCTTTGTGAATGAGGTGAATAGACATTTAAGACTTGCCTTGTCCTTAGGCATGGGTAAGGACTTCATGTTTAAAACACCAAAAGCAATGGCAACAGAAGCCAAAATTGAAAAATGGGATCTAATTAAACTAAAGAGCTTCTGCACAGCAAAACAAACTACCATCAGAGTGAACAGGCAACCTACAGAATGGGAGAAAATTTTTGCAATCCACTCATCTGACAAAGGGCTAATATCCAGAATCTACAAAGAACTCAAACAAATTTACAAGAAAAAAACAACCCCATCAAAAAGTGGGCAAAGGATATGAACAGACACTTCTCAAAAGAAGACATTTATGCAGCCAAAAAACACATGAAAAAATGCTCATCATCACTGGCCATCAGAGAAATGCAAATCAAAACCACAATGAGATACCATCTCACACCAGTTAGAATGGCGATCATTAAAAAGTCAGGAAACAACAGGTGCTGGAGAGGATATGGAGAAATAGGAACACTTTTACACTGTTGGTGGGACTGTAAACTAGTTCAACCATTATGGAAGACAGTGTGGCGATTACTCAAGGATCTAGAACTAGAAATACCATTTGACCCAGCCATCCCATTACTGGGTATGTACCCAAAGGATTATAAATCATGCTGCTATAAAGACACATGCACACGTATGTTTATTGTGGCACTATTCACAGTAGCAAAGACTTGGAACCAACCCAAATGTCCATCAATGATAGACTGGATAAAGAAAATGTGGCACATATACACCATGGAATACTATGCAGCCATAAAAAGGATGAGTTCATGTCCTTTGTAGGGACATGGATGAAGCTGGAAACCATCATTCTCAGCAAACTATCGCAAGGACAAAAAACCAAACACCGCATGTTCTCACTCATAGGTGGGAATTGAACAATGAGAACACATGGACACAAGAAGGGGAACATCACACACCAGGGCCTGTGGTGGGGTGGGGGGAGGGGGGAGGGATAGCATTAGGAGATATACCTAATGCTAAATGATGAGTTAATGGGTGCAGCACACCAACATGGCACGTGTATACCTATGTAACAAAGCTGCATGTTGTGCACATGTACCCTAGAATTTAAATATAATTAAAATAAAAGACTTGCCTTGTCCTCAGCATTGTAGCCCACAAAGACAGTGCTTGATGTGTGCTGTATCTTTGAGCAAAAATGCTTCTCCATCTAAACCATGTCCTTTGATAATATTCTTTCATAGCACTCTATATTTCCTTTCATAGTAGGAACACAACTCCTGGGTGGGGTTATTTATATCTCCCACTAGACTATAAATTCTATGAGGTCAAGAACCATATAAATTTTGCTAACCATTGAATTACCAGCATTTCACAGAGTATCTAGCATCTAGTAGATGCTCAAAAAATGTTTGCTGAATGGATGATTGAATAATAATTTTTCTCTTAGTACTAAAGCATAACTTAGGGAAAAGAAGTACATGCTGCTATTTGGGAAGAGGGTCTGCTTACCTTACCAGTCAGTTTGCCCATCCAGATGACTCTCCAATCCGATGTGGGTCAGATTGTATTACCTGTTATTTAAAGTACTTACTATAACTCTGTGTCAAGAATCCGCTTTCAAGATATGGTACATGTAGAAAAAGAACACTGCCTGGTGTGTAATATGTATTTGACACCCTAAAGGAAGGGAGTTATTTAGAAGATTAATAATCTGGATCTTTTGGATGGTCATAGAAAAAAGTTACACTTACATACTGTGTGCATTTTGTGTTTTGATTTAAAAACACCCATCTTATATCATAAGTATATAATAATCTTTTTCTCTCATGTGACACTATCTTCATAATCATTTAATGGCTATGTAACATCTCAGTGAGTAGACTGTCCATAAGGCAATTGACTATACTCCTATTATTGAATACTTAGTTGCTTCTAATTTTTCCAATGTTGTAAATAATGCAACAGATCTGTGCATACAGCTTTTATCATTTCTTAGATATTTTTCTAGAAAGGCTTCCCTAGGGTATTATTTCAGACTGCTAGCTTAGGGAATGAGGAGTTAAATGGGTTTTCTAAACATGGGATGTGCTTTCAGATCTCTGGACCTCAGTCTGTATTCTGTCCACTGAGGGTCCTGTTGCAGGCGAGGTCCCAGAACAGTCCTCATAATATCAAGCCCCAGCCTGGGCACCTATTCCAATGCAATGAAGAGTTGTTGCCAATATATGGAAAGGAAATTAGAACACTTGAGTTGTCTACTTTTTCTCCACTTCTATGAATAGTATTTATTTTGAAATTTTCATAAAAATATAAACATTATTTTAAAAACAGTTTAGATTTACAAAAAATACAAAGACAGTACAGAAAATTCCCATATACCCTGCACCCAGTTTACCCTATTATTAACATATTAATATGGTACATTGATTATAACTAGTGAAACCTATATTGTTATATTATTATTATATTCATCTACTTTTATTGATTTTTTTACAATTGAAGTTATAAGACTGTTAGTTCAATAAAGTAATACTCAAGTAATCTTAAAGTCAAAGAAATGAAAAGAGAAAGGGAAAAAGGAAGACCATGGTAATAGGCACAGATGCTTCTTAAGAAGATCAGGGAAGTGGTTCTTCCCCTTATTTCTGCTTTTTTAAAAAAGGCAATGTGTGAGATAATGTACAAAATGGCAGGATTTGGAAGCATTCTATTTTTTAGAAAAATAATTTTAACTTTTATTTTAGATTTGGGGGTACACGTGGAGGTTTGTTACATGGGTGTATTGTGTGATGCTGAGGTTTGAGATATGAATGATACTGTCCCCCAGGTACTGAGCATAGTACCCCACAGATAGTTTTTCAGTCCTTGCTCCCCTCTAGTACTCCCCAGCATGTATTGTTCCCATTTTTGTGTCCATGCCTACCCAATGCTTAGCTCCAACCTGTAAGTGAGAAAGAACATGAGGTATTTGGTTTTCTGTTTCTGTATTAATTTGCTTAGGATAATGGCCTCCAGATGCACCATGTTGCTGCAAAGGATATGATTTCATTCTTTTTTTTTTTATGGCTGGGTAGTTTTCCATGGTGTGTATATACCACATTTTCTTTATCCAATCCACTGTTGATGGGCACCTAGGGTTCCATGTCTTTGCTATTGTAAATAGTGCTGTGATAAACATATGAATGCATATGTCTTTTTCATAGAATGATTTATTTTTCTTTGGGTATATACCCAATAATGGAATGAAGCATTCTGTTTTTAAGAGATTTCCATTAGAAATTACTTACTATATTTTTATTATTATTGCTGGGAACTGATTAGTGTGTTTTTAAAAATACTACTTTTTTTTTTACATCTTATACTTTTGTTCCAATTCTGCTAAAAGTCTTTTTTTAGTAAATTAATTTTGAATTGCAAATATTTAAAAATAACTTGTCCTAATCTTTTTTTCCAGCTATAATCTTTAGAAGTTACTGCCAAACTAACTTGCAATCTTTCTCAGGCTATCCTTTTCTACCTCTTAACTAGTTTCCTAATCACCTCTCCAGGGAGCGCTCTACTGGCTGAGGATACTGTTTTAAGATTGCAGCCCTAAAAAATTGAGAAGATGAAGGTTACCTTTCTCACTTTCCCTTTCCACTTTCATTTTCCTTTATCTCTTCTTTGAGTTCTTCAAACCCCAAGTGTGGTCCACAGCCTCTACGATGGCTCCCAATGATTCTGGTCTCCTGGTATTCATAGTCTTATTTAATTCCCTCCTCCTAAGTAACCTGCTTCTAACTCATAGACTATGACAATGTTGGGGGCATTTCATTTCCGTAATTAGGTTATAAAATATGGTGACTTGTTTGTAGACTTTCTTTTTCTTGCTAGCCTTGATGAAATAAACTGCCATGGTGTAGAGGTCCACATGGCAAGAAGCTGAGGGTGGCCTCTGGTCAGCAGCCTGAAAGTAATTGAGGCCCTCGGTACAACACTCAAGCAACTGAATACTGCCAATAACCCCTTAATTGAGTTTGAGATTGGATTCTTCCCCAGTTGAACTTTCAGCTGAGACCTCAGCACTAGCTAATAGTTTGATTACAGCCTCATGAGAGACCGTGAAGCAGAGGATCATGTTCAGATTCCTGGCCCACAGAAACTATTGTTTTAAGCTGTTAAATTTTGGGCTAATTTTTTTTTTTGAGATGGAGTTTCACTCTGTCGTCCAGGCTGGAGCACATTGGCATGATCTTGGCTTACTGCAACCTCTACCTTCCAGGTTCAAGTGATTCTTCTGCCTCAGCCTCCCAAGTAGCTGGGACTACAGGGGCACACCACTTCTCCTGGCTAATTTTTGTAATTTTAGTAGATATGGGGTTTCACCATATTGGTCAGGCTGGTCTTGAACTCCTGACCTCAGGTGATCCACCCGCCTTGGCCTCCCAAAGGGCTGGGATTATAGGCATGAGCCACTGTGCCTGGCCTGGGATAATTTTTTACACAGTAATAGATAACATACTGAGCTTCCTTCCACTTCAAAGGATGTGTTGAGTCAGTGACAAGTTACTCTCGGATATATATTATATTGCCTAAGATAATAGGAATAGATATTAGTTATAAAAATTGTGGCACAATGGCTTCTGAATGGAGAAAATATTTTTAGGGACTTCTTAGAATGTTAAAGTGGTAAGAGATCCCAGAGATAATCTGGTTAATGTTTCTCTAGGTGTGTCCCATAGAAAACAGAACTCTTGAATTTTTCTCTAAAATTGGTTTCACTCCCAGACTTCTTTATTTTTTGAAAGGCATTCCCTGACACTCAGCTGATGAGCCTGAAAGGCCAGGAATTTAGGAGCCAGCCTTGATTCCCTCCTCTTGTACCCACTCGTCCACCTATAGGATCACCAACCAGCCAATTGGTTCTGTCTTCGAAACATACCTGAAATCTGTCTACCTTTTCTCATTGCCACCACACTGGTCGAATTGGCCTCATCTCTCACTTAGAACTGCTAACACAGCTTTTGTGGTAGGCAGAATAATGCTGTTTCCCCTACCCCCTCAAAGATGTCCACACCTTAATTCTCAGAATCTGAGAATATGTTATCCTACATGGCAAAAGGTATTTGTCAATGTGATTTAAGGATAGAGACCTTCAGATAATGAGATTATACGGAATTATCTTGGTGGGTCTGATTTAATCACATGCATCCTTAAAAGCAAAAAACATTTCTTGGCTGAATCAGACAAATGAAATGGAAGGAGACATTGGAAGCATGAGAAAGAGTCAACACACTGTTACTGACTTTGAAGACAGAGAAAGGCAGCCACAAGCTAAGGAATATCAGTGACCTATAGAAGCTGAGAATGGCCCTCAATTTATAGCCAGCAAGAAAACAGGGACCTCAGTTCTAAAAACACAAGGAACTGAATTCTGCCAACAATCTGAATAATCAAGAAATTGATTCACCTCTAGAGCCCCCAGAAAGGAATGCAGCTGTGCCAATACCTTGATTTTAGCCCAGTGAGACCCATATTAGACATCAAACCTACAGAACTGTATATTAATAAATTGCTATTGTCGAAGCCACTAAATTTTTGGACATTTACTACAGTAGAAATCAAAATGAATACAGCTTTTTGTTCTTCCGAAGTATTCTGCCCCTTCAAGCTGTTCTTTATAGGATAGCCAGGGTGACCTTTTAAAAAACAAATTCTACCAAAAGCTCAGGCAACAAAAACAGAAATAAATAAATGGGACTACATGACCACCTTGTAAAGATATCTGCACTCCCACATCACTGAAGCATTATTCAAAATAGCCAAGATATGGAACAACCTAAATGTACATTTACAGACAAATGGATAAAGAAAATGTGGTATATATATATATGTGTATATATTCAATGGGATTTTTTTTTTGAGGCAGAGTCTTGCTCTGTGACCCAGGCTGGAGTGCAACGGTGTGATCTCGGCTCACTGCAACCTCCACCTCCTGGGTTCAAGCGAGTTTCCTGCCTCAGCCTCCTGAGTAGCTGGGATTACAGGTGCGCGCTACTACACCCAGCTAATTTTTGTATTTTTAGTAGAGATGGGGTTTCACCATATTGGTCAGGCTGGTCTTGAACTCTTGACCTTGTGATCTGCCCACTTCGGGCTCCCAAAGTGCTGGGATTACAGGCGTGAGCCAGCACGCCCGGCCTATTCGATGGAATATTATTCAGCCTTAAAAAGAATGAAATCCTATTTGCCACAACATGGATGGACCTGGAGGACATTATACTAAGTGAAATAAGCCAGATGCAGAGAGAGAAATATTGCATGATCTCACTTTTATACATGGAATACACACACACACACATATATAGGCTCAAATACACAGAGTTAGAAAATGAAACAGTGATTACCATGAGTGGAGGGGAGGAGGCGGGGAAATGGGGAGATGTAGGTTAAAGGCTATAAAATAGCAGTTACGTAGGATGAACAAGTTTAGAGATCTAAGGTACAATATGAGTACTAAAGTTAATAAAATTGTACTATATTGATGGCAGCAGTGGCCCATCTGGAGTGGCTGCTGCCATGATGCTGGTTGCAGTGTGGGAGGCTCTGCTGGGGCTGCATGTTCCATGGAGCCAGCAAGGGCTGGAAGCAGGCAGGAGCCCCACTCTTCTGGGCACAGCTGCAGCTACCCAAGTTGCAGCTGCAGACCTGGGCATCTCTGCACTCTCGGGGGCCTGGGAAGGCTCCCGTGCCCCTGCAGGCTCAGGGTGTCTGCTTCCAATGTCTGGACTCTCACTGCTCCTGGTGCCTGCTTTGATTTCAGAGCAAGGTTGGGGCTGAACCTTGGTATTGTCACAGCCCAGCTGGGTATGTGTACGCTCGGGGTAGCACTGATACACCAGCCCCCTGCTGCCTCACCCCCTCTGGACTTTGGGCACTGATGAGCATGGGAGGGAGGCCAAGGAGGGGCTGAGGGCAGTTTGGTGCTGGCCTGCAGGTGTCCCTTAGCATGAGCAGCCTGGGCACCATGAACAGTGGCAGGAGGCATCAGGCTCCTGGGTGGAAGGGGGTGGGTCCCCTGTCAAGCCCCAGCTTCAAGCTGGGGAGGGTCTGAAGCCTAGGGGCTGGGCTGCCAGTCCCGTGTACTGAAGTGGGAACTTGTGGTGCTTTTTCTGGGCCTGCTCATGGCTGTCCATGGACCAATCAGTGTGCACTTTCTCCCCTCTGAGGCCCATAAAAGCCCTGGATTCAGCCAGACTTGAGGATACAATGGGACGGCTAGCTGCGCAGAGAAGCTACCTGCTCAAGGGTCTCCCTTCTGCTGATAGCTGAGCAGATGACGAAACAACCTGTGTGGAGAGAGGAGCTCCTCACTCCAGGGTCTCCTCTCTGCTCAGAGCTGAACACTCACTGGGACACCCTGGCTGTGGAGAGGAGCTACCCTCTGTGGGTCTCCTCTGAGCTGTTCTGTCACCCAATAAAACTCCTCTTCACCTTGCTCACCCTCCACTTGTCTGTGTACCTCATTCTTCCTAGATGCAGGACAAGAACTTGGGACTCACAGAATGGTGGGGCTAAAAGAGCTGTAACACAAATAGGGCTGAAATACACCCCTTGCTTGCCATGTTGTGGGTAAGAAGAAGGAAAGAAGAATGAAGAGCTGCAGCCCTTCAGGGAGCCCAGACCTAGGAGCTATCTGCACCATGACTGTGACACCCTCTTCAGGGCTCTGCGGTTTCTGGTGTCTCCAAGCTTCCAGGTGCCACCGTGTTCCCCAGTGCCAGCCGTGGAAGCTGCTTGCAGTACACCTGGTCCAGCTGCAGGCTTGCAGGGAGCCAGCGCCTGTGCCAGTGCCTGGAGCTGCATGTCCTGCAGTAGCCAGTGTGCCTGGCTGTGCGCAGTAGCTAGACCCCACGCTCACTCATACACCCCTCACTGCTCTGTGCCTGGCTTGCCCTTGGCAGGCATGGGATCCAGGCCAGAAGCATGGGCTGAGTGCAGTCTGGCAGGTCAAGTGGGTGGAATGAGCCCAGCAGGCCTGAGCAAAACTTGGGCAAAGGCGTCACTGGCCACAGATGTTTCTGGCTGGTGAAGTGACACCCGAAGAATCCTGTGACAGTATTAGGGATTTTTGTTAGGTAGATTTTTGCTGCTTTTGTCACAGAAAGTAAACGTGTAAGATGATAGGTATGTTAATTTGCTTCATTATAGTAACCATTTGCTATCTGTGTGTGTTCCATAACATTATATTGTAAACTTAATATATACACAATACAATTGGTTAAAAAAACAGAAAAACATTCTATCAGGTGACTTCCCAGTTTAAACTTTCCATTGTACTTAGAGTAAAACCAACCTCTTTTATATGGCCCAGAACCCCTGCATGTCTGGCCCCTGCCAATTTCTCCAGTCCCTCCTGGAGTCACCTCCTCGTCTGTCTCACTGGCCTTTCAATTCTCTTAACTTGTTAAGCAGTTTCATACCCTGAGGTTTTCACAGATGCTGGTATTTTGCCTGGAATACCTTCCCCTGCCCTTTATAGCAGACCTCTTCTCATTCTTCAAATATCATCTTAAGTGATACTAATTATATGGGTATAATTATATTATAAATTATACCCATATAATTATATTATAAATTATACCCATATAACTTATATGGGTATAATATTATATTATACCCATGTATTATACCCATATATAATATATCTCATAAATTATATTAGTATCACTTAAGATACTGTGATATCCTGATGTAATATGATATTAGAGACACCACAATACCCAGTGCAGGTCCTGGCACATGGTAGGTAATCAATACATGGTTACTTCTAATGAGATGCTTATACACTTTTTTTCCCTAGGAAATGGTTTCAGATCCAATAAATTTGGAAATGTTGAGATTAAATGAAGTTAAAGTTTCTTTACTGTAGGACTTTTCTGGGGTTTTAATATGCTAACAGGTTATCCCTTGTTAATGGATTATGAATCTTTAAATGGGGTTGTTGTTTGTAGCTTTTCTCCTATTTATTTGACCTGGAACCCGTTTTTTTTGAGAGGAGTATCTCTTAGCACTGGTATTTTGTGGTATGAAATTCAGGAAATGCCAATGTAGTTCAAAGTTCTTATTTTATAGTCAAAGAAACTGAGGCCCAGGAAGAATCACTGACTTGTTTAAAATTACATTGTGAGCCTTTGTAGGAGTCAGGTCTTTCATGAAGGTCTAAACATTTAGGAATGTCTATAGCATCTTTGAATTATTAGCCAAACCAATAGGGCAAGTTATGTTTAGAGTAAAATTATAGATGAGAGGTTAGAGCAGAGTGTATCAAAGAACTTGGCCTTCTTTGGAAATTGCCATTTCTGATAAAAATACCACAACAAAGTTATTCAGACCCCATAATTTAAAAATGCTACCATACTCCCTCACTCATGCCCAGATCAAAACAAGAATTTATACAATTTAGTTTGCTCCAGCTGTCTGGAATAGGAAGGAACCAGGCATGAAGCATAAAGGAAAGTCTGGCATTTATTTACTTACCTGATTGCTGTTTTGTGGGAATTTTTGTGTGGGAACGGATTCTGAGAGTGTGTGAGAGTAGATTCCATATGTTCAACCTCAGTATTGGTTGAATGTGAATAAGTGGTTGGCTTTGGAATCCTGCATCTGTGGGTTAGAAACACTCCTCCATCTGGTATGACATTTAGCACATTATACCAAACCTCCTCAAGCCTCTGTTTTCTCATCTGTAAATATGAGTAATATTAATCCCACCTCATAGAGTTGTTGAGATGAGATGATGCATGTAAAGAACTCAGCACATTGCCTTGCACCAATGCACACTGTAAAAGAGAGTATTATTAGGAGAAAGGAGTTTAGGTGTGCCAATGAGTGTTTGAGGGATTTGTGAAAATACTGAGAAAAGTTTCAAGCTTGCTTAATGAACTCCACTAATTAATTTCACATTTCCTTGTAAGAATGTGCAGAATTTGCAAACCAGACCTTCTGACTTGGTTTTGAAAAATACCACATAAGAGAAAACACAGAGTCCACATGTATTTTTCATCCAGTTCATTTCTTGGTCACTTAGGATTTTGCTTGCAGATCTGGAATAAGATAGTTTGACCTAGCGTAGTGTAAATACACACTGGCCATCACTTAATGACAAACAGTGTAGTCAACACCCTGTATTACTTAGGGGTTTACATGGTATGCTTGGCAAACAGCCATTAGTATGATCGTTTTGAGGCTTGTCTTTCAAGCTTTGTTAGGGCAGGTGTTGTAGAGTACCGTTACTAGGGCAATAGTGGTCTTCCTCCTAAGGCATGGTCTTTCTAGGGTCTGTTGAATGCTCAGAGAGTGTTTACTGAGGCTGCCACTTAGACACGTTGAAATTTGAACATTTCCAAGGGCTGGGGGACCTCTGATAGTTGTTCAGCCCACAGCTCCCCTGTAGTCCTTTCCTTGGCTTTGTGGAGTCTTGTTTAACACGTCTCTTGCATAGTATTCAGCCAAAGACTCAAGGGGTCTCCTATGCCGATTCCTGGATCTCTTATCCATTCATTTATATCACTTTTCTCAACTTGGAATTATGTATTTGTACAAACAGATTACACAACCGTTTCCTCTCCTGTACCATGTCCTCTGCATTCCAGCTGTCTCAGTGGCCCTGAATTCTGATCTCTGTTTCATCAGCATCCGATACAGAGGTTTATAAAGTGCTTCTAGGCTCACCTTGTTTGTTTTCCTTCTCTCAGGAATCAGATTTTGCCCATTGTCTGACATCTGAAAACAGTTATTTCATATGTCTCGTCAAGTTCTATGGTTGTTTAAGAGGAAAAGTTTCTCTGTTGTTGCCAGAAGCAGAAGTCCTTTCCCACTTTTATTCTCCATTACTTTACCATAGGGTCTCTACCTTTAAGAGTCCACCCTGGCCGGGCGCGGTGGCTCACGCCTGTAATCCCAGCACTTTGGGAGGCCGAGGCGGGCGGATCACGAGGTCAAGATATCCACACCATCCTGGCCAACATGGTGAAACCCCGTCTCTACTAAAAATACAAAAATGAGCCGGGCGTGGTGTCGGGCGCCGGTAGTCCCATCTACTCGGGAGGCTGAGGCAGGAGAATCGCTTGAACCCGGGAGGAGGAGCTTGCAGTGAGCCGAGATTGTGCCCCTGCACTCCAGGCTGGTGACAGAGTGAGACTCCCTCTCAAAAACACACAACAAAACAAACCCTACCTCCACCCATACAACTATTATATATCCATAACAATTAAAAATAAAATAAAAGATAAATCTAAGATAAAAAAAGGAACCCCCCCCATCCCCCCAATACTGTAGAGGCCTATGTGATGGGGTCATTTCTGATCAACCTTGATTTTAAAGAACTTACTGGTTGTGTATATTGGTTATAACTGAAATCACAGGATCACATAGAACCCTTATTTTCTTTAGTCATCATAAACACATGAATTATAATAGAATAAGCTAATAATCTATTTCTATGCCAATATCTTCAATATAATTTGAAGGGAAAAGTGATAACATATTGCCATCTTTCATAAAGACATATCAAGAATGGTCTCTCTCCTCCTATAATATGATTAAGTGAAGAAAATTGTGATAAAATATGATTTAAAGGGCGCATAGACTTTCAGTCTTTTTTTTTTTTGCTTAATGTAGAAAATATAATCTAAAAATTGAAACAAATTTAAGAAAAATAATTAGTTTTTCTTCTTGGTAGGAGATAGGAGCCCACTGGTGAGAAGATATTCATTAGTAAGTTTTTGCTGCAAAGAATGTTTCCTGGCATCAGTAAAGAATGTTTATCTTTGCTTGCAAATGATATTGCCTGTATCGTGAATAACTATGAGAAGAACACAAAGGAAAATTCCACAATTTAAATTTGCACACTTATTTCAATTCCTTGTTTCAAATGTCTAGTGCCTATTAATTTAGGTGCCATGATTTTCTTTTCTTCTCCATGATTATTTTGACTTGGATAACTTTGGAAAAGCATTTGCAGGAGTATAATACATCTTTGTTTTATGACTGGATTGTGGATTTACTGACTCCAGCCTTATTTAAGGCCCTGAACTTTGAGAATTTCATATCCACGTGTAACTTCAAATAATCTTAAAAAACATTGCTTTGATGTTTTGTTTTTATTCTTTTGAGTGTATGACTTTATTATGTGAATTGTCAACATAATATTGCGCAATCGTCTTATGAAGACGATAAGTGGTTGATGTTATTCTGCTTTTACGGAGGAGAAATCAGAGGTATGGAAGGATTCTGTGATTTGCCTAGTGTTTTCCATAGACAATTCAGTGTTATGGCCAGAACTGGAACTGAAGACTTGGGACTTGGGTCTAGTAGAAAAAGCATTGTTTAAAGAGGAGGAGGGAAGTTGATTGTGGTTCCAACTGTGTTCTCAATTTAAGCCAGTTCCTTACGTGGGGCTCATTTTTCTTATTTGTATTAAGTAAAATGTTGGGGTAGAATAGGTGAGCTCTCAGATCCTTTCAGCTCTGAAATTCTGTGGTCATTTGACTCCCTTTGGCTTTTCTCTCACAGTGCATTGCTTTCTTTAGCTTTCATCTGGATATACCTGGATTGCATCTGATTTTTATTTCTCCACTTCTGCTTGTGCTTTAATGGTATATTATTTTGCCTTTAAGTAGTTTTACTGAAGAAGTAAAAAGGCATTTAGCCACCTAGCATACAATAACCCTGTGATTTAGGAACAGTCTTGCTGACTTTCTCATGGGTATTTTAATATTTTATTATTGTATTATATAGTACTTTTATTTATTTTTATTTATTTATTTTTATTATACTTTAAGTTCTAGGGTACATGTGCACAACGTGCAGGTTTGTTACATAGGTATACATGTGCCAAGTTGGTTTGCCCCACCTATTAACTCGTCATTTACATTAGGTATTTCTCCTAATGCTGTCCCTCACCCAGCCCTCCACCCCACGACAGGCCCCAGTGTGTGATGTTCCTCACCCCGTGTCCAAGTGTTCTCATTGTTCAATTCCCACCTGTGAGTGAGAACATGTGGTGTTTGGTTTTCTGTCCTTGTGAGAGTTTGCTCAGAATGATGGTTTCCAGCTTAATCCATGTCCCTGCAAAGGACATGAACTCATCATTTTTTATGGCTGCATAGTATTCCATGGTGTATATGTGCCACATTTTCTTTATCCAGTCTATCATTGATGGACATTTGGGTTGATTCCGAGTTTTTGCTATTGTGAATAGTGCCTCAATAAACATACGTGTGCATGTGTCTTTATAGTAGCATAATTTATAATCCTTTGGGTATATACCCAGTAATGGGATGGCTGGGTCAAATGGTATTTCTAGTTCTAGATCCTTGAGGAATCATCACACTGTCTTTCATAATGGTTGAACTAGTTTACACTCCCACCAACAGTGTAAAAGCGTTCCTATTTCTCCACGTCCTCTCCAGCGTCTGTTGTTTCCTGACTTTTTAATGATCGCCATTCTAACTGGAGTGAGATGGTGTCTCATTGTGGTTTTGATCTGCATTTCTCTGATGGCCAGTGATGGTGAGCATTTTTTCATGTGTCTTTTGGCTGCATAAATGTCTTCTTTTGATAAGTGTTTGTTCATATGCTTTGCCCTCTTTTTGGTGGGGTTGTTTGTTTTTTTTTCTTGTAAATTTGTTTAAGTTCTTTGTAGATTCTGGATATTAGCCCTTGTCAGATGGGTAGATTGCAAAAATTTTCTCCCATTTTGTAGGTGGCCTGTTCACTCTGATGGTAGTTTCTTTTGCTGTGCAGAAGCTCTTTAGTTTAATTAGATCCCATTTGTCAATTTTGGCTTTTGTTGCCATTGCTTTTGGTGTTTTAGTCATGAAGTCCTTGTCCATGCCTATGTCCTGAATGGTATTGCCTAGGTTTTCTTCTAGGGTTTTTATGGTTTTAGGTTTAACATTTAAGTCTTTAATCCATTTGGAATTAATTTTTGTATAAGGTATAAGGGAAGGATCCAGTTTCAGCTTTCTACATATGGCTAGCCAGTTTTCCTAGCACCATTTATTAAATAGGCAATCCTTTCCCCATTTCTTGTTTTTGTTAGGTTTGTGAAAGATCAGATGGTTGTAGATGTGTGGTGTTATTTCTGAGGCCTCTGTTCTTTTCCATTAGTCTATATCTCTGTTTTGGTACCAGTACCATGCTGTTTTGGCTACTGTAGCCTTGTAGTACAGTTTGAAGTCAGGTAGCATGATGCCTCCAGCTTTGTTCTTTTTGCTTAGGATTGTCTAGGCAATGTGGGCTTTTTTGGTTCCATATGAAGTTTAAAGTGTTTTTTTCCAATTCTGTGAAGAAAGTCATTGGTAGCTTGATGGGGATGGTATTGAATCTATAAATAACCTTGGGCAGTATGGCCATTTTCATGATATTGATTCTTCCTATCCATGAGCATGGAATGTTCTTCCATTTGTTTGTGTCCTCTTTTATTTCATTGAGCAATGGTTTGTAGTTCTCCTTGAAGAGGTCCTTGACATCCCTTGTAAGTTGGATTCCTAGGTATTTTATTCTCTTTGTGGCAATTGTGAATGGGAATTCACTCATGATTTGGCTCTCTGTCTGTTATGGGTGTATAAGAATGTTTGTGGTTTTTGCACATTGATTTGGTATCCTGAGACTTTGCTGAAGTTGCTTATTAGCTCAGTTGGGCTGAGATGATGGGGTTTTCTAAATATGCAATCATGTCATCTGCAAGCAGGGACAATTTGACTTCCTCTTTTCCTAATTGAATACCCTTTATTTCTTTCTCCTGCCTAATTGCCCCGGCCAGAACTTCCAACACTATGTTGAATAGGAGTGGTGAGAAAGGGCATCCCTGTCTTGTGCCAGTTTTCAAAGAGAATGCTTCCAGTTTTTTCCCATTCAGTAAGATATTGGCTGTGGGTTTGTCATAAATAGCTCTTATTATTTTGAGATACGTTCCATCAATACCTAGTTTATTGAGTTTTTAGCGTGAAAGCCGGTTGAATTTTGTCCAAGGCCTTTTCTGCATCAATTGAGATAATCATGTGGTTTTTGTCATTGGTTCTGCTATGTGATGGATTACATTTGTTGATTTGCATATGTTGAACCAGCCTTGCATCCCAGGGATGAAGCCAACTTGATCGTGGTGGATAAGCTTTTTAATGTCCTGCTGGATTCAGTTTGCCAGTATTTTATTGAGGTTGTTCGCATCTATGTTCATCAGGGATATTGGTCTGAAATTCCTTTTTTTTTGTTGTGTCTCTGCCAGGCATTGTTACCAGGATGATGCTGGCCTCATAAAATGAGTTAGAAAGGATTCCTTCTTTTTCTATTGATTGGAATATTTTCAGAAGGAATGGTACCAGGTCTTCTTTGTACCTCTCATAGAATTTGGCTGTGAATCCATCTGGTCCTGGCCTTTTTTTGGTTGGTAGGCTACTGATTATTGCCTCAATTTCAGAGCCTGTTATTGGTGACCTACAGATGGGGTTTTGGTGTGGATGTCCTTTTTGTTGATGTTGATGCTATTCCTTTCTGTTTGTTAGTTTTCCTTCTGAGAGTGAGGTCTCCATCCGCATCAAGCTACCAATGTCTTTCTTCACAGAATTGGCAAAAACTACTTTAAAGTTCATATGGAACAAAAAAAGAGCCCGCATCGCCAAGTCAATCCTAAGCCAAAAGAACAAAGCTGGAGGCATCATGCTACCTGACTTCAAACTATACTACAAGACTACAGTAACCAAAACAGCATGGTACTGGTACCAAAACAGAGATATAGTTCAATGGAACAAAACAGGGCCCTCAGAAATAATGCCGCATATCTACAACCATCTGATCTTTCACAAACCTGACAAAAACAAGCAATGGGGAAAGGATTCCCTATTTAATAAATGGTGCTGGGAAAACTGGCTAGCCATATGTACAAAGCTGAAACTGGATCCCTTCCTTACACCTTATACAAAAATTAATTCAAGATGGGTTAAAGACTTACATGTTAGACCTAAAACCATAAAAACCCTAGAAGAAAACCTAAGCAATACCATTCAGGACATAGGCATGGGCAAGGACTTCATGTCTAAAACACCAAAAGCAATGGCAACAAAAGCCAAAATTGACAAATGGGATCTAATTAAACTAAAGAGCTTCTGCACAGCAAAAGAAACTACCATCAGAGTGAACAGGCTACCTAAAAAATGGGAGAAAATTTTCGCAACTTACTCATCTGACAAATGGCTAATATCCAGAATCTACAATGAACTCAAACAAATTTACAAGAAAAAAACAAACAACCCCATCAAAAAGTGGGCGAAGGATATGAACAAACACTTCTCAAAAGAAGACATTTATGCAGCCAAAAAACACATGAAAAAATGCTTGTCATCACTGGCCATCAGAGAAATGCAAATCAAAACCACAATGAGATACCATCTCACACCAGTTAGAATGGCGATCATTAAAAAGTCAGTAAACAACAGGTGCTGGAGAGGATGTGGAGAAATAGGAACACTTTTACACTGTTGTTGGGACTGTAAACTAGTTCAACCATTGTGGAAGTCAGTGTGGCGATTCCTCAGGGATCTAGAACTAGAAATACCATTTGACCCAGCCATCCCATTACTGGGTATATACCCAAAGGATTATAAATCATGCTGCTATAAAGACACATGCACACGTATGTTTATTGCGGCACTATTCACAATAGCAAAGACTTGGAACCAACCCAAATGTCCAACAATGATAGACTGGAATAAGAAAATGTGGCACATATACACCACGGAATACCTTGCAGCCATAAGAAATGATGAGTTCATCTCCTTTGTAGGGACATGGATGAAACTGGAAACCATCATTCTCAGTAAACTGTTGCAAGGACAAAAAACCAAACACTGCATGTTCTCACTCATAGGTGGGAACTGAACAATGAGAACACATGGACACAGGAAGGGGAACATCACACTCTGGGGCCTGTTGTGGGGTTGGGGCAGGAGGGAGGTATAGCATTAGGGATATACCTAATGCTAAATGACAAGTTAATGGGTGCAGCACACCAACATAGCACATGTATACATATGTAACAAACCTGCACATTGTGCACATGTACCCTAAAACTTAAAGTATAATAATAATAAAATTTAAGGAAAAAAGAGGTCTCTTAGCTGCAGGTCTGTTGGAGTTTGCTGGAGGTCTCCTTCAGACTCTCTTTGCCTGGGTATCACCAGCGGAGGCTGCAGAACAGCAAACATTGTTGCCTGATCCTTTCTCTGGAAGCTTCGTCCCAGAGGGGCACCCACCTGTATGAGTTGTCAGTCGGCCCCTACTGGGAGGTGCCTCCCAGTTAGGCTACAGGGGGTTCAGGGACCCACTCGAGGAGGCAGTCTGTCTGTTCTCAGAGCTCAAACAACGTGCTGGGAGAACCCCTGCTCTCTTCAGAGCTGTCAGAGAGGGACATTTAAGTCTGCAGAAGTTTCTGCTGCCTTTTGTTCAGCTATGCGTTGCCCCCAGAAGTGGAGTCAACAGGGGCAGCGGGCCTTGCTGAGCTGCGGTGGGCTCTGCCCAGTTTGAGCTTCCCTGGCTGCTTTGTTTACCTACTCAAGCCTCAGCAATGGCAGACGTCCCTCTCCCTGCCAGGGTGCTGCTTCGCAGGTCGATCTCAGACTGCTGCGCTAGCAGTGAGCAAGGCTCCATGGGCGTGGGACCGGTCGAGCCAGGCACAGGATATAATCTCCTGGTGTGCCATTTGCTAAGACCATTGGAAAAGCGCAGTATTTAGTTGGGAGTTTCTCATTTTTTCAGGTACAATCTGTCATGGCTTCCTTTGGCTAGGAAAGGGAAATCCCCCAACCCCTTGCTCTTTCTGGGTTAGACGATGCCCCGCCCTGCTTTGACTTGCCCTTCATGGGCTGCACCTACTGTCCAACCAGTCCCAGTGAGATGAACCAGGTACCTCAGTTGGAAATGCAGAAATCACCCATCTTCTGCATCTATCATGCTGGGATCTGCAGACCGGAGCTGTTCCTATTCAGCCATCTTGGAACGGCAATCTCATATAGTAGTTTTATAACAAATTTACCTATTATGTAGTTTAACTAAAGTAATTAGCCATCACTATATTTTCAAATAAGGTGGACTTTGGGTCCCAAGATACTCACCATTGTTTGATTTCATTGATAATCCCATGTGTGATCTTGGGTCTCATACCTGCCTTTGTTTTTCTTTTTCTTTTCTTTTCTTTTTTTTTTTGAGACAGGGTCTCTCTATGTTAACACTGATCTGGAACTCCTGGGGTCATGTGATCATCCCACCTCAGCCTCCTGAGTTGCTGGGGCTACTGGTGCATGCCACCATTCCTGGCTACCATATTAGCCTTATTATAATACAATGAAGTAAGGTTATCAATAACTTACCTTCCTCACAAAGACATGGTGATAGAACACCAAACTAAATAATAGTTATTCCCATGATTGTTTTATACTCCAGAGCTTAAGGACATAAATTTTGAAGCATTTCAAGATAAAATATGTACTTCAAAGTTTTCAAAATAATTAAAAAATAGAATTTTGAAATAGTGAAGAAAAGACTATTGGATCTTTCAACTGGGTTATGAAATGTATACCAAAGTTTGGACTTTTTGGAACCCACTTCCGGACCCTTCCGTGACTGATAAGTCTGTAATTTGCTATTAAAATGTTGCAATTTCAGTTTTAGACAGTTGAGCTATAAATTGCTGAGATATGGGATAAATGGCCAATTATTTTAGAACAAATGACTATTGTTTTATTCAAGGAGGGAGAGAGTTCACTGTACTACTTACTTATAGTGATTATTTAAAATTTTTCTCCAGAAGAAAAAGTCCATGCCACATTTGTGGAAATGGTTAAGTGACCACAGTAACAAAGAATCCAGGGATGATTTAGTGCAGATCATCATGCAGGTTTCCCAGCATGTGTATTTTAAACAGTATTGTGTTGTCTCCAAGTTTGCCAGAGTGTAATCCGTGAGCAACTGGGCAAAATCAGAATCAGAAACCTAGGAGAGTAATATTGTTTTAGAATTGTCTAGCAAAAGACTTTGGTTTGGGTTTGTTACATCTGGAACCAAAATGTCACATGTGGCATACATCATTTAAAGTTTATTATTTTAACCTTAGACCTCCTTGTTTAGAATTTATGCTATTCGGTGCCTTGCATCCCAACATAAGCATTTCTATTCTATTACACGCTAGTTCTTGCCAGTACATGGTGAGTATGGTGAAACCATAGCTTGAATGGCTGGACAGTCCCTTCCACAGTTCCATGCTTTTGCTGGAACTGCCAAACCCAATAGGTTCAAGGGGATGCTCAAAAACTAAGGCATGGCACTAGGTAATTGAAACCATTCTCTGCACATCTGGAAAAAACCCCAATTCTGGTCACATACTCTGCTGAAACAGAAATCATCCCATGTTATTGCTGGGAGTTGCAGGAAAGTAAAAGTGGTATCATTTTACGTTTACAGAAGCATTTAGCATTTTCACGGACAGACTCAAAAGCTTGTGATTACAAAGTGTGAAATTCTTATTGTAATTATTCATGAAATCAACAGAACACATATCTAGCAATTGTTCCAAGACCTTCTTTCCTCCCATTTGTACAGGATAGCAATGATCCTACTGATCCATTCTATTGTCCATATCCAAACAAAACAAAACAAGCAAACAACAACAACAAAAATATACAATTTTCCCATTCAGTGGTTGACTTGTTCTAGCCAGGAAGTTTTAATTATTTGTCATTCAAAGTAAGTTCATCCTTGATGCTATGGTGTCCTTCATGCTGGCATGAGGCAAATTATCCTCTGGGATGAAGATGGAGTGAACTTGGCCTGGCTGTGGTCCCTGTAGAAGAGATAAAGGTGCTCAGGGAGTATATGTTTGTGCTCTTAAATCTAAGAAAAATCCCCAGATTGAGAATTTGATTATATTCACTGTGTAGAACTTGAACCTTCCACATGCCTTTAAAATTTACTTGCTTGCAGTTATGGATTTATATGTCCTCCAAAGTTTCATGTCACTTTCTGTGGTAATAATAATATAGCATCCTACTGCTTCTGAGGTGCTTTCAGTATCTTAATTATTTTTACAGTGTTCCCTTATGGGGCATATGGGGTAGGGATTATTTTTCCCACTTTGAAAATGAGAATCCTGAGGCCCAGAGAAGTTAAGTGGCTTACCCAGCATCACACAGGTAGTAAGGATAAGATCAAACAGATCTTCTGACTCCAAATCTTGCGCTACTTCCATTAGCATGTGGTGCCTCTTATGTTTTTTGTATTTTTTTCTCACAAAGTAAATTCTGCTTTGGACCATTTTTCAAAGCAATTTTGATGGAACACATCCAAATGCTGTTTCCATGGAACCGACAGCAGGGAAATGTGCAGCTTCTCAATCAGGACAGTACTTGTTATCTTGGAATTCTGGGACTGCTGAAGCTCAGTGTGAAATGGTTGCATACATTTCTACTTGTTTAAGCACAACAATTTGGTTGTTCTTTCTCTACGGTATGTATTTCTATCTTATAGATAGTTATTTACCTTAGATTTCTAAATCTCAAAGGTCCTGAGGGCCACTTACAGTCATACTCATCTTTCTATGCTCTACCACACCTTGTCCAGTGACTTGCAGGAAGTAGTTGTTCAACAAATGTTTACTAAAAGGAATAAAAGATGACATAGTAGGATTTGAAGAATTAAAATGTATTTTCCTGTGTTAGCTATATCAGTCTTTCCAGTACAGAAAAATGTTTGTTTAGTAAACATTCAACAAATGTTTTCTAAAAGGAATAAAAGATGACATAGTAGGATTTGAAGAATTAAAATGTATTTTCGTGTGTTAGCTATATCAGTCTTTCCAGTACAGATTTCTGCAATGATGGAAATGCTCTATATCTGGGCTGTGCAATACAATAGCTACTGTTGGCTAGTGTGACTGGAGAACTAAGTTTCTAATTTATTTAAATTTAAATTTAAGTAGCTGCATGTGGCTGGTGGTTAACGTATTAGACATAGCAGCTCTAAATTGTAATGTATTTGAACTTTGTCAGATCCTCACATCCTGATTATATTTGGGTCCTTCCATATGCTGATTGTTCTCACTATGTTTTTTGATGAGGAGATTGTACAGCCAGCCCTAAGCAAGGCGATAAAGGAGTGAGCTCAGATTTTCTCTCACACCTGCAGTGGAAGGCCCTTTCTGCTGCTTGACCTCTGGGGAAGGGCTGGTGCTTGTTCCTGAATGTTTTCTGGAAAGTAGGAGTGACTTGTCTCTTGGAGTTGCAAAGGGTTGACAGGGGCTCTAGAAGGTGACACAGTGGGGGATTTCTCAGTTTCTCAAGGCTAAGTAATATATTATCTAGGCCTGTAGGAAAGAAAAGGTCCATCATTTCCTCAGAAAAGCAAATTTTTCCTTAGAAGAAAGAGGAGAGCATGAAGCTAACATATGGTAAATAGATTTCCTCATGCGTAAGTCCGAGTGGCGCTCCACTGGGGTAAGAATCTTTAGGCTCTGTCTCCTTAACATAGGCTGTGTACATCACCAGCAACCATTACATTATGTATTTTTTCTAATTGTGAAACTTCTAAATTCCTCCTTTGAAGTTGACAGTTTGGGATTAATAATAATAATAATAAAAACCTCTCTCCTCTTCTTACCACCTGACAGGAGCAGCAAAAACTGCCTAGGAAGAGAGAAATGCTGTTCCTGCAGGGTGGACCCCTTTAATCTCAGTGACTTCTGAGAACCCCCATTCCTCATTCAGTGGCTTCTGCTACTTCTCTTGAGGGGCCAAAAGGTTAAACAGAGACAGCGGCAGGAGTGAAATGGCAGCCAAATGGGAGAGTACAAGTTGGCCCTTGAGTCAAGGTCTATGTGTTATCATGTGATTCTGGGCACAAGTCCTTTCTCAGGATGTAAATAATGTTCTAAAGGTAGATTTTTAGGCTCTTGTGCTCTATTAGAAGTAAAGCAAACATCGAGGAAAGGAAAACGGGTGCATCATTAACACCAATGTACTCATGGGTGGCTGCAAAAGCTACTCTAAATTAATCTGAAATTTCAGGATGAAAACTTAAGAGTTAAGAATTGGCATCATTATTTGTGAAGCGACTCAAGAGTATCTATTGTGAATCAAAGAGCAGGATCTGCTCCAAGAAGCTTACTATCTAAGGCTGACAGAAACAGTAGATATTAATATTCTGTATTATGTACAAAACTGGAACTTAAAAATGTTTTTCCTTTATAAAAATATGTTCAGATTAACTTTTTAGCCTTCCTTCCTTTTCAGGTAGAGGTGGGAGGTAAGTATTATCTGTCCCTTTAGGCATAAGATGAAAACAAAGCGCAGAGAGGGAAGTGACCTGGCTAAGCTCAAAGAGCAATCATGCCCCTATCTACATTGGCATTTGAGCAGGGAACTTCAAACAAGGAGCCACCAGGCTGGCCTTTCTCCTATGGAGTAAGATGACAGCTCCAATTCCTTACTGATGTAAGGGGGCCCGAGTGTATAGAATACATAAATAAATGTGCAAAAGAGGAAAAGAAACCTCAATCTGGCAAAGCTGTTGGAGAGAAGACAAATTAATACCTGTGACTCTGGTTCTGATTCCCTGAACGTTTTTTTTTTAAATCAAGCTTTTGCTTTGAAATAATTTTATATATATAGAAAAGTTGCCAAGATACTACAGAGTTCCCATATGCCCGTCACCCAGTTTCTTCTGATATTAACATTTTACATTTGATTTCCTGAGTTTTGCAATAATTTTATATTCATGTTTACAAGTTAATTTGTTTCTATAATGTTCCTATAACATTCCCCTCAAGTTTACTGCTAAGATAGAATAACCTACATATATAATAAGGGTTCAACAGTTGAGCACTAAACATTTTGGTTAAAAAGTCACTTGAGAGTTTTAACTGCAGTTATCATTACTGGAGAAGGGGGAAGGAAGAATAATATTGTGACAAAAGAAAAAACTTTAGAATAAGAGAGAACTTTTTAGGTTGCTCTCAGGCTGGAAGTTAGTTTATCCTCTCAGGAACAATTGAGGCTTTATAGCAATACTGAGATGACAAATAATTTTGGAAGCAGCATTTTATAGGATATGCATTAAAGAAGATCTGTATTTCCTAAAGTTTCTGGATTTGTTCAATAGTAAATAAAAATAGAATTAACCAAGATTACAAAAATTTGGCTGATAACAGTGCTCCACTTTAAAGTTGGAACAGTATTGAATGGTGGATCAGTGGAAGATATGAAGGCACAGTGGAGCCCAAGCAGGGGATTGGTGTGTCATAGAGGAGTGCCATTGATGAAGGGTACTTGAGAAAGGACAAAGCCAGGTTTCTTCTGTGTAAGAGTCTCACTAGTAGTTTAGTGAAGAGGGACTGACACTTGATAATGGACGAATACCATGGTTATTTATTATCTGAGATTATTAAATTCACATTTATGCTTAAGATAACTCTAGAAGGAATCTTATGGAATTTCCCATACTGGACAATTTTTGATTCACAAAAATGGAACTTTTATATGATTCATCCTAATAGTAAACTATGTGGTGAATTTGAAAAACTTTTGCTTAGTTTCACTTTATACTTTTTTTGTTTTTATAAACTTGGAAGTAAAGAACAGTGATTTGAGCTAGAAAAATCTAACGGAGATTTGTTATAAAAATAACTAGAATGAGCAGACAGATGAGCAGCCACCTAAATGCAACCAAATAGGCACTCTTCCTACGTGCCAGACATTGCACACTTGCATCATAACTGTTTTATGTTTTCTTCACAGGGGTAAGTTGATTCTGTGCACTTCGATTTGTAAATTTTACAGGTTTAGTGGTACTCAGCATCTTTTCCTTCAGGCATCTAAGAAAGTACATCTGAAAATAATTGTTTATCATCCTAAAACATAAGGTTTAATTTTCAACCATAAGGTGGCATCATATCACATTTTATGCAGAAGAAGCAGGTCGCTTTTCTGTTCACTGAAATGACTAATGCTCTGCACATGTCTTTAAGTTGTGGGTGTGACACATTATTGAATTTTGAAGTTTATAAGCAAGTATTAGAAACTTGCATCTCTATATAGAGGCTTAACATTTTTTTCCTTATATTTGATCTTTCTATATTATAGCTGAGAAGTTAGTAATAGAACAAATTATTGCTATATTAACTAATACTATGTTTTTCCTCATTAAAATATGTAAGGCAGTTTCTTGCATATATACAAGCTACTCAGAAATATTCACTGCATGATTAAATTAATATATTCTTTTAATAGGCCTTACCCTCAGGAATTCATTTTCCCATTTGTCAAGTTGAATTTACAGCATACTTTTATTGCTATGACCCATTTCTTACCAGCATAAGAAGCTTATTTCATGAAGAAGTTAAACTCAACTGAACACATTTAATTTCCCTACTACCCTTTAAAAATACATTACTGTTTTTTTACACACCACTTTTCTTTGCTTAACTAGAAATGTCTAGGACTCACGAATTGCATAAATGCACCAGTTTACTTCTAGTAGCTTGATTTTAAACTCTGGTTTAGTTTTGAAAAGATGAGTTAAAACTTTGCTTCATTTTTCTTTGTACAAACATTTGTATGTTGTAGAAAACATTGTAAACACTTTCCTTATAAAATCAGCCTTTTTTTCAGCTGAAAGGATTTTGTTATTGGAGCTCTATAGTTTTGTGAGAAGTCACTGCCACTTTGCCTGCAGGAAACAACCCACAAGGCATATTGCAGAGCATCTTAGAAATCTAGTTTGGAATTTGGAAATGGAATAATAGGACTTTGGTCTCAACATTTCTCTGATCCCGAACCTCTTGGAGCACTTAATTCTCATTCTGACTGGCTATGATGCCAAAGTAACATATTGAAAAATGAAAAATTGTCAATCATTAAAAAAACCGTTAACGCTATGTCGGAAAACCAGCTAGACTGATGTTTCTATTAAACTGAATTGATTTCATGAATTGAGGCTTGGCTATACCTTAGATAGTAAATCTTTTTTCCCCTTGGGTGGAGCTCTGCTTTAAAAAGAACTGAATTATATTTCTCTCTGCTATTGATAATGTAGGCATTTTATCCTTAATGTTTTCTTCTCAGAGGAAAGTCAAGGTGAAATAAAGTGAAAAGTCAAGGTGAAACAAGCAGACTGGTGTGAAATAGAATAAGGGAGTATTCCAAGGAAGAAGGTTAAGGAAGCCATCCCTAAGAAGATGATCCCTGTTGAGGTTGAAGGATGAGGCAGAGCCAGCCCTATACATTTGGTTTCGAATTAGGTGGGTAGAAGACAGACTGATAGTGGCTAGGGAGAACATCTCAGGAATGGAAAACAGAGAGAGAGAATAGAAAGGAGGGCAGTGTGGATGGAGCATGGGGGTGGGGAGAAGGGGCTGCAGGTGTGGCAGGGTAAATAGGACAGGTGGGCTAGCGCCACTGCAAAGTGAAGCAAGTGAAGAGTTTGAAGTTGGGAAATTACCTGATCTTATTTACATTTTAAAAAGCTTACTCTGGTTCATCAACAGTGGAATGGATAGATAAAGTGTGATCTATTCCTACAACAAGATGTAATACAGCAAGGAAAATGACTAATTTGTTGCTCTATGGTACCTAATAGCATGAAATAATGTGTCAACTTAAATATAATGTTGAGTGAAAAAAGCCAAATGCAAAAAAGGACACAGTGCATGAGTCCATTTTTGTGAATATTCTATTCTTTGTTCTGGGCACTGGTCACGTGGATGTGCTGAGTCTGTGAAAATTCATCAAGTTGTACATTCATGATTTGTGCACTTTTAATGTGTGTTAAGCTTAAATAAAAGGTTAAAAAAGGAATACTCTGGTTGCAGAAGAGAGAATAAATTGCAGAGGAGAGTGGAAGCAGGGGGACCAGTTAGGAAGCTATTGAAATTTTCCAGGTGGAAGATGGTGGTGGTGGAAATGGGGAGAAGTGAATGGATTCTAGATCTAATTTGAATTATAGTACAGTATTTATTATTAGATGGAAACATATGAAATACCTGGTATTCAACCACTTTTGGCCTTCAAAAATGACAATTTCATATGGCTCAACCTACTGGAAATGGATTGTAAGGACATCCTTGACTCTTGTTATTGTTTCTCTGTTAAGTATGATAACTTTTGGTTTTATATATCTTTTCTTTGTGATATTAAGAATAAAAGCTTATGGTTTTACTTGAGAACAGATACTGAGTGTTAGTTATTCCTGTCTATTCACATAACTATATTACTTTCTCTATGATGAGTTATGTTGTAGTTTTTTTCTATTTTACCTATACTAGGATTAATTTATCAAAATGAGAGTAGTTTTTAATGTAACTGACTAATTAACATACTAGTACTATGTCTTATTATACTTGGTTGTGAAGATTGTAGTAACAGTGACTGTCAAAAATTTGTATTTTAGCTGGGTGTGGTGGTACGTGCCTGCAGTCCCAGTTACTCAGCAGCCTGAGGCAGGGGTATTGATTGGTTGAGGCCAGGAGTTAGAGGCCACAGTGTGCTATGATTGTGCTTATGAATAGCTGCTGCAGTCCAGCCTGGGCAACATAGCAAGACCCCAACTCTTAAAAAAACCTAAAAAACAAAAAACTTTTATCATTTTAAAAGTCAGGAGTTGAGTGTTTATGCCATCATGTAACAATGTAAATTGTATTTGAGGATATGGATATTAAATACTAGGTTCATCAGTTTTTATCCCTCTACCCCGGAGCTAAGGTAGTTTTTGTATCCATTTAGGTACCCTTGACTGGGTTGTCAGATTTCTGAAGAAAAGTGCAGGATCAAGAGGCCCCTGACTGCCACAGTAGGGGTTCTTTAAGTTGTGAGCACTGAGGTGTCTTAGCTGGGCAGCTGAGATGTACAAAGAAGGCTGCTCAGTAAATTCTGACCCTGCAGCCCTTTCAATTGTAACAGGATCTTCAGATTCATATCCATCAAATTGACATGTGATAGTCCAAGGAGAAAACAACCTTGGAAATGGTCTTTTGAAAGTAATTTACTTCTTCATCTATCGCATTCTCAAATGGTCTACATTTGAGCAAAGCAGTGGGAGTATAATATCCATATTCTGAAAGTTGAGAGGATCTAGGGAAAGGCATTTTAATTTTATTCTTTTTTGCTCAACATATATTTTTTCACACAAATGTATATAAAAGTGGAAGAGGCAGATGACATTTGATATATATGTGTGTGTGCATATATATATAAATACATACATATATAAATGTTTTAAACCAGCTTTGAATTCATTTTCTCATATCAGAGAAGCATACCTCCTGGTTAGTATTAGATTTTCAGAATGCACAGATGGAGAATAGTTAATGGAAATCACACCAACTGGATTTATTTTGCATTGTGCTTCACTGAGTACAGAAATCATCTAGAAGGTTCTAATTTTTTTCCCCAAGGACCATCACAAAACTCAGTCCCTAGAAGAGGGGTGGGGTGGGTGGGGGAAGTAATCTGCAAATGTTTCCTTGAAAAATGCCCTTTCCTGTGTATAGAGTGAAATCGATACCAACCTCTAGATTTGTTGACCTGTTCGTGAGATGGAAACTAAAATGTGAAAAGTTGAAAGTTTTTCCTGATGATAGATTTTTTTCCCTTTTTCAGATGCAGCTAGTGTGAACAATCTAATGATGAGAAAGATCTTCAGACCTCTATATAGTGCTGAAGAATGTCATGTCGATAAAGGGCATGCTTTTCCTATATCATTGTGCCTTAATCTTCTTAGATTTTTCTACAAAGAAATCACATTAATCAAATCTCCTTTCTGCTATATGAAAGGTTCAGGCTGACTAATGCTCGACTTTGGGTGAAATTGGATATGGAAGAAAATCCTGACTTGAAATAATACCAGGACTTTCCATAATCCTGTGTTGCTTGAGTCTTAGTTCAGGACTGTAATTTCCAGCTCAGGTTTTGTGAAATCCCAGAGTCGTCCCAGTGAACCCAAGACGTACTCTTTATGCTTTAGAGACCAAAAACCCAACTTAAATGTATTTAAACATAAAATGAAATATTTGCTTTAAAAATGTTTAGGAGTAGGTTTTATGCATGTGTCTTTAAATAAAAAAAGAGTAGCAATTGTATGTTGCAAATACAAAAAGGCAGAAACCACTATTCATCTGGTTCATAAGCTTTGCAGGTTACAACAAAAACAAAAATGTGTCTAAAATGTAATCTGACTATAAAGAAACTTAATTCAGAATCTACATATCTAAAATATGGTCTCTCAAAATGTTTTTTTTGGGGGAAGCTATTACTGATTTCAACAATGCATTTATTAATCAAAGTATTTTTAGACCATCATGAAAACATATTTTTTCCCCTCTGAGTCTGTGGCACATTCCTTTGATTATCTTTTAGTTGGGAGAGGCTGAAGCTTTTGAAAAATCCTAAGCCATTAAGAACCAAGTCTAGAAAAGGATATATGGTCAATGTGAGTACTATTGACTTTTAGAAAAAACATGACACAAACCACATTGTATTCATAAATCATAACATCACTTTCTACCCCATAAATGTACACAACTGTAATTTGTGAATTTATAATTAAAAATATAAAAATAAAAAACAAACCAAAACAACAACAAAACTTCACATATTATAAAATAATGGGACTTATTTACTTGTGTGGTTGCCCTGAGGGCAAAACTGAAAAATAAGTTAAAAAAAATGTACTGAATTCCTTAAAACTTAACTCTTTAAAATTAGTGTGTATTTTATGCTTATAGCACATCTCAAATTGGACAAGCTGCATTTCAATTTACAGCCACATGTGACTAGCGGCCACCATATTAGATAGCATGATACTAGAGTCCACACCTTTTCTTTCTTTCTTTTTTTTTTTTGTAAAAAGAGTTCAAAGAATGTGCATAAACTCTTCACTTAGTTACTCCAAATGTTAATAACTTATATAAATACAATATATAAATTATCAAAATCAGGAAATTAACATGGCTGCAATAGTGTTATTTAAACTACAGACCTTATTCAAATTTTGACAGTTACCCCACTAGGAATTTTTCTGGACCAAGATCAAATCTAGGATATCACATGCTGCATTCAGTTATCATGTCTCCTTAGTTCCATCCAATCTAGGAAGTTCCTCATTCTTTTTTGGTCTTTTATGACCATGGCAATTTTGAAGAATATTGGCCAATTATTTCATTGAATGTCCTTTAGTTTGTATTTGTCTGATGTTTCCTCATGATTCAATTCAGGTTGGAAACTTCTGGCAAAAGTATTGTAGAAGTGATGTATTCTTCTCAGTGCATCATGTGAGAGGCACATGATTTTGATTTATCCAACACTGGTGGTGGTGACTTTGATCACTTGGTTAAGCTGGAGGCTGTCAGCTTTCTCCACTGCAAATGTACTATTTTACCATTGTCATTTGAAAATTTAGTTTAAAAAATACATTGAACAAGAGTAAGTATATACAGTTTCTTTATTCATTATTTCAGGAGCACTCACTGGATGTAGTTTTATTTTTAAAGAAGTTACATTCATTTGCTGTCAAATAACATTTTGAGCCAAAATAAATTTCCTGTTTCTCATCATACATTTGCCCCAGCTTTTAACATTTATTGATGATACTTGCCTGAAACAGCTACAGTGGTGGTGGTTGCTGTTTTGTGATTTTTTTATCTCCATCATTCCTTCTACATTTATTAGTTGCAATTTTACTGTAAGGAAGAGTCATCATTTTATTTTTATCAGCAGAAACTGCGTGGATTCTTACTTTATTCTGTGGGTTATGGTCAATTAATATAATTACTCTGTAGCTCAAATACTCATATACCCAAATTTGGCCATTAGGAGTCTCTTTTAGTTTAGAGCTCACATTCTTAAAGACTACTGTAAACTCCTTCCCTATAATTGTGCCTATTTACTTCAGAAAGGCCCCAACACAATCTTGCTTTTAATAGGCTTTCAGTCACATAGATAAATAAGAGGCTTATCTTGGCTTCTGAATATAATCCTTTGTTCTTCTCTGAAAGAAGCGATTCCTAATCTGTCATACCCTAGGTTCATTTCCCACTCTCTCCCAGTTTTTGCTACATACTTTACATACAGGCATTTTTCAGCTTCAAAGACTATTCATGATAAGTATCCTATACATGCAGTAGGAATTCAACTATTTCTAGCGCTTTTAGTTACTTCAATTTGATTTAATTCAACACATATTTATTGCCAGTTACATTGGAAAGAAAAATGTGGAATGCAATCTATTCTATGATCTTGACCAATTTGCTGTCCAGTGGGGCAGATGAGACATCTATGTAATTATAGTGTAGTTACAGCAGGATGTGATAAGTATTTCAACAAAATGTTATGGGGACATAGGAAGAATGACTTTCATTCCAACTTGGGGGTGAGATTAAGGTGATGGAAAGGGACAGGGCAGGGAGGAGAGGTGCATGTAAGATTTTCTCTGGGGTTTACCAAACAAGGACAAAAATATGAATGTTAATCTGACAAAAATGTTTGCCAAACAACTCATTTCTTTTGCCATTTGGTCTTTGTCTTGATTGTTTCAAGACTGTTTCTTTTTATTTTCAAAAATTCCGAAAACCAAAGGTCAGAGAGGTTTCCATTTTTATAATTAATTGCTGAGACATGGGAACTAATGGTGACCTAGAGGTGATAACCTACAAGTGTAACAAGAATGGGTTAAGTTTTTATCACTTCGCACTGTCCTGTTGTTCAGTCTTGAGATGGAGAATCAGAGCAAGCCTGGATTGGGAATGTCTTACATCATACACTTTCCTTCTTCGCTTTTCATTTCACTTGGCAAAAGTAGAACCAACACTCCACATTATCTGACTGGGTTCACAAAGAACTCCTGTCATGATGTCCCTTTAGGAGTTATCTAAGCAGGGAAAAGGATGATGAATTCCAGGACAGTGATTGCATTTTTAAGCAATAAGCGAATATCAAGAGACAGTTTTAGAAGGTAGTGGTGGTAGTAGGGGACTCTTCCTGTGCTTCGTGAAAGTATTTGTCTTTTATCCAAGTGACTCTTCTATTTTAGCATGTAATGCAGCTGCTGCTTGGATACCCTTTTCCTTGCAGCTTTTGGTACCCAAGGCATTTGTAGCTCTCGAACACTAGAGTTGGCTATTTGGCTCCTAGAGGTTCTTTGCTAAGTTTTTTGATGCCTTTGAAATTCTTCAGGCCTGAGACTTGCCAGAGACCAGGGCAAAAAACGGAGCTGTCTAAATGAATGAATACACATGTGAGAGAAAAATGTAAGAAGAAAGCTGCCTCTCTCAGACTGGTCAAAAGTTAAACAGAATGCCCTGTGCTCTTGTGCAGAAAATAATAGTGAAACCATTTAGCACACAGATAACTTTTCTTAGTCTGTGAGTACAAGTTTTCTAATTTATAACACTGAATAAAAGGTGAACTTAATGCACATAAAATATATGCAAAAGGATTAGTTCTGAAAAACTTCCGAAAATTATCTGTTACTAAATGATTTCAATGCTGCTGGCACCTAGAGATATGGGAATTGTATCCTCTTATGGTCTTCTTATTAGGAACATAAATACCCAGAAATGTGCATATATGTATATAACAGCTTTTCTATGTATAATTCATGTTTGTGTGTATAATTTATATTCCAACTGAGAATGTTTTTGTCTGAATGGTTTATTTGTGATTTTAAATGTGTGAAAAATCTTTAAAAATTTTGAAAGAGAATTTATTTCATCTTCTACTGTTTGTCTTTTTCCATCCAAGCTTATTTTGTGAACACACAGAATTAAATATACTTGACTTATAGAAAGGGAATCCAAGATGAAATTTCTCCCAAACCTGTTGTCATGTGTTTTAAAAATTACCATTGATTTTAAATCCTCAGTTTAAGCTTTTTTGGTATATGTATGTGAGTATATGTACACACACACACACGCACAAATATATACATTAATCCTAAAGATAAAGTGGAAATGAGCCTATAAGAAAATAATAACTCAAAAGTGATAGAATTATGATGATCGAAAACAGTGTTGCATCTGTGATGTAGTTTTGTGTTTGTATCAGAATTCATCACCTTTGGGAAGTTATTTTTACATGAAGAGGAAGAGGTTGCTTGACTCTTGGTTCCTTAGAGAGTTAGACTGTTTGGCCAGAGTTACGGAAAAGGGATTGTGTCACAAGTGAAGTTATGATTTCAGGACTGCTTCCAAATATTCCTGCTTTGGTTATAGGGGTAAAGAGCTGAGGAGTCTTGAAGCAGTCTTTTTGGTCAAAGAATTTAAGAGGCAGTGGGTTTGGTGCCAGTGATTCCATTTCTAAAGGATTTTCCTTTGAAGTGTTTGTTCCTCAGTATGTTTTTCCAGCCAAACATATGCCTGTGATTTGAAATCAGCTTAAGAGTTTTCTTTCACATTTAGTATTTGTGTTTAGTTTGCTGGCATTAAAAGATGCAGAACAAACTTGTTTGATTCCTAAATCCCTACAGTGATATTGCCACTAAGGATGATTCTCATGGGGAGAGTTTCGTTATTGCTGACTGTAGAAAAACACATGAAAGTTATTGTTAAAATAAACTTATTTCTGGAAAGGGCTAAAGGAAAACATGTTCCAGCTTGCATGTGCTTTGCATCTTTTCTTCTAGAGTTTCTTAGAAAAGTATTTCTTATTTGTTAATACTGTCTTAGAGGCTTAAAGTTTTATTCTGCCTGAAACATGGCTGTTATCCTTGACTTCTCTACCAGGGTTATATATCTAGCTGGTGACTCATTGGATTAGTTCCTCTTGAGAATTCATTGAATGTATGGGAGCAAAATATTGAAGACTTTGAAATCTGTATGTGTCCTGCCATGTTCTGGAGAGGTGAGACTTGTGTTTGATAAGACACTGTGTCCAGAGTGAGTAAATTGCCTATGAGTCTGTAGTATTTTGTTGTTGTTGTTGTTGTTTGTTTGGTTTTTGAGACAGGCTGTGTCACCTAGGCTGGAGTGCAGTGGTGCAATCACAGCTCACTACAGTCTTGATCTCCCAGGATCAAGCAATTCTCTTACCTCAATCTCCCAATTAGCTGAGACCACAGGTGTGTGCCACCACACCAGGCTAATTAAAAAAAATATTTGTGAATATGAAGTCTTGCTATGTTGCCCAGGCTGGTCTTGAACTCCTGGGCTCAGGCAACCCTCCTGCCTTGGTCTCCCAAAGTGCTGAGGTTACAGGCATGAGCTACCATGCCCAGCTGATCCTTCATTTGAATTCAAATATTGGAGGATGGCAAAAGGGGCCAACATGAGAGCATCAGCTCATTAAAGTAACTGGGATGGAGCCAAGCATACAAAGAGGTATGTTCTACACCCTTGGCTTCAAGAGTACGCCTTAGGTCTTCTCTTCTGAGGAACTAGTTTTCAGATCCTGAAGGACCAATTTTGACCAATAGAGATTTTCCTGAAGTTCTTTTTTGATGATAAAGTATAGAAAATGCTTTAATTTAATTGCACACAAATCAATCCTCAAATAACAAAAGCAAGAGCAAATCAAAGTTTATAAATAAAAAGCGTTTATGAGTTATCTGCACAATACATGTTTTGAAATCCAGATCTGATTGTTTTAGTTAGTGCCATTTCTTGGATTCAGGTGGCTTTTCAGAATACCCCTTTGTCCAGGTCAGTTCTGTTTCCCACACTTACCTAATTGAGGTGATTCTCATGCTTTGTGGCTCCCATGGTAGGGCCACCTTCTTTCTTCCCTGCCAGGAAATCACTCTTGGCTTTGTGAATTGTCATTTGGATTCAAATGCTGGAGGCTGGAGGAAGAACCAAAATGGGAATAGGTACTTCTTACCTAGGAGACTGACTTAACTTGAGAAGTCCACTAGGTTCTCATTTCTTCTCAGTGGGTCCTCACCATGTCCAAGGGGCTCATTGACATATGAAACCCGGATGGCAGATGGACTATTATGGATTCTTCTAGTTCATTGTACCTGTTGGCTCAAGTTAGTTCACTTTTCCAGGCTCAAGCCTTAGGCCACATGCTCCCAGACCCAGACTTTCAGAGTTATCACCGTCATGATGAATACCTTTAAATAGACAATGTGTCACCATACATGAGTTCAATTCATGCACAATGCTGATATTGCATAGTGATTTTGAAAAAAATTGGTATTTATTTTCTCCATTTTCTTCATGTTTGATTTTAATTATCTCAGCTTTTTAGTTAAATTAAATCCCACCCTACCCCTGCTTTCAAAAGACAACTTGTTGCCTAGATTGTCAAATTTAGTATAGAGGTTCCTTCTATAAGCAATTGTTTTCATTTATTTTATTCATTCACACAACACATTTTTGCTAACTTCTGTGTTGATAAACTTTGTGTGACAAGGTGAACATAAAAAGATAAATATGCAATGGATTTTGCTTTCAAGTAGGTCATGATCTAGAAAAAAACCATAACATATTGATAATGAACTCCAATAGAATGTATAAAATGATATATTAATGGTACAAATAAAGTGCTATCAGGACACAGAGGTGATTCATTTTGCCAGGGCACTGGGACCAGGTAAGGCTACAAACAGGAGACAACATCTGAAAAATACTTAGAACTATGGTCTCACTTTTGAAATATTGGGCATTAGTACGATCATGGTGACCCATCCTGATAAGTATATTTTTATTTTCTACCAACTAATTACAACCTTAGAGTCACTATGTGAAGCATTAGTAACAGTAATGGAAATTTTGTATTGCATCTTGCTCTTCAAGGATGGATACTAAGAAAAAGGAAGGAAGATGTTAACTGAGGTTTAGGGATATGGCCACTAAAAAACTAAACTAATTTTTTCTTTCTATACTAATGCCTACCTCTTTATAGCAGAGACTTAGAGAGACATTAGTTAGGGTTTTCTTTTTCTTTCTTTCTTTTTTTTGAGATGGAGTCTCTCTCTGTCACCCAGGCTGGTGTGCAATGGTGTGATCTCGGTTCACTGCAACCTCTGCCTCCTGGGTTCAAGCGATTCTCCTGCCTCAGCCTCCCGAGTAGCTGGGACAACAGGCGTTCACCACCATGCCTGGCTAATTTTTAAAAATTTTTTAGTAGAGATGGGGTTTAACCATATTGGTCAGGCTGGTCTCGAACTCCTGACCTCATGATCCGCCCACCTCGGCCTCCCAAAGTGCTGGGATTACAGGCATGAGCCACTGTACCTGGCCAGGGTTTTCTATTTGGAACGAGAAACTTTTAAGAAAGATGGAGTTGGTAAGAGGAGAGAAAGAAGAAAAAGAAGGCATTATTTTTTCTGGATTCCAGGATTTCCATATGGGACATAATTGGGATGGATGGTCAGACAGGAAGAGGGAACAAGGGATTTCTTGTAGCCATATTTCAGTAACCAGTTCAGTGATTTTACTTAGCATTATTTGGGGTGGACTGGAAGGGGCTACTAGACAATGTGTGTATATGCGGGAAGTTCTCAAGTCACTCCTTGGTGCTTACACTGCTGATAAAGTGATCAGAAAAAACCAGCAAATGTTTTTACTGGGTGGTAATTCATTAAACAGTATTTTCGTACAAAGAGACTTTTATCTTTTTAGGATCATGCACTGGGATGGAACTTTAGAAAATTCTGGCATGAAAATTTGTTGAAAAGAGTTTCACTTGACTCCAAAAAAATGCAATATCATATTCTTGATATACTTTAAGGAGATGAGCTTATGTAGTTCAAGGAAACAATTTCTCTAACCTCAGGGGAACAGAATAAGGTAGAGGCCAAATAACATCACAATTATTCTCTTGTCTTACTTGCCCACTCTCTGCTTCATGCTTTCGTGTCTCAATGCCTGCAGTGCTGGCGGGGTGGGAAACAACTATTCAAGTGTGCCAGGGGCTGGTGCCTTTACAACCCTCCTGAACGCCAACTGGTTAGATGAATCATTAAATGTCTCTCCACTCTGTCTGCTCAGCACTGCATTGCCCTGGATCATATCCACATTCCTACCTTTGTCTTGAAGCTGAAGTCAGGACTTGCTTGTTCCTTTTGGCAAATTTTCAGATCATGAGCACATTTTATGATATGTCCATCTGCACAGCTATCTAAATATGAGCAGACTTATGGGGAGTGTGGCTGAGAGTTCACTTAAGATCCTTCACAGGCTCCTGCCTGCCTCTTCTAGATTGGCAGGCACAAATGAAGTTAATCATATTGTATTAAATATGGTAGAATGATCTGGTCATACGTTACACCTGGGAGTGTTGAATACTGCTTTGAATTGAATGGCTGGTACTGTTTTGGTGACTTGAACTTTGAGCTGTGTTGACTTGTCAAGAAGACAAGTCAACAAATCTTAGCTAAATAGTTTGTGGTATATTATTAGGAATGTTAGATAAGGCAGTTCCATGTAACTCCTATCATTATGCATTCTTGGATTGAAAATAAGCCAATCTCTCAACACTTTGGAGAGAAAGCCTTAGAACTGGTCCTTTGAATATCATGAGAAATGATAATGATATGTGGAGACACTCTGAAGGGCACCTCTGTATCCTCCAAGTTGCTAATGTAAGAAATATGAAGGGACTAGATGTTTGTTAGGAAAATACAAATGTGAACTACATCAGCACTTTTAATAGCTGAGATCTTTTTGCCTTTTCCCACATGGATACCTAAATAATGAAATCATAACTGCTTTGATTTCATGTATTTATGTATACTCTGTAAACCATTATGGAATCTGTGACATTCCTAGTCTGCAATCAATGGCAATATTATTAAAGGAGAAAAAAATGATTAATTATTAGCATTGATAAACATTTAATTAATGCTTATTAAAAAAGCAAATGCTTGTGAGGACATGATTCATTATTGGACTTTTAGACAGCAAATCTCCCAAAGAACCACATGTCAGTTGCAAACTAAACTTAGAAAGTTTTCCAAGGACCAGTCATCTATTTAATATCTTGCATTAAAGCAGTGGTGATTTCATCCTAACTGTTGGAGAACACAGAATGATGTGTCATAAGTAACCTTAATCCCCAATTAGTAATGAAAGGGTAATAGTTATGTGGCTTTGCTCTTATTCAACTATTAAGATATAGCCAGTTAATTGCAACTTACAAATGAGGTAAATTTTCTAGCCTTAAATTATGAATGATGTTGATGTGTGGCTTTATTATTTAATGCTTGGTCTCTGTTACTCTTTGCCAGCAACAGAGCTCAACTTTGAATTTCCAAAGAAGAGCAAACATATCCATTATGCAGTGTCACTTTGAATGCAGGCTTTTGCAAAATTTGACTACGTTTTCAAGCGATGTCTGATCTGCCCATGCTCATAGTAAAGATTTGGCTTTACTCCACAAGAATGGGAATTTGATAATCAAGGGTATCCTTACAATTTATAATTTTGTTCCACAAGAGAAAGAAATGGACAAGTAGCTTGTGTATTTCATTTGATGATGTGTGTTTGCCTTTTGAAGGTAAGTCTATTCATAGGAGAGTAAGTTCAGTTTAGATGTAAAAAGAAAATGGCTGCCTCTCCAATTGGCAATACTGGATATCTGGCAATAATTGGATACCCCAAAGGACTGTTCAACTTTACATTTTACTTCTTTTTGAGAATTTGGACACCTCTAGGTGTCTTCCAGGTATGATCTTGTAGTAAGAAATTTTTTCATACCATGCTTCTAAATCAAGCTTTCTCAGAATTTAGGAGTACATGATATGGTTTGGATATCATTTTGTCTTCTCAGCAGGATAGTGACTGAGACATAGATTTGACTTAACTTGAAATGTCTCTCCTTTCCTTGTCCCTGTAGTATCAATTTTGCAATCAAATATATAGTATGAAATTTATCACTATCGTAACTCCAGAACAGTGGATGGGCTGTCAAGGGAAGATGTAGAGCTCAGACTACTTTTTGTCCTGGATGGCTTAGATGTTTAATTGCTTAAAAGTAGGTGATCTTTGGAGATTCTTTCTTGTGTTAAATGTTACCATTGTACATGAAGCTATTCTTCAGACATAAGAAAAGCTAAGATGATTAGCTAGAAATATTATTTTATTACTCAGTAACACTTAAGTTCTCCCCAGCCCTGAAATGTTTTATCTGTTTTCCTGATCATGTGTCCGTCTGGATTCTGTTAAGCAGAATTGTTATTCTCATTGCTGAATTCCCTGCTGGTATGCTGATTTTAGGCAATGACATACAGCAGAGCATTCTATCCAATATTGTCAAAAAGTTTTTTGGAAGGGTGGTTCAGAATGGGAAGGGAAGTGAATGCAAAACGGTATAGATATTTCTAGCTAAAAAAAAAAAGATGAGTCAGCCGTGGTGGCTCACACCTGTAAGCCCAGTGCTTTGGGAGGTTGAGATGGGAGGATTGCTTGAGACCAGGAGTTTGAGAACAGCCTGGGCAACACAGCAAGACCCCATCTGTACATAAAATTAAAAAAATTAGCTTGGTTGTGGTGGCACTCACCTGTAGTCCTAGCTACTTGGGAGGCTGGGGTGGGAGGATTGCTTGAACCCAGAGTTTGAGGCTGCAGTGGGCTATGATTGTGCCATTGCATGCCAGCCTATGTGACAGAGCAAGGCCCTGTCTCAAAAAAGTATATTGATTATATAAAACTTAGATAAAAAAGTATAAATAAAAAAACACCCACTTCTAAGACTCATGTCTCACTTCTAAGATACTAGACTTCTCTTAGACAAAATTATTTGAAATATATGGACAATCTCTCATCTAGCTCAAATTATGAATGTTTCATTACATATACATTTTAACTTAGATATGACCACCTCAGTTGGGTGACCCTGGGGGCATAAAACATATTCTTTCATCTCTTGTTACTTGGTATGCCCTTCTGTCCCTTATCTTCATTCTTCACTTTTTTCTTGAAGTTATAGACTTGATTGCTGCCTTTATAGTTACTCCTTCCCAAGCCTGCTCCTGGTTGGAAGGGCAGGTAGGGACTATTAGTTAGTACACTACAGCAGAGTGTGGAAGAAGAGTTGATGGGGTAAAGAAGCAAGTAGATGAGAAGAGAGGAGCACAACCTCTCTGGACTTACTTTTCCATTCCCTTCCATTCCTATATCCAATTTTAACCATATTTTCAATGAATACCTCTAGTAAATATCTCTCATACTTGTATTTTTATCTTTAATTTCTTTGAAATTTCTAGATGTCTCCTGGACATTTCCACCCAAATCCCCAAGTTCCTAAAACATAATATGCCATATTTCCTCTGCATGGTAACCCTAGGTTTTCCTCTCAACCTCCCAGTTGTGTTAATAGTAGCATAGGTAAATTAGTAACTGGCCTTGAAATCTGGAGGCTGTCGTTCACTGGCTATTTTCTCTTGCTTTGCTTACATTCAGTTAGTTCTTAATCCTATCTATTCTTCCTTATCAATTTCTTATCTATTTAATATGTTCCCTTCTTTTTATTCCTTCTGTAAACCACCCCCTCCTCTAAAGTTTAAGTCCTTACAATGTCTTTTAATAGCTAATTGGTCTCCCTACTTCTAGTCCCCCCACCCACCAATGGTCTGGCACTCTGCCACTAGGTTTATTGTATGGCTTAATTTAGTGGCTTTCCTTTACTAACTCAATAAAGCACTTACATTTCAACCTAGCACTCAAGATTGTCTACTTTTTGACAAAAGCCCTTTAATATCAGTGTAATTTTTCTATTTTTCTTATATTGGAGACTAGTAGTTTTCAACTCTTACTGTGCATCATAATTTTTGGGGGAGATTAAAAAAATAAAAATATGTGGGCCGCATTTCCAGAGATTCTAACTGGTCATGATGAGGGGGTGGAGGGGCATGTATTGGTATGTTTTCAAGCTTCCCAGATGGTCCTGATGTTTTTAAAGTGAAACCAGGATAAATCATGAAATCCTAACTCTGCCTGAAATGCTTTTTCTTTTTTAGTCTTTGAGCCTTTGTAAATATTTTTCCCAAGAGACCTGGAACGTCTTTCCCATCAAAATCCTGCTGTTTCTTCTGGTTCTAATTCAAATAACACCTCCCCCATGAAGTCTACCTAATCCTGCATCCACAAGTCTATTTAGCACTCCATTCCAAGCACATAAATAAGTTAAATGAAATTCATCCAAGTGAATGTAGCATCCATTACTTATTGTATTTGTTATTAGTATTCTTGTTTTATATTTTCTAGTGAGAGTCTTGAGAGATTAGAAACTATATTATGATATTTTTTGTTTCTTCTCTTCTTCTAGTTGTTAGTATGGTGCTTTGTACGTAATAGGCCTTGAATAAATATCTTCTGAATGAATTTTCTACAACATTTAGCTATTGTACATATTATAGTTTGAGACATCAGTTTGCAATTTACTGTATGTTGAGTTTTGTAAGATGAATTTGAGGCCTTGACTTGCCCTATGATATCTTCAGAAACTCCTCCAAAGAGGCTTTTCTAGCGTGTGCTATTGAGACAGCCAGGTGGGAGGGGGTCCCTGGAAAAACTCCAACCAGCCTGTGCGTTGAGGTGGGGCCTCCGGAAGTTGACGATGTTTGCAGCAGGCAGGAGCCTGGCCCCTCCTCTTCCTGTGTGGAATCTGGGATTCCAACTGCTGGCGGGAAGCGCTCTAGCAGGGGATTCTGGCCTTGCGGAGGATCCCTGTCTCCCTTTTTTTTCCCCGTTTCACCCAAAAAACCCCTGCTCTACTCACCCTTTAAATCGTCTGCCTAAATTTTGTGGCCGTGGGACAGACAAGAACCCAGTCTTTAGCTGATCTAAGGAAAAGTCCTGCAACACTATTTGCCCCTATTATAATAACTTGTGGGGACTTGAGTATAAAACTTCCATTTCTAGATAGAATATGGTGGGTTGCTCCTGCTGCAACAAGTAGAAAATAGTGGATAAATTACAAAACAATCATATTTTTGAAAACATCAGAGATCTGTGAAAGCAAAGAGGACTAAATAAACTAAAACTCCATGCAGGGAAGAGTCCTTCTGAGGGTAGCTGAGATCACTGGCAGTTTTCTTCCATGAGAGTGTTTTCTCAGTCTTATATTAGAGATTATAGGCTGAGGATCAGTTTAGCCTAGGTGGAGGGCCTGTAGTGGAAGAAAGAGAATTCCATGGAGCTTTTGGTGACAAGTGCTGACACGATGGATTTGAATCCAATGGAGCCCAAAACACAAAACTGCTTTCCACATGAGACATTTACTGAGCACTGGGGACTGTGGAGTTTGTCTGTATAAAACATACACTTTAAAATAACTATTATAGAAAAGATGAACAAGGACAAAATGAGTTTTTTTATTCTTAATTGACATCATAACTGTACATATTTATGGGGTAAAGAGTGATATTTATATATATATATACACATACATATATACACACACATACACACATGCACACACACACATATATATAAAATCTGAATGATCAAATCAAGGTAAGGAGCATATTTACCACCTCAAACATTTATCATTTCTTTGTGTGGGGCACATTAAAATTCTCTCTTCTAGCTGTTTGAAAAATACAATAAATTATTGTAACTATAGTCACCCTGCAGTACTATAGACCACTAGAATGTATTCCTCCTTCCCAGCTGAATTTTTCTATTTGCTGACTTTTCCCTCTACTTCCTTCTCCCTACCCTTCTCAGCAATTTTACTTTCTACTTCTCTGATATCAACTTTTTTAGCTTCTTCACATGAGTGAGATCATGCTGTTTTGTCTTTCTGTGCCTGGCTTGTTTAAATTAACATAATGTCCTCTAGGCTCATCTATATTACTGCCAATGACAGGATTGTATTCATTTTTTATGGCTGAATTGTATTCCACTTTGTATATATACTACATTTTCTTCGTTCATCTGTTGGTGGACACTTAGGTTAATCACACGTCTTAGCTATTGTGAATAGTGCTGCAGTAATCATGGGAGTGCAGATAGATATCTCTTCACATAATGATTTCCTTTCCTCTGGATATATGCCTAGTAGTTGAATTGCAAGATCATATGGGAGTTCTGTTTTTAATTTTTTGAGGAAACTCCGTACTGTTTTCCATAATTGCTCTACTAATTACACTCCCCAAACAGTGTATAAGAGTTTCTTTCTCTTTGCATCCTCACCAGAATTTATTATTTTTTTGTCTTTTTGATAATAGCCATTCTACCTGGGGGAGATGATACCTCACTGTGGTTTTGATTTGCATTTACCTAATGATTAGTGATGTTGAGCATTTTTTATATAGTTCTTGTCATTTTTATGTCTTCTTTTAAGAATTGTCTGTTCAGATCAATTGCTTATTTTAGAATTGGTTTATTATTTTTTCTGTTGAGTTGTTTGAGTTCCTTGGATATTCTGGATATCATTCCCTTGAATGAATAGTTTGCAGATGTTTTCTTCTATTCTGCAGGTTGTTGCTTCACTCTGTCAGTTATTTCTTTTGCTATGCAGAAGCTTTTTAATTTGATATAATACTATATGTATATTTTTGCTTTCGTTGACTGTGATTTTGAGGTCTTTTCCATAAAATCTTTGCTCAGACCAATTTTCTGAAGTGTTTTCTCTACGTTTTCTTCTAGTAATTTCACAGTTTGTGATCTTACATTTAAGTCTTTAATTCATTTTGAGTCAATTTTTGTATTTGGTGAGAGATGGGGGGGGTCTAGTTCATTTTCCTAATATGGATATATAGTTTTTTCAGCACCGTTTATTGAAGATAACGTCCTTTTCCCAGTGGATGTTCTTGCTGCCTTTGTCAAAAATCAGTTGGCTGTAAACATGTGGATTTATTTCTGGGTTCTCTATTCTGTTTCATTGGTCTATGTGTCTGTTTTAATACGAATACCATGCTGCTTTTGTTACTATAGCTTTGTAGTATATTTTGAAGTCAGGTAGGGTGATGCCTCCAGCTTTGTTCTTTTGGCTCAGGATTTCATTGTGTATCCAGGGTCTTTTGTGGCTCTACATTCATTATAAGATTGTTTTATTTTATTTTGTTTTAAGTTCTGGGATACATGTGCAGGAGATGCAGGTTTGTTACATAGGTAAATGTGTGCCATGGTGGTTTGCTGCACCTATCAACCCATCACCTAGGTATTAATCCCAGCATACATCAACTATTTATCCTGTTGCTCTCCCTCTGCTCGCCCCCTGACAGGCCCCAATATGTGTTGTTCCCCTCCCTGTGTCCATGTGTTCTCATTGTTCAGCTCTCACTTATAAGCGACAACTATGCCATCTTTGGTTTTCTGTTCCTGTGTTAGTTTGCTGAGGATAGTGGCTTCCAGCTCCATCCATGTCCCTGCAAAGGACATGGTCTCATTCCTTTTTATGTCTTCATAGTATTCCATGTTGTATATGTACCACATTTTCTTTTTTTTTAAAGTATACTTTAAGTTCTGGGGTACATGTGCAGAAGGTGCAGCTTTGTGACATAGGTATACATGTGCCATGGTGGTTTGCTGCACCCATCAACCCGTTACCTACATTAGGTATTTCTCCTAATGCTATCCTTCCGCAGCACCCCCACCCGCCAACAGGGCCCAGTGTGTGATGTTCCTCTCCCTGGGTCCATGTGTTCTCCTTGTTCAACTCCCACTTATGAGTGAGAACATGTGGTGTTTGGTTTTCTGTTCTTGTGATAGTTTGCTGAGAATGATGGTTTCCAGCTTCATCCATGTCCCTGCAAAGGACATGAACTCATCCTTTTTTATGGCTACATAGTATTCCATGGTGTATATGTGCCACATTTTCTTTATCCAGTCTGTCATTGATGGGCATTTGGGTTGGTTCCAAGTTTTTGCTATTGTGAATAATGTCACAATAAACATACATGTGCATGTGTCTTTATAGTAGAATAATTTATAATCCTTTGGGTATATACCCAGTAATGGGATTGCTGGGTCAAATGGTATTTCTAGCTTTAGATTCTTGAGGAAATGCCACACTGTATTCCACAATGGTTGAACTAATTTACACTCCCACCAACAGTGTAAAAGCATTCCTATTTCTCCACATCCTCTTCAGCATCTGTTGTTTCCTGACTTTTTAATGATCACCATTCTAACTGGCGTGAGATGGTATCTCATTGTGGTTTTGATTTGCATTTCTCTAGTGACCAGTGATGATGAGCTTTTTTCATGTTTGTTGGCTGCATAAATGTCTTCTTTTGAGAAGTGTCTGTTCATATACTTTGCCCACTTTTTGATGGTGTTGTTTGTTTTCTTCTTGTAAATTTGTTTAAGTCCTTTGTAGATTCTGGATATTAGCTTTTTGTCAGATGGATAGATTGCAAAAATTTTCTCCCATTCTGTAGGTGGCTTGTTCACTCTGATGATAGTTTCTTTTGCTGTGCAGAAGCTCTTTAGTTTAATTAGAACTCATTTGTCAATTTTTGCTTTTGTTGCCATTGCTTTTGGTGATGAGGTCTTTGCCATGCCTATGGCTTGAATGGTATTGTCCAGGTTTTCTTCTAGGATTTTTATGGTTTTAGGTCTTACGTTTAAGTCTTTAATCCATCTTGAGTTGATTTTTGTATAAGGTATAAGGAAGGGGTCCAGTTTCAGTTTTCTGCATATGGCTAGGCCAGTTTTCCCAACAGCATTTATTAAATAGGGAATCTTTTCCCCATTGCTTGTTTGTGTCAGGTTTGTCAAAGACCAGATGGTTGTAGATGTGTGGTGTTATTTCTGAGGGCTCTGTTCTGTTCCATTGGTCTATATCTCTGTTTTGGTACCAGTGCCATGCTGTTTTGGTTACTGTAGCCTTGTAGTATAGTTTGAAGTCAGGTAGCATGATGCCTCCAGCTTTGTTCTTTTTGCTTAGGATTGTCTTGGCATTGCAGGCTCTGTTTTGGTTCCATATGAAGTTTAAAGTAGTTTTTTTCAATTCTGTGAAGAAAGTCATTGGTAGCTTGATGGGGATAGCATTGAATCTATAAATTACTTTGGAGAGTATGGCCATTTTCATGACATTGATTCTTCCTGTTCATGAGCATGGAATGTTTTTCCATTTGTTTGTGTCCTCTGTTATTTCCTTGAGCAGTGTTTTGTAGGTCTCCTGGAAAAGGTCCTTCACATCCCTTGTAAGTTGGATTCCTAGGTATTTTGTTCTCTTAGTAGCAATTGTGAATGGGAGTTCACTCATCATTTGGCTCTCTGTTTGTTTGTTATTGGTGTATAGGAATACTTGTGATTTTTGCACATTGATTTTGTATCTTGAGACTTTGCTGAAGTTGCTTATCAGCCTAAGGAGATTTTGGGCTGAGACGATGGGGTTTTCTAAATATACAATCATGTCATCTACAAACAGAGACAATTTGACTTCCTCTCTTCCTATTTGAGTACGCTTTATTTCTTTCTCTTGCCTGATTACCCTGGCCAGAACTTCCAACACTGTGTTGAATAGGAGTGGTGAGAGAGGGCATCCCTGTCTTGTGCCAGTTTTCAAAGGGAATGCTTCCAGTTTTTGCCCATTCAGTATGATATTGGCTGTGGGTTTGTCATAAATAGCTGTTATTATTTTGAGATACGTTCCATTAATACCTAGTTTTTTGAGAGTTTTTAGCATGAAGGGGTGTTGAATTTTGTCAAAGGCCTTTTCTGCATCTATTGAGGTAATCATGTGGTTTTTGTCATTGGTTCTGTTCATGTGATGGATTATGTTTATTGATTTGCGTATGTTGAACCAGTCTTGTATCCTAGGGGTGAAGATGACTTGATTGTGCTTCTGGATTTTTGATATGCTGCTGGATTCAGTTTACCAGTATTTTATTGAGGATTTTCACATCGATGTTCGTCGGAGATATTGGCCTGAAATTTTCCTTTTTTGTTGTATCTTTGCCATGTTTTGGTATCAGGATGATGCTGGCCTCATAAAATGAGTTAGGGAGGATTCCCTCTTTTTCTATTGATTGGAATAGTTTCAGAAGGAACGGTACCAGCTCCTCTTTGTACTCTGGTAGAATTCTGCTGTGAATCCATCTGGTCCTGGACTTTTTTTGTTTGGTAGGCTATTAATTACTGCCTCAATTTCAGAACTTGTTGTCTATTCAGGAACTCGACTTCTTCCTGGTTTAGACTCAGGAGGGTGTATGTGTCCAAGAATTTGTCCCTTTCTTCTAGATTTTCTAGTGTATTTGCATAGGGCTGTTTATAGTATTCTCTGATGGTAGTTTGTATTTCTGTGGGATCAGTGGTGATATCCTCTATATTATTTTTTATTGCATCTATTTGATTCTTCTCTTTTTTCTTCGTTATTAGTCTGGCTATCTATTTTGTTGATCTTTTCAGAAAACCAGCTCCTGGATTCATTGACTTTTTGAAAGGCTTTTCATGTCTCTATCTCCTTCAGTTCTGCTCTGATCTTAGTTATTTCTTGTCGTCTGCTAGCTTTTGAATTTGTTTGCTCTTGCTTCTCTAGTTCTTTTAATTGTGATGTTAGGGTGTCAATTTTAGATCTTTCCTGCTTTCTCTTGTGGGCATTTAGTGCTATAAATTTCCCTCTATGCATTGCTTTAAATGTGTCCCAGAGATTCTGGTCTTTGTTCTCATTGGTTTCAAAGAACATCTTTATTTCTGCCTTCATTTTGTTATGTACCAAGTAGTCATTCAGGAGCAGGTTGTTCAGTTTCCATGTAGTTGTGTGGTTTTGAGTGAGTTTCTTAATCCTGAGTTCTAGTTTGATTGCACTGTGGTCTGAGAGACTCTTTGTTAGGATTTCTATTCTGTTGCATTTGCTGGGGAGTGTTTTACTTCCAATCATGTGGTCAATTTTAGAATAAGTTTGATGTGGTGCTGAGAAGAATGTATATTCTGTTAATTTGGGGTGGAAAGTTCTGTAGATGTCTATTAGGTCTGCTTGGTCTAGAGCTGAGTTCAAGTCCTGAATATCCTTGTTAATTTTCTGTCTTGTTGATCTGTCTAATATTGACAGTGGAGTGTTAAAGTCTCCCACTATTATTGTGTGGGAGTCTAAGTCTCTTTGTAGGTCTCTAAGAACTTGCTTCATGTATCTGGGTGCTCCTGTATTAGGTGCATATATATTTAGGATAGTTAGCTCTTCTTGCTGCATTGGTCTCTTTACCATTATGTAATGGCCTTCTTTGTCTCTTTTTGATCTTTGTTGGTTTAAAGTCTGTTTTATCAGAAATTAGGATTGCAATTCCTGCTTTTTTTGCTTTCCATTTGCTTGGTAAACATTCCTCTATCTCTTTATTTTGAACCTATTTGTGTCTTTGCATGTGAGATGGATCTCCTGAATACAGCACACTGGTGGGTCTTGACTCTTTATCCAATTTGCCAGTCTGTGTCTTTTAATTGTGGCATTTAGCCCATTTATGTTTATGGTTAATATTGTTATGTGTGAATTTGGTCCTGTCATTATGATGCTAGCTGGTTGTTTTGCCTGTTAGTTCATGCAGTTTCTTCATAGTGTTGATATTTTTTACAATTTGGTATGATTTTGCAGTGGCTGGTAACGGTTATTCCTTTCCATGTTTAGTGCTTCCTTCAGGAGCTCTTCTAAGGCAGGCCTAGTGGTGACAAAATCAGCATCTGCTTGTCTGTAAAGGATTTCATTTCTCCTTCACTTATAAAGCTTAGTTTAGCCGGGTATGAAATTCTGGGTTGAAATTCTTTTCTTTAAGAATGTTGAATATTGGCCCCCACTCTCTTCTGGCTTGTAGGATTTCTGCAGAGAGATCTGCTGTTAGTCTGATGGGCTTCCCTTTGTAGGTAACCCAACCTTTCTCTCTGGCTGCCCTTAACATTTTTCCTTCATTTCAACCTTGGTGAATCTGACGATTATGAGTCTTGGGGTTGCTCTTCTCAAGGAGTATCTTTGTGGTGTTGTCTGTATTTCCTGAATTTGAATGTTGGCCTGTCTTGCTAGGTTGGGGAAGGTCTCCTGCATAATATCCTGAAGAGTTTTTTCCAACTTGGTTCCATTCTTCCCGTCACTTTCAGGCATACCAATCAAACGTAGGTTTGGTCTTTTCTCATAGTCCCATATTTCTTGGAGGTGTTATTCATTCCTTTTTATTCTTTTTTCTCTAATCTTGTCTTCATGCTTTATCTTATTAATTTGATCTTCAATCACCGATATCCTCTCTTCTGCTTGATCAGTTTGACTATTGATACTTGTGTATGCCTCACGAAGTTCTCGTGCTGTGTTTTTCAGCTCTATCGGGTCATTTATGTTCTTCTCTAAACTGGTTATTCTAGTTAGCAATTCCTCTAACCTTTTTTCAAGGTTCCTAACTTCCTTGCATTGGGTTAGAACATGCTCCTTTAGCTCAGAGGAGTTTGTTATTACCCACCTTCTAAAGCCTACTTCTGTCAATTCATCAAAATCATCCTCCTTCCAGTTTTGTTCCCTTACTGGTAAGGAGTTGTGATCCTTTGGAGAAGAGGCATTCTGGTTTTTGGAATTTTCAGCCTTTTTATGCTGGTTTCTCCCCATCTTTGTGGATTTATCTACCTTTGGTCTTTGATTTTGGTGAGCTTCTGATGGGGTCTTTGAGTGGATGTGCTATTCCTTTCTGTTTGTTAGTTTTCCTTCTAACTGTCAGGCCCCTCTGCTGCAGGTCTGCTGGAGTTTGTTGGAGGTCCACTCCTGACCCTGTTTGCCTGGGTATCACCAGCAGAGGCTGCAGAACAGCAAAGATTGCTGCCTGTTCTTTCCTCTGGAAGCTTCATCCCAGAGGGGCACCCACCAGATGCCAGCCAGAGCTCTCCTGTATGAGGTTCTCTCAGCCCCTACTGGGAGGTGTCTCTCAGTCAGGATTCACGGGTGTCAGGGACCCACTTGAGGAGGCAGTCTGACCCTTAGCAGAGCTTGAACACTGTGCTGGAAGGTCTGCTGCTCTATTCAGAGCCGTCAGGCAGGGATGTTTACGTCTGCTGAAGCTGTGCCCACAGCCTCCCCTTCCCCCAGGTGCTCTGTCCCAGGCATATAGGGGTTTCATTTATAAGTCCCTGACTGGAGCTCCTGCCTTTTTTTCAGAGATGCCCTGCCCAGAGAAGGGAAATCTGGCAGTCTGGCCACAGTAGCCTTGCTGAGCTGCAGTGGGCTCCACCCAGTTCAAACTTCCTGGTTGCTTTGTTTACACTGTGAGTGTAAAACTGCCTACTCAAGCCTCAGCAATGGTGGAAGCCCCTCCCCCCACCAAGCCTGAGTGTCCCAGGTCAATCTGACTGCTGCTGTGCTGACAGCAAGAATTTCAAGCCAGTAAATCTTAGTTTGCTGGGTTCCATGGGTGTGGGACCTGCCAAGCCAGAACACTTGGCTCCTTGGCTTCAGCCGCATTTCCAGGGGAGTAAGTGGTTCTGTCTTGCTGGTGTTCCAGGCGCTACTGGGGTATGGAAAACAAACAAACAAACAAACAAACAAACAAAAAACTCCTGCAGCTAGTTCGATGTCTGCCCAAATGGCTGCCCAGTTTTCTGCTTGAAACCCAGGGCCCTGGTGGGGTAGGCATCAGAGGGAATCTCCTGGTCCGCAGGTCGTGAAGACAGTGGTTCAAGCACAGTATCTGGGCCAGAGTGTACATGGTTCCTCCAACTCAGTCCCTCATGGCTTCCCTTGGGTAGGGGAGAAAATTTCCTGACCCCTTGTGCTTCCTGTGTGAGGCAATGCCCCACCCTGCTTTGGCTCACCCTTCATGGGCTGCACCCACTGTCCAACCAGTCCCAATGAGATGAACTGGGTACCTCAGTTGGAAATGCAGAAATCACCTGCCTTCTGCGTTGATCTCACTGGGAGCTGCAGACTGGTGCTGTTCATATTCGGCCATCTTGCCAGCAATCACTACATTTTCTTTATCCAGTCTATCACTGATGGGCATTTGGGTTGATTCCAAGTCTTTGCTATTGTAAACAGTGCTGCAATAAACATATATGTGCATGTATGTTCTCTTTATAAGATAATGATTTATATTCCTCTGGGTATACACCCAGTAACGGGATTGCCAGGTCAAATTTTATTTCTAGTTCTAGGTCTTTGAGGAATCCCAGACCCTCCTCCACAATGGTTGAACTATATTTACATTCCCACCAACAATGTAAAAATGTTCCGATTTCTCCACAGCCTTGCCAGCATCTATTGTTTCTTGACTTTTTAATAATCACCATTCTGACTGGTGTGAGATGGTATCTCAATGTGGTTTTGATTTGCGTTTCTCTAATGATCAGTGATGTTGAGCTTTTTTTCATATGTTTCTTGGCCACATAAATGTCTTCTTTTGAGATGTGTTTGTTTATTTTCTTTGCCCACTTTTTAATGGGCATTTGTAGGTTGTCTATTCACTCTGATGATAGTTTATTTTGCTGTGCAGAAGCTCTTTAGTTTAATTGATCCAATTTGTCAATTTTTGCTTTTGTTGAAATTTGATGTTTCTGTCATGAAACCTTTGCCTATGCCTATGTCCTGAATGGTATTGCCTACATTTTCTTCTAGGGTTTTTATAATTTTGGGGTTTACATTTAAGTCTTTAACCCTCTTGAGTTAATTTTTGTATAAGGTGTAAGGAAGGTATCCAGTTTCAATTTTCTGCATATGGCTAGCCACTTTTCCCAGTGCCATTTGTTATATTGGGAATCATTTCCCCATTGCTTGCTTTTGTCAGGTTTGTTGAAGATCTGATGGTTGTAGATGTGTAATCTTATTTCTGATATCTCTATTCTGTTCCATTGGTCTATGTGTCTGTTTTGGTACCAGTACCATGCTGTTTTGGTTACTGGAGGCTTGTAGTATAGTTTGAAGTCAGGTAGCATGATGCCTCCAGCTTTGTTCTTTTTGCTTAGGATTGTCTTGGCTGTATGGGCTATTTTTTGGTTCCGTATGAATTTCAAAGTAGCTTTTTCTAAATCTGTGAAGAATATCAATGGAAGTTAATGGGAATAGCATTGAATCTATAAATTACTTAGGGCAGTATGGCCATTTTCATGATATTGATTCTTCCTATCCATGAGCATGGAATGTTTTTCCATTTGTTTGTGTCTTCTCTTATTTCCTTGAGCAGTTGTTTGTAGTTCTGCTTAAAAAGTCCTTCATGTCCCTTGTTAGCTGTATTCCTAGATATTTTATTCTCTTTGTAGCAATTGTGACTGGGATTTCATTCATGATTTGGCTCTCTCCTTGTCTATGGTTGGTGTATAGTAATGCTTGTGATTTTTGCACATTGATTTTGTATCCTGAAACTTTGCTGAAGTTGCTTATCAGCTTAAGGAGCTTTTGGGCTGAAATGATGGAGTTTTCTAGATATAGGATCATATCATTTGCAAACAGAGGCAATTTGACTTTCTCACTTCCTATCTACCCTCAATTTCTTCCTCTTGCCTGATTGCCCTGGCCGGAATTTCCAATACTGTGTTGAATAGGTGTGGTGAGAGAGGGCATACTTGTCTTGTCCTGGTTGTCAAAGGGAATGCTTCCAGCTTTTGTCCATTCAGTATGATATTGGCTGTGGGTTTGTCATAAATGGCTCTTATTTTATATATATAGATATCTCCATCTCAAATATATATGTATATATTTTATACATATATAATATGTATAATGTGTAATATATAATATATATTATATAATAAATATATGTGTAATATATAATATATATTATATATAATAAATATATGTGTAATATATAATATATAATAAATATATATAATAAATACAAATATTATATATAATAAATGCAATATAAAATAAATATTATAAATAATATATATTATATAATAATATATATTATAAATATATATATAATAAATACATGTATATTTTATATAGAGTTTTGCTCTGTCGCCCAGGCTGGAGTCCAATCATGCTATCTCGGCTCACTGCAACCTCTGCCTCCAGAGTTCAAGTGATTCTCCCACCCCAGCCTCCTGAGTAGCTGGGACTACAGGCACATACCCCCATGTCTGGCTAATTTTTGTATTTTTAGTAGAGACAGGGTTTTGCCATGTTGACCAGGCTGGTCTTGAACTCCTGAACACAGGTGATCCATCCACCTTGGCTTCCCATAGTGCTGGGATTACAGGTGTGAGCCACTGTGCTCAGCTATTTTGAGATATATTCTATCAATACCTAGTTTATTGAAAGTTTTTAACATAAAGGGATGTTGAATTTTATTGAAGACCTTTTCTGTGTCTATTGAGATAATCATGTGGTTTTTTTCTTTAGTCTGTTTATGTGATGAATTACATTTATGGATTTGCATATGTTGAACCAGCCTTGCATCCCAGGGATGAATCTGACTTTGTCATGGTGTTCATGTGCTGCTGGATTCGGTTTGCCAGTATTTTATTGAGGATTTTTGCATCAATGATCATCAGGGATATTGGCCTGATTTTGTGTGTTTGTGTGTGTGTGTGTGTGTGTGTATGTATCTGCCAAGTTTTGGTATCAGGATGATGCTGGCCTCATAAAATGAATTAGGGAGAAGTCCCTCCTTTTCAATTGCTTGAAATAGTTTCAGAAGAAATGGTACTGGCTCCTTTTTGTACCTATGGTAGAATTCAGCTGTAAATTTCTCTGGTCCTGGGCTTTTGTTGGTTGGTAGGCTATTTATTACTGCCTCAATTTCAGAACTTGTTATTGGTCTATTCAGGGATTTCACTTCTTTTTGGTTCAGTCTTGAAAGGGTGTATGTGTCTAGGAATTGATGCGTTTCTTCTAGATTTTCTAGTTTATTTGAATAGAAGTGTTTATAATATTCTCTGATGGTTGTTTGTATTTCTGTGGGGTCAGTGGTGATAGCTCCTTTGTCATTTTTTATTGTGTCCATTTGATTCTTCTCTCTTTTCTTCTTTATTAGTCTAGGTAGTAGTCTATTAATTTTTTTCAAAAAAACAGCTCCTGGATTCATTGATGTTTTGAAGGGTTTATTGTGTCTCTATCTCCTTCAGTTCCACTCTGATCTTGGTTATTTCTTGTCTTCTGCTAGCTTTGGGGTTTGTTTGCTCCTGGTTCTCTAGTTCTTTTAGTTGTGATGTTAGGGTGTTGATTTGAGATCTTTCAAGCTTCTTGATGTGGCCATTTAGTGCTATAAATTTCCCTCTTAACACTGTTTTAGCTGTGTCCCAGAGACTCTGGTATATTGTCTCTTTGTTCTCAGTAGTTTCAAAGAACTTCTTGATTTCTGCCTGAATTTCATCATTTACCAAGGAGTCACTCAGGAGCAGCTTGTTCAATTTCCATGTCGTTTTGTGGTTTTGAGTGAATTTCTTAATCTTGAGTTCCAATTTGATTGCACTGTGGTTTCAGAGACTATTATGATTTCACTTATTCTGCATTTGCTGAGGAGTATTTTACTTCCAATTATGTGATTGAGTAGAGTAAGTGCCATGTGGCACTGAGAAGAATGTATATTCTGTTGTTTTGGGGTGGAGAGTTCTGTAGATATCTATCAGGTTCACTTGATCCAGGGCTGAGTTCAGTCCCTGAATATCTTTGTTAATTTTCTGTTTCAATGATCTGTCTAATATTGACAGTGGGATGCTAAAGTCTCTCACTATTATTGTGTGGGAGTCTAAGTCTCTTTGTAGGTCTCTAAGAACTTGTTTTATGAATCTGGGTGCTCCTGTATTGGGTGCATATATATTTAGGATAATTATCTCATCTTGTTGAATTCATCCCTTTACCATTATGTAATGCCTTTTTTGTCTTTTTTGATTTTTGTTGGTTTAAAGTCTGTTTTGTCAGAAACTAAGATTGCAACTCTGCTTTCTTCTGCTTTCCATTTGCTTGGTAAATTTTCCTCCATCTCTTTATTTTGAGCCTATTTGTGTCTTTGCATGTGAGATGTGTCTCCTGAATACAGTACACCAATGGGTCTTCACTCTTTATCCAGTTTGCCGTTGTGTGCCTTTTAATTGGGACTTTTAGCCCATTTACATTTAAGGTTAATGTTGTTATGTGTGAATTTGATCCTGCCATCATGATGCTTGCTGGTTATTTTGCAGACTTGTTTATGTAGCTGCTTCATTGTGTCATTGGACTTTGTACTTCACTGTGTTTTGCAGTGCCTGGTACCAGTTTTTCCTTTCCATATTTAGTGCTTCCTTCAGGAGCTCTTGCAAGGCTGGCCTGGTGGTGACAAATTCCCTCAGCATTTTCTTGTCTGAAAAGGATTTTATTTCTCCTTTGCTTATGAAGCTTAGTTTGGCCAGATATGAAATTCTGGGCTGAAAATTCTTTTCCATAAGAATGTTGAATATTGGCCCCCAAACTCTTCTGGCTTGTAGGGTTTCTGCAGAGAAATCCACGGTTAGTCTGATAGGCTTCCCTTTGTCGGTGATCTTGCCTTTCTTGCTGCCCTTAACACTTTTCCCTTCATTTTAACCTTGGAGAATTTGATGATTATATGTCTTGGGGTTTATCTTCTTGTGGAGTATCTTACTGGGGTTCTCTGTATTTCCTGAATTTGAATGTTGGCCAGTCTTGTTAGGTTGAGAAAGTTCTTCCAGATGATATCCTGAAGTATGTTTTCCATCTTGGTTTTGTTTTCCCTGCCTCTTTCAGGTACCCCAATCCATCATAGGTCCCATATTTTTACATAGTCCTATAATTCTCAGAGGTTTTGTTTGTTCCTTTTCCTTCTTTTTTCTTTAATCTTTTCTGCCTGTCTTATTTCAGCAACATAGTCTTCAAGCTCTGAAATTCTTTTTTCTGTTTGGTCTATTTGGTTATTGATACTTGTGGTTGCATTGTGAAGTTCTTGTGTTGTGTTTTTCAGCTTCGTCAGGTAATTTATGTTCCTCTCTGAACTGGTTATTCTGATTAACATCTCCTGTAATATTGTATCATGGCTCTTGGCTTCTTTGCCTTGAGTTAGAACATGCTCCTTTAGCTCAGCGAAGTTTGTTATTAGCCCCCTTATGAAGCCTACTTCTGTCAATTTGTCCATCTCAGTCTCTGCTCAGTTCTGTGCCCTTGTTGGAGAGGTGAAGTCTTGTGAAGAGGAGGCAATCTGGCTTTCTGAGTTTTCATCACTTTTTTTGTTGATTCTTTTTCATCTTCATAAGTTTGTCTAGCTTCAATCTTTGAGGCTGCTGACCTTTGGATGGGATTTTTGTGGAGACTTTTTCATTGATGCTGTTGTTGTTGTTGCTTTCTGTTTCCTTTCTGTTTGCTTTTCTTTTAACAGTCAGGCCCTTCTTCTGTAGGGCTGCTGCCGTTTGCTGGGGGTTCACTCCAAACCCTATTTTCCTCTGTCCCTCCCATACCTGGAGGTGTCACCTGAGGATGCTGCAGAACAGCAAAGATGGCTTCCTGCTCCTTCCCCCAGGATCTCTGCCCCCAAGGGGCACTGATCTGATGCCAGCAGGAATGCTCCTGTATAAGGTGTCTGGCAACCCCTTTTGGGGGTGTCTCACCCAGTTAGGGGGCATGGGTTCTGGGATCTGCTTAACGAAGCACTCTGGCTGCCCCTTGGCAGAGGGGCTGTGCTGAACTGTGGGGAATCCCACTCGTCTGGGCTGCCTGCATTTCTCAGAGCCAGCAGAAGGAAAGACTAAATCTGTTGATCCACAGAGACCATGGCTCCCCCTCTTCCCAGGGGCTCAGTCCCAGGGAGATCAGAGTTCTGTCCCTAAATCCCTGACTGGAGTTGCTGAAATTCCTGCAGGGAGGCCCAGCCCAGAGAGGAGGGAATGGGTCAGAGTCCAGCCTAAAAAGGCAGCCTGGCCATGATCTGCCACAGCCATTGTGCTGTGCTGTGGGGAATTCCTCCTGGGTGCAAACCGTTCTGTCTCCCCAGTCCCAGCAGGGGAAAAATGGCAGGCTGGAGCTGCAGTGATGGCTGCTGCCCATCCTTCCTGGAATTCAGTCATCTTACGCACCAGGCAGCCCCAGTGATAATGGCTTCCCTTCCCTCAAGGAGCTCAGTAGTCTTAGGCACTCTCCAGCTGAGTGGCTGCTGAGAATCTGCACAACTCTGTGCTTGGGACCCAAGGCCCTGGTGGCATGGGCTCATGAGTGGGATTCCCTGATCTGTGGGTTGCACAGATCCTTGGAAAAAGTGTGGCTTCCCACTGCCTCCTTTGGCTGGGGGTGGGAGCTCGCTTTGCCCCATGTGGGTCTTAGGTAGGCTGTTGCACCACTCTGATTTTCCTCACTCTCCATGAGTCACAAACCACCTAGTTCCAATGACAGAATCTGGATACCTCAGTTACTGGTGCAGGATTCACTCACTGTTTTGATTCTTCTCAGTGGGAGCCTCCAATTACAGCTGTTTTTATTTAGCCATCTGGGATCCTCCCTTCCTGCTTTTTCTATTTCTGTGAGGAATGACTTTGGTAATTTGATAGAGATTGCATTGAATCTGTAAATTGCTTTGGATATTATGATCATTTTAAATAATATTATATATTCCAATCCATGAACATGAGATATATGTCTTTCCATTTTTTTGTGTGTCCTCTTCAATTTCATCAGTGTTTTGCAGCTTTCATTATAGAGATCTTTCACCTCCTTGATTCAATTTATTCCTAGGTATTTTATCTTTCAGTAGATGTTGTAGATGGGATTGCTTTATTGATTTCTCTATCAGCTAGTTCATTATTAATGTATAGAAACACTACTGATTTTTGCTTGTTGATTTTGTATCCTGCAACTTTACTGAATTAGTTTATCATTTCTTAGAGTTTTTTTGGTGAATCCTTTAGGTTTTCTATTATATAAGATCATGTTATTTGCAAACAGAGATAATTTGGCTTCCTCCTTTCAAATTTGAATGCCCTTTATTTCTTTCTCATGCCTGATTGCTCTGGCTAGGACTTCCAGCACTATGTTGAATAAGAGTGGTGAAAGTTGGCATTCTTACCTTGTTCCAGTTCTTAGAGGAAAAGCTTTTAACTTTTCCCCATCCAATAGAAGTGAACTGTGGGTTTGTCATATATGATCTTTACCGTGTTGAGGTATGTTCCTTGTATGCCTAATTTGTTGACAGTTATTTTTTTAACCATGATGGGATGCTGAACTTTATCAAATGCTTTTTGCATCTATTGAGATGATCATATGGTTTTTGTCTATTTTGTTGGTGTGATTTATGGTGTTTATTGATTTGTGTATGTTGAACCATCCTTCCATCCCTGGGATAAATTTTACTTGGTTTTGGAGTATATTTTTGATGTGCCATTGGATTTGGTTTGCTAGTATTTTGTTGAGGGTTTTGCATCTATGTTCATCAGGATACTGGCCTGTAGCTTGCTTTTTTTGTTGTGTTCTTATTTTGTTTTGGTTTTAGATATCTGGTGTTATAGAATGAATTTGCAATTTTTTTCTTGCAATCAATTTTTTGGAATAGTTTTAGATAAATTGGTGTTTGTTATTCTTTAAAAGTTTGGTATAATTCAGCAGTGAAGCCATCTGGTTCTGGGCTTTTCTTTTTGTTGGGAGGCTTTTAAATTACTGAGTCTATCTTGTTTTTTCACTACTGGTCTGCTTTTTTTTTTTTTTTTTTTTTTTTTTTGGTTCAATCCTGGTTGAACCAAGGTTGTATGTTTCCAAGAGTTTATCCATTTTTTCTAGGTTTTTCAATTTGTTTATGTGCAGTTGTTCATGATAGTTTCTAATTATCCTTTCTATTGCAGCAATGTCAGTTGTAATGTTTCTTTTTTCCATTCTGATTTTATTTGTTTGGGTTTTCTTTCTCTTTTTCTTAGTGTAGCTAAAGTTTTGTCAGTTTTCAAGAAAACAACTTTTTATTTTGTTGAACCTTTGCATTTTTTCGTCTCTATTTTGTTTGGTTTTGCTCTAATCTTTATTATTCCTTTTCTTTTACTAATTTTGGGTTTAGTTTGTTCTTGCCTTTCTGCTTTCTTGAGTTGCATTGTTAGGTTGTTTACTTGAAATCTTTTTTTTTATGTAGGTGTTTATTGTTATAAAATTCCCTCTTAGCACTGCTTTTATTATATACCATAGGTGTGCTATGTTGTGTTTTCATTTACATTTGTTTCAAAAAATGTTTGACTTTCTTCTCAATTTCTTCATTGGACCATTGGTTGTTCAGGAACAAGTTGTATAATTTATATGTATTCATACAGTTTTTGAAGTTCTTCTTTTTACTGATTTCTAGTTTTATTTTGTTGTGGTCTGAAAAGATATTTGATATGAGTTCAATTTAAAAAAAATTCTTTGAGACTTGTTTTGTGGCTTAACATATGGTCTATCCTGGAGAATGTTTTATGTGCTGCCAAGAAGAATATGTATTCTGCATCTGTTGGACAAAATGTTCTGTAGTCTGTTAGGTCCATTTGGTCTGTAGTGCAGTTTAAATCTAATGTTTGTTGAATTTCTTTCTAGATAATCTATTTAATACTCAGAGTGAGGTGTTCAAGTTCCCAGCTATTATTGTATTGGGGTCTATCTCTCCTTTTACATCTAATAATATTTGCTTGATACATCTGGGTGCTGAAGTGTTGAGTGTATATATATTTAGAATTGTTATATCCTCTTGGTGAATTAATTCCCTTATCATTATATAATAAACTTGTCTCTTTTTACAGTTTTTGACTTAAAGTGTATTTCATCTTATATAAGTATAGCTACTTTTACTCATTTTTTGGTTTCTGTTTGTATGGAATATCTTTTTCCATCCTTCAGTTTCAGTCTATGTGTATATGTGCACCTTTATAGAAGAGGTTAATTTTTTTTTTTTTGAGACAGGGTCTCACTCTGTTGCCCAGGCTGGAGAGCAGTGGCATGATCTCAGCTCATTGTAACCTTCACCTCCCTGGTCCAAGCAATTCTCCAGCCTCAGCCTCCTGAGTAGATGGGACCACAGGTGTGTGCCACCACACTTGGCTAATTTTTGTATTTTTTGTGGAGATAGGCTTCACCATGTTGCCTCGGCTGGTCTCAAACTCGGGTCTTGTTTTATTATTCATTTAGCTAGTCTGTATCTTTTAATTATGGAATTTAGTCCATTTACATTCAAAATCATTATTGATAGGTGAAGACTTATTCTTATCTTTTTGTTAATTATTTTCTGGCTGTTTTGATATTGTTTGTTATTTTTTTCCTCTCTCATTTTTTATCATTGTGGTTTGGTGTTTTTCATAATTGTAGTTAGTGTGTTTTTATTTCTGGATATAGAACTCCTTTAAGGATTTCTCATAAGGCCCATCAAGTTATCACACATTCCCTCAGTTCTTGCTTGTCTGGAAAGGGCTATTTCTCCTTCATTTTTGAGAATAGCTTTGCTGAATACAGTACTTTTGGCTGGCAGTTTTGTTCTTTCAGCACTTTGAATACATCATCCCATTCTCTTCTGGCCTTTAAGATTTCTGCTGTAACCTTATATGTGTATTCCCTTTTCTGTGACTTGGGGAAATCTGTTTGTGTTTTTTCTATTTGGGATTTTCTTACATGTGACTCGATGCTTTTCTTTTGCTATTTTAAGAATTCTCTCTCTGCTTTTGACTTGTGGCAGTTTTACTATAACGTCCCTTGGAGAGGACCTATTTGGCCTGAATCTGTTTGGGAACTTTTGAGCTTCCTGGATCTGGATGTCCATATTTTTCCCAAGACTTGGGAAGTTTTCAGCTTTTATTTCATTAAATAGATTTTCTATTCCTTTCCCCATCTCTTATCCTTTTGGAAATCACATAATACAAAAAATTGTTCTCTTAATGGTGTCCCATAGATCCTATAGGCTTATTTCACCTTTTATTTTTTTTCTTTGATCTGACTTATTTCAAAAGGCCTGTCTACAAGTTTGGAAATTCTTTCTTCTACTTGATCTAGTCTATTGTTCAAGGTCTTGGTTATATTCTTAATTTTATTCATTTAAATCTTCAGCTTCAAGATTTCTGTTTCTTTGTTTTTAAATAATATTGATCTCTTTGTTGAATTTCTCATTCACATCATGTATTATTTTACTGATTTATTAGTATTATTTATCATCATTATCTTGTATTACAGTAAGTTTCCTTAAGATCACTATTTCAAATTCCTTTTCAAGCTTTTTATATATTTTATTTTCTTTGAAGTGTGTACAGGAATATTATTGTGTTCCCTTGCAGATGTCATATTTTCTTGCTTTTTCATGTTTTTGTATTCCTACATTGATATCTGTGCATCTGGTGGAATTCTCACCTCTTCCAATTTTATGGAGTGGCTTTCTTAGAAAAAGATTTTTTCTGTAGTTGTGACCTATAGTGTTGGTTGGGTAGGGTGCTTTGGTATTGGTTCTGGATGCATGCAGTAGTAAAGTCTCTATGTGATTTCTTTGGCTGTAATTAATGTCAGTGATTTCTCCAGATGCCTCAGTGGCCTAAATTGCAGGGTTTGTGGAGGCATTGGAGCAGCTTTGCTGAGGATGGAGTTTCTGATGGTGGTTTGCCTTGGGCAGGTCAGTCCTTGGTACCTGAGGGGAATGTGCACAGTGTGTGGTAGCTCTGCCAATTAAGGGGTCTGAATTGCTAGCTGATACTGGCCACACCTATCCTTGGGCCCTGGGTTATGTGTGTGTGTGTGATTCTGCAGCTTTTTTGGTTGAGGGGGAGGGGCAACTGGCAGTGGCAGGCATCAGGTCGGCCCATCCTTTGGCCCTGGGGGGCACAAGTGTTGTGCATGGTAGCTCCACCAGTCAAGGGTGTGGGGTTGCTGATGGCAGTGGGTGCCAGATAGGTCTGTCTTTGAGCCCTGGGGCATGCATGTATGGCACACACGGTGGCCCCATTGGTTGAGGGTGTGAGGTTGCTGGTGGCTGCAGATTCTAGGTGGCTGGCTTTCAGGCCCTGGAGAGTGCATGCTTTGGTTTTCCCAGTCCTGGGTGTGGTCCCCCACTGCACTGACTGCCTGGTTCCATGGGGTGTAGGGAGCTAAGTAGGCTTGGGTGTTGAGATCATGACTCTAACACTGGGTCTATCTGGAGTCATGACACTGCAGCCCTTTGTTTGGGCATGGTGGGGTGAAAAGGGGATCCAGGGATGTGAAGATGCAGGGGCTATTGGGTTCCAGGGCAGGATGCGCTTTAGCAGTAGCTCTGTTTGCAAAGTGGTGACAGGCTGCAGCAGCTTGGGTCCTGGGGATTTGGGGAGATCCAGCATGAATTTCCTCTCTGGAGCAATGCAGCTATATGGACTCCAAGCAGCTCGCTATATTGGGCTTAGGGTCTGTGAGGACTGTGGGACTCTTATATAGCTGAGATTGCAGGTGTCCATGGTGATAATGGGCACTGCTGAAGACTTCCCACTACCCTTTCTCCATAGTAGGAATCTCTCATGGCTCTGAGCTGATCCTAGGCATGGACTTTGCTTCTTTCTCTATGCTGCCATCCTTAGTTTCTGTGCCTCAGAGGGTCTTTTTCACTTCCTTGTTGAATTCCACTGTTCTCCTTTAGATTCTCTACTCAAAGTACAGTGATATATTTATTGTTTTGATCCTTCTTTGAGGGGGGAGGTCGGTGTTGTGCACCTCTAGTCAGCCATTTTGATTTGTAGCCCCAAATGGATTTAACAGAGTAAGATTTAAACAGAGAATTATCACATATACAAAATAAAATGGCCATTGTAGAGCAGAAAAATAAAAATGCAGTATCTGAAATTTAGAAGTCATCGGATAAGTTTAACACCACATTCTATACAGCTAAAGATAGAATCAATGACATCAAGCACCCTAAAAATATTTAAATAAATCATTCAAACTGAAGCATAGAGAGAAAATGGAATAGAAAGAACAGAACAGGGGGCCAAGGGCTATATAGGACCCAGTCAAATTGATTAACATGTATGTAGTGGAGTTCCTGATGGAGGAAATAGAGAATGGATAGAAGCAATATTTGAAAAAAGATAATGACCAAGAATTTCCCCAAACTGATGAAAAATAAGTTTACAGATCCAGCTGCTCAGTCAACCCCACACAGAAAAGACATAAAGAAAACCACCAATGCACATCAGCCTCAGTAAAGCCACTTAAAATCAAGATAAAGAAGAAAATCTTAAAAGAAACCAGAGAAAAAAGGATATATTAACTTCAAAAGAACAACAGTATCACTGATGGCTGACTTTCAACAGAAACCCTGAAAGCCAGAAAACAGTGGAATGACATCTTTAAAGTGCTAACAGGGAAAAAAACCCTGCCACCTTAGAATTCTATACTCAGTAAAAATATTCTTCAGAAATAATAGTGAAAAAAATAAAAAGAAAGTGATGCAAAGATTTTTCAAAAAATGAAAAAAATTAACTCAGATTTTGTAATTTGTATCTGTATTAAAAGAAATACAAGAAATAATACAAACCATGTTACAAGCACAAAATTAAAGGAAGGAATGAACATAGCTAGAAAGAGTAAATAAAAAGAATACTGACCATTTAAAGTAACAATAATAAAAATGTCTCTTAGGTTTTATAACATGTAGAAGTAAAACATATGACAACAGTAGCATAAAGGGCAGGAGGAAGGAAAGGAATTAAACTATTCTAAGATTGATGCAATAAGGAAATAGGAAAAGTATACATTTAAAATTATTAGAAATAATTCAAGAATGCATATTGCAATCTCTAGGACAACCACCAAAAAATACATAAAGCTAGTAGAGGAGCTAAAAATGGAATAATAAAAAATACTCAGTTAATCCAAAGGAAGATAGAAAAGACAGGATCAAAGGACAAAAAGCAGATGAGATAAATAGAAAAAAAATCAAAAGAAAGCTTAAATCCAGTATATCAGCAATTATATGAAATACAAATAAACTAAACACTCTAAGAGGCAAATGTTAGATTGGCCCAACTATGTCCTGTTTATGAGAGCAATTTGCTAAATAAAAGGTCACAAATAGATTGAAAGTAAAATTATGGAAGAGATATGCCATGTAAATACTCACCAAAAGCTAGTCAGTGAGTCTAAAATATCAAAGTAGACTTTAAGGCAAAAAATATTAATGAAAATACAGAGGAACATTTATTAATGTTGAAAGATTCAATTCAATAAGAAGGCAAAACCAATGATACCGAAGATAACTTTAAAATACATAAAACAAAGATTGACAAGATTAAATAGACAAATAGATTTTAATACTCTCTCTCAGTAACTGATAAACACACTCCATAAAAGCTAAAAAGAATATTGAAGATTTGAGCAAAACTGTTAAACAGCTTGACCTAATTGACATTTATAGAACAGTATACACAACTGCAGCATGCTCATTATTTTCAGGCAACCATGGAGTATTTATAAAAATAGACTATACTGGAACATAAAACAAATCTCAACAAATTTCAAAGAATTGAAATACTATACAATGTTCTTTCACTGAAGTGGAATTCAACTAGAATTCAGTAATAGAAAAAAGAACTAGAAATCCTCAGAAGTTTATACATTAAGAAATACACTTCTAAATAAATTTTGGGTCAAAGAAGAAATCACAACAAATACTAGAAAACATGTTGAGCTGAATTATAGCAAGAAAATAAGAACAGAAATCATTGAAAAAGAAAATATTTACTTAATAGGCATGTAGTTTCAGTTTGCTCATTTGTAAAAGAGAGATAATAACTGAGCCTGCTTCCTTGCATGCTTGTGAGGATTAGATGAGCTAATACCTAAAAATATTTAAAATGGTACCGATCATATAGTAAGCACTCAACAGCTATTAGCTGCTGTTGCTGCTGCTACTACTGCCACCACCGTCATCACCACCACTACTACTATTAATACTATTATTACAGGATGAACTATATGCACATATTCTTACTTTAAAAAATATGGTAATCACCTGGGCTATGAAGGAGTCTGAATGTTCTAAAGCAACTTGTACCTAGCTTGCCAGTTTACATAGGGGCATTCCTATGCCAGAAGGGATGATATATGGTGGAGCTCTCTTTTCAGTATAAATCACATCCTGCCATTACCCTGTTTAAAGTTTTCCTATTGTATTTAATGTATAGTCCAAACTTTCTCTCATGGTCAACAGGGAAGCATTGTCTAACCTCTGCTCAGTTCTTCAACTTCACCTCTTTCCCTTTTCTCACTTTGCTATAAACACTTATTCTTACAGAATCTTTGCACTGGCTGTTTCATTTAACTGGGATACTGTTTCATCAGCTCCTTGCATGGCATGTTTCTTCTTTTTCAGAAGTCAGCTCAAATGTCACCTTTCTAGAGAAGACTTACCTGACCATCCTGTCTGTGACTGGATTCCCTCTGCCCTATGTTGTTCTCAATCCAAGCATTGGTTCATTTCTTTCAAAGACTGTATCAAAATCTGTAATTATTCATGTGTTAGTAAACACATGTACTTTGTCTCATTGATTATGTTGTTATATTTATGAGTTTGGGATACTTGCCTCTCATGTTTAGAATGCATTAAAAGTGTCTATTATAGTGGCTGGTGCATAGTAGGTACTGAAAATATTTGTTGAATAAATGACTGAATGTTATAGGTAGGGTTAAGGTCTTGGGTGGGAGGTTACACTAAGTGACCTCTGTTGTCTTATTTTTACTCTAATACCTGAATCTGTGCTATAACTACTCTAAGTAGTTTGTCCTAGGGAGAAAAATGGTAAATTCCAGTAAGAATTAGGCACATTCTTCCATTGGATCTCCTTCTTAGTGGAGCTGTGATAACATGCAGTCATCTTCCTTGAACAGTGATGTGATTCTTTGCTGTGTAGGAATTGACCCCTCTCCCCAAGTCCCTGATTTTACTCTACCTAATGCTACACCAAAGAACTTTTAGCAGGCCCAAGATAAACACAATGCATTAATTAAAATGATACCTTAAAATTTAAATTTGACAAATAACAGGCTTCTGGTTGTCACTAAGCAACAGTGTTAGCTCTAAATTGGATGTTTTATGGTTGTTCAGGCAAGGTGTTTCGTTGATCTTAGCACTCTTAGCACTCTTTCTCTTACTCTAGAAAATATAAATTATGGAGGCAGAGCGGGATGGCCAAATAGAAGGCTCAACTGATTATCTCCCCTGCTGGAACACCACATTTAACAATTATCTACACAAAAATCACCTTCATAAGAACCAAAAGTCAGGTGAACACTCACAGTACCTGGTTTTAACTTTGTGTTGCTGAAAGAGACACTGAAGAGGGTAGGAAAGACAGTCTTGAATTGCTGACACCACTCCTTTCCCATCCTGTGGCTGAAGCTGCGTGGCAATGAGAATCTGTGTTCTTGAGAGAGGGAGAGTACAGCAATTGTGAAACATTGCATTGAACTCGGTGCTGGGCTGAACTCAGCTGATGCCCATCCATGGCGGGAGTATTTAAACCAGCTCTAGTCAGAGGGGAATCACTCATTCCAGCCATTGGAACTTGAGTTCCTGTAAGCCTTGCCACCATGAGCTAAAGTACTCTGGGACTCTAACTAAACTTGAAAGGCAGTCTAGGCCACAAGGACTGCAACTCCTAGGTGAGTCCTAATGCCGAACTGGGCTCAGGCCCAGTGGGCTTGGGGGCAGGTGACCTGCTGAGATAGCAACCAGTGTGGCTAAGAGGAGTGCTTGTGCCACCCCTCCCCAAAACCCCAGCTCATGGCTCCGAAAGAGACCCCTTTCTTCCACCTGAGGAAAGGAGAGGGAAGAGCAAAGAGGGCATTGTCTTGCATCTTGGATACCAGCTTAGTTGCAGTAGGATAGGGTACCAGGCAGAGTTTTGAGGCCCCCATTCCAGACCCTAGTTTCCAGACATTTCTAGACATACTCTGGGCCAAAAGGGAACTCATGCTTCCTTGAAGGGAAGGACACTGTACTAGCAGGACACATCACCTGCTGACCAAAGAACCACTGGGCCCTGAATACCCAGCAATGATACCCAGGTAGTATGCCATGGGCCTTGGGTGGGACTCATGGTTGTGCTGACTTCAGGTGAGACCCAGCAAGTTCCCAGCTATGGTGGCTATGGTGAAAGATTCCTGCTTTAGAAAAGCAGAGGGAAAAGCAAATGGGACTTTTCTCATATCTTACACACTAGTTTGGCCACAGAGGGGTAGAGCACCAAGTGGGTTCTTGGGATCCCTGATTCCAGGCTTTGGCTCCTGGGTAGCATTTCTGGACCTGTCCTGGGCCAGATGGGAGCCTAGCACTCTGAAGGGTGAGTCCCAGTCTCGGCAGCATTCACCACAAGCTGACTGAAGAGTTCTTGGGCCTTAAGGGAACATTGGTCATAGCCTGGTGGTACTTCCCATGGGATTGTCATGGTGGTGGCCCTGGGGTGAGGCGCCTCTGCCTGTGGAAAGGAGAGGGAAGGGTGGGAAGAACTGTATCTCATGGTTTGCATGCTGGCTCAGCTATGGTAGAATAGAACACCAGAGAGACTTTGAAGGTTTTTGATTCCGGTCTCTGACTCCCAGATGGCACCATTGGATCAACCTGGGGCCTGAGGGAACTTGCCATCTTGAAGGGAAGGACACTAACCTGGCTAGCTTTGCCAACCTGCTGATTGTAGAGCCCTAAGGCCTTGAGTGAAAATAGGTGGTAGCCAGGTAGTGGTTATAGTGGGTCTTGGGTAAGACCCAGTGCAGTCATAGTGGTGATGGGCACAGAGATGCTTGTGTCATACCACCCCCAGCTCCAGGTGGCTCAGAACAGAGAAACACTCTGTTTGGGAGAAAGTAAGAAAAGAGAACAAGAGTCTTCGCTTGGTAATCCAAATATTTCTTCTGAATTTTATCCAAGACTATCAAGGCAGTATCTATACAAGTCTGTAAGAACCACAGTGTTACTGGCCTTGGAGTGCCCCCTAAGGCAGCTATAACTTAGATCACAATACGCAAGTCCTTTCAAATACGTAGAAAGCCTTTCCAAGAAGGACAAATACAAACAAGCCCAGACTGTGAAGACTACAATAAATATCTAACTCTTCAACGGCCAGACACAGATGAACATCCACACACATGAAGACCATCTAGGAAAACATGACCTCACCAAATTAACTAAATAAGGCACTGGAGACCAATCCTAGAAAAACGGAATGGGACAGTTCAGGAAGAGAATTCAAAAGAGCTATTTTGAGGAAACTCAAAGAAATTAAAAATAACACAGACAAGGAATTAAGAATTCTATCAAATAAACTTAACAAAGAGATTGAAATAATTAAAAAGAATCAAACAGAAATTCTAGAGTTGAAAAGTGCAATTGACTTACTGAAGAATGCATCAGAGTCTTTAATAGCAGAATTGATCAAGCAGAAGAAAGAATTAATGAGCTTGAAGATACGCTATTTGAAAATACACAGTCAAGGAGACAGGCCTTGGCTCTTGGATGGCATTTCTGGACCTAACCTGGGCCAGAGGGGAATTTACCACTCTGAAGGGTGAGTCCCAGACCTGGCAGCATTCACCACAAGCTGACTGAGAGAAGACAAAAGGAAAAAACAATAAAAGTCAGAGGAGACAAAAGAAAAAACAATAAAAACAATGATGTACACCTACAGGATCTAGAAAATGCTCTCAAAAGGGCAAATCTAAGAGTTATTGTCCTTAAGGAGGAAGTAGAGAAGGAGATAGGGAAAGTTTATTCAAAGGGATAATAATAGAGCACTTCCCAAACCTAGAGAAAGATATCAATAGCCAAGTACAAGAAGTTTATAGAACACCAAGCAAATTTACCTAAGGAAGACTACCTCAAGGGATTTAATAAGCAAACTCCCTAAAGTCAAGGATAAAGAAAGGATCCTAAAAGCAGGAAGAGAACAGAGGCAAATAGCTTACAATGGGATTCCAATACATCTGGCACCAGACTTTTCAGTGGAAGTCTTACAGGTCAAGAGAGAGTGGCATGACATATTTAAAGTGCTGAAGGAAAAGACCTTTTACCCTAAAATACTATATCTGGTGAAAATATCCTTCAAACACGAAGGAGAAAATAAAGACTTTCCTAGACAAACAAAAGCTGAGGGATTTCATGAACACCAGACGTGTCCTTCAAGAAATGCTAAAGGGAGTACTTCAATCAGAAAGAAAAGGACATTAATGAGCAATAAAAAATCATCTGAAGGTACAAAAGTCACTGGTAATAGTAAGTACAGAAAAAACCCCACAGACTATTATAAAGTCTGTGTTTACACACCATAGACTTTGGTGGGTAAGATAAGAGTAGTTCATACAGTTATACACTGTAACTGTGGTGTGTAAACTACTCAAGTAGAAATACTAAAAGATGAACCAATCGAAAATAATAACCACAAAAACTTTTCAAGATGTAGACACTACAATAAGATATAAATAGAAACAACAAAAAGTTAAGAAGCAGGGGGATAAAGTTGAGGGGTAGAGTTTTTATTAGTTTTCTTTTTGCTTGTTTGTTTGTTTTTGCAAATAGTGTTAAGTTGTGCTTAGCTTAAAATAATGGGTTATAAGATAATAATTGCAAGCCGCATGGTAACCTCAAATCAAGACATATTATAAATACACAAAAAATAAAAAGCAATAAATTAAATCATACCACCAGAGAAAATTAACTTCATGAGAAGGAAGGCAGGAAGGAAGGAAAGAAGGATGAGAAGCTCACAAAATAAACAAAAAACAAATAACAAAATGGCAGGAGTAAATCTTTACTTATTTATAACAACATTGAATGTAAATGGACTAAACTTGCCAGTCAAAAGACATAGAGTGGCTGAATGGATAAAAAACCAAGACCCAATGATCTATTGCCTGCAAGAAACACACTTCATCTATAAAGATATACATAGACTGAAAATAAAGCGATAGAAAAAGTTATTCCATGCCAATGGAAACCAAAAAGGACCAGGAGTCACTATATTTATATCAGACAAAATAGATTTCAAGACAAAAATTATAAGAAGAGACAAAGAAAGTAAGTGTAAAATGATAAAGGGGTCCATTCAGCAAGAGTATATAACAATTTAAAATATATATGCACCCAACACTGGTGCACCCAGATGTATAAAGCAAATATTACTAAAGCTAGAAAGAGACAGATAAGCCCTAATACAATAATAGCTGGAGACTTCAATACCCTACTTCCAGCATTGGACAAATATTCCAGACAGAAACTCAGCAAGGAAACAATGGGTTTAGTCTGTACAGATGGACCTAATAGATATTTACAGAACATTTCATCCAACAGATGCTGAGTACAAATTCTTTTCCTCAGCACATGGATCATTTTCAAGGATAGACCATATGTTAGGTCACAAAACAAGTCTTAAAACATTCAAAAAGTTGAAATAATATCAAACATTTTCTCTGACCATAATGGAATAAAACCAGAGATCAATAACAAGAGGAACTTTGGTTACTGCAAACACATGGAAATTAAACAATATGCTCCTGAATAACGAGTGAGTCAATGAAGAAATTAAGAAGAAAATGGAAAAATTTCTAGACACAAATGATAATGGAAACACGACATAACCAAACCTATGGGACACAACAAAAGGAGTACTAAGAAGTTTATAGCTATAAGTTCCTTATCAAAGAGGAAGAGAAAAACTCTTTCCATCAAAAAGAGGATAAACTTCAAATAAACAATCTAACACTGCATCTTAAAGAACTAGAAAAGCAAGAGCAAACCAAACCCAAAATTAATAGAAGAAAAGAAATAATAAAGATCAGAGCAGAAATGAATGAATTTGAAATGAAAATAATACAAAAGATCAATGAAACAAAAGTTGGTTTTCTGAAAAGCTAAACAAAATTTACAAACCTTTAGCCAGACTAACCAAGAAAAAGATATAGAAGACCCAAATAAAAAAATCAGAAATGAAAAAAGAGACATTACAACCAATACTGCAGAAATTCAAAGGCCCATTAATGGCTACTATGAGCAACTATATGCCAACAAATTGGAAAATCTAGAAGAAATGGATAAATTCCTACACACTTACAACCTACCAAGATCGAATTATGAAGAAATCCAAAACCTTGACAGACCAATAACAGGTAATAAGATTAAAGCCATAATAAAATGTCTCCCATAAAAAAAAAACCTAGGACCTGATGACTTCACTACTGTATTCTTCCAAACGTTTAAAGAACTACTGCCAATCCTACTCAGACTATTCTGACAAAGATTGAGGAGGAGGGAATACTTCCAAACTCATTCTACAAGGCCAGTATTACCCTGATACCTGAACCAGACACACACACACACAAACACACACACACACACACGCGCACACACACAATACTACAGGCAAATATTCCTGATGAACATTGATGGGAAAATCCTCAACAAAATACTAGCAAACCAAATTAAACAACACATTAAAAAGATCATTCATCACAAGCAAGTGGGATTTTTCCCAGGGACATAAGGATGATTCCACATATGCAAATCAATTAATGTGATATGTTGTATCAAAAGAATGAAGGACAAAAACTATATGATCATTTCAGTTGATGCTGAAAAAACATTTGATAAAATTCAACATCCCTTCAAGTCAAAACTCCTCAAACAACTGGGTATAGAAGGCATACCTCAACATAATAAAAGCCGTATATGACAGACTCCAGCTAGTATCATACTGAATGGGAAAAAACTGAAAGCCTTCACTTCAGATCAACACAATAAGGATGACCACTTTCACCACTGTTATTCAACATAGTACTGGAAGTCCGAGCTAGAGCAATCAGACTAGAGAAAGAAGTAAAGGACATCCAAAATTGGAATGGAAGAAGCCAAATTATCCTTATTTGCAGATGATATGATCTTATATTTGGAAAAACCTAGGCTCCACTAAAAAATAGTAGAATGATAAACAAATTCAGTACAATTGCAGGATACAAAATCAACATAAAAAGCCAGTAGCATTTCTATATGCCAACCACAAACAATCTGAAAAAGAAATTAAGAAACCAATCCTATTTACAATAGCTACATGTAAAATAAAATACCTAGGAATTAACCAGAGAAGTCAAGGATCTTTACAATGAAAACTGTAAAACATTGATGCAAGAAATTGAAGAGGACACACAAAAAAATGGGAAAATATTCCATGTTCATGGTTAGAAGAATCAATATTGTCAAAATGTCCATACTACCCAAAGCAATCTATAGATTTAATGCAATCGCTATCAAAATGCCAATGACATTATTCACAGAAATAGTAAAAACAATCCTAAAACTTACATGCTATCACAAAAGACCCAGAATGACCACAGATATCCTAAGCAAAAAGAACAAAACTGAAGGAATTGCATTACCTCATTTTAAATTACACTACAGAGCTATAGTAACCCAAACAGCATGGTACTGGCATAAAATCAGACATGTAGATCAGTGGAACAGAATAGAGAAACCATAGATAAATTCTTACATCTACAGTGAGCTCATTTTTGACAAAGGTTCTAAGAGCATACATTGGGGAAAGGACAGTCTTTTCAATAAATGATGCCAGGAAAACTGGATATCCACATACAGAAGGATGAAACAAGACCACTATCTCTCGCCATATACAAAAATTAAGTCAAAATAGATTAAAGACTAAAATTTAAGACCTCAAACTATGAAACTACTGAAAGAAAACTTCGGGGAAACTCTCCAGGACACTAGATTGGGCAAAGAGTTCTTGAATAATACCCCACAAGCACAGGCAACCAAAGCAAAAATGGACAAATGGGATCACATCAAGTTAAAAAGCTTCTGCACAGCAAAGGAAAACAGTCGTTGAAGCGCAGAGACAATCCACAGAATAGGAGAAGATATTTGCAAACTACCTAACCGATAAGTTAATAACCAGAATATATAAGGATCTCAAACAACTCTATAGGAAAAAATCTAATAATCCAATTTAAAAATGGGCAAAAGATTTGAACAGACATTTCTCAAAAGAAGAAATACAAATTGCAGACAGGTATATGAAAAGGTGTACCACATCATTGATCATCAGAGAAATGCAAATCAAAACTACAATGAGCTATCATCTCACCCCAGTTAAAACAGCCAATAACAAATGCTGCCAAGGATGTGGAGAAAAGGGAACCCTTGTACACTGTTGTTTGGAATGTAAATTAGTACAATCACTATGGAGAATAGTTTCGAGGTTCACCAAAAGACTAAAAATAGAGCTACCATATGATCCAGCAATCCCACTGCAAGGGCACATCCCAAAGAAAGGAAAGGAGGATATCAAAGAGATATCTGCACTCTTATGTTTATTACAGCACTATTCATAATAACCAAGATTTTGAAACAACCTAAGTTCCACAACACATGAATGGATAAAGAAAATGTGGCAAATATACACAATGGAGTACTATTCAGTCATAAAAAAGAATGAGATCCGGTGATTTGCAACAACATGGATGGAACTAGAGGTCATTATCTTTTTTTCTGTAACATTCTTTTTTTAAATTATACTTTAAGTTTTAGGGTACATGTGCACAATGTGCAGGTTTGTTACATATGCATACATGTGCCATGTTGGTGTGCTACACCCATTAACTCATCATTTAACGTTAGGTATATCTCCTAATGCTATCCCTCTCCCCTCCCCCCCACCCCACAACAGGCCCCAGTGTGTGATGTTCCCCTTCCTGTGTCCATGTGTTCTCCTTGTTCAATTCCCACCTATGAGTGAGAACATGTGGTGTTTGGTTTTTTGTCCTTGTGATAGTTTGCTGAGAATGATGGTTTCCAGCTTCATCCATGTCCCTACAAAGGACATGAACTCATCCTTTTTTATGGCTGCGTAGTATTCCATGGTGTATATGTGCCACATTTTCTTAATCCAGTCTATCATTGTTGGACATTTGGGTTGGTTCCAAGTCTTTGCTATTGTGAATAGTGCCACAATAAACATACGTGTGCATGTGTCTTTATAGCAGTGTGATTTATAATCCTTTTGGTATATACCCAGTAATGAGATGGCTGGGTCAAATGGTATTTCTAGTTCTAGATCCCTGAGGAATCACCACATTGACTTCCACAATGGTTGAACTAGTTTACGGTCCCACCAACAGTGTAAAAGTGTTCCTGTTTCTCCACATCCTCTCCAGCACCTGTTGTTTCCTGACTTTTTAATGATCGCCATTCTAACTGGTGTGAGATGGTATCTCATTGTGGTTTTGATTTGCATTTCTCTGATGGCCAGTGATGATGAGCATTTTTTCTTGTGTCTTTTGGCTGCATAAATGTCTTCTTTTGAGAAGTGTCTGTTCATATCCTTTGCCCACTTGTTGATGGGGTTGTTTGTTTTTTTCTTGTAAATTTATTTGAGTTCATTGTAGATTCTGGATATTAGCCCTTTGTCAGATGAGTAGATTGCAAAAATTTTCTCCCATTCTGTAGGTTGCCTGTTCACTCTGATGGTAGTTTCTTTTGCGGTGCAGAAGCTCTTCAGTTAAATTAGATCCCATTTGTCAATTTTGGCTTTTGTTGCCATTGCTTTTGGTGTTTTAGACATGAAGTCCTTGCCCATGCCTATGTCCTGAATGGTATTGCCTAGGTTTTCTTCTAGGGTTTTTATGGTTTTAGGTCTAACATTTAAGTTTTTAATCCATCTTCAATTAATTTTTGTAAGGAAGGGATCCAGTTTCAGCTTTCTACATATGGCTAGCCAGTTTTCCCAGCACCATTTATTAAATAGGGAATCCTTTCCCCATTGCTTGTTTTTGTCAGGTTTGTCAAAGATCGGATAGTTGTAGATATGTGACATTATTTCTGAGGGCTCTGTTCTGTTCCGTTGGTCTGTATCTCTGTTTTGGTACCAGTACCATGCTGTTTTGGTTACTGTAGCCTTGTAGTATAGTTTCAAGTCAGGTAGCATGATGCCTCCAGCTTTGTTCTTTTTGCTTAGGATTGACTTGGCAATGTGGGCTCTTTTTTGATTCCATATGAACTTTAAAGTAGTTTTTTCCAATTCTGTGAAGAAAGTCATTGGTAGCTTGATGGGGATAGTATTGAATCTATAAATTAACTTGGGCAGTATGGCCATTTTCACGATATTGATTCTTCCTACCCATGAGCATGGAATGTTCTTCCATTTGTTTGTATCTTCTTTTATTTCATTGAGCAGTGGTTTGTAGTTCTCCTTGAAGAGGTCCTTCACGTCCCTTGTAAGTTCGATTCCTAGGTATTTTATTCTTTTTGAAGCAATTGTGAATGGGAATTCACTCATGATTTGGCTCTCTGTTTGTCTGTTATTGGTGTATAAGAATGCTTGTGATTTTTGCACATTGATTTTGTATCCTGAGGCTTTGCTGAAGTTGCCTATCAGCTTAAGGAGATTTTGGGCTGAGATGATGGGGTCTTCTAGATATACAATCATGTCATCTGCAAACAGGGACAATTTGACTTCTTCTTTTCCTAAATGAATACCCTTTATTTCCTTCTCCTGCCTGATTGCCCTGGCCAGAACTTCCAACACTATGTTGAATAGGAATGGTGAGAGAGGGCATCCCTGTCTTGTGCCAGTTTTCAAAGGGAATGCTTCCAGTTTTTGCCCATTCAGTATGATATTGGCTGTGGGTTTGTCATAAAAAGCTCTTAGTATTTTGAGATACATCCCATCAATACCTAATTTATTGAGAGCTTTTAGCATGAAGCGTTGTTGAATTTTGTCAATGGCCTTTTCTGCATCTATTGAGATAATCGTGTGGTTTTTGTTGTTGGTTCTGTTACATGCTGGGTTATGTTTATTGATTTGCATATGTTGAACCAGCCTTGCATCCCAGGGATGAAGCCCACTTGATCATGGTGGATAAGCTTTTTGATGTGTTGCTGGATTCGGTTTGCCAGTATTTTATTGAGGATTTTTGCATCGCTGTTCCTCAAGGATATTGGTCTAAAATTCTCTTTTTTTGTTGTGTCTCTGCCAGGCTTTGGTATCAGGATGATGCTGGCCTCATAAAATGAGTTAGGGAGGATTTCCTCTTTTTCTTTTGATTGGAATAGTTTCAGAAGGAATGGTACCAACTCCTCCTTGTGTAGAGGTCATTACCTTAAGTGAAATAAGCCAGACACAGATAGACGAACATCACATGTTCTCACTCATTTGTGAGAGTTAAAAATTAATTAAACTCTTGGAGAAAGAGAGTAGAAGGATGATTACTAGAGGCTGGGAAGGGTGTTGCAGGGGGTGAGGGTGGAGAAAGTAGAGATGGTTAATGGGTACAAAAAATATTTAGAAGGAATGAATAAGTCTTAGTATTTGCTAGTACAACAGGGTGACTATAGTAAAAATAATGTAACTGCACATTTAAAAATAACTAAAAGACTATAATTGGATTATACTCTTGTATATATTGGATTAGATTGTTTGTAATATAAAAGATAAACACTTGAGATGATGGATACCCAATTTATCCTGGTGTGATTACACATTGCATGCCTGTATCAAAATATCTCATGTAACTCATAAATATATACACCTACTATGTGCTCACAAAAATTAAAAATTAAAACATAAATTATCACTGAGAAAGATGGAGTTTTAAAAATGAGTCATGCTGATATTAAACTTAGGCTATGAGATGTGGACACAAAAGTGTCCCCTTCCAGCAGAGAGATTTCTTCCTTCTGTTGTGCTGTAGTTTTTCACACTAGCTTTGCCATTCTCATAAAACTCAGGCACTTTAAGTCCCAACTAAGTGTGTAGTGTGGTACCTGGGTCTTATTTCGGTGATTAAATATCCTTTTTTAAAAAGAAGTGAGGACTCCATATAACTGATTGCAGTTGGGTGGTTGTTTTAATATCTATGGGGTTATGTATTTTGCTGATACCAGGACATTCCTTTTTTAGAGCAACATTATGTGCAGGAGTCACATATATGATGACGGATTTGAAACAGACACTTGTTTAACCAGGAGAGGTTAGACGCTATTAAAATATAGTCTGTATCAGGTATAATGCCTGTTTGTCAGTTTGAGAGAGTGAAATAAAACAAAATGAATTTTGGGGGGCAGAAAATAGTATGCCTTATGCATTTGGGTAAGTGGAGGAAAATATTGGTTTAAAATTAGGCAAGCTATGTATTATATTTTTGGGCTCCAAGTTCCCCCAGTTCTCTAGCTGCATTGATCTAGTATTTGAAGATAAGTGATTCTGACACTTGTGGAAAAGAATGTTCTGTTACATTGTGCAGTGTGTTCCCAGACCTTCTCACACTGATTTAGCGAGGGCAGCCATTCCTCTGGTTCCTTCCTCCACTGAGAGTAGCTTTAGACGAGGGAGGCTGAAAATACAACAAACTCCGGTCTGAAAAGCTCTATGATTTTTAGATTACCATTAATTATTAAATAAGCACGAAGCTAAATTCCATATTTGAAGAAATTGATTTTATCCCATAGCACTGAGTACAAATGTAGGAGAAACAAACTCAAAAGTAAAGAAACATAACTTTTGTTTGAATAGAATCCTTGTGAATCTGCTTGTAAACCTATTAAAAATTATGAACCTCAACCTAGGAAGACTATCTCTTTCACCTATCGCTCAGGATATGATGGCCTGTCAGCTTTTAGATGTATGTCTGCTCATGTTTCTGATTTTATTAATTGCAACTTCAATTTATTAAAGAACCTTGAAAAAAAATCTTCCCCAAACAACATTCATTCCCTCTGTATAGTTGGTTACCACATTTAAGAGATGATATGATTCTGAAGAAAGCTTTATTATTCTATCAGAGAGGGTTGGTGTGGTGAAGATCTACAGAGAGACATCCATGCATGACCCTCCCAACCATGTGAAGATGGAATGAAGATCACAAAGCTTTGTCCTTCAAAGAGAAGAGGTAACAATAGTGTACCTTGGATCTCTAACTACAGAGTGCATGGTTATCCTGGAACTACAAGGTAGATGGGTTTGCAGCCACAACTCATGGGTTCAGGTCCTGACCCATACTATAGATCAGCTTTCTGATTTGGGTCAAGTCACCAAGTTGCCCTAAGCTTCAGTACCACTGTTAAAATTTTGTTATGATTACTGTTAAATTTTGTTACAATTATCCATCTCTCAGGGTTCTTGTGAGGATTAGATGAGACCATGCATAAAAGGGTGAAAGGGTGATATAAATGGAAGTGATTATTATTATCACAAGCTCTTTCTAGCTTTACTTGATTTTCTACCTTATGTTCAGTGTTGTTGGATATTAGTTGTCATTCCCTTATTTTATTGGTAGTAACAGAAATAGTCAATGGATAAGTGAGCCTTCAATTACAGTCTTTTATTGGGACTAACCCAAACCTGAATCCCAGAAATGTATGCTTACACTACAGGCATTTAAAAATATGTACTTGGGAGGCCGAGGCTGGCGGGTCACGAGGTCAGGAGATCGAGATCATCCTGGCTAACACAGTGAAACTCCATCTCTACTAAAAATACAGAAAAATTAGCCGGGCATGGTGGCGGGTGCCTGTAGTCCCAGCTACTCGGGAGGCTGAGGCAGGAGAATGGCGTGAACCCGGAGGGCGGAGCTTGCAGTGAGCTGAGATCGCGCCACTGCACTCCAGCCTGGGTGACAGAGTGAGACTCTGTCTCAAAAAAAAAAAAAAAAAAAAAAGAAAAAGTACAAAAATGCTGCTAGTAAACCGCAGCATCCTCTGGCAGGCATAATCCCTGGCCCACAAAATCTGGACTTAGGACTCTGTGTAGCTTTTCTTTTAGGCTTAAAGAATAGACAAATCTAAAAGAAAACATAGAATCTTGCCAGTTAGAACTTATGAGGAATCAGGTATTTATTTTACAATTTTCTTTTTCTAGTTATTTCTAAAGGAGGCAAATGATACTTAATAAAGCTACCCACCCTTGCTCAGTAACTTAGCGGCAGGTCCTGGTATGTGACTATAATTTTTAATTGATGAATGTTTGGTTTCTATCTATCAATAGCTTGTCTAAAGAAAATTATATTAAGGGACAATTATGTAAGAGACATGCTTCCTGCCTATTTTCATATTTTATCTTTGGATTTAGTTAGATGACTAAAGGCATATGTTACTTTAGCTTCTAAAGAATGAATGCCTTTCCTAGAACTGTACTAAGATGCTATGTCTTCAGCTTTTTAAAAAAGTGGTTGCAAGAAAAAGCATATGAAGTCAACTTTAGATTTTAGCAAAAATGCGCTGGAGGACATTGTCCATGTTAGTGTCCTGGAAATGAAATCATATAGAAGAGATTTCTTTGAGAATTTAATTCCAGGAAAAACTTTGTCTTTCTCAAGGTATCCTTTTAAATAATGAGAGCTACATAATTGCTTGGTTGTGCATGTTTGTCATTCCAGCTTCAAGAAGCTTGGAGAAAAATTTAAAGCTCAATTGTAGCATTACTATTTACTTTAATAGCTATCTTATGTACATTTTACTTTAAAAGAAACCTGTTAGATTGTAACTCATATCTATTGTTTTAAGCCATATCAATTTTTTTGGGGGAAAGAAGCATGATATAAAGAGAAATAAAATAGTAGATGTTAATAAAAGGACTTAGAAAAAGAGGATAGGAAGAGAGAAAACCATCATCATCATCATCATGATCATCATCACTATCATTATCATTATTATAGAGGGGGCTACTTATTAATGCAGGAAAAGAAACTGAGCCATTTTTACTTATATTGAGTGCTTTAAAAATTAAGAAACACTTTTAACAGAAAAATACAGAGAAACATAGAACACGCACCCATGTACCCACTACTCAGATTTAGCAAGTATTATTTTTGCCATATTTTCTTCAGGTAAAAAATTCTAGAGTAATAAAAATGACAGATAGAATCAAAGTTCTCCATTTGTCCTTACCATTCCGTCCATCTCCTCCCTCTCTTCAGCTTGTCCTTACTCAGAGGAGAACTTGTCTATCTGGGCATTTATACATTACTGCACATGTATTTTGTAATTTACCTTTTTCTCCCAGCAAAGTTTTTGATTTTTAGCCATGTCAATCAATTTAATTCATGTTAATTTTTAAGTTCCCTTGTATAAACACAGGATGCAATTATTCATTCCTTTATTGAGGACATTTAGGGTTTTTCCAGTTTTCTTCTGCGGCAAATGGTACTGCTTCGTGCATGTCTCTATGACAGAGTTTCGGCAGGGTCTGTGCCTCAAAGGGGAATTGCTGGATCATCTCCCTTCCCTTCCCTTCCCTTCCCTTCCCTTCCCTTCCCTTCCCTTCCCTCCCCTCCCCTCCCCTCCCCTCCCCTCCCCTCCCCTCCCCTCCCCTTCCCTTCCCTTCCCTTCCTCCCTTCCTCCCTTCCTTCCCTCTGCAAATAATACAGTGACTCTTATGTGCTGCACATCATTATAGGCAACTGAGGATGCTACAGTGGATAAGGTGGTCAGAATTCTATTTTTATGAAGCTTAAATTCCAGGGGAAAGTGGCCGGTGGCTCACACCTGTAATTCCAGCACTTTGGGAGGCGGAGGTGGGCAGATTACCTGAGGTCAGGAGTTCAAGACCAGCCTGGTCAACATGGTGAAATCCCTTCTCTACCAAAAATACAAAAATTAGCTGGGCGTGATGGCACACACCTGTAATCCCAGCTACTCGGGAGGCTGAGGCAGAACTGCTAGAGCCCGGGCGACAGAGGTTGCAGTGAGCTGAGATCATACCACTGCACTACAGCCTGGCTGACAGAGCGAGACTCTGTCTCAAAAAAAAAAAAAAAAAAAAAAAATTCTGGGGGAAAGTACAATGGAAAAAAAGGTAGGCAATAAATGTGATAAATAAGCAAAATACAATTATGTTAATGACAAGTGCTCTGGAGAAAGAAAAACAGGGCAGGTGATAGGAAGTGTATATGTGAAAAGGTTTGCCATTTTGTGTAAGGTGTTAAAGAAAGAAAATCTCATTGTAATTTTAATTTTCGTGTCTCATGAATGATGAGGAACATCTTTCACATGATTAAACTGTTCATATGTATTGAACCCCTTAAAAATTCTTTTACTATTCTATTGATATAATCCTTTAAATTCAAATACTCCTTAAATATGTACAAACTGAAAGTAAGCACAAACTTATGCTTTCTGCTCTAATAGCTTGTAGCTCTTATCAAAACAAATGTACAAATTACATCCAACTATCTCCTCTGCAAAATTAACAAACTGTAAATTAACATAAGTACTTTAATATGAAACATAGTGTTAGTGACTATGGCTCAGGTTCTCTTGGGTTTGGTCCGCCTTTCCCACTGGGTGCTAAGAAAAGATGCAATTTTCTCAGTACTCTTTTCTGTTCGAAATAATGAAACACTTGCATTCCTCCAGTGCACTGTGAAGTCATTTGAAGCAAAAGTTTTATTCACCTCTGACTCTACCTCTGTTAATTGCTAAATAGCTGGAGTCAATTAAAGTGGGACTCCTTGGCAACAATCTGACTGCAAACACAAAGGCAAACTGGACCTGTGAGGTGGCATTTTGTTACCACGTAGCTACCCAGATTACCCAGAATATGTTTACTTTAGATTATCAGCAAACTGAATACCCTAAGTTAATAAATTCTCAATGATATATTTCAATAGAGAACATGCAAATACCTCCAAATGGGTTAACAAACATGAGTTTGAGAAATTCTGATCTAAATCTATAAGTTCTATATCTAAGTTCAAGGAGGATCATGAAATCTAACATGGTTTCTGGAATAGACTGACTTTTTTAGGGCACATAGTAACCCAGTTGGCCGAGCTACATTTTAAAGAATTCTTTGGAGTCTTTTTCCTTGGTTTGCCTACTTTGAAACTGTACCCCATTTGAAGCTTAAGATGGGTTCCTCTTAATTATAGAGAAGACCAGGTAAAATTTGCTGTGCTGTCCTTTGTTCTATGATGCTCTCACCTCATTGCCAGACTTCCTTGTGCTTGCCTTCCCTCTCAGGTCCAGATATGCAAGTAGTCTTCTTTTCTTACTTATTACATAATAATTGTACATATTTATGGGGCATATGTAATAATTTGATACATGCATACAGTATGTAATAATCAAATCAGGGTATTTATGATATCCATCAGTTCAGACATTTATCATTTCTTTATGTTGAAGACATTTCAACCCTTCTAGCTGTTCTGAAATATACAATAAATTATTGTTAACTATAGTCACCCTATTGTGCTTTTGAACACTAGAATTCATTCCTTCTATCATTTGTATACCCATTAACCAACCTCTTTTCATTACCACCCTAGCCTCAAACCCTTCCCAGCCTTTAGTAACCATCATTCTACTCTTTTTTTTTTCTTTTTTTGGAGATGGGGTCTTGCTTTGTTGCCCAGGCTGCAGTGCAGTGGCATGATCTCAGCTCACTGCAACTTCTGCCTCATGGGTTCAAGTGATTCTCGTGCCTCAGCCTCCCAAGTAGCTGAGATTACAGGCACCCACCATGCCAGGCTAATTTTTGTATTTTTAGTAGAGATGGTGTTTCACCATGTTGGCCAGGCCGGTCTTTTCTGACCTCAAGTGATTCACCTGACTTGACCTCCCAAAGTGCTGGAATTACAGGCATGAGCCACTATGCCAGGCCTCATTCTACTCTCTACCATCAGGAGATTAACTTTTTTAGCTCTCACATAGGGATGAGAACATCTTATATCTGCCTTTCTGAGCTTGGCTTATTTCACTTAATATAGTAACCTCCAGCTCTATCTTTGTTGCTGCAAATAACAAGATTTCATTATTTTTTATGGCAGAATAGTATTCCCCTATGTATGCATATCTTTTTTTTTTTTTTTTTGAGGAAGGGTCTTGCTCTGTCACCCAGGCTGGAGTGCAGTGGCATGATCATGGCTCACTGCATCCCTGACCTCCTGGGCTCAAGCCACCCTCCCACCTCAGCCTCCCAAGTAGCTGAAACTACAGGCATGTGCCATCATGCTTGGATAATTTAAAAAATTTTCTTTTGTAGAGACAAGGTCTCACTATATTGCTCTGGCTGGTCTTACACTCGTGGGCTGAAGTGATCCTCCCATCTAGGCCTCATAAGGTGCTGGGATTACAAGGCATAAACCACCAAGCTCAGCTCCACATTTTATTTATCCATTTATCTGGTGATGGACACTTAGATTGATTCCATATCTTGGATATTACAAATAGTGCTGCAGTAAGCATGGGGTGCAGGTATTCTTTTTATATACTGATTTCCTCTTCTTTGGAAAAATATTCAGTAGTGAGATTGCTGGATTGTATGGTAGTTTTTTAGTTTTATTTATTTATTTCTGTTTTTGAGAAATCTCCATGCTGTTTTCCATAATGGTTGGTATAATTTACATTCTCACAACAGCGTATAAGAGTCCTCTTTTCTCTGCATCCTCACTAGCATCTGTTATTTTTTGTCTTTTTGATAAAAGCCATTGTGTGTGAGATGAGATGGTATTTCACTGAGGTTTCGCTTTGCATTTCCCTGATTAGTGATATTGAGCATTTAAAAAAATATACATCTGTTGGCCATTTTTATGTCATCTTTTGAGAAATGTCTATTTAAATCCTTTGCCTGCTTCTTAATGGGATTATTTGTTTTTTTTTTTTGTCATAGAGTTGTTTGAGTTCCTTGTATATTCTGAATATTAATCCTTTGTCACATGTATAGTTTGCAAATATTTTCTCCCATTCAGAAGGTTGTCTCTTTAATCTGTTGATCATTTTCTTTGCTGTGCAGACACTTTGTAGTTTTATGTAGTCCCATTTGTCTATTTTTGTTTTTGCTGCCTGTGCTTTTAAAGTATTAGCCACAAAATCTTTACTTAGACCAATGTCCTGAGCATTTCCCCATGTCTTTTATAGTTTTGGATCTTACTTGTAAGTCTTTAATACATTTTGAGTCAATTTTTGTATATGGTGAGACATAGGGGTCCCACTTCATTTTTCTGTATATGGGTATCCAATTTTCTCATATTTGAAGAGGCTGTCCTTTTCTGAATGTGTGTTCTTGGCATCTTTGTCAAAAATCATTTGGTTGTAAATATGTGGCTTTATTTCTGGGTTTTCTATTCTGTTTCATCGGTCAATGTGTCTGGTTTTCTGCCGGTACCATGTTGTTTTGGTTACTCTAGCTTTGTAGTATATTTTGAAGTCAGATAGTGTGATGCCTCCAGCTTTGTTTGTTTTGTCGGGATTGCATTGGCATTTGGGTTCTTTTGTGGTTCCATAAGAATTTTAGGATTGGTCTTTCTAATTCTGTGAAGAATGACATTGGTATTTTGATAGGGATTGCACTGAATCTGTAGATTGCTTTGGGCAATATGATCATTTTAATGATGTTAATTCTCATCCATGAGCATGGGATGTTTTCCCATTTTTTGATGTCCTCTTCAATTTCTTTCGTCAGTGTTTTGTAGTTTTCCTTGTAAATATCTTTCACCTCCTTGGCTAAATGTGTTACTATATGCTTTTTTTGTAGCTGTTGTAAATGGGATTGCCTTCTTGATTTCCTTCTCAGCTAGGTCATTATTGGTATGTAGAAATGCTACTGATTTTTTGTACATTGATTTTGCATCCTGCAACTTTATTGAATTCATTTACTAAATCTGAGAGTTTTTTTGGAGGAGCCTTTAATTTTTTCTAGGCATAAGAGCATATTCCTATTATCTAATTTGGATGCCTTTTATTTATTTCTCTTGCCTGATTGCTCTGGCTAGGACTTCCAGTACTATGTTGAGTAGGAGTGATGAAAATGGGCACCTTTGTCTTGTTCCAGTTCTTAGAGAAAAAGTTTTCAGTTTTTCCCCATTCAGTATGATGTTAGTTTTGGGACTGTCATATGTGGCCTTTATTATGTTAAGGTATATTCGTTCTATGCCTAATTTGTTGTTAGTTATTATCATGATGGGCTGCTGAATATTTTTTTTGTTTGTTTTTGAGACGGAGTCTCGCTCTGTGCCCCAGGCTGGAGTGCAGTGGCGCGATCTCGGCTCACTGCAAGCTCCGCCTCCTGGGTTCACACCATTCTCCTGCCTCGGCCTCCCGAGTAGCTGCGACTACAGGTGCCCGCCGCCACACCCGGCTAATGTTTTGTATTTTTAGTAGAGATGGGGTTTCACCATGTTAGTCAGGATGGTCTCGATCTCCTGACCTTGTGATCCGCCCACCTCAGCCTCCCAAAATGCTGGGATTACAGGCGTGAGCCACTGTGCCCGGACAGGCTGCTGAATTTTATCACATGTATTTTTGCATCTATAGGGATGATCATATGGTTTTTGTCCTTCATTCTGTTGATGTGATATATCATATTTATTGATTTGTGTATCTTGAACATCCTTGTATCCCTGGGATAAATCCCACTTGATCATGGTGTAGTATCTTTTTGATGTGCTGTTGGATTCAGTTTGCTAGTATTTCATTGAGGATTTTTGCATCTATGTTCAGTAGTAGAGATATCGGCCTGTAGTTTTTGTTATTGTTGTCGTTGTGTCCTTGTCTGATTTCAGGATCAGGGTAATGTTAGCCTTGTAATGAGTTAGGAAGAAATCCCTCCTCTTCTATTTTTTGAAATAGTAAGAGAAGAAATGGTATGTATTTTTCTTTATAGTTTGGTAGAATTCAGCAGTAAAGCAATTCAATCCTCAGCTTTTCTTTATTGGGAGGCTCTGTATTACTGATTCAATCTTGTTACTCATTATTAGTCTGTTCAGGTTTTATGTTTTTCCATGATTCAAACTTGGTAGGTTGTATGTGTCCAGGAACTTACCATTTCCTCTAGGATTTCCAATTTGTTAGTGTACTTTAGTTGTATCTCTGTGGTATCACTTGTAATGTCTCCTTTTTCTATTCTGGTTTCATTAATTTGGGTCTTCCTTTTTTTTTCTTAGTCTAAGAAAAGTTTTGTCAGTTTTGTTTATTTTTTTAAAAAACGACTTTTTGTTTCATTGATCCTTTATTTTTTTTAGTCTCCATTTTGTTTAGTTCTGCTTGAATCTTTATTATTTCTTTTCTTCTACTAATTTTGGGTTTGATTTCTCCTGATTTTTCTAGTTCTTTGAGGTGCACCTCTAGGTTGTTTATTTCAAATCTGCCTTTTTTTAATGTAGGCATTTATTTCTGTTAACTTCCCTGTCAGCACTGCTTTTGTTGTACCAATACCATAGGTTTTGGTATGCTGTGTTTCCACTTTCATTCATTTCAATAAATTTTTTGACTTCCTTCTTAATTTCTTCATTGGACCATTAGTCATTCAGGAGCAAGTTGTGTAGTTTCCATGTATATATACAGCATTCAAGGTTCCTCTTGCTATTGATTTCTAGTTTTATTCCATTGTGGTCTGAAAAAATGCTTGATATGAGTTCAGTTTTTAAAACTTGTTGAGATTTGTTTTGTGGTCTAACATATGGTCTATTCTGGAGGATGTTCCATGTGCTGCTGAGGAGAATATATATTCTGCAGCTGTGGGGTGAAATGTTCTGTAAGGTCCATTTGGTCTAAAGTGAAGTTTAAATCCAATGTTTCTTTGTTGATCTTCTGTCTAGATGATTTGTCTAATGCTGAGAGTTGGATGTTGAAGTCCCTAACTATTATCATATTGGGGTCTATCTCTACCTATAGATCTAATAATATTTGCTTTATATATTTGATGTTAAAGTGTTGTGTGCTTATATGTTTAGAATTGTGTTTCATAATGGTAGATATTATTTTTTGCTTCCAGATACAGGTCTCCCTGAAGCATTTCTTGTAGGGCTAGTCTAGTTGTGACAAATTTCTTCAGTTTTTGTTTGTCTGGGAGTCTTAATTTCGTCTTCATTTTTGAAGGATAGCTTTGCTGGTTATAATATTATTGTCTGACTTTTTTTCTTACAGTACATTGAATATCATCCCATTCTTTCTTGACCTGTGAGGGTCAGCTGAGAAATCCACTGTTAGTGTGATATGGATTCCCTTACATGTTACCTGATACTTTTCTCTTGCTGTTTTTATAATTCTCTCTTTGTCTTTAGGTTTTGACAGTTTGACTATGAAGTACTTTCAGAAGACCTTTTGGGGTTGAATCTATTTGAGGATATTTGAGATTTTTGTATTTGGATGTCTATATCTCTTCAAGACCTGTTAAATAGGTTTTCTATGCCTTTGCCCATCTCTTCTTTTGGAACTCCCTCAATTTGAATATTTGGTCACTTTATGCTGTTTATATGTGGCTTTCTTCATTCTTTTTTATTCTTTATTCTTTTCTTTTTTTGGGGGTGGGATCTGACTTTGTTATTTCGAGGACCTGTCTTCAAGTTTAGATATTCCTTCTTCTGCTTGATCTAGTATATTGTTGAAGTTCTCAATTGTATTTTTAAATTTTATTCATTGAGTTCTTCAGTTCCAGTATTTCTCATTAGTTCTTCTTGAGCATATCTATCTCTTTGTTGAATGTTTTGTTCAGATCAGGAATTGTTTTCTCCTGATTTCTTTGTATTATTTATCTATGTTCTCTTGTATTTCCCTGAGTTTCTTTAGTATCATTATTTTAAATTATTTTTCAGGCATTTCATAAATGTCCATTTTTTTGGTATCTGTTACTGGTTAATTATTGTGTTCCTTTGGAGGTGTCTTGTTTCCTTGCTTTTTCATGTTTTTTCATGTTTCTTGTATAAGGATAGAAGATTTCCTTGCTTTTTCATGTTTCTTATATAAGGATACAAGATGTTGATATCTGCATATCTGGTATAACAGTTGTCTCTACCAATTTTATGGATTGGTTTTCTTAGGTAAAGACTTTTTCCTGTAGATGTATCTATATTGTTAGTTGGGTACGGTGATTTGGCTTTGATTGTGGGTTGGCACAGCATTATCATTTCTATATGATTTCTTCATTTGTAATCAGTGTTAGTGGTGTTTGTCAGTTCCTCAGTGACTTAGGCTGTGATTGTTAGTAGAGGCTGTGGCAAAGCTTTGCTGGGGATGGGGATTCCAAGTGGTTCAGTCTTGGGTACCAGTGGTGGAAGTGGCAGGTTGGGTGTGCAGATCCATGGCCCCCAGGTGATGTACCAGGTGCCAGTGGTGGCATGTCTGGGTGGGCTGGTCCTTGGGGTCCCAGGCAGCTTGCTTGGGTGCTAGTAGTGGGCCAGGCAGGTGGGTGGGTCCTCAGGCCCCTTGGCAGTGTGTGTTGGGTCAGTGATAGTAGTGGCAGTGGTGAGCTAATACTCAGGCCCTTGAATATCATGCACAGGTGACAGTAGTGGCATGAGAGGGCTGGGTGGGCCAGTTTCCAGGACCCCATGTGGTACATGCAGGTGGGTGCCAGCAATGGTGGCAGCAGCAGGCTGAGTGGGCCAGTACTTGAGTTTTTGGGAGGCAGGCATAGTCACCAGCAATAGAAGGATAGGTCTATCTTCAGGCCACTGGACAGAGTACATGGGCAGCTGTAGTGGTGTGGTGGGCCTATCCTCAGGCTACTGTAAAGCGTGCATGGGTGCCAGTGGTGGATGGCAGGAGTTGATCTCTCAACTCTTGGATAATGTGCTGGGCCCCAGAAGTAGTGGCAGTGCTGGTGGGCAGGGTGAGTTTGCCCTCAGGCCCCTCAGACGGTGTGTGTGGATTCCAGCAGTGGCAACGGGGATGAGTTGATCCCCAGGCCTCTGGATGACATGTGCAGGTACCTGTGGTGGTGGCTGGAAGTAGGGAGGGCCTGTCCTAAGTCCCCCTGATGGTGTGCACAGATGCTTGCTGTGTTAGGTGGGGTACACAGTGGTATTGTAAATTTTATTTCATTTTTGGTTTATTTGCTGAAACACTCATTTGTTCATTTGTGCTTTTGTCACCTGGATCACATATTCAGGGTGGAGATGACTCAAGATCTCCAATTTCTTTCATTCTTGATTTCTGGTAGACTTGGGTGTGGATTCCCAGGGGTGAAGATTTAATGTAACTGCCTATCCAACTATGAATCAAATTCTGTTTCATGATTCACAACTTGAGTCATCAAATATTATTTTTGGCAAGTCAAGGACATTCTATAGATACTGAAAACAGACTTTATAGTTAATACATACTAATTGTGCTGATAGAAATGGCTTTTTTGAGAATTTATTACTTGCTTGTTAGATGTTAATGCAACTGAAAATTAGCACAGGTAGCAAATTTTGCTCAAATAAAGGTAAGAAGTTTTATATTAAATATGTGTTCATATTTGTGTGTTTGTGTATGTATGCTTATGCAAGTATATATGTGTATGGTTGAATCATGTGAAATTACAGCTTCTTTAGTTCAAAAATAGACAAATTTCAGCAATATCATATGTTTCATGTATGTACTTTTATATATTTCAGATTTTAGCTGCCTTATGAAAGCAATAGCAAAGATGTCTAGTTTTCTTTTTTCTTAAAAAGAGGAAAAATCAAGCTAGTCACTTGGGTCCTAAAACAAAATTTCCTTTACAGTTGCCCCTCAGTATCAGTGAGAGATTTGTTTCCAGGATCCCCTATGGATATCAGAATCTGTGGATGCTCAAGTCCCTTATATTAAATGGTGTATTTTCATATAAGCTATGCACATCCCACTCTATACTTTAAATCACCTTTGTATTACTTATAATACCTAGTGAAATGTAAATGGTGTGTAAGTTGTCGTTATATTGTTTAGGGAATAATGACAAGAAAAAAGTCTTTACATGTTCAATGCAGACACAACCATCATTTTCTTCCCTGAATTTTTAAAATTCATAGTTTGTTGAATCCATGAATGCAGTACCCATGGATACAGAATCCATAGATACAGAGGGCCAAGTATATATATAAAATACTTTAATCTTGGGGAATGGTGGACAAAATACTGTAATAAGAATGTCCTGTCTCACAGAAAATTTAGAATGCTTTTGTCCTTCCTCTAGTTAATTCTTTCAAGGTCAGGGCATATCTATCCATGAAGGCTGACATCACCATTCTAGTCCACAGTGTGAGATTTTTCCCACTGAACTCAGTGATTTTTCCTTTGCTACCATTATTTTAGTAACTCTGTATTACCTTGTTTTTAAATAAATTATAAACTCCTTGGGAACAGAGACCATACCTTGTTTCTCCACAGCCCTGCAGGATCTGTTGATTTGACTGAGCATTTGACTTGAAAAGCATTCCAAATAGGATTTAATTATCTAAGTTGGTGGAGTGATACGGAATGACAGAAGACAAAAAATGATGCCTCTTGGGAAATCAATCAGAGATCATCCTGCTTTCAGGAATTTACAGTCTCCATTGGGAGACAATGCAGAAACTCATGAGGGGTTTAGTGAGGTGAAATCATCTGTGTTGTAGGTTCTCTTAATTGTTCTATTTCTAGCAGAATAGTAAGAGGAAGCTTAATCTGCGATATTGGATGTTCTCTGGCTAAATTGAGTGCATCAATCTTCATCGATTGATTTTAATATGGCACTGATAAATGTTTAACTGGTAAATAATAAAAGTCTGCCAGTTACCTAGTTTGTGCACTTATTGATAATAGGGTGGCATTTTCTTTGTTAGATGAACTTGAAGATATATGTAAATAATCTACAAATATAAAATCCAATTTTTAATATGTTCTAACATTTACCAACACTGTCTTCAACAAAATACCCCCATATCTCAAAAGCCAATGACAATTTTTATCACAGCTTGGGAAAGACCTTCAGGTAATTAATGACAATATTTCAGCTAACAATTTTTTCTTCTTTTGTCCTTTCTATTTTTGTAAGACAACTTAGTGCCCTGAAGAAGAAGAAAGATAATGGTTTGCAATCAATGCTCATGGACAAGACACCTAATCTGAACTTAACCAAAAAGTCAATATTTAACTGTACCTTATCAGTGTGGAAATGTCAAGCATAGCAAGAGACAACGAACAAATTTCCAAGTGATCTCTCTTTTTTTTATGTTTTGGTGTTCACAGCTATGTGGAAGCGTTTCAACATCAGATAAGACAAAATGGCCTTTGGGAGAAAAAAAAGACAGCAAATTACAATACTTGCACTTGCCGAAACTACAGTTTATGAGAGGAAAGCAGACACTGGATATGCATTCTATTCTCTCCTAGCACATTCCCTGGTTCACCTTCCTGCCTGTGTGATGCTAGCCCTTGACTGTTTCCCACAGCTGGCAGCCTTTAAGAGACAGATATGGTGAAATGTCTCCTTGCTGAGTGAAGTCATTATCTGTTGCCACGCAACACAATTGACACAAATTATTTGCATTCTAAATTTCCATGCCTAGGAGTAGATACATAAAGCATGACTAGGAGGACTGTGGGTCTGCAAAACAGGAGCTCCACCTGAATTTCCTGGAAGTTATGGCCAGTTAATGTAGAGAAAGAGGTTTTCAAAATTGTAAGAACTTCAGGACCTTTGTCAGAATTCCATCTCGCTCCACAGGACTCCAGCTAACCTCACCCACATAACTGGTGTTGAAAGTTTTATTTTGTTAGAAAATAATGTTACACTGGAAAAACCTATGCTGGTACTCACATTTAATGGGATGTTGGACTGTCAGCATTACAATACAAGAAAGAAAGGTGATGACTTAAATGGATAAATATGCATTGTTGCTAACTGACTTTTTAAGGAATTGTGGGTGGGCTTGACATAACAGGGAACATGAACATGGAGATCTGAAAAATACTGATAGAGAAAACATCATTTCATCTGGGACTACAACTAGAAAGGACCTTTTTGAACTAGATTCACAGAACAGTGATTCATGGAGTTCACCAAGGGTAGTGACCAACCATTTCAAACTATGTATATAGTAAAAATAATGTAGGTGCTTGTTAAAAATGCAGATTCCCATGGACTTCCCTCTGGAGATTCTGATTCAGGGTGTTAAAATAATTCATGCGGAGGCCATTACACTGGGGTGGCTCCATTGCTCTGGGTTTCTACTAAACAAACTGAAACCCAACTCAGTGTTAACAGGAAAACAACCAATCAGAAACTGCCAACTGACCTCTAGTGGGACTTTCTACTGGAATCATCCAAATAAGGCTACTGATCCACTTTAACCAATAAAATATTTTATTTGCCTTGCTTCATGCATTCACCCTAAAAAGCTTTCTCCTCCTGCCCCTTTGGTGGAGCCCTTTAACTGCTTGTGGTCTGGAGCTGCCCAATTCAGGAATCACTAAATGCTCAAATAAATTGTAATATTTTAATGTGCCTCAGTTTATCTTTTTTTTTTTTTTTTTTGAGACAGGGTCTCACTCTGTCACCCAGGCTGGAGTGCAGTGATGCAATCACAGCTCACTGCAGCCTCAACCTCCCAGGCTCAGGCAATCCTCCTACCTCAGTCTCCCAAGTAACAGGGACCACAAGCATGGGCCACACACCTGGCTATTAAAAAAATATATTTGTAGAGACGGGATCTCCCTATGTTGCTCAGGCTGGTCTTCAACTTCTGGGCTCCAGCAGTCCTCTCACTTTGGCCTCCCAAAGTGGGATTACAGGTGTCAGCTACCGCTCCTGGCCTCAATTTGTCTTTCAACATGGAAGACTGTGGTGGGAACTGGAAACCTGTTTTTTTTTTTTTTTTAACAAGATCTTTGGAGATTTTGTCATCAGGCAGATTTGGAAACATTGCTGTAGGTACTCAGAAATGGGATGAATGAATGAAAGGAAAAAAACCGTAATGAGGATGCCAGAAGGGCAGTCCCAGCTCCTGATTTTGCTGCATGCTCCAACAGTGTGCCAGGGCTCCTGACCTTGTACAGTTAACTCCCAGATGTGGGAGAAATGGCCTTCAGGAGCAGCTGATAAAGGTTAGGTTTTCAAATGTCACATGGAATAATGCTCTTTCCCCTTTGTCCTGTGTTGGAATGTCATAGTGACATAAAAAGAAAGACTATATCCTTAAGTTAAATGAATGGTACATGTTAAAAACAGAAAGAACCCTGTCTAAGTCTCCCTTAGGAAGAAATCTTTTTCTGTGAGTCTTTCCTGCCACCAGACATAAACCCACCAGGTGTAAACCATCATCCCTTCTTAATCTCTCCATAAAGGCACAAAGGAGACATCGTGTTGAGAGAAGTATTCTGATCTCTATGTGGAGAGTGCAACTAATAATTTCTGTACTATTTGACAACAACCTAGTTCTTTCTATTCTGTGTGTTTTTTTTTTAGCTTGTTTGGTCTCCAGGGGAATTGTTTAATACACTCTATGGCAAACGGGAAGGATATCCCTCCATACAATGTATAATACCTTGTTACAATAAAAGCCTCAGAAATATGGGAGCTGAGGGGATGGACTGGAATGAAAGAAGGGTAGAATCCATACCTTTATGCCACTGTAAGATCCTCTAGTAGAGTGTGGGCACATGATGGGTTATGGGACTCGACTGAGAAGACCCAATCACCCCCTTTGTTCAAATTTTATGGCTGCCCGTCATCATCATGGGGCTAATTTAGAGTCATCTAATTTCTGTAGAGGAGAGAATAGACAACACAGGACAAAAAGAGCCCCAGTGAATTTGTTGGAACTTGTCATGCTCTAACTTTGTGACTTACTTAAAGATTTAATGAGTATTGTGGCAGGAAAGTCAACAAACCAGAATTAAGGAAATTTGCAGGATGGTCCCCTAGTGGTTCCTAAACTTTGCTGCATATTAGAAGCACCTGGGGAAGTATAAAATACACAAGTACTCAGGCCTCTCCCCATACCAATTAAGTCAAAATTTTGGGGGGTGTGATCCAGGCCACACTTTTTTTTTTTTTAACATTTCCAAGGTAACTCCAATGTACTACCCAATTTGAGAATCGTTGATTTTCTAGACTGATCATATACTCTGGATCTTTTCTAGTTGTATGTTATTCCTTTTACCCGAAATGTTCCTTCATCCTTTCTTCAGGCGAAGACCTGCTAATCTGTAAAAAATTCACCACAAATATACCTTCCATTAATAGAGTTAGTTCATTCATTCAATAAATATTTGCTGAAAGTTGGTGTTGCTTCCTTCTCCATGGCACTAGCACTCAGTAACAACACTTCATTAAATTAATTATTTGTTATGATTACTGTTGCCTCTACAGCCTCTGACTTATTTGAAGCCAGGATTGTAAATTATTCATCTTTGACTTTTGTAGTACATTTCCTTTCTTTTCCCCCATTTTCCCACATCCCTGGCTCGGGAATCCTTGTCTCACAAACATTCAATGTTGAATAATTATGAGTTTTAAAATTTTATTATTTCTATTTGTACACCTTTATGGGGTATATGTGAAATTTTGTTACATATATATAATGCATACTGATCAAGTCAGGGTATTTAGGGTGTTCATCACCCAAGTACAAAACATTTTTATTAAGTAGAATCACCCTACTCAGCTATCAAACATTGCTTTTATTCCTACAATCTTACTCTATATTTGTACCCTGTACCCTTTAACCCACTTCTCTTCATCCTTCCCCTTTACCCCGAATCACTCTTCTTAGCATCTGTTATCTATTTTTCCACTCTCTATCCCCATGTTATCAAATTTTTTAGATCCCACATATAAGCAAGAACATGTGATATTTATCTTTTTGGATAAGTATTTATGTGTATAAATATATGTGATATTTATCTATTTCATTTAAGATAATTACCATCGGTTCCATTCTTGTTACTGCAAACGACATGATTTCATTTTTTTATGACTGAATAGTACTCCATGGTGTATAAATACCACATTTTCTTTATTCATTCATCCACTGAGGGACATTTAAATTGATTCCATGCCTTTCTATTATGAATAGTGCTATAATAAACACGTGAGTGCAGGTACCCTTTGATACCCTTTTCCTTTGAGTAGATACCTAGTAGTGGGATTGTTGGATGTAGTGGTAATTCTATTTTCAGTATTTTGAGAACTCTCCATACTGTTTTTCATAGTGGCTGGACTAGTTTACATTCCCACCAACTGTGTATAAGAGTTCCCTTTTCTCTGCATCCTCACCAACATCTGTTATTTTTTGTCTTTTTAGTAATAGACATTCTGACTGGAGTAGGATGATATCTTCTTGTGGTGTTGACTTACATTTCCCTAATGATTACTGATGTTGAGCATTTTTTAATATACCTGTTGGCCATGTGGTATGTCTTCTTTTGAGAGATGTCTATTCATGTCCTTTGCCCACTTTTTAATGGGATTGTTTTTTCCTGCTGTTTTGAGTTCCTTGTATATTTTGGGTATTAGTCACCTGTCTGATAAATAGTTTGCAAATATTTTCTCTCATTCAACAGGTTGTCTGTTCACTCTGTTGATTATTTCTTTTGTTGTGCAGAAGCATTTTAGTTTAATTAAGCCCCATTTGTCATTTTTCTTTTTGTTGCCTGTGCTTTTAAGGTCTTAGTCATAATTTTTTTGCCTAGATCAATGTCCAGGAGAGTTTTCCCCTAGGTTTTTCTGCTAGCAGTTTTATAGTTTGGGGTCTTATGTTTAAGCCTTTAATCCATTTTGAGTTGTTTTTTGTATATAGTGAGAGATATAGCAGTCCAGTTTTGTTCTTCTGAATGTGGCTATCGAACTTTCTCAGCACCATTTATTGAACAAGATTTCCTTTCCCCAGTGTAATTTCTTGTCAGCTTTGTCAAAGATCAGTTGTTTGAACATATGTGGGTTTATTTCTGAGTTCTTTATTCTGCTCCATTGGTCCATATGTCTAATTTTATACCAATACCAGGCTGTTTTAGTTACCGTAGCCTTATAGTATATTTTGAAGTCAGGTAATGTGATGCCTTCAAATTTATTCTTTTTGCTTAGGATTGCTTTGGCTATTCAGCATTTTTTTTTCCTTTTGTTCCACATGAATCTTAGGAGTCTAGTCACATTCTAATTCTGTGAAGAATGGCATTGGTATTTTGATAGGGATTGCACTGAATCTGTAGATTGCTTTGGGCAATATGGTCATTTTAAATAATATTAATTCCTTCAATTCATGAACATGGGATTTTTTGTTTTGTTTTGTTTTTTGGTGTCCTCTTTGATTTCTTTTTTTTCTTTTGTTTTTCTTTTTTTAACTCCTGATTTGACACCCAGGCTGGATTGCAGTGGCACAATCACTGCTGACTGCAGCTTTGACCTCCTGGGTTTAGGCAGTCCTTCTGCCCAAGCCTCCCAAGTAGCTTGTATGCCACCATGCTCAGCTAATTAAGAATTGTTTTTGTAGAGACAGGGTCTTGCTATGTTGCCCAGGATAGTCTTGAACTCCTAGGCTCAAGTGATCCTCCTTCCTCTGCCTCTAAAAGTGCTGGGATTACAGGCATGAGCCACTGTGTCTGGTCTTAAATTTCTTTCATCATTGTTTTGTAGTTTTCCTTGCAGAGATTGCTCACCTCCTTGGTTAAATTTATTACTAGGTATGTTTTTTTTGTAGCTATTGTAAATGGAATTGCCTTGTCGATTTTCTTCTCAGGTAGATCATTATTGGTGTATAGAAATGCTACTGATTTTTGTACATTAATCTTGTATACTGCAACTTAATGAATTCATTTACCAAATCTGAGCTTTTTGGTGGAGTCCTAAGGTTTTTCTAGGTATCAGATCGTATCATCAGCACAGAGGGATAATTTGATTTCCTATTTTCTAATTTGGATGCCTTTTATTCATTTATCTTGCCTGATTGCTCTGGCTATGGCTTCCAATACTATCATAAATAAGAATAATGAAAGTGGACATCCTTGTCTCCTCCCTCCCTCCCTCCCTTCCTTCCTTCTTTCCTTCCTTCTTCCTCCTTCCCATCTCTTTCTTCCTTCCTTCTTTCCTTCCTTCTTCCTCCTTCCAGCCTTCCTCTTTTTTCTCTTTCTTTCTTTCTTTTCTTCCTTCCTTCCTTCCTTCCTCTCTGTTTCTTTCTTTCTCTTTTTCTTTCTCTCTTTCTCTTTTCTTTTCTTTTTTTCTTTTTTCTCCTTATCTGTTTTTGGTATTAGTGTGATGCTAGCCTCATAGAATGAATTAGGGAGAATTCTCTCCTCTTTGGCTTTTCCGGAATAGATTCAGGAGGGTTGATATTAGTTCTTCTTTGCACATTTGGGTGAATTTGGCTGTGGATCCATCCTGTCTTGGGATTTTCTCTATTGGAAGCCTTTTTTGTTACTGATTCAATAATAATACTCATTATTGGTCTGTTTAGGTTTTACATGTCTTCCTGATTCAATCTTGGTAGATTGTATGTTTCCAGGAATTTATTCTTTTTTTTTCTAGGTTTTTCAGTTTGTCAGTGTATAGTTGTTTATCATAGTCCATGATGATTTTTTAAAATTTCTGTCATATCAATTGTACTGCCCCTTTTTTGTGTCTTATTTTGTTTATTTGGGTCTTCTTTCTCCTTTTCTTGATTAATCTAGCTAGTGGTTTATCAATTGTTTTTATCTTTTTGAAGGGCCAACTTTTCATTTCATTGATCCTTTTTTTCAAGTCTCTATTTCATTTAGTTCTTCCCTGGTCTTAGTTATTTTGAGCTTGGTTTGTTTTTACTTTTCTAGTTTCTTAAGGTGTCTTGTTAGATAGTTAATTTGTCATCTTTCTACTTTTTTGATGTAGGCATTTATTACTATAAACTTTCCTTTTAGCACTGCTTTTGCTGTATTCCACAGGTTTCAGTATGTTGTATTTGTATTTTCATTTGTTTCAAGAATTTTTTAAAATTTGCATCTTAATTTATTCTTTGACCCAGAGGTTATTCAGAAGCATGTTGTTTAATTTCCGTGTATTTATATAGTTTCCAAAATTCCTCTTGGGGTTAATTTCTAGTTTTACTCCATTGTGACCTGGGAAGATACTTGATATGAGTTTGATTTTTGAAAATATGTTGAGACTTGTTTTGTGGCCTAACATATGGTCTATTTTGGTAAAGTTCCATGTGCTGATGAGAAGAATGTGTATTCTGCAGCTGTTGGATAGAATGCTCTGAAAATGTCTGTTAGGTTCATTTGTTCTAAAGTCTAGTTTAAATTAAATTTTTTTGTTGATTTTCTGTCTAGGTGATCTGCCTAATGCTGAAAATGGGGTGTTGAAGTCCCTCACTGTTATATTGCAGTCTATATCTGTATATAGATCTAGTAATATTTGTTTTATGAAACTAGTTCTCCAGTGTTGAGCACATATATATTTAGAATTGTTATATATTCTTGCTGCATTGATCCTTTTATCTTCATGTAATTCCCTTCTTTTTTGTTTTCTCTTGTTCTTTACTTAAAGTCAGCCTTGCTTGATATAAGTCCAGATATCCCTGCTTGCTTTTGGTTTTTGTTTTCATGGAACATCTTTTCCCATTCCTTTACTTTCTCAGTCTATATGTGTCTTTACTGGTAAGGTGGGCTTTTCAGTATCTATGCTGATAGGCATATATGCTGGTAAGCAGAATATGGTTGCATCATTTAAAAAAGTCTATTCAGCCATTCTATGTCTTTTATGTGGATAATTTAATCTGCTTATGTTCAAGGTTATTGTTGATATGTGCAGCTTTCTTCCTGTCATGTTGTTAGCTGTTTTCTGGTTGTTTTATATATTCTTTGCTCTTTTGTTTTTCTCTTATTGTTTGTCATCGTGGTCTGGTGAATTTCTGTAGTGATACCGTTTGAGTCCTTTCTCTTTCCCTTCTTTGTGTGACTGCTTTACTAGTGAGTTTTATAATTTTGTGTGTTTTCATGATGATAAATGTCATCCTTTCACTTCCAGGTTTAGGATTCCCTTGAGCATTTCTCATAGAAACAGTTTAGTGATAATGAATTTCCTCAGCATTTGCTTGTCTGATAAATAAAGGATCTAGGAATAGAAATACCATTTGATCCAGCAATCCCATTACTGGGTATATACCCAAAGGATTATAAATCATGCTGCTATAAAGACACAGGCACACGTATGTTTATTGCGGCACTATTCACAATAGCAAAGACTTGGAACCAACCCAAATGTCCATCAATGATAGACTGGATTAAGAAAATGTGGCACATATACACCACGGAATACTATGCAGCCATAAAAAATGATGAGTTCATGTTCTTTGCAGGGACATGGATAAAGCTGGAAACCATCATTCTCAGCAAACTATCGCAAGGACAAAAAACCAAACACCGCATCTTCTCACTCATAGGTGGGAATTGAACAATGAAAACACTTGGACACAGGAAGGGGAATGTCACACACTGGGGCCTGTTGTGGGGTGGGGGAAGGGGGGAGGGATAGCATTAGGAGATGTACCTAATGTAAATGATGAGTTAATGGGTGCAGCACACCAACAAGGCACATGTATACATATATAACAAATCTACATGTTGTGTACATGTACCCTAGAACTTAAAGTAAAATTTAAAAAAAAGAAATTTTTTAAATAGAAAAAAAGTCCTTGAAAATATAATATTTCTAATATACCACATTTTATATCCTTATTCATGAACAGAATAACCAGAATCCCAACCCTGCATGAATAATTTAAATTACCCAAAGTAAATAGGTGTCACTCTATAATAAAATGCACCAAAAACTTACAGATATTGAACATTAATTTGTATCAAATGTACATTTTATAGTATTACTGATAATGTAATAAAACTCTATCAAACAATTAAAAAATTGTATTTCTCCTTCACTTATGAAGGATTACTTGGTGGATATAGTATTCTTGGCTGCCAGTTTTTCTTTTCTTTCAGCACTTTGAATATACTATCCCATTCTCTTCTGGTCTGTAAGGTTTCTGCTGAGAAATTTGCTGTTAGTCTCATAGGGATTCCCTTATAGCTGTCTAGGTGTTTTCTCTTCCTGTTTTAAGATTTGCTTTTTATTTGGACAGTCTGATTATAATGTGATTTGGAGAAGGCCTTGTTGCATTATATCTTCCTTGAGATCATTTTGCCTCCTTTATCTGAATGTCTAAATTTCTTGCTAGACTTGGAAAGTTTTCATCTATTCTTTTGGTAAATATATTTTGTAATCCTTTCATTGTTCCTACTTATTCTTGGGATACTAATAATTAATATATTTCATCACTTTATGTTGTGCCAAATGTCATAAAGGCCTTGCTCATTTTTTAAATATTTGTTTCTTTATTTTTGTCCGACTGGGTTATTTAAAAAAAACCTGTGCTCAAGTTCTAAGATTCTTTCTTCTGTGTAATCTAGTCTGTTGTTTAAGCTTTCAAATGTATTTTATATTTCTTCTTCAATTTCTATTTAGTTCTGTTTAAAAAAAGTCGATACCTATCTTTTTGATAATTTTCTCATTTAATCCTGAATTGTTTTCCTGATTTCTTTGCATTGTTTTTCAAAATTCTCTTTCATTTCACTGACTTCTTGAAAATTAATATTTTGAATTCTTTATCTAGAATTTTGAAGTTTTATTTTTAATTGAGATCAATTTCTGGACAATTATTGTGTTCCCTTTCAGGTATCATATTTCCTTGCTTTTTCATGTGTCCTGTATCCTTACATTGATATTTGCACATCTGCTGTAACAGTCACTTCTGTTTTTCTATTTGCTTTCATAGCGGAAGACTTTTTCCTGAAGATGAATCTGTGGTGTTGGTAAGGCAAGGCGCATTGGCTTTGATTCTGGGTATGTACAATACTGTATTCTCTGTATGATTTCCTTGACTATCAACAGTGTTAGTGCTTTCTTGCATTTACATGGAGAGTTAGGGTGCATTTATTAGTGGAGGCTTTGATGAAGTTGTGCTGGAGACTGGTAAGCCATGTGGGCCAGGCTTTAGGCTTCAGTAATGGTAGTAGTAGGCTGAAGATGCCTGTCTTTTTGCCCAGGGTGGTGTATGCTGGCACCTGTGTTGGCAGTTCGCAGTGGGCCTATGGTGGGCCTTCAGGTGGCTTGCTTGGAAGCCAGTAGTGGCAGTGGTGGGCTGGGTGGGTTAACAGATTCTTGGGTCCCTGGGAAACCAGGGTGGTATGGGCTATCATGGTGGTAGTAGTGGGCTGACCCTCTGTGTCCTGAGCAGTGCAAGCTGATGTTGGTGCTGGCTGCAGTGCAGGGCTGCTCCCAACATCCCCAGACATGCCACTCTCAAGCTCTTCTTCTCTTTGTTGCAGCAGTTGTGTAGCACCACGCAGAGGGAGGGAGGGACCCTGCCTTCATGCACAAGCCCAGGCATGAGAGCCAAGCTGCCATGGGGGGTTGGGGTCAGAGTCACCACTCACCATCCTAGACAGGTAACCTTCCAGCTCTCCCTTGGCCAAGCCTCCAGCAGCAGTAGGAGTGGGTGTGTGGAGGGAGAGGAGCATTCATGTTCTCTGTGCAAGAGCCTGAGCCCAGAGGCTGCTCCACTGGTAAAAAGGATGTCACTCCTTGCCTGCAAAGCTGAGCACAGAGTTTGTGCCACTGCTAGGGGCAGGGTCTCTTCACACAGCCCAAGGTAGGGATTTCTCAGGCTCTGCAAAGTGCATTCTCTGGTTTCCTTTGTCCCAGGGGCTGCCTTTTGCTACATGACACTGTCTTTTTCCCTGGGGAACAGTACTTCTTGTGAACTAGAGTACTAGAGACCTTGTAGTAACTTTGGGTCTAGCCAGTGCTGTGCTGCTGCAGCCTTCTGAGTGGATCCTGGGGAATGTTGGTGGGAGCTCCCAGGATGTGGAGAGATAGGGGCTGTTTTCCCAGAGCAAGATGCTGTTCCATGATAGCTACTCCCCAAATGGATCCCTGCCATAGCTGATCATGTCTCAGCAGGGTTTGAATGACACAGTGTGAGTTCCCTGTCGGGTGCAATGCTCTTGCAGGGGTCTCCAGATCACTGCTCATGCTAGTGTCAGGGTTCATGTGGGTAGAGAAACTCTCCTGTGGTTCAGATAACAACAGTCTGTGGCAAGGATGTGGACAACTGAAGCTTTCTCACTTACCTTTTCCCCACAATACCAATCCCCTTGCTATTGGTTGATCTTGGTTGAGCCAGCTGCTTGCTTCCTTCCCCTTCTGTGCCTCAGGTATTTTCTTTGAGCTCTAGGTTGGATTCTAGTGTTCTCTCTTAGATGTCCTGTTTGAGGTTTGATTATCTATTCACAATTTTTATTCTTTCCGAAGAGGGCAGGTGTCTCATGTCTCTAGTTAGCCATCTTGTGGCCTCTTGATTTTAGCCCAGTGAGATCCATGTAGGGCTTCTATTTACAGAACTATTATTTTTCTTAAAGTCTACCAAATTGTACAAACTTTAGGCACCATAAAACTTAGGTCTTCCCTGGATAGGCCAAAAACCTGAGTCCCACTCCCAGCCCTGTGCCTCATTCCCCCAAACTCCTCTAAGGTAAGGGGCTGCCCAAGCTGCCTGCTCACTCCTGTCCTCTTCCTGGATCAGCTGGACAATTGGGTCCTTGCCTCCTTCAGAAGCTGGCTAGGGATCTGCATCTCTCCCTAGGAATGGGAATGTCCATGGTGAGAACCTCAGATTGGTAGTGGCTGGAGCAAGGAGCAGGACATATGATGGGCTGACAGGTAGCAGGGTCTGCAAAAATGACTTTTTAAAAAGGTGTAGTTACTACATTCAATGAATGAAACACTGCTATAGTTTGATTTTTTTTTCAATTTTTACTTTAAGTTCCAGAGTACATGTGCAGAACGTGCAGGTTTGTTACATAGGTATACATGTGCCATGGTGGTTTGCTGCATCTAACAACCCATTACCTAGGTTTTGAGCCCTGCATGCATTAGCTATTTGTCCTGATGGTCTCCCTCCCCTTGCCCCAGGCTGACAGGTCCTGGTGTATGCTGTTACCCTCCCTGTGTCCATATGTTCTCATTGTTCAACTCCCACTTATGAGTGAGAATATGTGGTGTTTGGTTTTCTGTTTCTGTGTTAGTTTGCTGAGGATGATGGCTTTCAGCTTCACCCATGTCTCTTCAAAGGACATGATCACATTCCTTTTTATGGCTGCACAGTATTCCATTGTGTATATGTACCACATTTTCTTTATTTAGTCTATCATTGATAGGCATTTGGGTTGGTTCCATGTCTTTGCTATTGTAAATAGTGCCACAATAAACATATGTGTGCATGTATCTTTATAAGATAATGATTTATATTCCTTTGGGTATATACTTAGTAATGGGTCAAATGGTATTTCTGGGTCTAGATCCTTGAGGAATCACCACACTGTCTTCCACAATGGTTGAACTAATTTACATTCCCACCAACAGGGTAAAAGCATTCCTATTTCTCCACAGCCTTGACAGCATCTGTTGTTTCTTGACTTTTTAGTAATTGCCATTCTGACTGGCATGAGATGGTATCTCATTGTAGTTTTGATTTGCATTTTTCTAATGATCAGTGATGTTGAGCTTTTTTTCACATATTTGTTGGCTGCATTAATGTCTTTTTCTGAGAAGTGTCTGTTCATGTCATTTGCCCACTTTTTGATGAGGTTGTTTGTTTATTTCTTGTAAATTTGTTTAAGTTCCTTGTAAATTCTGGATATTAGCCCCTTGTCAGATGGGTAGATTGCAAAAATTTTCTTCCATTCTGTAGGTTGCCTGTTCACTCTGATGATAGTTTATTTTGCTGTGCAGAAGCCCTTTAGTTTAATTAGATCCCGTTTGTCAATTTTAGCTTTCGTTGCAATTGCTTTTGGAGTTTTTGTCATGAAGTCTTTGCCCAAACCTATGTCCTGAATGATATTGCCTAGGTTTTCTTGTAGGGTTTTTATGGGTTTAGGTTTTACATTTAAGTCTTTAATTCATCTTGAGGTAATTTTTGTATAAAGTGTAAGGAAGGGGTCCAGCTTCAGTTTTCTGCATATAGCTAGCTAGTTTTCCTAGCACCATTTATTAAATAGGGAATCTCTTCCCCATTGCTTGTTTTTGTCAGGTTTGTCAAAGACCAGATAATTGTAGGTGTGCGGCCTTATTTCTGAGGACTCTATTCTGTTCCATTGATCTATATGTCTGTTTTGGTATCAGTCCCATGCTGTTTTGGTTACTGGAGCCTTGTAGTATAGTTTGAAGTCAGGTAATGTGATGCCTCCAGCTTTATTCTTTTTGCTTAGGATTTTCTTGGCTATATGGGCTCTTTTTTGGTTTCATATGAATTTTAAGTAATTTTTTCTAATACTCTGAAGAATGTCAATGGAGTTTGATGGGAATAGCATTGAATCTATAAATTACCTTGGGCAGTAGGGCCATTTTCATGAATTGATTCTTCCTATCCAAGAGCATGGATTGCTTTTCCATTTGTTTGTGTCCTCTCTTATTTCCTTGAGCAATGGTTTGTAGTTCTTGAAGAGGTCCTTCATGTTCCTTGTTAGCTGAATTCCTAGGTATTTTATTCTTTGTAGCAATTGTGAATGGGAGTTCATACATGATTTGGCTCTCTGCTTGTCTATTGTTGGTGTGTAGAAATGATTGTGACTTTTGCACATTGATTTTGTATCCTGAGACTTTGCCGATGCTGCTTATCAGCTTAAGGAGCTTTTGAGTTGAGATGATGGGGTTTTCTAAACATAGGATCATCTTGTCTGCAAACAGAGACAGTTTGACTTCCTCTCTTCTGATTTGAATACGCTTTGTTTCTTTCTCTTGCCTGATTGCCCTGGATAGAACTTTCAATACTACATTGAATAGAAGTGGTGAGAGAGGGCATCCTTGTCTTGTGCTGGTTTTCAAAGGGAATGCTTCCAGCTTCTTCACATTCCATATGATATTGGCTGTGGGTTTCTCATAAATATTTGTTTGTCTTATTATTTTGAGATATGTCCCATTAATACCTAGTTTATTGAGAGTTTTTAACCTGAACGGATGTTAAATTTTATTGAAGGCCTTTTCTGCTTCTATTGAGATAATCATGTGGTTTTTGTCATTGGTTCTGTTTATGTGGTGGATTACGTTTACTGATTTGCATATGTTGAACCAGCCTTGCATCCCAGGGATGAAGCTGAGTTGATCTTGGTGGATAAACTTTTTGATGCACTGCTGGATTCAGTTTGCTGGTATTTTATTGAGGATTTTAGCATCGATGTTTATCAGGGATATTGGCCTGAAGTTTTCTTTTTTGTTGTTGTGTCTCTGCCAGGTTTTGGTATCAGGATGATGCTGGCCTCATGAAATGAGTGACTCATAAAAGAGTCGCTCCTTTTCAATTGTTTGGAATAGTTTCAGAAGAAATGGTACCAGCTCTTCTTTGTATCTCTGGTAGAATTCAGCTGTGAATCCATCTGGTCATGGGCTTTTTTTGGTTGGTAGGTTATTACTGCCTCAATTTCAGAACTTGTTAGTGGTCTACTCAGGGCTTTGACTTCTTCCTGGTTTAGTCTTGGGAGGGTGTATGTGTCCAGGAATTTATCCATTTCTTCTAGATTTTCTAGTTTATTTGCATAGAGGTGTTTACGGTATTCTCTGACGGTAGTTTGTATTTCTCTGGGGTCAATGGTGATATCCCATATATCAGATTTTATTGTGTCTATTTGATTCTTCTCTTTTCCTCTCTATTAGTCTAGCGAGTGGCCTATTAATTTTTTCAAGAAACCAGCTCCTGGATTTATTGATTTTTTGAAGCATTTTTTGTGTCTCTATCTCCTTCAGTTCTGCTCTGATCTTAGTTATCTCTTGTCTTCTGCTACCTTTTGGATTTGTTTGCTCTTGCTTCTCTAGTTCTTTTAATTGTGATGTCAGGGTGTCAATTTGTCATCTTTCTAGCTTTCTGATGTGGGCATTTAGTGCTATAAATTTGCCTCTTTTTTTTTTTTTTTTTGAGACAGAGTCTCACTCTGTCACCCAGGCTGGAATGCAGTGGCACAATCTCAGCTCACTGCAACCTCTGTCTCCCAGGTTCAAGGGATTCTCCTGCCTCAGCCTCCTGAGTGGTTAGGATTACAGACACGTGCCATCATGCCCAGCTAATTTTTTGTATTTTTAGTAGAGACAGGGTTTCACCATCTTGGCCAGGCTGGTCGCGAACTCCTGACTTCCTGATCCACCCACCTCAGCCTCCCAAAGTGCTGGAATTATAGGCATGAGCCACCATGCCTGGCCTAAATTTCCCTCTTAACACTGCTTTAGCTGTATCCCAGAGATTCTGGTTTGTTGTCTCTTTGTTCTTTTTGGTTTCAAAGAAATTCTTGATTTCTGCCTTAATTTCATTATTTACACAGGAGTCATTCAGGAGCAGGTTGTTCAGTTTCCATGTAGTTGTGTGGTTTTGAGTGAATTTCTTAATCTTGAGTTCTAATTGGATTGCACTGTGGTCTGAGAGACTGTTTGTTATGATTTCCTTCCTTTTTTCATTTCCTGAGGAGTGTTTTACTTCCAATTATGTGGTCGATTTTAGAGTAAGTGCCATGTGGCACTGAGAAGAATGTATAGTCTTTTGTTTTGGGGTGGCGAGTTCTGTAGATATTTATTAGGGCCACTTGATCCAGAGTTGAGTTCAATTTCTGAATATTCTTGTTAATTTTCTGCCTCATTGATTTGTCTAATATTGACAGTGGGGTGTTAAAGTCTCCCACTATTATTGTGTGGGAGTCTAAGTCTCTTTGTAGGTATCTATGAACTTGTTTTATTAATCTGGATGCTCCTGTATTGGGTGCATATATACTTGGGATAGTTAGCTCCTCTTGTTGAATTGATCCCTTTACTATTATTTAATGCTTTTGTCTTTTTTTTTTTTTTTTTTGAGACGGAGTCTCGCTCTGTCACCCAGGCTGGAGTGCAGTGGCGCGATCTCGGCTCACTGCAAGCTTCGCCCCCCGGGTTCATGCCATTCTCCTGCCTCAGCCTCCCGAGTAGCTGGGACTACAGGCTCCTGCCACCACGCCCGGCTAATTTTTTTGTATTTTTAATAGAGATGGGGTTTCACCGTGTTAGCCAGGATGGTCTCGATCTCCTGACCTTGTGATCCGCCCGCCTCAGCCTCCCAAAGTGTTGGGATTACAGGCTTGTGCCACCGTGCCTGGTCACTTTTGTCTTTTTTGATATTTGTTGGTTTAAAGTCTGTTTTGTCAGAAACTAGGATTGCAACCCCTGCTTTCTTTTGCTTTCCATTTGCTTAGTAAATATTCCTCCATCCCTTTATTTTGAGCCTATTTGTGTCTTTGTATGGGTTATGGGTCTCTTGAATACAGCACACCAATGGGTCTTGACTCCTTATCTAATTTGCCATTCTGTGTCTTTTAATTGGGGCATTTAGCCCATTTAGATTTAAAGTTAATATTGTTACTTGTGAATTTGATCCTGTCATCATAATGCTAGCTGGTTATTTTGCACACTAGTTGATGCAGTTTCTTCATAGTGTCATTGGCCTTTATATTTTGGTGTGTTTTTGCAGTGGTTAGTACCAGTTTTCCTTTCCATATTTAGTGCTTCCTTCAGGGGCCCTTGCAAGGCAGGCCTGGTGGTGACGAATTCCCTCAGCATTTGCTTGTCTGAAAAGGATTTTATTTCTCCTTCACTTATGAAGCTTAGTTTTGCTGGATATGATATTCTGGGTTGAAAATTCTTTTCTTTAAGAATCTTGTATATTGGCCCCAAATCTCTTCTAGCTTGTAGGGTTTCTGCTGAGAGATCTGCTGTTAGTCTGATGGGCTTCCCTTGGTAGGTAACCTAACCTTTTTCTCTAGCTGCTCTTAACATTTTTTCCTTCACCTCAACTTGGAGAATCTGATGATTACGTGTCTTAGGGTTGATCATCTCATACAGTATCTTAGTAGGGTTCTCTATATTTCCTAAATTTGAATGTTGGCCTGTCTTGCTATGTTGGAGAAGTTCTCCTGGATAATATTCTTAAGTGTGTTTTCCAACTTGCTTCCATTCTCCCCATCTCTTTCAGGTACTCCACTCAGTCATAGGTTCAGTCTTTTTACATAGTCCCATAGTTCTCGGAGGTTTTGTTCATTCCTTTTCATTCTTTTTTCTCTAATCTTGTCTGCCTGCCTTATTTTAGCAAGATAATCTTCAATCTCTGATATTCTGTCTTCTGCTTGATTGATTCAGCTATCTTGTGTGTGCTTCATGAAGTTCTCATGCTGTGTTTTTTAGTTCCATTAAGTCATTTATGTTCCTTTCTAAACCAGTTTTTCTAGTTAGTAGCTCCTGTAACCTTTTATCATCGTTCTTAGCTTCTTTGCATTGGCTTAGAACAAGCTCCTTTAGCTCAGTGAAGTTTGTTATTTCCCACCTTCTGTAGCCTACTTCTGTCAATTTGTGCATCTCATCCTCTGTCCAGTTCTTTGCCCTTACTGGAAAGGTGTCACAATGATTTGGAGGAGAAGAGTCACTCTGGCTTTTGGGTTTTTCAGTGATGGGGGTTTTTTTTTTTTAATTCTTTCTCATCATCATGAGTTTTTCTAGTTTCAATCTTTGAGGCTGCTGACCCTCGGATGAGGTTTTTGTGGGGACTTTTTTTGTTGATGCTGTTGTGTTGCTTTCTGCTTTTTTGTTTTTCTTTCTATAGTTAGGTCCCTCTTCTGTAGGGCTACTGTGGTTTGCTGGGGGTTCACTTCAGGCCCTATTAATCTGCTCCCATGCCTAGAAACGTCACTTGAGGAGATTGGAGAACAGCAAAGATGGATGTCTGCTGTTTCCTCTGGGATCTCTGACCTTGAGTGGCACCCACCTGATGCCAGTAGGAATGCTTCTGTATAGGGCATCTGACAACCTCTTTTGGGGGGTCTCACCCACTTGGCATGGGAAACAGGTCCCATTTAATGAAGTACTTTGGCTGTCCTTTGGTGGAGGGGGTGTGCTGCTCTGGGGGGAAACCCACGCATCTGGACGCCCAGATTCTTCAGAGCTAGTAGGAGGAAAGACTAAGTCTGTTGGTCCATGGAGATTATGGCCACCCTCCCCATAGGGGCTCAAGCCCAGGGAGATCAGAGTTCTACCCCTGAGCCCCTGGCTGGAGTTCCTGCAGGGTGGCCCCACCCAGTCAGGAGGGATGGGTCAGGGTCTGTACTGAAGAAGCAGTCTGGCTGTGGTCTGCCACAGCTGATGTGCTGGGCTTGGGGTAATACCTCTTGGGACCAAGCTATCCAGCCTCCCTGGCTCCAGCAGGGGAAAACACAGCCTGGAGCTATAGTGATGGGTGCTGCCCTTACCCCCTCTGGAGCTTAGTGTGTTAGGTGGCTAGCAGCTGCAGTGATGGCTGCCACGCTTCCCCCAAGGAGCTCAGGTGGCCTAGACAACAGGCCCCTGCAGCTGTGGTGATGGCTGCCCCTCCCTCCAGGAACTCGCCAGGCTTAGCCAGATTCCAGCCAAGTGGGTGTTGAGAATCTGCATGACTACATGATTGGGATCCAAGGCCCTGGTGATGGGCTTACGAGTGTGATCTTCCAATGTGTGGGTTGCACGGTTCCATGGAAAAAGCATGGTTTCCCAGGCTGGGTAGCATACTCACTCACCGCCTTCTTTGGCTGGGGATGGGGGTTGTGGCTCTAAGGTGGGCTGCTGCACCACAGTGCTCTTCCTTCCTCTCTGTGGGTCACGCCAGCTGCCTAGTCAGTCCTGATGACAGAACCTGGATACCTCAGTTGCTATACAGGATTCAGATGCTGTTTTGGTTCTTTTTGATGGGAAACTTGGATTGCCACTGCTTCTAGTTGGCCATCTTGGCCCTGCCCTATAGTTTGATTTTGAAAAGTCGAATTATGTTCTGAGATTTGTTTGTAATGCTCTTCTCAGAGGTGACCTTTATTTTGTGTCTTTTGTTTGCATTGCATTCAAAGTGAGGATAAAATTGAGAAGAAGAGGTTCCTCTTTCTCTCCCTTTACCTACCCTGACAAACTCAAGCTTTCTTCTCTGCAATGGGAACCTGCCTGGAAGCTTTTGTGTTTCTTTTAGCCTTGAACTTAAGTCACTTTTTAGATGATGAAGTTGGGTACAGGTAAGGTTCTCAAGCTTCTGAAATTAGTTTTCCTTTCTTTAAAACTCTTTGTTTTATTGTGGAGAAGCACAGTGGGTTAATTCATATTTGAGAGAATTCTTATAGAAAAAAAGATGTCTTAGTTTGGATTCTCTCTGAATCAGACCCTGAAACAAGGATTTGGGGGCAAGTAGTTTATTTTTGAAGGGGTTCCTGGAAGCACCATGAAGGAGTAGGATTATGGGATGGAGACATGTGAAAACTCAACAGAGAGTGCATTCAGGAGTGGTTACCACCATGGGTACCTGGGACTCAATCCTGTTGGAGACCCTCTAAGAAACTGTAGTTGCTACAAGGGATAAGGAAGCTAGGGCATTTATTTACCATTTTCCATCTTTTATGGGTTGAAGTTTGTGTCTGGAGGAATTAACTCCCCACTATTTATGGCCTACCTGGATATGGGCAGCACATGCTCTTCAGGCAGAGGAAGTCCAGAGTCAAAGAGACACAAATGGTTGAGGTAGGAACTCATTGGTTCGTGAAGTGGACTGTCTGCCAAAGCAATAGGCAACCAATGCTATAGGAGTGGGTCAGGGAATATGGGTGAGGCACCAACTGTCTGTGTCAGAAGACTGTTGTTTTCAGGTATGAGGAAGTTGGACTTACACTCCCTAAAGTTATACTCTGTTAGTGGCCATGAAAATAGATCTATAATGCTTTGTGCTTTTTGTGGATAATTCCTGTTCATCCACTAAAACTCCATTTAGAGCCAATCTGCCTGAACTTAATTTATCCTTGTAATTCTACACAGGCTGTTCTTGTATTGACCCTGATCATTGTCTCTTGGTGGTCTATCTACCCAGAAAGTATGCTCTATCCTGACTGCCCACCAAAGCTCCCAAATAAGCCATATCAGAATGCAAGGATAATTTAATTTCATCTTTAGCACCCCCTTTCACCCTCAAAGTGTTTGTTTCTTAGTAAAGGGTGTATGTGTTGGGGAGTGGGTGTTTGAACATGGCAATAAACCTACACAGTGGCTCCCACTGACGTTCAGCCATGTTCTGAACATGTTATAATTACTGGTGGGCAGAGCCTGTCAGAAGTCTGTTTGTAAAAGGATTTAAGATCATCCTGGGAGATAATTATTATAAGGGGTGAGGAAGTTAGGGGTGACAGCTTGATCCAGTAACAAGCCTTGTTAATCAGAGGAGGGAGGCTATTCTGAGAATGGTGTGGTGTCTATGACTCAGATTTGTCTCCATTTCTGGCCTCCCTTTAGATCGTGTCTCAGTCTTTCAGAGAGTTGAGGGTAAAGCTATAAATGAATACTAAATGAGTTATTTTGCTCAAACTGTTGGACACTGGAAGTACCAGTAAGATTACTTGGAGATCTCTCTAACAGAATGTAATACAATCTAAAGAGAAAGGGCTTATCTTCCAGTTCCAACAATGTCCATGGAGAGGGTTGGAAAAGGGCAAGAGGAATTGGAAGCCACATGGTATCTGACAAGTCTTGTTCATTATCACAGGTGAGATGCACCCAGGGATTTACCAGAGCTACTTGGACAGTACTTGATTGATGGCTGCATCCCAGGGAAAGCCATGAAATCTGGGTTAGCTGATTAATGCGACCTTATTTGTTCTCATAGGCTGATGAGAACTGGGTAAACTTGAGCTGCAGATGGAACTTTCTGGTAGATATGGACAAATCATTTAATTTCTTTTCCACAGTCAAGTTTAGGATAGACATATACTGCCTGGTCCATAGTAGGTACTTATACTAGATATCCATTGAATGAATTAACTTTTCTCACATTTGGTACACATCAAGAGTGAGAAAGAATTGAACTGATCCCTGACAAATTTCTAGTCCCCTTGAGGTAAGGGAACCATTACTTCTTTCTTATTTGCTATGCCTTACATAAATAAATTCATGTGATTAAAAAAAAACATTAACAGATATCTAAATGACTCTGTCAGCCAGGTATGGTGGCTTACTCCTGTAATCCAAGCACTTTGGGAGGCTGAGGAGAGAGGATTGCTTGAGTCCAGGAGTTTGTGACCAGCTTGGGCAATACAGGGAGACATAATTTCTACAAAAAAAAAAAAAAAAAAAAAAATTTGCTAGGCATGGTGGTGTGCACCTGTTGTCCCAGCTACTAGGGATGCTGAGGTGGGAGGATTGCTTGAGCCCGGGAGGTCGAGGCTGCAATGAGCCGTGATTGTGCCAATGCACTCCAGCCTGGATGACAGAGTGAGACCCTGTCTCATAAATAAATAAATAAATGACTTCGTCATTGTGAAAACTTCAGAAAAATGAATTTACTGGTGAATTAGTTTAATTGATTACCCTCAGTTTGGCATCACTTGCTAACAGTGTGTCTTTGGACAAGTTACCTAACATCTCAGAACCTCAGATTCTTCTGTAAAATAAAGATAATATTACCTACCTAATGATTATGTACATAAAGTGCTTGGTATAGCATATAGGACATGAAATAATTATAATAAGTAATTATAATGGTAATGGCAATCATCACTGTCATCTTTTAGATAGTCTATGGCGATGCTAAATAAGATCCACCTAGGGAATTGCCTCTACTTTGTTCTTTGTTTTTTAGTTGGTTTTCTGCCTAAGAATAAATATGTAATGTAACCTTCATAACAATTTTTAATAAAGCCTTTGGTAGACAGGCTTATAAAAAGTTTCTGGAAATTTGGATACATTGACTATATGTCCAGTGGTTTTGTTTTATCTATTTTTGATCCCCTCAAAAAGTATCAATGGATTAGAGATTTCATTTCCTCTTATATCACCCGGGTTGGCTTTTCTGTATCAGCTTTTGCCTGTTTGCATCTTTTGGCTAAACCAGTACCTAAAACTAGGGACTATTGTGTACTTCTCCTGATATATCCTTTGTAGGCTGCTTGAAGCAAGGTTTGCTGGAGCCGTGTGAAAGTGTATATTGTCTAGAAGACAGAACTATTTTTACCTTGAAGGTAGAGCTGTGCTTTTCCTTCTTGGCAAATTCCTTTTCTTTTGATGAAAGCCAAAACTTGAAGGTAGTGGTGACAGATTAGGGCCCTAATTGCTGTGTTGTTGGAAATAAAGAGAGATATTTATTGCTAATCAGGTAAATAACAGACTAAATTTCATCAGTGTAGTAAGATGAGCCCACTCAGTGGGCTGGTCTTGTAGAATACTTTTTCTAGTGAGCCTGGGAAAACTTGTGAAGTGGCAATAATAAAAACAGCATATGGTCTTTGCTGGAACTTTGTCATACATTAGCAATGTGCTGTGGGTGTGGTAATGAACATCAGGTGTATTTGGCTCAAGACTTCTAAACTTGGGGAAGTGGAATTTTGCTTTTATCCACTTACTGGAATGTGTTTTTACATTTCTGGTATTTTTAAAAAAAAAACTTAAGAACTACGTTATTTTTTTATTCCTTATTTGGAAGCTATACTGGTCAGCATAAGAAAATACTTAACTTAAGATCTTCAAAGGCATACTGTAGAGGTTTGGAAAGCATTTGGTTTGGCTTGAAGCGAGTTTGGCGAGTGAAGTGACAGGCACATAAGAAAGAACAACAGGTGAAAAAATGTGAAGTGTCTTTCATCTTTCAAAGGATTTTCTTGATGAATTGAAACAGCCATGAAAATAAGCACTGGCCTTCATGCCCAGTGGCCTAAAAGGACTTATAGTGGGCCAAATCAGAGTCAGGCAGGGGCCTAATGAAAATCAGGCAACAGGCCTAGGCCTAATTAAATATGTTCTGCCTCTCCCCACTTTTTATTCCTTTTGGGATTTGTGGTAGAGAGATATTTCTCTTCTTTGACTCAGATAGAGCTGGTAACGACTAGCAAAGGCAAACAGTGGCATTAGTACCTCAAGTAGAACCAGGAAAAATTTTTGTTGGCTAAATAAATTTTCTTACAGGCCTATTTCTTTTAAAAACTGCTTATAAAAATTAACTAATATATTTCTGGACTAAAGTAAATATCTCTTGAAGTGGTTGAATGGGAGAGACAAAAATTTTTTATTTTGTTTGGGAAAAATATATTGCATTTCCTCGTAACTGTGTTTTAGAACAGCTTTTAAAGATGTTGATTGAGCTTCAGCACAGCTTCCCAAACTTGTCTAAAGGAGTCTTTGGGATCTATGAGTCATAAATTATTTTCTGATTAAGATCACAGGAAAGATGTCTCCATAGAATTCTGCAAAACTGTAGAGCATATTTGAACAATGTGAATTTGACATAAGAGTAGAACATATTATCCAAGGTCCTAATTCATATTTTGTTCATACATGTTCAAACTATGGCAACGTTTCCATACTTTTCCACAGTTTATAGAGTGCGTACACAGAGGACCTGAGACTGCACCACATATTCCCAGGTCCTCAGTGGAGGACTTCTTTCTTGCCACTACCCCCCATGAAGAATGTGGGGCTTAGTTTAGCATTTGAATACAACTAAAACTTCTACGTAACTCGGGGAGATAACAAAGTTAATTTATTACAGCACACTTATAAAGTCCTAGGAGTTGCCTGAATAATAATAATTGGTGAGTCCGTTTTATGTTTTTCCAGCCTTTGCTTAGGGAGCAACTTTCGAAGTAAATGACGATGCCAGATTTGGAAGAATTCTGGAGGCATGTGTTTTGGGAACAGCATGGATGAGAATCAGAGTGGATCTGCAGACTGCAGGACATTACAAGTATATATTGAGCACAAGAAATATAAAAGGTCAGAAAGACAGTAAAATCCTGTGACATATTCCTTTTTTAAAAGAGAAATATAAATACACGACTTAGCCACTGTCAAAGGGTAGTCATAAACAACAACAAATCATACATTTTCAAAAGAAGTCCATTCCCCTGTTTTCCTTCTGAAATGCTTAATGAAAAGCTACACAAAAAATTTCTGTGGATTAAGGATTCTGGAATAAGCAAGAGGCAGTAACAGAAGTCCACGTGCTCTGTCTTTACTAGCTTTCATTGTTTTGGTTTCAAGCTAAGCAGCAAAATGTTCCTGCCAAGTGAATATGCATGTGCATGGGATGTTTTCTGCTTTGTTTCACTCAGGCGTTTGAAGAAATTTCCTGGTTTCTATCAGTCATACATCATTTTAGTGTAAGAGAAAACACACCCCTTGGAACAATTAAGGACTTGCAACTTATCATTAGAATGAGTAATAAGCTGCAATGTCTATTTAGAATTGGTTTTTTAGAAATTAATTACTGAGATAAGTCACAAAATGCTTCACTGTTTTCTAATAATTAGAAACTACAATTCCACAATTCGTCAGTGAGAAATTTGTCAGGGCAATATATTTATCATTTATCACTTTAGAAAGGGGTCCACAAACTTTTTCTATAAAGAGCCAGATAGTAAATATTTTAGACTGTGAGTCTTTGTAGCGTGCAAGCAGCCAGAGACAATAAGTAAATGAATGAGCGTGTCTATGTTTGAATAAAACAATACGTATTACATGCATTATGTATTACATTTCATAGAATTTTAACATGTCTTAATATCCCATTCTTCCTTTGATTGTTTTTTAAAACCACGTAAAAATGCAAAAATCATGTTTAGCTTTGAGTTGCAAGCCAGATTTGGTGCAAGTGCTATAGTTTGCTGACTCTGTTTTAGAATATAAGACTATTATTATTTTTACTAAGATGTCTGAGTATCATTTTAAAGAGTAATGCATTTTTTCCAACTCAAAATTATTTTATAATTCTGGTCCAATGATTCCTATTTTTCAAATGCATTGTTTGGGCTGTTGGAAGACTGCAGGACGTGGGCTAGCTGAGTGGCGTGAGGTTGGACAAATTAAACTCTGACTGTGTTCCTCTCATTATGTTTTAATTCTGTTCATCAGTAAAAGAAACTCGTGCCATTGCCTCACTTGTTGCAATGAATAAATTGGTATAATTTTACAATGGAACAACTGCATGGAGTCTTTTGCTGCCTGAAGACCTGAGTGTTGGGCTCCTCTTCATAAAAGTTTCCATGACGATCTGGCCTGAGAGAATGACAGGTTTGCCCTCATGGGGAATTTCTCATTAAGGAAGCTTTTCTTTTACTAGGAAGCTTTATGGAAGCTTAATAGTGGGTCAAACAGAAAGGACCAAATAGGACCTTTTCATAAACCATACCTTATACCCACCTCGGCCTGAAAAAGAGCTTGTTTCCTCCTGTGTGTGGTGATGGGGTGATGTTCAGAAGCTGGGAGTTTAGGGAGGACCACCATGCAACCCTGGGGTCCTTGCTTCCTTGTGTAACTAAGAGACCCAGACACAGGCATGTGTTATTAATACATGGGCTAAGCCAAGAATTGTAGGTCCCTAGCTTTGCTTATTGAAAGGCAGTGTGTGAAGTCTTCAAGAAAGTGGGCTCTGGGCACAACTAACTGCGTCTTTAGCTGGTTCTGCTATTTACTAGCTGTGTGACCTTCACTTCTCTGTGCCTCAGTTTCCTTGTCTGTAGAAGTGGTATGATAATAATGATTTTCCTTTCACAGGGTTGTTGTGGGGACAAAGTACATGAATATATGTAATGCGTCTTAGAAAAGCACCTGGCACATGGCAGTGATAAATTATAGCTATTGGGATAATTTTCATTCTTTTTGGCCTTGAAAGTAACATTTGAAAACTCTTATTTAAAAGATTTTCTTTCAGGTATAATCACTATGACAATATCCTTTCATCTCTTCTTTCTCATCCATATCACTCCTTTATTCTACTGATGTATATCTTCCAGTCACCTCAGCCACCCTGTCCTAATATTCATTTTGGATTCTGACCATTGTTTTCTGCCCACTCACTACATTTTGTTATACACTCAGCAATCTCCTGGACCTACATTGCGAAACACTCAGATCATATATAAAAGGGAAGCCCCGTTCATTAGGTGTAACTTAATACGTTGTCATATAGCTATGGTATAGCCCAGCCTGGATTTGGTTACAAATCTATGGGTAATTCAAGGCAGATTTGTAGTAAGCTGCTCACCCACCTGCCCAGAGCTGAGAAGCTGAAAAGATGGAGCCCAGTTGGGAAAACTAGTAGTGTTCTGAGCATAGGCTTTATGGCTCATCATGCTTTAGTAGGGCTTCCCAGGGGTGTAGTGGAATGTTCTGAGGACCTTCAATAAATACATTTGTGCTTGACTATATATGTTGGGTTTGTTTCCCTTTTCTGCCAACTGCTTTCTGGCTGGAGAGAGAAAAAGCCTTAAACGTTGCTGCACACTATTTTAAATCCAGCTTAAGCTGTTTTATCTTTCCTCTTGGGCTTGTTCTGCCTGTGCTCTCTAGAATGGGGCAGGGGTGTGAACAGCTGTTGAGGGAAGCTTTTATTTTTGTTAATTACTAACCCGGATTTGTCTACTCCTATTTTCTTGGAATGAAAGTGAGATGCTATTTTTTGTCTACTCAATGTAGGATTTTTTTTTTCTGAGAGGATATATTATATAAGTTATGGACAAAAACAATTCTAAAACAGTTTAATATGCTTGAATAAAGTAAGGTCACATTGAGGAAGACCACCTGCAGATAAAGGGGCATTGCATAATACTTATGTGGAGTCTTTGGGTTTTGCTCTTTGGGGTAACTATAAAACCCGGTTCTCAGCCCTGTAAGAAACAATGTTTGCATGGAATACCTGCTAATTCCTTAAAACAAAACAAAACACACACAGGTCTAGTATTTAATCTCATAATTCTTCTCTCCTTAGGTATCCCATCCTATAAGACATCCATATGAAGCACCCTCTTTGACTTCAAAAGGTATTTTGTGTAGGCAAGAAACACCCAGAGCATAAAGAGGAATGGGGCTTTGCTCCAGATATATTTTTATTTGATTGAAACAATTCATCTGAACGACATTTGCTGTGTATTAATCACTTATGTTTAGGCTTACGTAGAGTGTACATTTGTTTAGTAATGCATTTTTATCCAGCATGTGAGATTCCTATTGTGTGCAAAGGGCAAAACTAAGCCGCATGCTTGGACAACAAGGCATGCAAATGCCTGATTCTGTCATTCAGTCCAAAGGTGAAGTAATTCTATCTCTGCAGTATTTTTACTGTAGATTTTCTGGTGTACTACTAGTAATGCCTATCATAAATCTGTTTATTTTTCTAAGAGAAAAATAAAAAAGAAAACTATCATTTTTAGTGCTTTCTGGATGCCAGGCATTGTATATACATAACTTTATTTATTCCTCACATTAGGCCTTGAGCATAGGTATTATTCCCATATTATAGAGTGAAAACTGAGGTTGGGAATAAAATAGTGTATTAGTTCATTCTCATGCTGCTAATAAAGACATACTCAAGACTGGGTAATTTATAAAGAAAAAGAGGTTTAATGGACTCAGTTTCACATGGCTGGGGAAGCCTCACAATCATGGTGGAAGGTAAAGGAGGAACAAAGCCATGTCTTACATGGTGGTAGGCAAGAGAGCTTGTGTAGGGTAACTACCCTTTATAAAACCATCAGATCTCATGAGACTTATTCACTCGCATGAGAACAGCACAGGAAAGATCTGCCCCCATGAGGTTACCTCCCACCTGGTCCCTCCCACAACGTGTGGGAATTATGGGGGCTACAATTTAAGACGAGATTTGGGTGGGGACACAGCCAAACCATATCAAATAGCTTGCCTAAAGGCCACACAGCTGGTAGGTTGTACAGAGACAGGGTTCGTAACAAGATCTGTCTCTTTTCACTAACCCAAATCACCTCCCTTCAAGCAGAGATGATCTTTGTTGACCATCTAGCAGAAAATGCTCACTTGGGAAAGAGAAAAGTGTTTTCTAAGTGAATTTAACTTTTTTTTTTTTTGGTTATAGAAATAGGTAGAAAAAGTATGCTACTTTTCAGATTTTAAGAAAGCAAAAATGTGAAGTTTAAATTACTGAGAAATAGGCACAATTACTTGATTAAACTGTGTGTGTAAGTCTACATACAGAAAATTAAACGTTTAAAATGATTGCCCCACATAACTAATCAAATCCACAATCGATGTCAAAGTAAGGTATAATTTAATAAGCACAATGTAGACTGAAAAATGAGTAGCTAACTGTTTGGTTGCTAATATTAGTGTAATAATTATAGTTTAAAGAGTATTGCCAGTCGTGGAATAAGAACTCAGGTTTTTGTAAATGCTTAAGAGCAACCTCGAGTTGCTGCTTCAAAGCAGAGACAAAATAGTCTTCATTTTTCTGCCAGAATCTCCTTTAAGCTCAGATGACCAAATCTATAAAAGAGAAAATGGGGGAGATTTTGCTGTTCTAAAAAGGCTTCCTGATATCCTTGTGAGGAAAGTTGTAAAAGACACATAAAATCTTCTAAAATAGGTTATCTGTGGGCTATCTTAATATTGCACAAAAGTCTTTCATTTTTCTTAGTCTTGGCTTCTGTTTTTGTCTACAAATGGTAATAACTTCTCTATATAGGTTTTTGAAAGAGTCAAATGGTACGTAAACGTGCTTTGGAAAGGTTAAAGTGTTATTCATATATGATATGATTTCAATCTATGTCCCCACCAAATCTCATGTTGACATGTAATCCCAGTGTTGGAGATGGGGCATGTGGAAGGTGATTGGATCATGGGGTGGTCCTTCATGAATGGTTTAGCACCATCTCCTGGTGCTGTCCTCATGATAGTGAGTGAGTTCTCATGAGATCTGTTTGTTTAAAAGTGTGCAGCACCTCCCCTTTGCTCTCTCTCTTGCTCTTGCTTGGGCCATGTAAGATGTGCCTGCTTCCTCACTTTCTACCAGGACTGTAAGTTTCCTGAGGTGTCCCCAGAAGCAGAAGGTGCTATGCTTCCTTTATAGCCTACAGAACTGTGAGCCAATTAAACCTCTTTTCTTTATAAATTACCTAGTCACAGGTATTTCTTTATAGCAGTGTGAGAACAAACTAATATAATATTGAATGTTAAGTATATGCAGACAGTATTTTCCAGTATACTTTCTTCTTGTAATTCAGTCTGCCCCTAACCTCCCACCTTTCCTTTGTTATTGTCCTAGGGAAAAACGGAAGAATGCCACCTGACAGAGGGGAAGGATAAAGACGGGAGATAGGTCTTGTCAATCAAAAGGGAGAAGTTGAAAAAACTTCAAATTTTAGTTGGCAAAGGGGAAGGAGAAAATGGGAGGAAGGAAAGAAGAGAGGGAGGGAGGGAGAAGGGCAAGAACTCAGGACTAGTGTACTGACTCCATGCATTGTGATGAAAATTCCCATAGGGTAAGTAGAAACATCCAGAAAGGTTTTAGGAGACCTTGGAATTCCCCTGTCTTCTGAAATGGAGAATGAAAGCCTATAAGGGCCACATGACTCTACACTAAACGGAAACGCTAGAGCAGTTTTTGAGGGAAGAATCTACGTAGATGATTCTAAGATAACATTTCTAGTTGCCCAGGGCCTGGGCAAAGCATGCATAGAATCTAGAAATCTTCCTGAACAAAAAGGAGGAGTCTCAAACATTTCAGAGAACTGGTGAACTAGAATAGGACCAATAATACTCTAACACTCATTAGATGAACATCAGAAAGTCAGATAATACCAACTGTTGGTGAGGAAGTTGGGAAACTCTCTTGCACTGTTAGTGGAAGTCTGAGCTAGAACAGCAATTGTGGGGAGTAATCTGGCAGTCCTTAGAGAAACCAGGTCATATACATGGACACCCAGTATTCCCACTGCTGTGTGTACACCCTAGAGCCACTCTGACACAAGACTATAAGGAACATGTATTAGTATATTTATTGGTGCTCTATTTGGGAAGGCAGAAAGTTGGAAGAAATTAAGTGTCCATCACTGGTGGAAAGGAGTAGTTAATTGTGCAACACACACAGATGCATACTCTGTCTGTCTGTCTATCTATCTATCTATCTATCTATCTATCTATCTATCTATCTATCATCTCTGTCTATAGATATATATCTCCAAGATCTAGCCATGTTGCTTTATGTACATCTAGATAATTAATTCAGAATGGTACATAGGTATATATACATATATATAATAAATGTTTCATCTTGCAGGCACTTGAGATGAAAGAAATCTATGAATGGTGCATAGATTTCTATATATCTACATAGTATATATATATATAATATATAAATATATATAAAATCTTTATACCATTCAGAATTAATTATCTAGATGTGCCTAAAGTGACATGGATAGATCTTCCTTAGTCCACTGATTCAAATATCAATCTCTTACGGAAAACCCTCACAGACATGTCTAGAAATAATGCTTTACTACCTGTCTGAATATCCCTTAATCCAGTCAAGCTGATACCTAAAATGAACAATCACTATACCTAAATACACTTATGTTTATAAACATTAGAGTGGATGCCTGGCAGTGGTTAAGGGGAGGGGAGATGTGAGCAGAGGGAGGGGAGATGTGAGTGGGAAGTGGGAGTTAGGAAGAGAAAAGGGGAAAGCAATAAAGATAATAAAACATGACATATACCTTATGAAATTGGATCGTGATATACCATGAACTAAGAGATATAACCCACTCAACTCTGAACCTTAGGTTAAAAAAAAAAGAAAGCAATGGTTGGTATATCCGAATCATGGTGAATGCATAGGTGTTGTGTTGTGATGACTATCTTCAGAAGATCCTCTACCTTATAAGGGTGACCCTTCAGGAGAAAGAGTAAGCTACTAATCCGTATGACATAGACAGATGATTTCAGGACCAGGATGGAATTTAGTAAATTGCTCGTTATTTAGTTCTCCAATGCCCTGAAAGATAAAACATTTACCCCTTGAGATTAACTTTTCACTGGCCGATCAAATTCAATGTACTGTTTATGTTCTCTGTAATAGGAATTTTAAAGTACATAAACTTTTAAGCAAGAGTCTGATATCCAAAAAGATGCATTACTTTTATCTGAAGTAATTTGAAGTTCAACTGGGTGAAATATTGCTACTATTTAAGCTACTTATTTATAAAATATGGATCCTGTTAATTATATTGATAGTGTGAAGTTGGAACTCTCTCTGATGACAGGAGATGGAAGGCAAATGTTCTTAAAATACTACCCTCCACTGTCTTCATTATTCACCAGCTGCTTATGTAAAAAATGTAAAGTTGACCAGCTACTTTACCTTTCTAAACTGGGTTTCCTCATCTACAAAATGATTGGGTTAGGTTATCACTCCCTTCAAGCTCTAAAAATGATATGATTTTGCAGTAACAAAACCAAAAAGGGTGATCATGTTCCAGTAAATAGAAAGTCCTCTCTGCTGTACAGTCTATCAAGATTGTCTCAGAGCCAGGAGAGAAGCTGACTAGCACTGACTTCAAAGATATGGATGAGTCAAAATTCTATTTCCACACTGTTATATTTGAGTAATCTAGTGCTTGTCAGAATTACGCATTTTTAAAAATTTCAGTGTACAAAAATATCTACTTCTAATTATTTTTAAGGATAGAATTTGAGCAATGGATCTGATGCTGGTAACTCAGTATAATCCCATCATCAGAGTCAATGATTCTGGGTAGCATTAAAAGTAAAATTAGTAGCACAAGTTTCTTTGGGTGCTTCCAGTACAAAAATATCTTGGATGGTGTGCAAGATGGCCCTGTAATATAATGATAATAGCTAATAATTTACAACACTGCTACAGACACTGTGCTAGATGCTTTCCAAATATTAGCTTGATTCATTTTCACAACCACCTCATGAAATAGGTACTATGATTATCCCCTTTTACAGAGGAGATAAATGAGGAATGGAGATGTTAGGCAACTTGTTTAAGGATACATTGCCAGAAACTGGCAGAGATGGGATTTGAATCCAGGCTGTCTAACTCAAGAGTCCTTGCTTTTAACCACTAGGCCTATTATCTCTCTAATATGTGGTGAAGCTCAGTTTTACATCAAAATTTTAATATTACACTACATATTTTTCTGGACTGTATGTTTTGAATAATGTTCTCATTACTCCACTCATAGCCAATTCTTGGAGGAAGATAATCAGAAAAAAACCTATTTACTTTTTCCCCTTATTCTGGTTCTTCCTTCAACACTGCCTCTTATAGTAATGGTGGAATCTAACATTTATTTGGCTTCTATTCTGTACCAGGCTTAGTGTTTTAGTTTGTTAACTTGTTCATTCCTTCTGACCCACATGAGATATGCATGATGATCAGCCCATCCTGCTGATGAGGAGGCTGAGGCTTACAGAGATTCTGCATTTTGCTCATGGTCATGTAAGTCTAGTGAACACCCAAAGGAGCAGCGTCTGGCACCAGAGCCTGCTTCTCCCTTGTGGGATTGCTTCTAAGATGCTTAACATCTCCATCCTTAAAGTAAGAGGGTTGTTAGGATGTCTTCTTATGTAATGTCTAGTTCTAATTCTTTATGAGTCTATTATTCATATGAGTCGTGGCTCTCCATGTAATACTGGCTAAAGTAGAATTGCAAACCAGGCTCAAAATTTGGTGCCTTTGTCTCTTGTTAGCTTTGGTAAATCCCAAATCTTGAGCATATTAAGGAACAAAACAAAATAATACATAGAAAACTTGATTTTTATTCATTTTTCTGGAAACTATTTTAAATCAAGCATTGCTGTTATTTATATTATGCAGGCTTTAATTTCATTAATAAAGTATTTTCTAAATAAAATTTTCTTTTAAAAAGACACTGTTTTATGTTAGGGGAGGATTTGTAGGGTTAAACCAGATGAAGTTTTGCTGGTATTCAAATCTTTAAAAAAAAATTCTAAAAATTGACCCTGAATTTCTAAAGCCCTTGAAGCAAACTTTCTTAGTGAAAAGTATCAGGAGAGAGACTGAGGTAGAAGAAAAGGCATGACTAATTGTTGGGGAACATTTCTAAACCCTTGAAAAGAAGTAGAAGAGTGGGAGAGGAAGTGGGGGGATGTGACCCAGATGTCTTGTTTATGTTTCCTTATCATGAGTCTTCTTGCTAAAAGTGAAGTGTTGGTAAAGTGGTTTTAGTCTGCCAAAGAGACTCCTGGCCTTGGTCCAAACCTAACTGAAATATTATCAGAAATACATTCTTTACTATGTATAGCACTGGCAAGTTCTTCTAATGAGATCCACACATTGTAGGCAATTAGGCAGGATAATCCTGGGCTCCCTTGGGCAGGGAGGAACATGCCCTTTCACTATCTGTCATGCAGGGGTTATCCACCAAATGTGGCTTTGTGTGGCATGTCCAGAAGACTGATGCCAAAGTTTTATTTTGTGAGACAGAAATAAGTACCATTAGGTGTTGGTGAGCCTCAAAAAGACCATCTAGCTTTTGAACTCTTATTTGGGGAACAAAGAAAGAGATTTAAATCTCATTTATTCTGGAGCAAAACTATAATATATTTAAAATTATGTATCTAAATTATTTAAAATAACTGAGTGTTCAGCATGGCTACAAGAAAAACTTTGATGGAATATGCCTCTGGAAAGAGGCTGCACAGGCAATTTTAGGAAAAATGAGACAATGGATGATTAATAGGACAAAAAAGAAAAGTTGATAGAATGTCTGTGTAAAGGAGGTAACAAGCTTATAACAAGTTCACAATGGGCACAAATTCATAGAATGTCTCGAACTGATATGGTGAAATACTCAGGGTCCTAGGTATACTTTAAAATGTCAGGCGTACAATGTCTTTTATTTATATAGTGCTTATTTCTAAGCAACCCTAAGAGTTTATTAAGAATTAAGATTAGTCTTTACAAAAGTCAAATTGACTAGGAAAGCAATACTTCTGTTTAGAAGTGAGAAAGCTAGGACATGGAGTGTTTGCATTATTTTCTCAAAATCACGTTATTGGACTATGTTAAAAATAGGAAGAAAGAAACTGTTTTCTCCTACTTTCTCTTTTCTCACTACTCTCAATACTTCACCTTTATATCAGATGTGTGGCTTTTTCCCACACCAAGCAATTTTCCAACACCAGCTGGTTGTCCTACAGTTCAATTTAATTCTATCACTAACTGAAGTTAGCACAGATCTCACAGGTTAAGGGCTCAGTCTCACAAGACTGCCCCCTACTTCAGACGTCAACTGAAAGTCTAGGTTGTTAACCTGTGCTTCTATTGAAAGTCTCGCAACTCCCTTCTTGGGTTCAATCATTTGCTAGAGTGGCTCACAGAACTCAGGAAAGTGTTTTACTTACTATCTCTAATTTATTATAAAAGGCTACAACTCAGGAACAGCCCGATGGAAGAGATGCGTAGAGCAATGTATGGAGGAAGAGGCATGAAGCTTCCGTGCCCTCCCCAGGCTTGCCACTCTCCATGTGTTCAGCTAGCTGCAAACTCTCTCTCTTTTTTTTTATGGAGACTTCATTATATAGGCCAATGATTAAATCATTGGCCATTAGTGATAAATTTATCCTGCAGCCCCTGAGGTAGAACTGAAAATTCCAATTGTCTAATCACAAGGTTGGTTCCTCTGGTAACCAGCTCCCATCCTGAGGCTATCCCAGAGCCCCACTCACTAGTCTTCTTATTAGCATACCAAACGATGCTTTTGACATAAGAGATTCCAAGGGTTTTAGGAACTATGTGCCAGGAAACTGGAAGAAGATATATATATTATACATATATCACAGTTTCACAGACTGTAACCCAGGACTTCTTCAGCTTACTGATTAAGAAGGTGATGTTTCTCATCTTTACCACATTCCAGCTGCACACTTCCCTTTGGCTGGACTCATAAAACTTTGTGTTCTGAAAGGATATCATCTTGTTGAGCCTTGATACAGTTGAGCTCTGTGTCCCCACCCAAGTCCCACCTTGAATTATGATCCCCATAATTCCCATATATAAACGGAGAGACCAAGTGGGGGTGATTGGATCATGGTGGCAGTTTCCCCCATACTGTACTCATGATAATGAGTGAGTCTTATGAGAGCTGATGGTTTCATAAGCGTCTGGCATTTTCCCTGCTTGCACTCACTTCATCCTGCCACCTGTGAAGAAGGTGCCTGCTTCTCTTTTGCTTTCCACCATGATTCTAAGTTTCCTGAGCCCTCCCCGGTCATGCAGAACTGTGAGTCAATTAAACCTCTTTCGTTTATAAATTACCCAGTCTCTGGCATTTCTTCACAGCAATGTGAGAATGGATTAATATAATAAATTTGTACCAGGAGTGGGGTGCTGCTATACAGATACCCAAAAATGTGGAAGCAAATTTGCAACTGGGTAACAGGCAGAGGTTGAAACAGTTTGGAGGGCTCAAAAGAAGGCAGGAAAATGTGGGAAAGTTTGGAACTTCCTAGAGAGTTGCTGAATGGCTTTGACCAAAATGCTGATAGTGTTATGGACAATGAAGTCCAACCTGAGATGGTCTCAGATGGAGATGAGGAACTTGTTGAGAACTGGAGTGAAGGTGACTCTTGCTGTGTTTTAGCAAAGAGATTGGTAGCATTTTGCCTCTGTCCTAGAGATCTGTGGAACTTTGAACTTCAAAGAGATGATTTAGGGTATCTGGTGGAAGAAATCTAAGCAGCAAAGCATTCAAGAAGTGACATGGGTGCTCTTAAAAGCATTCAGTTTTATGCATTCACAAAGAGATGGTTTAGAATTGGAACCTATATTTAAAAGGGATGCAGAACATAAAAGTTTAGAAAATTTGTAGGCTGACAATGGAATAGAAAAGGAAAATCAATTTTCTGAGAAGAAATTCAAGCCAGCTGCAGAATTTGCATAATGAGGAGTCAAATGTTAATCACCAAGATGATGGGGAAAATGTCTCTAGGGCATGTCAGAGGTCTTCATTGCAGCCCCTCCCATCACAGGCCTGGAGGCCTAGGAAGGGAAAAATGGTTTTGCGGGCCAGGCCCAGGCCCAGGGCCTTGCTGCTTTGTGTAGTCTCAGAACTTGGTGCCCTGAGTCCCAGCCATGGCTACAAGTGGCCAACGTACAACTCAGGCTGTTGCTTCAGAGGGTACAAGTCCCAAGCCTTGCAGCTTACCCGTGGTGTTGTGCCAGTGGGTGCATAGAAGTCAAGAATTGAGGTTTGAGAACCTCTGCCTAGATTTCAGAGGATGTATGGAAATGCCTGGATGTCCAGGTAGAAGTTTGCTTCAGGGGTGGAGCACTCATGGAGAACCTCTGGTAGGGCAGTACAGAAGGGAAATGTGGGGTTGGAGCCTCCACATGGAGTCCCCACTGGGATACTGCCTAATGGAGCTGTGAGAAGAGGGCCACTGTCTCCCAGATGCCAGAATGGTAGATCCACCAACAGCTTGCACTGTGCACCTGGAAAAGCTGCAGACACTCAATAACACCCTGTGAAAGCAGCCTAGAGTGGGGCTGTACCCTGCAAAGCAACAGGGGCAGAGATGTCCAAGACCATGGGAACCCACCTCTTGCATCAGCATGACCTGGATGTAAGGCATAGAGTCGAAGGAGATCATTTTGGAGCTTTTAAAATTTAATGACTGCCCCACCTGGTTTCAGACTTGCATGGGGACTGTAGCCCCTTTGTTTTGGCCAATTTCTCTCATTTGGAAAGGGAACATTTATCCAATGCCTGTACTTTCATTTTATCTTGGAAGTAACTAACTTGTTTTTGATTTAACAGGCTCATGGGTAGAAGGGACTTGCCTTGTGTCAGATGAGACTTTGGACTGTGGACTTCTGAGTTAATATTGAAATGAGTTAAGACTTTGGGGGACTATTGGGTAGGGCATGATTGTATTTTGAAATGTGAGGACATGAGATCTTGGAGGGCCCAGGGGCAGAATGATATGGGTTGGCTGTGTCTCCACCTAATCTCACCTTGAATTATAATCCCCATAATCCCCACATGTCAAGGGTGGGACCAGGTAGAGGTAATTGGATCATGGGGGCAGTTTCCCCCATGTTGGTCTCATGACAATGAGTGAGTCTCATGAGATGCGATGGTTTTATAAGTGTCTGGCATTTCTCCTGCTTGTACTCACTGCATCCTCCCACCATGTGAAGAAGGTGCCTACTTCTCCTTTGCTTTCCACCATGATTGTAGGTTTCCTGAGGCCTACCCAGCCATGCATCACTGTGAGTCAATTAAACCTCTTTCCTTTATAAATTAGCCAGTCTCAGGTATTTTGTCACAGTAGTGTGAGAACGGACTAATACAAGCCTTTTGCTTGAATCCTCCCTATTTACCCTTTTCCATATTTTGAGTATCTCCAATGATGACACAATTGAGTAGTAGTGCTTTGTCTTAGTCTGTTTTGTGTTGTGATATGATTTGGATATTTGTCCCCTCTGAATCTCATGTTGAAATGTCATCCTCAATATTGGAGGTGGGGCCTGGGGGAGGTATTTGGGTCATGGGGCAGATCCCTCATGAATGGCTTGGTGCCCTCCCCACAGTAGTTAACACAAGAGCTAGTTGTTTAAAAGAGCCTGGCATCTCCCTTGCTTCCTCTCTCACTATGTGACATACTGGCTCTCCCTTCAACTTCTGCCATGAGTAAAAGCTTCCTGAGGCATCACCAGAAGCTGAGCAGATGCCAGTGCCATGCTTGTACAGCCTGCAGAACCATAAGCCAAATAAACCTCTTTTTAAAATAAATTACCTAGTCTCAGGTATTGCTTTATAGCCATGCAAAACGGACTAACACATGTTGCTATAAAGGAATAACTAAGGCTGGAAAATTTCTAAAGAAGAGGTTTATTTGGCTCACAGTTCTGCAGGCTGCACAAGAAACATGGCAACATCTGCTTCTGGTGACAGCCTCAGGCTGCTTCCACTAATGGTGGAAGGGGAGCGTGAACCTGTGTGTGCAAAGATCACATGGCAAGAGAGAGGAAGCCAGATAGACAGGAAGGAGGTGTCAGCCTCTTTTTAACAATCAGCTGTTTTGGGAACTAATAAAGCGAGAACTCACTCATTACTTTGAGGATGGCACTGAGCTATTCATGAGGGATCTGCCCCCCGACACAAACATCTCCCATTAAGCCCCACCTCCAACATTGGGGATCAGATTTCAACATGAGATTTGGAGAAGAAAAACACCCAAACTATAGCACACTTCATTACCCACCCCCTGCAAAAAAAGGAGCTGGGGGAAAAGCCCAAGGATAGTCTCAAAGTAATTCTCTTAAAAATAATGGCAGCAAAATTCTTCCCTTACATTAGCCATATCTAATGTTCAGACAGTGTGACTTTTGACTAAGGCTAAGGCTCTTAGACAATTACCACACTCATTTCTTAAGTACTTTTTATGCATATACTACCTCATTTGATAAAAGGCATGGCTAGGATGTCCTTCTTTACCTATAGTTATCCTCGTAGGTTTCATGATCATCTTGTACCACTGGAAATGTACTTTGGTTTTCCTTTGGCCTCAAGCAGCTCAGTTTTTAAGAAGATTGAGATGGTGCCCTTGAAGTCTTGAAGGCCTTGGGCTCCTTTTAGACAGGAAATAACTGCTTCCATTCCTGGCATGATCTCATGTTAAGAAACCCAGTTCACTTGATATTTTCTGAAGATTGTTTCTATCCATGGCAAAATTAGGTCTGTTCCACAATGTAAAAACAGTCAAACTTGAAGGGCATGTGGTAGAACCTGCCTTCACCCAGAACATTTTGAAATGCAGTGAGCAGTTACTGAGTCTAGAAAACTCACTGAGTTGCTTCTTTGTGAGTCTTTGGAGACAATGGAGCTGCACTGCTCAATGGTGCCCTTTCTGTGACCTCTGGGATTCCTGGAATCCAGTACAGGAGAACATTGTAAAATGGCAGGAGGCATGCATCTTATTCCTTGAAAAGGACCCAACACTAGTTGACCGTCTAAAAAAACAGACCGGGTGGAGGATTTCCAAGGTGTCAAATCTAGGTGAAACTTACTTCTTGCAAGGGTAAAATTGTGAACCCTGGTGATATCTTTCCAGAGTTGCTGGAGCTTTTGGGGGAGAAAAATAATATTTATCCTTTAAAAGTCACTCTCTATCACAGGAGAACCAATGGGAAATCTATCATTGGTATGGGGCTTTTTAAAATGGATCTGCTAGAGATGCACATAAATGGGGTTCTGAAGTCTTGGTCAGTTTTGGAGACCACTCCACTTCCTACTTTTGCCTCTCCAAAGTACAGAAGATTCTGATAAATTAACATGTTGCCCCTTGTGAGTGATATGTTTGCACTTTAACATGGTTATCCTGGAGATAGTATCTTCACCCAAACAAGTGAATCCTGATGAGAATTTCAGCTAATGGGGCAGATCAGAGGGGAAGACATTTTGAGGGTGAATGTGCTTTGTGGACAGGCTCAAATCAATCCAAATGGATGGGTTATTATAATTTATAGTATGCCATCACTTGCCAAAGTTACTTCTGGGAGTCTCTCGGCTGTGGAGTCCATAGAGTCCTATGAATCAGAAAAAATCAGCAAAAGGCCTTAGCTCCAGTGGAGGTTGCCTACCTCCATCTGTGCCAGGGTCTGGATGACAGGGAGTAAATGTAAACCCTGATCCGTGGGTGCCATTCCTTCCTGGGAGGCTGGCCTTCCATAAGGGAGGAGCCTAGCCCTAAAAAGACCCTCACACCATAAAGTACCACATGGGAGGGAGGATAGCAGATCTGTGGAAAGGGAGAAGACCATCTAGTCACCCACCTCCCCAGGAAGAGCCTGTAGAGCATAGGAAAGAGTACTCATTTATCCTAGCCCTGGATATGCTGCAACTTGTCTAAGTGGCCTTGCTGAATCCCAGTCAGTAGCTAAAGGATCAAAGTGCTTCTTGGAGGCCTACTCAAGACCAGACATTTCCTCAGAACAATATTGGCAATTTCTTTTACTGTGATGGGTAACTCCAGCTTTGAAAACAATTGAAACTGAATAATTTTGGAGATCATGTATGGTAAAGAACATTAAGGCTATTGTTTAAGGCTACTATTTATTCATGTCTAATCTAGATCTAAGAACACTTGTAGAAAACCTAGGCTCTGAATGGCTGAGTTAAATGTGCTGTTCAGCACGAGTCAGTATTAGGATCTTAAATTTTATAATCTCAAACTGGTGATTTTTTAAAAAGAAATTTTTCAATTATAAAAGTAATTTACACCAATTATTTAAAACATAAAATAAAAAACACTCAGTTCTGGGATTCAGAGATTCTCTTTCTTAATTCTATGTATTAGTAACTTATTTATTTTATAATGGTAGAGATTATGCTCATGTTATATATACTTAGAAATTCTGTTTCTTTTACTTATTACTAAATCGGAAATGTTTTCTTTTGTTACTAAACATTACTTGAGATTATGCCATTTACAGATTACATAGTGTTTCATTGCATAGATATATTATAATTTATTTAAGCAATCCTTTATGGTGGCAGCTCAAATTACCTTGACTTCTTATGCAACTGCTTTCTGCTGGTGTGCCCTCAAATTTTATGAGATGTTGTTAGAAGCTATATAGGCCTATTGTGATAGTTAATTTTATGTGTCAGCTTGGCTAGGCTCTGGTGCCCAGTTGTTTGGTCAAACACTAGTGTAGATGTTTCTGTGAAGGCATTTTGTAGATGTGATTAATATTTACAATCAGTTGAATGTAAGTAAAGGAGATTACTCTGGATAATGTGAGTGGGCCTCTTTCAATCAGTTGAAGGCCTTAAAAGCGAAAAACTGAGGTTTCCTGGAGAAAAACGAAATCTTCCCCAAGACTATAACACAGAAATTCTGCCTGGGTTTCCAGCCTTCTGGTCTGCCTTACAAATTTCAGACTCACAGCTACATCATGAACTCTTACTCAAGTTTCCAGTCTGCAGTACTGCCTTGCAAATTTTGACTCCACAATGGCATGAACCAATTCCTTGAAAGTATATCTCCCATTGGATTTATTTCTTTGGAGAACCATGATTGATATACCTATAAAATCTATCTATTGTCACATTTGCCTTGAGGATGTCATCAGAAACCTTCTCTATCACCTCAGTTAGAGTACTCACAAGAAGTCTCACATACAATTTTCTTAAAGATTGGTGGCAGGGAAATATTTGCTTCCACTGAAGTACTAGTATATTTCCTATTCACTGATATTGAGAATTACTTGACTATCCTATACCTTTTTTAATTCAGTTGGGAAGAAGCATGGTGCTTAGCCACAATGGCTATGTGGGTTAAATTATATTCTTTATTCCTGGTACAACTTGTCACTTCATTAAAATTTTCCTCTACAGTGTTCTCTACTCTTATCTGTAAAATGTCTCAATTCTTTGTGGAAAAGGATAAGGTATAAAGGCTAGGTTCCACCTTTTGTTTTTCTTTCTTTGGTTTTAGGGTAAATGTTTCCCTTTCCTGTATGGCTGAATAAAAATTATATTTACTTTTTCCCCTCTTCCTAAAAACTTGGGGAAAATCATTAAACAAAATCTGTTCTCTTTTCTTCTGCTTGTATGTGAAAATAATATATGCTGCTATAGTAATGGCTTCCTACTGAGTCATACCCAGCAAGGCCTACTCTTGGCTTACACCCTGGGAATGGCCATCGGACCAGGCTTTTGAAGTTGGCTAGACCTGGTAGGTGGATAAACCTAGAGACTGGAAAGCAGTCTCTATTGGGTAGGCTTAATTGACTCAAGTAACTGTGTGTATTAGAAAGCTTTGCTCAAGAATTTTTCCTGGTGCAATCCCCATTTTTCAGTGTGAATGCCTGTTTCAATAAAAGTCATTTTGCTGTTAGTGTCAAAATTTTCTGCATAAAAATCTAGTCCTATGGTGGCCATTGGCAGTTTAGTAAGATTCAGACGACGTACAAGCCACCTTGAAGATGTAAAATGTTTAGACATGCAATAACAGTCCCCAAATCCAGCACCACAAAATATCAGCAAACCCCAGGCCCACTTTTCGCTTCTAGTAGATGCTTTTGATTTATAGATACATTAAAATTACATAGGAAATACAAATATCTAAGGTAAAAGTCATGTGACAGAGACTATTTTACCTGTCCGGGAATGTTTTATACTTTGATGAGAAGAAGATGCTGCAGTCTGGCACATTTGGAATTCCAGAAGGGAAAGAGAGCCAGGCAGTCCCTAAAGAAATATGTATCGAATAGAATAATCTCCAATGACTGATGAATTTGGCTAGTATGGTATGTCAGGAAACAGAATCCTCTTATTTTCTTCTTCTGGGAGTGCAAACTGTAGAGAAATGTAATATCCTTTGTAAAAATATATCTGTATTTATTGTTCATTCTCCCAAATGGCTATTCTCCCAAAAGGTAAACATAGTTTGAGTCCCAGAACTTGGATTTAGCTGTAGAGTTCCTCTAAATACCACTTGTCTGATGTTTCTTTAATATGGAGATTAAATGCAAACATGAAATTAGCTTCCTTGGAACATTCACTTTGAACCTAGCTTTTCTGCGACTGAGGAGATGATCTTTTGAACTGATGATGCCTTGCCACATCGACAGTGCATTCAGTGCTTGGATACAGGCCAACCTTGCTTAGCTCTTTTTCTTTATTTAGCTTGCTCAATATTATTGGCAGGTTGCTTCCACCAAAACCCGTATTTTTCTAAAGGATTTTAGACAACTTCAAGTAGGTTCAATATCTTCCATGGGAAGATGTGCTAACCGGGAGGGAAGACTAAAGAGCCAATTATAATAGCAGCAGCAGAAGCTGGGTTGTTTTTGTTTCATTGGGCATACAAGGGAATCCTGTGCAGGCCAATATATAGAGCCCGTGATGTAACTTTTAAAGTAAAATGTGACTCAGTAATTGTTCAAATAAATAGTGTCCCTTTTCTGGATGGTCTTGGAGGACCCCTTTAGATCATTTCAAATCTTCTAATAAGTTTTGTAAGCTGGTGACTAATGTTATCATCCTCCCCTTAAAAGGGAGAACTTAGTTTCAGGGTGAGCATGGCCCTTTCCCTCTATTTTAGCAAGTATATAAAAATAATTGAATTTTCATGATTTTTTATTATTTTGAGGAACTCAGGCTAATTGCTGGAATAACCCTCTAAGTTAAACCATCTATTTGATGCATTTACTGAAATATAAGGACTGAAAAATTCAAGAATCTTAACTTGTCATTTTGGTAGCATTGCTCACTGAAAAACAAAGAATTATTTGCTAATGAGGAACATTTATTTTTGTTGATTGTTTTCAGTGCAGACTTTTTTTAAGGGCTGGCAGAGATTGGGAGTACCACTGACTAGACACAGGAAATGCTCTTTCATTTGCACATCACAAATAAATTTTTTTTTTTTTTTGAGATGGAGTCTTGCTCTGTCCCTCAGGCTGGAGTGCAGTGGCGCAATCTCGGCTCACTGCAAGCTCCGCCTCCCGGGTTCACGCCATTCTCCTGCCTCAGCCTCCTCAGTAGCTGGGATTACAGGCGCCCGCCACCACGCCTGGCAAATTTTTTTGTATTTTTTAGTAGAGACGGGGTTTCACCGTGTTAGCCAGGATGGTCTCAATCTCCTGACCTGGTGATCCACCTGCCTTGGCCTCCCAAAGTGCTGGGATTACAGGCGTGAGCCACTGCACCCGACCCACACACACATTTTATGATAATCTGGCTGTATAAGAAAAGATTTATGAATTCAAAAAGGGTCTTTATACAACATTTCTGAGTGTGTTATATATAGTATTGTAGTCTTTTTTAAGTGACCACAGCATACAATACAGTAAGCCTAATAAATTATAGGAATACTTTATGTTAGCCATTCTCTATCCTCAAAATTAAAGTGCCGTGTGTTAGACGGTGAGGAATCAAAGTGCTATCCAGCCTTATTAGGCGATAAAAAAGGGCAAAGCCACAAAGATAGAAACAGTGGGGGTAAAGTTGGGGACTACGGGAAAAATTCCATGGCTCAAGAAGGGTAGAAGAAAACTAGGGTAGCCAATAGCAGAGAAAAGTTCCTTGGTTGCTGCTACACGGAAAATGTGAACTGTTAAGAGATGCTATATCATCAGTTAGTGTTCAATTGTTTGATTTCAATGACTAGTATTTTAATTGACTTAGATAAAAAATGTTCAGACTAGCATTTAAAAATATTTATTCGTTTGTTCATTCTTTAGAGACAAGGTCTTGCTCTGTCACCCAGGCTGGAGTGCAGTGGCACAATCATAACTCACTGTAGCCTGAAACTCTTAGATCCTCCAGCCCCAGCTGCCCAAGTAGCTTAGGACTGCAGGCATTCACCACCATACCCAGCTAATCTTTAAATTTTTTGTAGAGATGGGTCTTATTCTGTTACCCAGGCTGGTCTTCAACTCCTGGCCTCAAGCAGTTCTCCTGCCTTAGCCTCCCAAAGTGCTGGGATTACAAGCATGAGCTACCATGCCTGGCCCAGACTGGCATATTGTTTCTCCTATCCCCTGACATTTATGATAAAAAGCAATGGTAAATTAGTAAGAAAATAATTTTAGAGATAACTTTATGAAAAATTTAAAAAGATTCACCTGCATAGTCTTTAGAAATACTCATTTAAGTATCAGATTTTATTTTGAATCTACATATTATGTTTTATTATTCAAAATTTTTTTATGTTTGATTAATTTGCTTGAATAAATGCTTGATCAGTGAATAAAAATATTCTATTTTGGCAGATTGGGCAGAATAAATGATAACAAATCTTGATTTCGCAAGGATAACATTTTATGGCTGTGAACAAGATAGCTGTCTTCTAAGAATCATTGTTTTATATTGGTCTTCTTATTGGTAGCTATCACTTATTTGGTGTTTGCTCTATGCATAGCATACTATAAACATTATTTTATGAAATCATAATAACTCACAGAGGCTCACAGAGTTTAGGTAAATGCCACAGTTATATTGTAAGTAAGAGGCAGAGTTGATTGTGACCAGGTAGGCCTGGCACCATATTCTATGTTCATTATCACTATAGTACTCTCTGTCTACCAATTTTCATTGTAGACATATTCTTGAAGTCTTCTACTACTTTTCTTTATGATGCTTTGGCTACATGTCAGGTGCTAATGTTGAAACAAGCAGCATGTTTTCTTCTTGTCTTCCTTGAAAGTCCTCTTGACTGTTCTGTGTTTGGCAGTACCAACTGGAGTTTGTTCTTGGAGTCCCTGAGGAGGCTGTGATGAGAACTCTGTTGAAAGGTCTTGGGTATATTCTCAGCCTCTGCCTTCTGACTTTATAATAGTGTTTGGAAGGGGTAGCAGCATCTCAGGGTCATCCCTGCTGGAGAGAGGTATTCTGAATGGAGTAGAATTGAGGAGCCTTCTCTTCCACATCCTTCACCTTGCTGGCTGGCATAGTTTTCTCTGAGCCTTGGAAATCCCAGAACAATCTTGTTTAGCTGGCTCCCAGAAGCATTCCAGATGAAGGAGTATGCAGGATGTTTGAATTACATAGTAGGGTTGGGAGAAAGAGAAATCCCTGCTCTAACCTTGAGCCATGGGACAGTTACACACCATAAGAATTGCCCACAACGTAAAGGAACAGAAAAAAAAAAAAAACCGCTTTGAGGGTTTTTCCATTTTGTGGAGACATACTCTCTACCCCTTGTTTCTTTTCATAAGGAGATAATAAGTTGGGATGAAGGCTTGTAAAATATCCTTGGCAATGTGGCTGGCATATGCTTTGGAATCTGGAGAAATCTTGCATAATAAAGTTAATTTTTATTGCATAATGAATTTTCTATTGGTCTGGATAGAGGCATTCTGACAGTGGGAATCAGCAAAAGGGAAATTCTTCACGCAATACATTAGCAATAGTGTTTGACATAGTCCCTCCTCCCTTCCTTTCTCTCCTTCATTTCTCTCTGCCACCTTTCTTTTTTCTTTTTTTTCTTTTTTCTTTTTTCTTTCTTTTTTTTTTTTTTTGAGACGGAGTCTTGCTCTGTCGCCCAGGCTGGAGTGCAGTGGCGCGATCTCGGCTCACTGCAAGCTCCGCCTCCCGGGTTCACGCCATTCTCCTGCCTCAGCCTCCCGAGTAGCTGGGACTACAGGCGGCTGCCACCACACCCGGCTAATTTTCTGTAGTTTTTAATAGAGGCAGGGTTTCACCGTGTTAGCCAGGATGGTCTCCATCTCCTGACCTCGTGATCCACCTGCCTCGGCCTCCCAAGGTGCTGGGATTATAGACATGAGCCACTGCACCCGGCCTTGCCACCTTTCTTTTAAATTAAGCACCCTACTATATATGAGTTAGTGCTGGTCACCAGAAATATAAAGGTAAGTCAAATATGGATCTTACCGATTAATATAATATGTTAGTAATTTCTCTCTCTCTCTCTCTCTCTCTCTCTATATATATATATATACACACCATAATTAATATAATAAGAGAAAATGGACATGAAGTAAGTGCAAATATGATGCTAGAGGAATTCAACTTTATTTATTTATTCATGAATGGGCATTTATTTAGGGATGCTAGGGACTGATGCTTATTGGGCCAGTGCTGGAGGTACAGCTGTGGCTGACCTCGGCTGAGTTCAGTCGAGGAGAAAGACCTGTAATCTGGCATTTACCATACAGAATGGTCAGTGCTAAATCATATTCTTTAACAAATCATTTTCATTGCCTATTAAAATGCCAGGCATTCCTTAAGAACAATTGAGATGAATTCATGGAAAAGGTCTCATTTGAGCTGGATCTTGAAGGGTGGATTTGAACACAGAGATAGGAGGAGAAAAACATTCACATTTGAGAGTGAAGGGGGAGTGAGGGTAAGCATTTGAGAATTTAGGAGGAAAACAGTAATAGTAGCAATGACAGCAAACCTCATATGTTTACACTCAGCCTATACTTTATTAACTCAAGTGTTCCTCCTAACACTCCTGTAAGATGGGTACTGTTACCATTTCGCATATGAGAAAATTGATGCACAGAGAGTTTAAATGACTTGCCCAAAGCCACACAGCTACCAAGAGGTCAATTTGGGATTCAAACATGCCAGTCTAGCCCTCAGGTCTGTGCTCTATATCAACCTTGCTATAAGCAAAGTCAAGAAACGAAAAAGTTGTGAGGTGGCAAATAGCAAAGATTCAGTATGACCTGCAATTAAGGTTTGCATGTAGGAACCATGGGAAATAAATTGGAAAGGTAGTTGGGACCATATTATAAAAGGCCCTGAGAGTTAGGTTGCATGAATTTCCCTTGGCAGATAAAGGGGAGCCACTGAAGGTTTTTGAGCAGGGGAGTACTGTGATCTGAGCTGTGCTTCAGAAGATTCAGCCTGAAACACTGTGTAAAATGAGGGGGGACAAGACAGGAAGAGAAGTTGGGAGCTGATTGCAACAGTATGCAGGAAGGAGGTTCAGTGATAGTATTGAGAGTTATTAAAAAGAGGAGGAGGGTGACAGGGCCTGGGAACTAAGAACACTGAGAACTTGTGTTAAACTTTGACCTATGACAGGCCATGGTCATAGAGGGTTAAATGAATATGCCTGCAATGGAAATTTCTTGGGCATTAACATTTTCCACTTTTCTTTGGTTGTATCAAATGCCCTTGTGATGGGAGAAAAAGAACAAACATCAAAAGTACCTTTTAACTTCACAATTCTTTCTAAATTTCTTTAAACTTATAGGCTATACTGCTGATTTGCAGACTTCAAAGTACACAGAAGGATCAGGGTCAAATTGAAAAATTATTTCTTACAGTGTAATAAAATATGCATGTGAATCCTATGACTTGCCACTGAAATTATTTATGTGCTAATGTAACTTTGTAACATTAATTGCACAGTTTAGTGCCTTTTCTTTCCCTCTCTGTAGCGTTTTCACTGTAAGTTCTGGTAAATAATTTTGGCCTATTATTTATGTTGTACTTTACAGATTCCATGTGTTATTTATGGATTCAAAAATGTCAAGTTGTTTTTTGGAGAAATTATGGCAAGAAGACTAACTGGGGTGTGTTCCTATGGGCAGTGGTTGGGACTTCTGTATCCAACTTGCTGTCAGTTTTATTTTTTTTTTTCAGTCTTTATTACCTAATGAGAACACTATCTCAATATATTATATTTGTGATAATTTTTCTTGGAAGTAACATTATGGTTTTAAAATTCTTTTTCGAATATGTGTGACTCCTTGCCTTCCTCCAATCTGGAGAGATGAAATTGAGATAGAGAGAATGGAAGAGATAGAGAGAATGAAGTATCTCACAAGATAGAGAGAATGGAAGTATCTCACAAGAACTTGCTAGTTTTCCTGGTTTTCACATATTTGTGAGATTCCCATTAATAACAATATCAGAATCTTTATGTGTTTGTGGATTAAAATTTTGCTCTTGTTGGAATTGATGTAAACATGACCTTTGGTAGATCTAAACATGGACTATTCTGCAGTTTTCGGGTATTGGTTGTTTGCAGTTTTCCTCCTAGAGTTGAATGTTGATCTTTAAAAGTTCTTAAGGCAGTGGGCTGTATTTAATTCTTACTTATGTGATGTCCACACGGTAGTTTTTAATAGTATCTTTGACTTTTCCAGAGGTTAGAGGCAGTACTGTGAAATGGTTAAAAAAAACCGGGCTTTGGATTTTCCAGTGCTGCTCAAATTTGAATGTGTGTGTGAATCACTGGGGGATCTTTTTAAAGGGAAGACTATGAACATTAGGTCTGGGATGGGGCCTGAAATTTGGGATTTCTAATCAGATAGTCTATGGACCACACTTTGAGTAGCACAGTCTAGGTCCCAGTCCTTGTGTATATTGTTTCCTAACTGGGTGACCTTGAGCAAATCACCTAATGATCGCTTTCCTCTGTTGCCACATGCTATGAGGAAGTTGTAAAGATAAAGTGGGAAAACCTATGCAAAGAGCCTGGCACATTGAAAGTGTTTAATAAAGTAAATGATACCAACTGTTATTTACTATTTGCCTTTATAGGTAGACTATCCTTTTAAGAGCTTGCTGAGAAGTCAAAATTGATGCATGGTGACTAAATCTGACTGTGGAGCAAAAGCCCTTGGTTGATATTTTTTCTCTTCCATGTGTTACTATGGGACCACAGACAGGTCATATCATTTCCTTTTTATGGATTTTATTTGCAAAATAAGAAGATTTGGCTAGAAATTTGTGAGGCTTCTTTTAACTTGAATCTTTGATTCTATAACCATTCAATGGAGTGCAGTATACTATATTTCATAGCGTGTACTTGCATATATATTTCATTCTTACTGGAAAAATGGAAATGCTGCACAAAAAATAAATACGTGAAAACTAAAAAAAAAAAGGTTGAGGTAGGATGAGTCATTATCTTGTATTTGTTTCTTCTGCCGGTAAATTTGTTTGATGTGAGTCCAACTTAAAATATCATTAATAATTTCTCTCTCTGCCCCCCATAGGTAGGTTATTGTTTTGATAAAGAGTTCTGGAGGTCTGTTGGGGTGGTGGAGTGAAGCTATAGACAATTGTGAAGTATCAAAGGAAAGCTCAATCAGGATATTAGAGAAACCCGTTTGTAGCTAAAGACAAAAATGGTCTCAGGCCGCTTTGTAAATTATCATTTCTGAGCCAATATGATAGCTTATAAAATCATTGAGAATGCTCTCCAGTTGCTTACATAATTGTTTAGAGCTTGCCTCCAAAATTCAATCTTAGAGAAAAATCATCCCCCAAACATTGCAATTCCAACTACCAGCACACTTAAAAAATTCTATTAAATTATTTAACATGCTAGAGGTATCAAATATAAGTGGTATCACCAAAGGGAAAAGATCTTTATTAAGAACAGGAATTTGGGAAAACATCTATTATTATATAAGATTTGTTAGTCATCAAAATTTTCTATAGCTGCATTATCAGCTTTAGGGTATGAATGCAACTTTGCTGTATGACTAGAAATTTGAAAGTGGGAGATAGGAGAGTTGATTTTTATTAATATGGAAATATTCCTTCTCATTTCCAAAAATGTTTTGAAGTACCTGGAAGCTTTGTTAAAAATGTAGCATTGACAAAGAAATGATGAGATGGCTACTGTCACACACTGCCAATAGAAATGCAAATTTGCATGACCTTTTGAGAAGCTACTTGGCAATATTTCTTTTTTTCCCTCATGCTTCACTGAGGTATAATTGACAGATAAGAATTATACATATTTATGGGGTACCTGATGATTTGATATCCATATAAATCATGGAAATGTTATCATAAACTAATTAATACATCTATCACCTTACATAGTGTGTGTGTGTGTTTGTGTGTGTGTGTGGTGAGAACACTTAAGATCTACTGTCTTAACAAATTTAAAGTATACAATAAATATTAACAATAGTCAACATACTGAACATTAGATCCCCAGAACTTATTCATCTTACAGCTAAAAATTTGTACCCTTTGATGAACATCCCTCCACTCTACCCCAACCCCTACTCTCTGGCAACTACCATTCTATTCTGTTCTATTCTGCTTCTATGAGTTCAATTTTTTAGATTCCACATGTAAGTCAGATCATACAGTGTTTGTCTGTGTCTGGCTAATTTTACTTAACATAATGTTCTGCAGGTTTATCTATGTTATTGAAAATGGCAAGATTTCCTTTTTAATGGCTGAATGATATTCTATTGTGTATTTACACACACACACACACACACACACACCACATTTTCTTTATCCATTCATCGATTGACAGACACTTAGATTGTTTCAGTATCTTAGCTTTGTGAATAATGCTGCAGTGAACATGGGAATGCAGAGATCTCTTTGAGATACTGATTTCATTTCCTTTGGATATATTCCCAGAACTGGGATTGCTGGATCATGGTAGCTCAGTTTTTAATTTTTTAAGGAACCTCCATAATATTTTCCATAATGGCTATACCAATTTATATTCCCACCAGCAGTGTACTAGAATTCCCTTTCCTCCAAACCCTTACCAACACTTGTTATATTTTGTCTCTTTGATAATAACTATCCTATTCGGTATGAAATGATATCTTGTGGTGGTTATCTCATTGTGGTTTTGATTTGTATTTCCCTGATAGTTAGTGATGTTGAGTACCTTTTCATATACTTATTGGCCATTTCTGTGTCTTCTTTGGAAAAATGTCTATTCGGGTTATTTTCCCACTTTTTAATTGGGTCATATTTTTTGCTAATGAATTGTATGAGTTCCTTATATATTTTGGATATTAATTCCTGATTAGATATATGGTTTGCAAATATTTTCTCACATTTTATAGGTTGCCTTTTCATTTTGTTGATTTTTTTCCCCTTTTCTGTGCAGAAGCTTTTTAGTTTGATGCAGTCTCACTTGTTGTTTCTGCTTTTGTTGCCAGTGCTTTTTGGGTCATATTCAAAAGATCATTGCCCAGACCAACGTCAAAGAGCTTTTCTCCATGTTTTTTTCTAGGAATTTTATGGTTTCAGGTCTTACATTTAAGTTTTTTAATCAAAATCCATTTGGATTTAATTTTTGTATATGGTATAAAATAAGAGTCCAGTTTCATTTTTTTGCGTTTGGATATACAGTTTCCCCAGTACCATCTATTTAAAAACCTATCCTTTCTCCATTATATATCCTTAGTGCCCTTGTCAAAGATTAGTTGACCATAAATGCATGGATTTATTTTTGGGCTGTCTATTCTATTGAAAAGAGACACATTGATCCATTTATCTGTTTTGATTACTATAGCTTTGTAATACAATTTGAATCAGGAAATGTGATGCCACCAGCTTTGTTTTTAAATTAAAGATTGTTTTGGCTATTTGAGGTCTTTTGTGGTTCCATGAAAATTTTGGGATTTTTTTCTACATCTATGAAAAATGCCATTGGAATTTTGGTAGAGATTGCATGAATCTGTAGATCACTTTGGGTAGTATGGACATTTTATCAATTTTAATTTTTCCAATCAATGAAAATAGGATATCTTTCCTTTATTTGTGTGTTCAATTTCTTTCATCAATGTTTTATAGCTTTCAGTGTGCAAATCTTATTGGTTAAATGTGATCCTAAGTATTTTAGTCATTTCGATGCTATTGTAAATGAGATTTTGTGTATTTGGATATTAGGTTTCAGTGTGAAATTCCTGCATTGCTACCCATGTGATTGAAATTTCAGTATTTAATATTACTCCTGTTGTAAGTTTCCTGTTCTAGTTGAGACACTCCTGGGTTTAGATTTGGGGAAGGAGCTTCATTTGATCAGGATTGAATTTCCCAACAGTTTTCAGGCCACGTGACTCTTTCAATGAAAATTCACCCCTGGGAAGTGGTTTCCCTGAAGTCTGACAACTCTTCTTGTTCCGTAGTTCTTTAGTTTAGTTTACAGTGAAGTTAGTAGTTTAGAAAAAAAAGCCTATTGAGTTGTTAACTTGTTTATTGATGGGACAAGTTGTCCTTGCTTCTGTTGGTGAAACAGAGAAGTAACAATAGCTGAGTGCTCAGGTGCAGGGCAGATGGGGTGAGAAAAAGCAGACCAGGTGTTCTTTCTCCATGGCTCTGTGGGGGATTTGAGTTACCCAAGGTGGAGCTCTCCATCCACTCATGTCTTCCTGTTACAATAATGCCCAACTAGAGGATTTCATCTGCTCTATAAACATTGGTGTTTTCCCCACTGTTGCATTGAATGCTACACTGCAGTGCAATAGGAGATTCCAATTTGAATAGCAGAGATTGATTTTATTTTATTATATATATAAAATAGGGGTTTTTTTTTTGGTGGTCAACTAGCATGCATAAGATATTTTTATAGCGAATCTGCTTTTCCAAATTCTAAGTAACCCACTTCCTCCTTAATTTAATGGCCACACTTTGCTGCCTGCGTTATTTTAATAGTATTTTTGAGAAAAAAGTCTCTGCCTTTGCAGAAGCATTAGAATTAATATGAAATATGGACAAGACTAGAAACCAGTCATATTTAGGCTGGTAAAAAATTAAAATTCTTACTTTTAAGAAATAATATAGACAATTCTTGGATTATCTGAAACAGAAGCCTAATTAGGATTTTCAGATCATTTCTGCTCTTGTATTTTTTTCCTTCATTCTACAGCCATTATTATTCACCCATTAGAAACCATGAGCTAGCCTGGGCTCTGTGAATATAAAAATAAAGAACATATATGGTGCCCATTCTTGTGAACCCTGGTCTGGTAGGAAAGCTGACAGATAGACAATTACAATAAGAGTGAGATAAATGGTGGGGTAGACAAAGAAGCACAGATCCTCTGAGAGTGCAGAGTAGGGGCTTGTGTCCCAGAGAAGGTGATGCTGGAACTATGTCCTAAGGATATAGGGAATTATCCAAGCCAGAGGCATTCTGAGTATAGCATGTGCAGACAGAGGTGGGAGAAAACGTAGACCCTGAGTTGTCTCTCAACACCTGTTTTCCCCTCTTTCATTTTGGAACTAAACTCTCCAAGTTTTAGCTGAACATAGGGATATCCAGCTAGAGATTACAGTTTCCAGTCTAGTTTTAAGAGTAGTTATGGCTTATGAGATATGAGCAAAAGTGATGTGGGCTGCCAATTTCCTTCTGGAATGTTAGGTGAAAAACATCTGTCTGCTATGAATCACAGTGTTTTGGCTTTTTTGTTATAGCAGCATATTTAACAGTGCCATGTTATGATGGTTGGATCATCATCCTGAAACCTTTGGGGACCCTTTGAAAGATTCTGATGTGTTTGCTGGAGTTCACAGCTGACTATGACTTTTTTCTGAGATAAGTATTTTATAGAACTTAAGAATCTCAGATAGTCCTCAACAAAATACTAGCAAACCAAATCCAACCACATATTAAAAGGATCATTCACCATGATTTTCCCCAGAGATGCAAGGATGGTTCACCATATACACATCTAGAAATGTGATACACCACAATGATAGAATGAAGGAAAAAAACCAACCATATGATCATCTCATTAGATGGAAAAAATGCATTTGACAAATTCAACATTCTTTCATGATAAAAACCTCAACAATTAGGTATTGAAGGAATATATCTCAATATAATAAAGGTCATATGTGACAAGTACATGGCTAACATCATACTTAAGGGTGAAAAGTTTAAAGTTTTTCTTCTAAGATCAGGAACAAGATGATACCCATTCTCATCACATCTATTCAACATAATACTGGAAGTCCTTGCCAGAACAATTAGGCAAGGAAAAAAAGGCATCCAAATTGGAAAAGAATAATTGAAATAATTGCAATTTGCTGATGACATGATCTTATATATAGGAAATCCTAACAACTCCACAAAAAAGTTAGAACTAATAAATGAATAGAGTTAAGTTGCAGCATATAAAATAAAGCAAAAATCAGTAGCATTTCTATGCACTAACAACAAACTATACAAAAAAGAAATGAAGAAAGCAATAGCTGCAAAAGATACTTAGGAATAAATTCAACCAAGGAGATGAAAGATCTGTAAGCTGAAAAATATAAAACTTTGATTAAAAAAATTGAAGATGACACAAATAAATGGAAAGATATTTTGTGTCCATGGATTGAAAGAAATAATGTTTAAAAATATCCATACTAGCCAAAGTGATCTACAGATTCAATGAAATCCCTATCAAAATTCCAATGCTACTTTTCACAGATATAGAAAAAACAATCCTAAAATTCATATGGAGCTATGAAAGCTCCCAAAGAGCTAAGGCAATCTTGAGCAAAAAGAACAAAGCTGGAGGCAGTAGACTACCTGACTTCAAACTATATTACAAAGGTATAGTAATTTAAAAAGCAAGATATAGGCATGAAAATAGACACACTGACCAATGTAACAGAAGAGAGAGCCCAAAATGAACCCATGCATTTATGGTTAACTTATTTTTGCCAATGGTATCAAGAATAAACTATGAGAAAAGGACAGTCACTTCAATAAAGGGTGCTGGGAAAACTGGATATCTACAGGCAGAGAAATGAAATTAGACCCTTATCTCATACCATATACAAAAATCAACTCAAAATATATTAAAGAGTTAAACATCAGACTTGAAACTGTAAAAGTATTGGAAGAAATCATAAAGGAAAATATATACAACATTGGTCTAGGCAATGATTTTTTGGGTTTGACCACAGAAGCTCAGGCAAGAAAAACAAAAATAGACAAATAGAATTACATCAAACTAAAAAGCTTCTGCACAGCAAAGGAAACAATTAATAGAGTGAAGAGGCAACCTATGGACTTGGAGAAAATATTTGCAAACCATACAGCTGATAAGGGGTTAATATCCAAAATATATAAGGAGCTCAAACAACTCAATAGCAATAAAACAAATAACCCGATTTTAAAAAAAACAAAAGCACTGAATAAGCATTTCTTAAAAGATGTCATACAAATGGCCGACAGATATATGAAAAAATTCTCAACATCATTAATCATTGGAGAAATGCAAATTAAAACCACAATAAGATATCACCTCACACCTTTCAGGATCGCTATTATCAAGAAGTGAAATATAACAAGTGTTGCCAAGGATATGGAAAAAAGAGAACCCTTGTACATTGTGGGTGTGAATATAAGTTAGACATGGAAAAACTGTATGGAGGTTTCTCAAAAAACTAAAAATAGAATTACCATATTATTCAGCAATTTCACTTCTGCGTATATATTCAAAGGATTTGAAATCAGTATGTCAAAGAGGTATCTATATGCCTGTGTTCACTGTATCATTATTCACAATAGCTAAGTTGTGAAATCAACCTAAATGTCCATCATCAGATGAATGGATAAAGAAAATGTGGCATATAACACAAGGGAGTGCTATTTAGCCTTTAAAAAAGTGGGAACTTCTGTCATTCACAACAACATAAATGAACTTAGAGGACATTATGTTAAGTACAATAAGCCATATACAGAAAGACAAATACCACATGTTCTGACTTATATTTTGAATCTAAAACAATAGAACTTACAGAAAAAGAGAGCAGATTGGTGCTTACCAGAGACTGGGTGGAGGGAATGAGGAAATGTTGGTCAGAGGGTACAGTTTTCAGGTAGACAGAAGGAGTACATAATAAGTATTTGAAGTAATGGGTTGAAAAAACAAAAGAATCTCAGGTAGGTTTTTAGTATTGCTTACCTTGTAGTTTCAGGCTTGGTGTACCTCAGAACCTATATGATTACTGCTGTAGTTTGAATGTGTCCTCCAAAAGTTCATGTGTTGGAAACATGATTGCTAATATAACAGTATTAAGAGGTGTGGCCTATAGGAGGTGATTGAGTCATGAGGGCAGAGCTCTCATGAATGGATTAATGCTTTTATCATGGGAGTTAGTTCTTGAAGGAGTGAGTTGTTATAAAAGTGAGATTGGCTCTCTCTTGTGCTCTTTGGCACTCACTTGCTTGCCCTTTCACTTTCTGCTATGTTATGACACAGCATGAACACCCTTGCAAGATGCCAGTATCATGCTGTTGGACTTCCCAGCTTACAGAATCATGAGCTAAATAAACTCCTTTTCTTTATAAATTACCCATTCTGTGATATTCCATTATAGCAATAGAAAATGGACAAGTCGGTCACTCATTGGCCTATGAGGAGTGTACAATTTTCTGGAGTAAGTAAATGGGGAAGGGTAGGGAAGGAGGGACACAGGGAGAAACCAGGTGAGATGGCTCTTGGGTAACCCTTTTCCTCCTGTTGCTCACATTTTCCTCACAGAATTTCCAGCTTTGAAAGTCCCAATGCTGACAGTTCTTCCTAGTGTTCTGAGAAAATGGGAATATGCCTGGTGTGCTGGACTAGTATGATTTGACCCTGTGTGGAAAGCAGCAGCAGTCACACTAGGCCCAGGGCCCCCTTCCTCACTGCTTCTACTCTGTCGGGGTTTCCCAGCCCTCCAGAGATTCAGTAGCTGCTACCACTACAAATGGAATATCCTATTCCCCTTGCCAATTCAAACTAGGGATGCTCAGAAGGAACATTATTTAAACCAATTTTTTAAAACCCACAAAATCCTAGGAATAGATGAACCTGCAAGGCATGGATTTCTTACCACAAGATAATTTATTTACATGAGTTTGTTTGATTGGCACCATTTTAAATCATCATGCCTGGATCCTCTCTCCCTTGCCTTAGCCTGGCCTCAGCTGAAAGAAAAGTTCCCTTGCTTGTGCTTTAACATGGTTGATCTGGGCAGGTCTGGAGGAGCTCTGGAGGTCTATAAAGGAGGTAAGCTCTTCAGGAGGCTGAAGTTCGGAAAAACCAGAATTAATACTCCTTTTACTTAGGATTGTCTCTTATCAGAGTTAATCAATAACAGGACTGAAATTTCTCACCAGGGAATGATGTAAAATCAGTAAAAGGTTCAGGAATGGTGGCCTGGGATTTACATTAAGTGGGACTGGTCTTAGCCTCATTTTACATGCCAAAAAAATGCATACATTTTATTTCTAATTGAGTTAAAATACATATAGTTCAGTAATGTTATATGTCTCCACATTGTTGTGCAACTGATCTCAAGAACTTTTTCATCTTGCCAAACTGCAACTCTATATCCATAAAACAACAACTCTCCTGTGAAATATACGTATATATTTTAACTGAAATAGTTTTCCCCATCTCTTCACTTGGCTACCTCATCTTTCAGGCCTTAATTTAGGTGCCACCTTTTCCAGGAAGCCTTCCATGATCATTTCTGTTCAGTGCCCTGAGTGCCCTCTTTTGTATGACTTGTTCTATTTGACTGTAATTATATGTCTAATTTAGACTGTGAGCTCCTCAATGGCTGGCGAGGGGTCAGTCTTATCGATTGTTGTCTCCTCAGAGCTTAGTGCCTGAAAAGAAGGTGCTTCATAAGTAATTGTTAAATTAAAAACCATCTGTAACATGACCGAGACTTACTTTAGATCCAAGTGAAATGAATTGGGATGGAGTTTAGACAGACCACATCCGCCCACAGGGTGTTTGACCGTAGTCTGAATGGATTTCCCAAACCTTCTGTCAACTACTTGTACTTGAGAGGAAAGGGAGGCACCAGGAAAACAAAAACTTCTGAGAATGACCCTGCTTTCAGGAAATGAAATGATAGGAACACAAGCAGTATGTAGGAAGGAAAATAGGATTGGAAATTAGAAGTCCTGAGGTAGAGCCCTAGCTTCTCTACTAATTATCTTTGTGATCTTAGACAATTCATGGAACCTCTCTGAATGAAAGTTTCCTCATCTGTAAACTATAGCTAACACAAAACCTGCCACCTTCTGTCACAGAACTCTTGTGAAGATATGAAAATGCTTTGTGAACTATAAAACAGCATAGAGGCATTAATTATTAGAACTGTAATATTACAGTGAGGGTTGTTACTTAGGGAAGGGCAAGCAGGATTCCTGGGGGCAGACTCTGGAGGCCCCAAGTTCAACTTCACAGATAATTTTTCTTTGGAGACTGAGCTGAGGCTTTAGAACCTGATTCTCTCATAGAGAATGGCCAGCTTCATTTTCCTTGACTGCATTTCTTGGCCTTCAGGGAGGCCAAGCAATATGCAAAAGGGATAATATGAGAACAATAAGAAGAATTCCTGTGTAGAAAATTGAGATTTAGAGAATGCAAGAATGGAGGTCAGGAGAGAAATCATGGGGTGAGTACTGGGGACATGGCTGAGACTTTCTTTTTCAGCCATGTGAACCCAGGCAAGTTTGTTCTCTTGGAAACTTTACCAGATTGGTGTCTTGCTCCAAAGGAGCCCCTGTTTCAAAATGCAGTTGTAGTTCAAGACCATTTCAAAAAATCAGAAAACTGGAATAAAAATCTCTCTCTCTTTTTTTTTTTTTTGAGAGTCATCCCATCAATTTAAAGATTGGTAAAATCCCTTGTTATAAGAGATATCCACTTAAGTGGTACCATGAAGTTGCTCTAACTTTAAGTTTAGACTTGGAGAAGTTAAAAGCTGTGCAACCTGATCTGAATAGAAATGTGGTCACAAAGCATAAAGAAAGTCAATGAAAACAGGATTTTAATATTTTAGAAGCCATTTCCTCTGCTGCATTGGAAATTCAAATAGAACAGCACGGGGGCATGGGAATTGGAAGCAGAATATAAAACCTACCAGGACAGAAGAGCAAAACAGATATGCCTCATTTCATTGTCCATCATAAATAATTGTTAATAAACAGCTCAAATATGGGAAACTCTGCTTGTTCTATTTAATCTCAAGGAACAAAAAGCAAACTTAGGAACGCAGGTGAAGTTTTGAAATTGGGCAATTTTGGCCTAGTTATTGTGCTGTTAAATGTTTATGTATATGAAACATATTCTTGGAAGATGTCTGGAGCCTGTCGGTTACTTCAAATCACTTTCACGTCCACATCTGTTTCCCATTATAAATCTCTTCAGATTTGATTTTTTTCCCTATTGCTCACTTTCTCATTGTAAAACAACTAATATATTTATTGAATTTTACTTCTCCCATGCTTTTTGTTCCTTCTGATGTGTATAAAATGTGGCTACTACCCAAAACACCCAAATGGAGAAGAGTAATTCTTAATGTTAAAAGATTGGTAAAATCACTTTTCCTTTGATTCAGTAAATAGGGCTGTCAGTTTGGTAGGTGAAAAAGTATATTTGAAATCTGACAAACTGTCAACTTATGACATCAAATTGTGGGCCAGGAACACTCCCATTGAGTGGCTCCTCCAGTGACACGTTAGGAATGCATTTGCTGGGAAGGCATTCCACCCAACTCACATCCCTCAAAGTGATTAATTGCCTGGTATGTCTGCTTTGTGCTTTGAACTTGAAAAGCCCAATATAAATACAAAGTATCTCAGGATGGGTATGGTGGTGACGATGCTAATGACAGGATGATAGATAAGAACCTTAGTGAAATGTGACTTTAAACACTTAAACAGAATTCAATATTTTTTTCTCTCTTTTTTTTTTTTTTGACACAAGGAAATAGCATTTGAATCCATGCAGGAATTCACTGGGTTTGCTTCCAAGATGGCATATTGCTTTACTTCCATTCATAATGATTTTCAGCTTTTCACACACATGGTACATGAATTACCGGTTCTGTGTTCCCATCACTTCGGCTGCCATTAACAACTGGAGAAAAGAATCTATAAAACTGTATAGCCTATACTTATCTCTGAACAGATTTAATTGGCCACACCTTAAAAGGAATTCCTTCTTTTGAATATATTGTGCAACCAAATGCTTCCCCCCAAACCCACCCCACTGCCTCCTCCTGACTTCCAATCAATTTGGGGCCTAAGGCTGGTGTAATCCATTGTTGACAGATATGTTTAATGAGCCTGGCTTTGAGCATTCATAGCTGAGGGACCGCGGATTAGGTTTTATCTTATTTCACATCTTGATTAATAATCTGGGAGGAGGCTTCGACATGGTAATGGAATGAAATTTGCAGTGTGAATGAAGCTGGGAGACCTTGCAAAGCAAGAGGGAGCTTAGAAAAGCCAGTGTGGGGTGGGCAGGTGGAAAGGCCTGTGTGAGGTGGCCCCACGGTGCTGTTCGGCAGAGGGGCTGTGGTGGGAGCCAGAAGGCCCGACCCTTTCCTAGTGTTGCCACACTGGATCTGAAGGGCCGCAGCTTGTGTGGCTGCCCAGCACAGAGCTCTTTTGCAATGTGTTACTCACTGCTAGTCCATGCCAGTTTTGGGAAAATAATCAGAAACATAGGTTTTCCACATTAAGGAGGAAACCAGACTGCAGCAGTGCTCAAACAGATCTGGAGGCAGCACTTCCTTATGGGGTGGGCTGCTGGGAAGTGTTTCATGAATAGGCTTCACCACCTGCACATGTGGAAACCCCTTGCTCTGGTCACCTGAATTAATTCTCTTGGCATATCAAAGTGCTTCTGGAACAGCTCCTCTACTAGGGGAGAAATGCCACCTAAGTCTTCCTCCAATTGGAAGCATTCTCTAATGTTTGAAAGAGCTGGATCTCTGTGTTAGAAAAATCTTAACTTGATGTGCTCTCTGGTCTATGTACCCATTTTAATGAATCTAGTAGAGGCTGAGTACTCTGAATCCCCTTCCTGTGGTGATATAAATGCTTTCCCCACAAGGTTCGAGTTAACCCAGCTGTCTTGATTTGTGTGAGGAGTACTGGTGGGACAGTTTAAAGTGAAAATGGGGCTGGAGAGCACACAGTGTGGCTTATTTATTCTCGATTACTTTGCCTGTTGCTTTCCAGTGGTGACTTTCAACAAATGAATAAGTTATACTTTTAAAGCAAGAAAGGAAATTAGAGTCAAAAGTCCTTATTTTACTCCATCTCTGCCTGAACCTGGGGCCTGTAGAGGAGGCTTGCCTTGCCCAGAGTTACCAGGATGGATATGAATGGAGCTGGAATGTGAATAGGTCTCTGCTTCTCATTCCATCCTCTCTCCCTCCACAGAATTCCTGAGCTGCCCAGTATTTAGATTGTAGGCCACATGGACATCTATCATGTCCCGGGGAGACTCACTAGATAACATATGGCTTTTGATTAATTTATTGGTCATAGGACCAGGAATTTTGAAGATTTAGGAAGAGTCTTATGACATACTTTATGGAATTTTAAAAATGTACCAGAAGTGAAGAACATGTTACCTTTTGAGCACTTTGCTCATAGGAAATGTTGCTCCTGAAATTTTCAGAGAAGGCGTGGAGAAGGAATCAGGGAAAAAATTTGATTTTTGTAAACTATTTTGAAATTACCTGTCAATTTCAAAGCTATTTATGTATCCCAGTTCTTTGGCTTGGTGAATAAAGGAAACTTCTGTAACATCTGGAAAGATGAAAATGTCAAACAAATTATACTTCCCAATGAACCCATTCTGTGGTAGTTTTAATATCAAGTAACATACTGTTTAACAATCTCAGTGCTTTGTCATTGAAATGATTGGAAGACAGAAGGCTTTCATATCAAAATTAGCCACTTCAGAGCAAATTGAAAGATAGGGCAAGGGAGGACTCTTGGAAGCAGGAGGAGAAAATATAATATAAATAATTCATGGAGACCTGTTATTTTAGTTTTAGCACAGTTTTTATTGTGTGTCTGGCAGATTAACATACTACTACTTATTCATCATAATATTTATCTGTGAAAAAAGTGATTGAGAGTTTAATTTACTGAAGGTTGTTATTATGTCTTAGAATGAAGGTATTGGACAAGTATAAATATAAGTGTGATTATTTTTATTATCTTTGGTTTAAACTCCCAACTTCAAAGTCAGTGATGAAGGAGGGGTTCCTAACACCTAGGAGTTTATGACAGGTCTCTGAAGTATACATTTTGATTGACCCTAAATATGAAAAACATGTTTTTCCCAGAAGAATAGGTTTGACCTTTTAAAAAGTTTTACTTTCTAATAAAATAATGCTACTGTAAGGGATTTTTTTCTAAAAGTATAACTTGCTTGAATTGTGTGAGCTTTGTAAGTTTAAGAGCATGTGGACAAAGCACTGTGTACACATAGAAGAACAGAAAAGCCCTACTTAAAGAAAGAAGTAAAATAGTGGGAAGGGAAGAAAAGGAAAAATAAAATCAAGTTGAAATCAAAGGAGGGGTAAAAATGTCAGTGGAAAAATAGGAGAGTCCAAATCTTCTTGAATATTTTATAGCAAGCTTTAGAGCAAGCTTGATCACCCAAAGGACACACCGCAGGGATTAGTGTTCGAAAATGAACAACAGATGTTGCATGTCAACAGATAATATCCCAGTGGGTGAAGAGCATTTAGGGTGAAAGAAAGTAAAACACATCGTCAGGTGGTCTCTGGTAGTTTGGGTAAATCTTTGATGAGGAATAAGTTTCTTGTGTAACTGTCAGAGGCTCATTGGAGCAACCCAATGATTTTTCCAGTTAACGGGATTCTAAGTGCATATGCAAGGAAGATTAATCAGGTAATGGCCACTTATAGAACATCTCTTATAAGTCCCTGAACTTTGACATAAACCCTTCTTTGAAGGAGGCTATAACCGAAAATGACTCTGATTGACAAATGTCGTTGAGCAAGTTGGCTTGAGTAGGGAGGAATTATTCCTCTTTTTAGCACTGAGACCTCCTCAAAAATATTTTTCCTGGTCACTATATTTGTAAGGTGGCTGTATCCTACTTCCTCAGTGATCTTTATTCCATTTCTCCACTTTACTGTCTTCATTTATCATTCTGTGAAACTGTGTATATGTTTGTTTCCTCGGTCACTATCTGTCTTTCTTATCAGAATAAGACTCCATGAAATTAGGGATGACCTTCGTTTTCTTCATCACAATATACCCAATGCCTAGAGTAGTGCCTAGTACATGGTGGGAAGTTCAAAATGCATTCAGTGGTATTTCAGACATAATATTTAATTCTATAACTTGAATTAAGAATCAATATATTAAGTCATTATGGTAAGCAGAAAGATAGAACTCAGGGAGGAGAGAGAAGATGGAAGAGACACAATTTACAATTTGCATATCTTTCATGTTTCTTGACTATGGATTAAGAAAGTATCAAGTCTGGACTGCTGAGTGTAGACAATCTCTGATCAGTCTGGATGTCTTTGAGAAACTCGCATCAAAGGACAAGACAACATGGAAGTGATGTCTTTATTTCAAGTGAGACCACTGAGCATGAAATATATCTGTCAGCTCATTCTTATCCCATCTCTTCCTCTCTCCTGCCCCCAACTTCCCTAAACAAAAATACTGAGGATTACTGTTCTATTCTTAGAAACTAGAACACTAAGTTTTCCGCCAAAATAATTAATCTATTCACTCACTTAGTATATATTATTTGATTACATACTAAGTAATGGGGCCTCCCAAAGAGACTAAGACGTAGTTTTAACTTTGCATGAACTTTATCATTAATGACTAACAGATCTCTAGCTGGCATTGTGATTGGTGAGATTCCAAGGTTATTGTTCTCAAATGAGAATAATGACCCTATTAGGATCCTCTGGTCTCTAGCTTTATTCCTTTGCTTTGGGACATCAGTGGGAAAGGGAAAGATCTAGAAATGGAATTTATATAACCTACATTCACTGAAAATCAGACTCAAAAATTAAATAACTGTTTGAAAATGATTACCGTCTTAAATTACTGACAAAATTTTAAAAATCATTAACAAAATTATTCTGCCAAACACTTCATTGAGCTCTGTTCCTCCCATTAATTTAGTGAGCTTGTTTTCTTTCTGTGAGGGGTCAGTTCTGTTCAACAGATTGAGTGCCTAAAGTGTGCTAGGCACTGAAGAAGCCAAAATGAGATAGACGAAACCCTTGCCCTTAGGAGCTCAAAATACAGTGGAGGAGGCAGACAAACTGTAACCCAAAAATACTACAATAAGAACAGAAGTCTGTACAATGTCCTGGAGTAGCTCAGAAAAGGGTCGGTTAACTCTCTGAACAATGAATGAGTAAAAAGAATAGGGAGGTGATGCAAGCCAAGGATGCCTACCTTTTTGTGAAGAGGAGCTACTTCAAATCTCTCCTGAATCTGGAGCGTGGAAGTGCAGACATCACTCTCGCAGAATGGTTGGCACTGGAGAGCCTGTGAGTTGTTCCAGGTTTGTTTCTCAATCTAAGGATTGAGATCGTGGTAGGCTACATGGCTTTAGTATTGGGAGATGAGTCTAGCATATATTTTTTCACAAAGGTAAATCTATTTTGCTTAAGAGATATCTCAATCTGAGACTATGTCTAGTTTGGTGTTTAAAATATTGTTTCTTTTGCAAAATGATAACAATGAGAGGTTATTGTTGTTTTAATGCATTTATTTGCCAGAGATGTACCCAGGATCAGGAACCAAGGGGGGTCAACAGAAAAGACCACAGGAGTTAAGCAGAAGTGAGATGTTGATTGTGCAGGAAAAGTATCTCTTCAGAGCTGTTTTTAAAATCTTGGTGGTGCATATTTGCACTCTCTCTCTCCCTCTCTCTGTGTGTGTGTATGCGTGTGTTTTATGACACTACTGTGTACTGGGCAGTCTAGCCATAAAAATGCAGGGAAGAACCACTGCCTGCTTGGCTGTGAAAAGGTAAAGATGCAGAGGAGAGAGAGCAACAATCTCATTAACAGTCCTTTCAATCAGTGGTCCATCAGGGAGGCAGGTGGTGAGGTGAGAAGACAGGGAGGGGAACCTGTAATCAGGTAGAGGAACAGAGATAGAATTTCTCACCTTTTTTCTTCGCAAGCCCTGCTAAGGAGCTGCTGCTTTATCCTGTAATCAGATGGGTGTGGGTTTGAATTTGAGATCTTTCACTCACTAGCTCTCATAGGAGTGCTATGAAAGTGAATTATGACAATCTATATGATAGTTGTTTAGCAGAGTATCTGGCACATAGCAAATGTTCAATAAATATTACTACTACCACCACTGTTATTATTAAGTAGTTCCATTCATACTAAACCACCATTGCCAATCCAGAAGCAGAAACCACCATTAATCAGCTTTGGGGCAATATAAGAAGTAGGACCTGAGTGCTGGAGGGTTGGAGTCATCCCAGTAAGGTCTGGGGATTGCAGCAGAGAAGAAAGAGCAATCCTAAGAACAAAAGCAGAGAGGGCAAAGGAATCCTGCAGCTGTTCAGCCAATGGTGTCAGTAAATTGGATTTAAGTTAGGGATGGAGAGAAGCAAACAAAAAGCAGGTGCCATTGGAAAAATAAAAATAACTAGGATGACAAAGATATGTAAAAACAAATCAGTCTGTAAATTTATATGGCAGGATTATGAACAGAATCCAAATACCAAACAATTTTATGGTCTAACTATAACCTTCCCTTTGAAATGAAGATATCATTGCCAGTCCTTGAGGGTTCAGCACACTTTGGATTTAAATTAAATGTATAAATCTCCTTCTTCAGTCGGGAATAACCAGATTTTCAACACTTTAAGCTAGCTTCTCTGTCTTGCAGCTTTAAAAATGATAATACAAAGTTATGTGTAGTATTGACAATAATATGTAATTATCTTGCTATCTGAATTTGATTTAGAAACAGGTCCAGCAGAGAAAGTAATAAGGTTTCCTTTAAAGGAGAGAGTAGGTAAGATAGGCTAGAGCTGGCTATGTCCATAGTCCCAGCATTCAGAATCCAATGACTAATACATTTATCAAACATGGAGTGAGCAGTGGGAAATACAGGTAAAGAGAGTCTCAAGGCACCTCCCTGTAAAGAGTTTACAATCTGGAGAGTAATGAGACATGAAGAAACAATACAGTGTAATGTGGGAAATCGTAAAATAGGGACTCAAATAATATGCTATGGGAGCCCAGAGGAAAAAAAATCCCCTAACTTGCATTGGGTTGTCATCAAAGACTTCCACAAAAATAATGCAGGCTAAATCACCTGAACAGGAATTTTCAGAGTAGAATTAAGGACTGAAAGGGTAGGGGGTAAGGTGGGGACAGGTTTTCAGGGTAGAAAGCTGTCTATAGAGAACATGTTACTTTCAGAGAACAAGTATTTTACTGTGGCTGGAATAAAGGATACCTTTGGGAAAATGTCAGAAGATGCGATTGGAAAGGTAGGCAGGGGATAGATCACAAGTGGATTTTTATGCCTCAATAACAAATTTGAATTAATCCTATAGGTGGGGGAGCACTTTGACCAGATGGCATTTTAGAAAGATACTCAGCATTGATGTGGAGACTAGATTCGATTGTTTAGAGACTCAAGGCTGGAGGCTACCACATGGTATAGGTGGGACGTCACAAGGGCAGTGGTTAAACTGAGGCAGTGGTTGTGAGAATGGAGAGGAGGATGATGATCTGGGTATGTGGGGAGTAGTGATGGTGTGGGTTAGGAATGAAGATGGGGTGTTGGATTATATTCTGAATTCTCCCTTAGGAGCTAGGCAGATGAAGATGCCAATCACCAATGTAAAGGATAAAAGACAAGTTAAGGTTTGAAGGGCTTTCTTTCTTTCTTTATTATACTTTAAGTTTTAGGGTACATGTGCACAACGTGCAGATTTGTTACATATATATACATTTGCCATGTTGGTGTGCTGCACCCATTAACTCGTCATTTAACATTAGGTATAGCTCCTAATGCTATCCCTCCCCCCTCCCCCCACTCCACAACAGGCCCCAGTGTGTGATGTTCCCCTTCCTGTGTCCATGTGTTCTCATTGTTCAATTCCCACCTATGAGTGAGAACATGCGGTGTTTGGTTTTTTGTCCTTGTGACAGTTTGCTGAGAATGATGGTTTCCGGCTTTATCCACGTCCCTACAAAGGACATGAACTCATCCTTTTTTATGGCTGCATAGTATTCCATGGTGTATATGTGCCACATTTTCTTAATCCAGTCTATCATTGTTGGACATTTGGGTTGGTTCCAAGTCTTTGCTATTGTGAATAGTGCCACAATAAACATACGTGTGCATGTGTCTTTTGTAGCAGCATGATTTATAATCCTTTTGGTATATACCCAGTAATGGGATGGCTGGGTCAAATGGTATTTCTAGTTCTAGATCCCTGAAGAATAGCCACACTGACTTCCACAATGGTTGAACTAGTTTACAGTCCCACCAACAGTGTAAAAGTGTTCCTATTTCTCCACATCCTCTCCAGCACCTGTTGTTTCCTGACTTTTTAATGATTGCCATCCTAACTGGTGTGAGATGGTATCTCATTGTGGTTTTGATTTGCATTTCTCTGATGGCCAGTGATGATGAGCATTTTCATGTGTCTTTTGGCTGCATAAATGTCTTCTTTTGAGAATTGTCTGTTCATATCCTTTGCCCACTTGTTGATGGGGTTGTTTGTTTTTTTCTTGTAAATTTATTTGAGTTCATTGTAGATTCTGGATATTAACCCTTTGTCAGATGAGTAGATTGCAAAAATTTTCTCCCATTCTGTAGGTTGCCTGTTCACTCTGATGGTAGTTTCTTTTGCTGTGCAGAAGCTCTTTAGTTTAATTAGATCCCATTTGTCAATTTTGGCTTTTGTTGCCATTGCTTTTGGTGTTTTAGACATGAAGTCCTTGCCCATGCCTATGTCCTGAATGGTATTGCTTAGGTTTTCTTCTAGGGTTTTTATGGTTTTAGGTCTGACATTTAAGTCTTTAATCCATCTTGAATTAATTTTAGTATAAGGTATAAGAAAGGGATCCAGTTTCAGCTTTGTACATATGGCTAGCCAGTTTCCCCAGCACCATTTATTAAATAGGGAATCCTTTCCCCATTGCTTGTTTTTGTCAGGTTTGTCAAAGATCAGATAGTTGTAGATATGTGGCATTATTTCTGAGGGCTCTGTTCTGTTCGATTGGTCTGTATCTCTGTTTTGGTACCAGTACCATGCTGTTTTGGTTACTGTAGCCTTGTAGTATAGTTTGAAGTCAGGTAGTGTGATGCCCCCAGCTTTGTTCTTTTGGCTTAGGATTGACTTGGCAATGTGGGCTCTTTTTTTGTTCCAGATGAAGTTTAAAGTAGTTTTTTCCAATTCTGTGAAGAAAGTCATTGGTAGCTTGATGGGGATGGCATGGAATCTGTAAATTACCTTGGGCAGTATGGCCATTTTCACGATATTGATTCTTCCTACCCATGAGCATGGAATGTTCTTCCATTTGTTTGTATCCTCTTTTATTTCATTGAGCAGTGGTTTGTAGTTCTCCTTGAAGAGGTCCTTCACATCCCTTGTAAGTTGGATTCCCAGGTATTTTATTCTCTTTGAAGCAATTGTGAATGGGAGTTCACTCATGATTTGGCTCTCTGTTTGTCTGTTATTGCTGTATAAGAATGCTTGTGATTTTTGCACATTGATTTTGTATCCTGAGACTGCTGAAGTTGCTTATCAGCTTGAGGAGATTTTGGGCTGAGACAATGGGGTTTTCTAGATATACAATCATGTCATCTGCAAACAGGGACAATTTGACTTCCTCTTTTCCTAATTGAATACCCTTTATTTCTTTCTCCTGCCTGATTGCCCTGGCCAGAACTTCCAACACTATGTTGAATAGGAGTGGTGAGAGAGGGCATCTCTGTCTTGTGCCAGTTTTCAAAGGGAATGCTTCCAGCTTTTGCCCATTTGGTATGATATTGGCTGTGGGTTTGTCATAAATATCTCTTATTATTTTGAGATATGTCCCATTAATACCTAACTTATTGAGAGATTTTAGCATGAAGGGCTGTTAAATTTTGTCAAAGGCCTTTTCTTTTTTTTTTTTTAAATTTTTTATTATACTTTAAGTTTTAGGGTACATGTGCACACTGTGCAGGTTAGTTACGTATGTATACATGTGCCATGCTGGTGCGCTGCACCCACTAACTCATCATCTAGCATTAGGTATATCTCCCAATGCTATCCCTCCCCCCTCCCCCTCCCCACCACAGTCCCCAGAGTGTGATATTCCCCTTCCTGTGTCCATGTGATCTCATTGTTCAATTCCCACCTATGAGTGAGAATATGCGGTGTTTGGTTTTTTGTTCTTGCGATAGTTTACTGAGAATGATGGTTTCCAGTTTCATCCATGTCCCTACAAAGGACATGAACTCATCATTTTTTATGGCTGCATAGTATTCCATGGTGTATATGTGCCACATTTTCTTAATCCAGTCTATCATTGTTGGACATTTGGGTTGGTTCCAAGTCTTTGCTGTTGTGAATAATGCCGCAATAAACATACGTGTGCATGTGTCTTTATAGCAGCATGATTTATAGTCATTTGGGTATATACCCAGTAATGGGATGGCTGGGTCAAATGGTATTTCTAGTTCTAGATCCCTGAGGAATCGCCACACTGACTTCCACAATGGTTGAACTAGTTTACAGTCCCACCAACAGTGTAAAAGTGTTCCTATTTCTCCACATCCTCTCCAGCACCTGTTGTTTCCTGACTTTTTAATGATTGCCATTCTAACTGGTATGAGATGATATCTCATTGTGGTTTTGATTTGCATTTCTCTGATGGCCAGTGATGGTGAGCATTTTTTCATGTGTTTTTTGGCTGCATAAATGTCTTCTTTTGAGAAGTGTCTGTTCATGTCCTTCGCCCACTTTTTGATGGGGTTGTTTGTTTTTTTCTTGTAAATTTATTTGAGTTCATTGTAGATTCTGGATATTAGCCCTTTGTCAGATGAGTAGGTTGCGAAAATTTTCTCCCATGTTGTAGGTTGCCTGTGCACTCTGATGGTAGTTTCTTTTGCTGTGCAGAAGCTCCTTAGTTTAATTAGATCCCATTTGTCAATTTTGGCTTTTGTTGCCATTGCTTTTGGTGTTTTGGACATGAAGTCCTTGCCCACGCCTATGTCCTGAATGGTAATGCCTAGGTTTTCTTCTAGGGTTTTTTATGGTTTTAGGTCTAACCTTTAAATCTTTAATCCATCTTGAATTGATTTTTGTATAAGGTATAAGGAAGGGATCCAGTTTCAGCTTTGTACATATGGCTAGCCAGTTTTCCCAGCACCATTTATTAAATAGGGAATCCTTTCCCCATTGCTTGTTTTTCTCAGGTTTGTCAAAGATCAGATAGTTGTAGGTAAGTGGCGTTATTTCTGAGGGCTCTGTTCTGTTCCATTTATCTATATCTCTGTTTTCGTACCAGTACCATGCTGTTTTGGTTACTGTAGCCTTGTAGTATAGTTTGAAGTCAGGTAGTGTGATGCCCCCAGCTTTGTTCTTTTGGCTTAGGATTGACTTGGCGATGCGGGCTCTTTTTTGGTTCCATATGAACTTTAAAGTAGTTTTTTCCAATTCTGTGAAGAAAGTCATTGGTAGCTTGATGGGGATGGCATGGAATCTGTAAATTACCTTGGGCAGTATGGCCATTTTCACGATATTGATTCTTCCTACCCATGAGCATGGAATGTTCTCCCATCTGTTTGTATCCTCTTTTATTTCCTTGAGCAGTGTTTTGTAGTTCTCCTTGAAGAGGTCCTTCACATCCCTTGTAAGTTGGATTCCTAGGTATTTTATTCTCTTTGAAGCAATTGTGAATGGGAGTTCACTCATGATTTGGCTCTCTGTTTGTCTGTTGTTGGTGTATAGGAATGCTTGTGATTTTTGTACATTGATTTTGTGTCCTGATACTTTGCTGAAGTTGCTTATCAGCTTAAGGAGATTTTGGGCTGAGACGATGGGGTTTTCTAGATAAACAATCATGTCATCTGCACACAGGGACAATTTGACTTCCTCTTTTCCTAATTGAATACCCTTTATTTCCTTCTCCTGCCTGATTGCCCTGGCCAGAACTTCCAACACTATGTTGAATAGGAGCGGTGAGAGAGGGCATCCCTGTCTTGTGCCAGTTTTCAAAGGGAATGCTTCCAGTTTTTGCCCATTCGGTATGATATTGGCTGTGGGTTTGTCATAGATAGCTCTTATTATTTTGAAATACGTCCCATCAATACCTAATTTATTGAGAGTTTTTAGCATGAAGGGTTGTTGAATTTTGTCAAAGGCTTTTTCTGCATCTATTGAGATAATCATGTGGTTTTTGTCTTTGGCTCTGTTTATATGCTGGATTACATTTATTGATTTGCGTATATTGAACCAGCCTTGCATCCCAGGGATGAAGCCCACTTGATCATGGTGGATAAGCTTTTTGATGTGCTGCTGGATTCGGTTTGCCAGTATTTTATTGAGGATTTTTGCATCAATGTTCATCAAGGATATTGGTCTAAAATTCTCTTTTTTGGTTGTGTCTCTGCCCGGCTTTGGTATCAGAATGATGCTGGCCTCATAAAATGAGTTAGGGAGTATTCCCTCTTTTTCTATTGATTGGAATAGTTTCAGAAGGAATGGCACCAGTTCCTCCTTGTACCTCTGGTAGAATTCGGCTGTGAATCCATCTGGTCCTGGACTCTTTTTGGTTGGTAAACTATTGATTATTGCCACAATTTCAGCTCCTGTTATTGGTCTATTCAGAGATTCAACTTCTTCCTGGTTTAGTCTTGGGAGAGTGTATGTGTTGAGGAATGTATCCATTTCTTCTAGATTTTCTAGTTTATTTGCGTAGAGGTGTTTGTAGTATTCTCTGATGGTAGTTTGTATTTCTGTGGGATCGGTGGTGATATCCCCTTTATCATTTTTTATTGTGTCTATTTGGTTCTTCTCTCTTTTTTTCTTTATTAGTCTTGCTAGTGGTCTATCAATTTTGTTGATCTTTTAAAAAACCAGCTCCTGGATTCATTAATTTTTTGAAGGGTTTTTTGTGTCTCTATTTCCTTCAGTTCTGCTCTGATTTTAGTTATTTTTTGCCTTCTGCTAGCTTTTGAATGTGTTTGCTCTTGCTTTTCTAGTTCTTTTAATTGTGATGTTAGGGTGTCAATTTTGGATCTTTCCTGCTTTCTCTTGTGGGCATTTAGTGCTATAAATTTCCCTCTACACACTGCTTTGAATGCGTCCCAGAGATTCTGGTATGTTGTGTCTTTGTTCTCGTTGGTTTCAAAGAACATCTTTATTTCTGGCTTCATTTCGTTATGTACCCAGTAGTCATTCAGGAGCAGGTTGTTCAGTTTCCATGTAGTTGAGCGGCTTTGAGTGAGATTCTTAATCCTGAGTTCTAGTTTGATTGCACTGTGGTCTGAGAGATAGTTTGTTATAATTTCTGTTCTTTTACATTTGCTGAGGAGAGCTTTACTTCCAAGTATGTGGTCAATTTTGGAATAGGTGTGGTGTGGTGCTGAAAAAAATGTATATTCTGTTGATTTGGGGTGGAGAGTTCTGTAGATGTCTATTAGGTCCGCTTGGTGCAGAGCTGAGTTCAATTCCTGGATATCCTTGTTGACTTTCTGTCTCGTTGATCTGTCTAATGTTGACAGTGGGGTGTTAAAGTCTCCCATTATTAATGTGTGGGAGTCTAAGTCTCTTTGTAGGTCACTCAGGACTTGCTTTATGAATCTGGGTGCTCCTGTATTGGGTGCATATATATTTAGGATAGTTAGCTCCTCTTGTTGAATTGATCCCTTTACCATTATGTAATGGCCTTCTTTGTCTCTTTTGATCTTTGTTGGTTTAAAGTCTGTTTTATCAGAGACTAGGATTGCAACCCCTGCCTTTTTTTGTTTTCCATTTGCTTGGTAGATCTTCCTCCATCCTTTTATTTTGAGCCTATGTGTGTCTCTGCATGTGAGATGGGTTTCCTGAATACAGCACACTGATGGGTCTTGACTCTTTATCCAACTTGCCAGTCTGTGTCTTTTAATTGGAGAATTTAGTCCATTTACATTTAAAGTTAATATTGTTATGTGTGAATTTGATCCTGTCATTATGATGTTAGCTGGTGATTTTGCTCGTTAGTTGATGCAGTTTCTTCCTAGTCTCGATGGTCTTTACATTTTGGCATGATTTTGCAGCGGCTGGTACCGGTTGTTCCTTTCCATGTTTAGTGCTTCCTTCAGGAGCTCTTTTAGGGCAGGCCTGGTGGTGACAAAATCGGTCAGCATTTGCTTGTCTGTAAAGTATTTTATTTCTCCTTCACTTATGAAGCTTAGTTTGGCTGGATATGAAATTCTGGGTTGAAAATTCTTTTCTTTAAGAATGTTGAATATTGGCCCCCACTCTCTTCTGGCTTGTAGGGTTTCTGCCGAGAGATCCGCTGTTAGTCTGATGGGCTTCCCTTTGAGGGTAACCCGACCTTTCTCTCTGGCTGCCCTTAACATTTTTTCCTTCATTTCAACTTTGGTGAATCTGACAATTATGTGTCTTGGAGTTGCTCTTCTTGAGGAGTATCTTTGTGGCGTTCTCTGTATTTCCTGAATCTGAACGTTGGCCTGCCTTGCTAGATTGGGGAAGTTCTCCTGGATAATATCCTGCAGAGTGTTTTCCAACTTGGTTCCATTCTCCGCATCAATTTCAGGTACACCAATCAGACGTAGATTTGGTGTTTTCACATAGTCCCATATTTCTTGGAGGCTTTGCTCATTTCTTTTTATTCTTTTTTCTCTAAACTTCCCTTCTCGCTTCATTTCATTCATTTCATCTTCCATTGCTGATACCGTTTCTTCCAGTTTATCGCATCGGCTCCTGAGGCTTCTGCATTCTTCACGTAGTTCTTGAGCCTTGGTTTTCAGCTCCATCAGCTCCTTTAAGCACTTCTCTGTATTGGTTATTCTAGTTATACATTCGTCTAATTTTTTTTCAAAGTTTTCAACTTCTTTGCCTTTAGTTTGAATATCCTCCCATAGCTCAGAGTAATTTGATCGTCTGAAGCCTTCTTCTCTCAGCTCTTCAAAATCATTCTCCATCCGGCTTTGTTCCGTTGCTGGTGAGGAACTGCGTTCCTTTGGAGGAGGAGAGGCACTCTGCGTTTTAGAGTTTCCAGTTTTTCTGTTCTGTTTTTTCCCCATCTTTGTGGTTTTATCTACTTTTGGTCTTTGATGATGGTGATGTACAGATGGGTTTTCGGTGTGGATGTCCTTTCTGTTTGTTAGTTTTCCTTCTAACAGACAGGACCCTCAGCTGCAGGTCTGTTGGAATACCCTGCCTTGTGAGGTGTCAGTGTGCCCCTGCTGGGGGGTGCCTCCCAGTTAGGCTGCCCGGGGGTCAGGGGTCAGGGACCCACTTGAGGAGGCAGTCTGCCGGTTCTCAGATCTCCAGCTGCGTGCTGGGAGAACCACTGCTCTCTTCAAAGCTGTCAGACAGGGACATTTAAGTCTGCAGAGGTTACTGCTGTCTTTTTGTTTGTCTGTGCCCTGCCCCCAGAGGTGGAGCCTACAGAGGCAGGCAGGCCTCCTTGAGCTGTGGTGGGCTCCACCCAGTTGGAGCTTCCAGGCTGCTTTGTTTACCTAAGCAAGCCTGGGCAATGGCGGGCGCCCCTCCCCCAGCCTCGCTGCCGCCTTGCAGTTTGATCTCAGACTGCTGTGCTAGCAATCAGCGAGATTCTGTGGGCGTAGTACCCTCCGAGCCAGGTGTGGGATATAGTCTCGTGGTGCGCCGTTTTTTCCACCGGTCTGAAAAGCGCAATATTCGGATGGGAGTGACCCAATTTTCCAGGTGCGACCGTCACCCCTTTCTTTGACTCGGAAAGGGAACTCCCTGACCCCTTGCGCTTCCCAGGTGAGGCAATGCCTCGCCTTGCTTCGGCTCGCGCATGGTACGCGCACCCACTGGCCTGCGCCCACTGTCTGGCACTCCCTAGTGAGATGAACCCGGTACCTCAGATGGAAATGCAGAAATCACTCGTCTTCTGCGTCGCTCATGCTGGGAGCTGTAGACCGGAGCTGTTCCTATTCGGCCATCTTGGCTCCTCGAGTGTCAAAGGCCTTTTCTGTATGTATTGAGACAATCATGTGGTTGTTGTCGTTGGTTTTGTTTATATGCTGGGTTACATTTATTGATTTGTGTATATTGAACCAGCCTTGCATCCCAGGGATGAAGCCCACTTGATCATGGTGGATAAGCTTTTTGGTGTTCCGCTGGGTTCGGTTTGCCAGTATTTTATTCAGGATTTTTGCGTTGATGTTCATCAGGGATATTGGTCTAAAATTCTGTTTTTTTGTTGTGTCTCTGCCAGGCTTTGGTATCAGGATGATGCTGGCCTCATAAAATGAGTTAGGGAGGATTCCCTCTTTTTCTATTGATTGGAATATTTTCAGAAGGAATGGTACCAGCTTCTCCTTGTACCTCTGGTAGAATTTGGCTGTGAATCCGTCTGGTGCTGGACTTTTTTTGGTTGGTAAGCTATTAATTATTGCCTAAATTTCAGAGCCTGTTATTGGTCTATTCAGAGATTCAACTTCTTCCTGGCTTATTCTTGGGAGAGTGTATGTGTCGAGGAATTTATCCATTTCTTCCAGATTTTCTAGTTTATTTGCATAGAGGTGTTTATAGTATTCTCTGATGGTAGTTTGTATTTCTGTGGGATCGGTGGTGATATCCCCTTTATCATTTTTTATTGCTTCTATTTGATTCTTCTCTCTTTTCTTCTTTATTCGTCTTGCTAGCCGTCTATCAATTTTGTTGATCTTTTCAAAAAACCAGCTCCTGGATTCATTGATTTTTTGAAGGATTTTTTATGTCTCTATTTCCTTCAGTTTTGCTCTGATCTTAGTTATTTCTTGCCTTCTGCTAGCTTTTGAATGTATTTGCTCTTGCTTTTCTAGTTCTTTTCTAGTTCTTGCTTCTCTAGTTCTTTTAATTGTGATGTTAGGATGTCAATTTTTGATCTTTCCTGCTTTCTTTTGTGAAGGGTTTTCTTTAAAATACACTCCACTCTCTGAATTAAAATCAGTGAAAGGATTTTGGGTAATACATTTGCCATGTGCTTCACAAGTCCCCATCTCCCAGACTTTGTGTTTTTTTCCTCTACTTGGAATGCTCTCCCTCAACCTTCTTCAAATTCAAGAGCTACCTATTCTTCTAGATCCAGCACAAATGCCAACTTTCCCAGGAGGCCCTCTTGCATCCTGCAGCAGTCAAAAGTAATTTGCTCAGTGGCTCACTGTCATGTACCAGTTGCGTGACCTAACCACTCTCTCTTTCCATTTTGTCATCTGTAAAAAGGAGCTAGTATTAGTATCCACCTCGCAAGCTTATTTATTAAATAAATTCACTCGGGTAAGGCAATTCGAACAGTATCAAGCACATAGAAAGTGCAGTAATGCTGGCTGTTATTGTCATCCTCCCTTCTGGTACTAAACCCTTCCTACATTGTATTATAGTAGTTAATTATGTAAGTGTCTGTGTCCCTGACCAGACTGTCTACTCCTTGAGGGTAGGAATCATCTTTGAATTTCTTTCAGTACCAAGCATAATGCCTTACACACAAATATTTATTGATCCACTGAGCTCTTCCATACTGTTTTTTTGGGCTACAGAATTTTCTTGTTTATGGCAAACAGTACATTTCAACTTATTTTTTTCCCCTCAGGCTTAAAGAATCAGCCCAGTGTTTTAAATAATTTAAGAGGTATAGTTGATGGTTAAGATATGTTGTCATTCATATTTATGGTTTCCTTGATACTGAATACTTGGGCAGGAAAGTAACCTCTATATAGCTCAATATCTCCCAGAGTCACTCCCACAATAATAAAAGCACTGCATAGCAGGTGGAACTCAAATCTTTAGGTTTGGGTCCCCAGCGTTTAGTATGTGGTACAGTACTAAATAAAAGCTTATTTAATTAAGTTGTACATTAATAAATTATCAATGAAAGGTAATCTTGTGTTTGAGATACTATGCTTAAGAAAGCAAAAAAAGGGAGTTATTATTTTAAATAATTTCTAATCAATGTAATTAAAATGAAAATCATTTGGGCATCTGAATTATAAGCTTTGGTTACCTGGAAAAGTCACTTATGTGGAACCACCTATAAAAAAGACATGCCATGACTAGACTTAGATGACAATGGGTTTTATTTGCTGTGGACTAGCCTTACTACAAACAAGACTTTAACTAAGACATACTTTCATTAAATTGAGAAAATATGGCCTAGAATTATTAGACCACACAATTATTGTGTGGGTGGACAATTGGATAGTAAGTCACTTTCTTAGCTTAGTATCAGTGAAGTAGATAGAAAAACTAGGAAATTATGAATTCTGAGAAAATAGATATAGATATTCTTTGGAAAATCACAAATAGTCCTCAGTTTTCACCATTCCTGGAAACCAAGTAATAAAGAAGGCCAGGTTTCCCACTTGAAAAATGAAATAATCAGAGGTTACTTTCCATGGAATACTATGCAGCCATAAAAAAGGATGAGTTCGGGACATGGATGAAGCTGGAAACTATCACTCTCAGCAAACTATCACAAGAACAGAAAACCAAACACTGCATGTTTTCACTCATAAGTGGGAGTTGAACAAGGAGAATACATGGACCCAGGGAGGAGAACATCACACACTGGGGCCTGCTGGGAGGTAGGGGGCTAGTGGAGGGATAGCATTAGAAGAAATACCTAATGTAGATGATGGGTTGATGGGTGCAGCAAACCACCATGGCACATGTATACGTATGTAACATTCTGCATATTCTGCACATGTATCCCAGAACTTAAAGTATAATAAAAAAATCACTTTCTGATTAACTTATGAAAATCAAACTTTTCATGCTTGTAAAAAAAAAGAAATATGCACTCCAAATTTCAAAAAGTACAGTTGGAAAATATCAGAATGAGAATGGACAAGGTTGGAGAAGAAGGCAAAGGCAGAGTCTGGAGGCCTTTGAAGGTCAGACTAAGGGCTGGATACCATCAGCACATCCATTCTGTGCTTCAAATGAGCCTAATATGGTATTGCTACATGGCTATCATTGGGAACCAGGAGCCATTGAGTTTACTAGATTTGACTGGGGAAAGGACAGAATCTGGGTTGAGGCATGGGCAGAGCAATAGATGCTGTCCCTCTTGACCAGTTGGCCCCTGACTGCACGACTCAATGGTCAGAGCAGCCTGTGAGAAGGCAGATCCAGTTCATCGAGTCCACACCAGTGGTAGAAAGAAGGCAGTTACGGGGTGGGGAGGCCAGTGTGGAACTTCCCGTGGGCTGACACTTGACCCAGATAAGCTCGGAAGTCAGGCATATCTTTACACCTTTAGGCTTTACCCTCATTTCTTTCCTCTATGTTCACTGTGAATTTTGCTTCTTTTCTGTCCTTCCTTCTCTCATCTTTTCTCCATTTTTCTTGCTGTTTTGTTTGCAGTATATCATATTTCCCTGTGCTCTTTCCTCTTCAGCTGCCCTCTGCTTGAACATGAAAGCCGTTTCCCTTCCCTGTCACTTCTTCCCTTTGGCCAGCTCTATCCTGGGTACTTTTCTCTCTTTCTTCTCTTCTGGCCCCTGGAGTTTGGAAGTATTCTTCACTATTAGGTGGATGTACCCAAGCAGTTCTACGGACTCATTCTGAGCTACTTTCCTTTCTCCCCTAATCTTACTCAAAAATTCCTGTCGATGGCCTCAGTCTCATTCTTGACTTTAGTGGCCGCTATTAGCTTTCAGGCCTGGTTAATATCTCTGTCATACAAATTGTAATATGTTCTTAGGGTGCGTCACTGGTTTCTATAGCTTTCACCAGTTCAAGTGCTCTTGCTGTTCTACATGTACAGTAAATGCAACCAAAGACAACACCAGCTAGATAAACTCTGAAGCCGTGGTACTCTACTGGGTTATTTTGTCCCCCAGGGGACATTTGGCAAAGGCTGGACACACTTTTGGTTGTTACAACTGTGGGGAGTGGGGAGGGATGCTGACACCTAACAGGTAGAGGTCAAGGATTTCGTGAAAAGTCCTATAATGCACAGGACAGTCCCCACCCTGAAAGAATTGTCCAGCTCAAGATGTCAATATTTCTGAGGTTGAGAAGCCCTGATCCAAACGTATTTGTCTTGGAGCTTTCAACTAGGGTGAATATGTAAATAATGAAGGCTAATTAAAAACAAATCAAATTGCAATCACTTAGGAAAAACAATGGGAGAATCTTGAGATGGCACATAGTAAAATGTGCCTGCTTTAATAACAACAAAAATAATTATTTGTGCTTTATTGAGTACTCATTTTCACTTATAAAAATTATATTCATTAGATCTCCCACCCTTCCCAACAACCTGTGAGTTTGGTATTGGAGATACCTTGCATATAAAGAAACTGAGGCATAGAGAATAAGATTACTCTCATAAGGACCCCAGACAAACATCGATTTTAACCAACGGGAAAAAAAAAAAAAAACCCACAGGGCTGTTCTCACAGCTTAACTGGAGCTACAATGGCAGAAAATAAGGGCAGGAACCAAAGCTGCTGTCACAAAGAAAGGACTCTCCCAGTTCTCTATTTGGTATTTAAAAATAGGAGAGAAAACGGCATAGCTTGAATCTGAGATAATGCTTGCCGCTTTGTGAATGCTCTTACAGTGCATCGCCTTCGAAACAAATTGGCCCTCGTCTACAAAGGTTTCTTTTTTGTACTCTCGCAAACTCATTTTTAATGGCTTGTGCGGCATCAGTTGTGCCCCTGAGCTGTAATGAAGGGCTCTGCAAGTCACCACAAGCGAGTCAGAAATGAATCTCACGGAGAGGAAAATGCTGGAACGTTAATAGGTTTTAATCCAAGGTAAGCAAACTTATTGAGCCACCGCCATATGCTTTATAAAAATCTAAATGTCATGAAATTTTCAGCAGTCTTCCCTTGCCTGCAAATCAGTTTTGGTCCACAGACAGCCAAGTAGGGATCAGAAGGGAAAAATCTCAAATGCACATAACTGCCCAGGAGCACACCTTGAGGAGTTTACAAGCACCATCCAGGCAAAACAAAGAAATAATTGATGGAGCATAGGAAAAACTGGCGGCTGTGTCAGGCAGGCATCGGAACAGCCTGTGAGTGTGGCAGACATCTTGCAATATATTTGATCCTATCTTCAATATCTTGGGTGGAGAAGGGGTGTTGAAATCTGACGGTCTCTGTTACATGGGGTTTCCCCTTAGGTTTTTATTTCAATGGAAAAGCAGTGTTTGTATATTCTAATTTATTACATGGATCCTAGCCAATTTACGGAGTGAGATTTAATTGCTAAACACCCACTTTTAAAGTTCATTTTCTGCAGTACCTTGGCAGCTTTTGATAGATGTTTGTTCAGAAAATAACAATCTCTTTATATTAAAGTAAAATAAATTGGTTTTTAAAGTGGTGAGCCTTTCTGCTTATGTGGGAATTTGGAGGTGTACTTTGAATTTTCCTCCTCTGCCAGGTGGATGACAATGAAATACAGAGATAGACTCAGGGCCACACCTTCAGGGTCTTGGGGCCAAGAGTCCCACTTTCAAGGGTCCCTGGGGCCAGCAGATCCTCTTTCAAGTGTCTTGTTAGATGTGTTAATTGCTATAGTAACTATAGGGATGTTCCTGTTACTTGAGATAGGATCTCTTTTCTCTTATGGAATGCAAAATGTGTCCCCAATTATAATGCAACAGATTCAATTAAGCAAAGTTATAGAAATGTTGAAGCCCTGCAAATGAAAGTTTAAGATTTAGCTGTCTTTCCAAGTTTGCATTAAGACATCTTTGCAAAGCTTACTACTTTATGCAAGCCATGATTCCAAGGATCTTATGGCTTTGATGCTCATAATACCTTATGAAGTAGGTACTGTTATCACATCTGTTTTAAAGGAGCAAACAGGCACAGGGAGTTTAAGTAGTTGGTCCAGGGTCACACAGCTCGTAGGGGGCATGAGTACAATCTGAATCCAGGCAGTCTGTCTCTGGAGCCTCTGTGTGTTCCTAATCACTCTGCCATACAACTTCTCAGAGCAAGTAGCATAAATATATCCACTTAATACTGTATTGCAGAAACTGTAGACCTCTTCTGTTGAATTTTCTTATTCTCTCAGCCTATGAATAACTTGCAACTATTCACAGCCCAATGGGTAAGTGCACTCTATGATTCCCTGTAGACACCTCCTGTCCAGATTGAGCCTCCTCTATATAATGAGAATGTTGGTCCTGCTAGTATTTTATAAAAATGGAAGCTACAGATAAGTCTTAGGTCATTGCCAGAAGTTCTACTATCCTGGGACATGGTGGGAGAGTCAGGATAAAGAATAAAACAACATTGAATGTGTCTTTCCTAAAACCTACCAGATTATAAATTTGGGACAGTCACCAGTAGTCTCAGTGACAGATCTCCATCTTGTGGCTTTGGAAAGCAGAAGAAATGGGAGGAGAAAGATGATTCAGAAGGCTTAGGGTAATGCTTCTCACACTTCAGTGTGCTTTTGAATCTCCCAGATATCTTATTAAAATGCAGATTCTTTTTAGTAGGTCTGGGTTGGGGCCAGAAATTCTAAATTTCTGATAAACTTCTAGGGATTGCTGATGCTACTGGCCCATAGACCATATTTGGCGGACAAGGATCTAGAATAGACCAGCATCATCACCATGACCTGGAAGCTTATTAGAAATGCAGATTCCTGGGTTCTACTCCAGGCCTACTGAATCAGAATCTACACTTCCAAGTGGTTTATATGCACTTTAATTGTTTGAGAAACACGAGTCTAGAGTAGTCTTCAAACCATGAAGATGCACATAACCAATTAGGCACACTTGTAGATGAGTTGGCTATGGTGGGAGAGAAGACGGAGAGAGTATAAAGTTCCCATTAAAAGCTTCATTCAAGACTTTCAAATGTCTCTTTTCTTTATGATCACTTGAATAGCTGAAAAAGTCCCTGAAATACCTCATTCAAAGCTCATTTGCAAAAGTCTGGAGAATCTTTTCATTTTAGAGGTGTTATTCAACTCAAATTGTTTCTCCTTTAGGAGTCTATAACTCAACCACTTGAATATTTT